>NC_143041.1:35897446-36497446 GCF_057628025.1 Oncorhynchus mykiss
AACCCCAGTCCTGTCACATTTACCCAGCTGGTTACCATGCCAGGCCCTACTGAGTAGTACTGATTATTGGATGGCCTAGTGCAGCCTCCCTCTCACTGTAGCTACCTCTCACTACCTGCCTGCTGCCAGTAAGTCCCAGCAGACTTCCTGCTGATGAAACGTTCCTGACACTTCTGCTGATGCATAATTCAATAAGGAACTAATTACTCTGGCAGCCATTACAAAGAAGATTTCCTCTCTGTCCCATCACTGCCGCCGTGGCTCAGCCTACTTTATCAACAGACACATGGACGTACAGCAGCAATCTATACATTGTGACTACACCATTGTTTAGCTAGAAACGCAAGCATTACAAGCTGTTCAGTGCAAAGAATGCCCATAGGATATTTTCATTGTGAATTTCATTTAGTCCTTGTTGAAAAAGAGGAAAACACCAAGCATGACTGAGGTATACTTAGAAAAGTAACAGAAACATTTCAACATAATGTGCATGACTTTCTCTACCAGGTAGCTCATTGTCTGTGTAAAGGAGCTGGTTCAGCTTGTGAGAGACCTGAAGACTTGTGTTAGCTCCCTGATCTAATCGGCCTACGGCTAGGCTTTAGGTCAGCGGGCTAACACAGTCTTATGCCACAAGAGATCCAGGTTTAAACCCTAGTCGGTCACACTAGTTGGTCACATCTACAGTTAACTTCGGTTGCCCTAAGTGGCAAAGTAGCTTTTGAAATGTAGTGATATTTGAAAAGCTAATTTGCCCCTAAAGGCCACAAGTGTTTCATCACTTCACCTCTCTCAATCTCTGACCTTCCACATTCTCTCAGGCACACTGTGTTAGTTATTTCAGCCAGGACTCTGTGCCAGACAATTCTAATGAACTTTGTGTGTACCTCCCATGAGGGTAAGTAACCCACAGACAGAGCCAATGTGAAAGTAACGCACAGAGCCAATGGTTGCATCCCCTATTTAGTGCACTACATTTGACCAGAGCTTTATGGGTCCTGGTCCAAAGTAGTGTACTATAAAGGCAATAGCGTGCCATTTGGGATGCAAACACAGTTAGAGCAAACATTAGCCGTCAGGGTCAGTCTTCTTCTCCATCCAACTCATGTGGATCCTCTTCACTCCTCCCCCTGGGCTTCTGTTGTCTGGGTCCAATGCAAACACATCACTTTAATTGCTTTTGGGGGAGCATAACATTTTCACCACATTTGCATATTTGACGGCACTAACACATTTTGTCATAACATAGGACCGAATGTAAAAATACAATGATTTTTTAAATAATTTGCAGTCAACTCTAACTCTGTGATTGTATTGCTTTTGATTTCCATGGGAATTGCAAAACAATCAAACTACCTTGAATAGAGGCATATTTCCTAATTTATCTTTATTTAACTAGGCAAGTCAGTTAAGAACCAATTCTTATGTACAATGACAGCCTACCGGGAAAAAGTAGGGTAACTGCCTTGTTCAGAACGACAGATTTTTACCTTGTCAGCTCAGGGACTCCCTCCAGCAACCGTTTGATTACTGGCCCAAAGCTCTAACCACTAGGCTGCCTGCCACCCCTTCCTTCGCACACAGCGTTCCCATTGATGACCGTCCTCTATAGTAATTCACTTTCAATGTTCACCACTACTTTTGTGGTCTGTGCTGTGATAACGTACGATATACACTCAAATTGTACAACGGATGTACAAGGCCTTTGACACAATGGTTATGAGACAACAGATATTTTGGTGATGCAACAAGAGTTTGTCTGCACAAAAATATTTGACACAATGTATTTATTTATTTTTGTGCACTCAAACTCTCTGTTGTATAATAACCCTGGTGTAAAATACGTTCTACATCAGTTGCACAACTTGAGTGTGTACAGGGCCATCAGGACTGTAGTCTGATGATATGCTAGTGAACTGGGGCATTTCTGCATGTGGCTCTTGCCTTTACAGTGGAAGCATGCTTATTTTTATGTGAGATTAAGGTATTGTATGATGAGCCAAATAGGATTCAAATTATGCCCCTGGGGTGACTGCAATGCAATGATTTGGGGTGCCTGATAGATAGACTTATTCAAATTTTCATATGCTCATAGTTCATATATTTCCACATAATTGCTTTCATTGCTCTTCGCTCCACAAGGAGTTGGATGATCCTCCATTTAAGGCACTGCAGAGAGCCTGATGTGTGACTCAGTAATTAAGGGCTGAATTGAATTCTAAACTTGAAGTTCACTAATTTGAACTTTTGAATCTTTCAGTGTACTGAAGGATGAACGCAGAATTATAAATTAGGATTCCACTGTGCACCCTACTAACAAACTTGCAGTAACAGGCTCAATCACCCCAACACATAGCTGCCCATTATTTATAAGCTGGTTCACAAACTTTCGTTCCATGAAAGGACCCGATAAAGTAATGGTATATGCTAGCCCTACTTTAATACTACAGCATAGTAATGTCAGAGAGGAAAAGAAAAGGATGGGTGAACTGTATGACAACGTTCTCATAATGTTCTCGGTATGCATTCTGAATGAACAGATGGGATAGACTGTGAGCGTGTGCTTGACTGCCGAGGTTAATGGTTTATTTGCTCCTGCGGCAGTGGTCTGTTCTGATTATTGTTATTAGAGAAGAGGATTGAACGGTCACATCCACCACGGCCAAGGCCTTCAGGAGACTTGGCCATCTCTCTCTCTCGCTGTGTGTGTGTGTGTGTGTGTGTGTGTGTGTGTGTGTGTGTGTGTGTGTGTGTGCATGCGGGCGGGTCTAGGCACCACTAGCTGGTCTCAGTGTGTTTGGATGCTTCGTCTCAGTGTGTTTGGATGCTTCATGTTATTAGAGTCAACATGACTCCCTTGCTGACAGATGAGTCCACTGGAGGCACTGGCACAAACAGGAAGGAGACAATAGGTTTCAGTTTGGGTTGAGGGGATCAGAGGGGATCAGTGGTGCCAGATCCTGGGAGTGATGGGTAAATGAAAGATTGAAATTGTCATTGAAACCAGATTTGACTGCTGTGATGAACTTTTGTTCAACTGTGTCATTCTCTGTGGTCAATTGACCATTATCAAAGGGAGAAGAAGAAAAGATAAGAAACCTCATCAGTAAAGAAATTCATCATTTTTATTCTAACAAAAGTTTATCAGAGGTCCCAGATTGACGTAAATGTTTGCCCAATCTTCTGCCACACTTTGAAATTCCTACATACCTCTGAATATATCATAACCTATCTTTGCTCTGAAAATATAATTTATCACCACTCTGAAAATATCATTATTTATCACCACTCTGAATACATCATTATTTATCACCACTCTGAATACATAATTATTTATCACCCCTCTGAATACATCATTATTTATCACCACCCTGAATATATCATTATTTATCACCACCCTGAATATATCATTATTTATCACCACCCTGAATACATCATTATTTATCACCACTCTGAATACATCATTATTTATCACCACTCTGAATACATAATTATTTATCACCCCTCTGAATACATCATTATTTATCACCACCCTGAATATATCATTATTTATCACCACCCTGAATACATCATTATTTATCACCACCCTGAATACATAATTATTTATCACCACCCTGAATATATCATTATTTATCACCACCCTGAATATATCATTATTTATCACCACTCTGAATATATCATTATTTATCACCACTCTGAATATATCATTATTTATCACCACTCTGAATATATCATGATTTATCACCACTCTGAATACATCATTATTTATCACCACTCTGAATATATCATTATTTATCACCACTCTGAATATATCATTATTTATCACCACTCTGAATATATCATTATTTATCACCACCCTGAATACATCATTATTTATCACAACTATAAATATATCATTATTTATTACAACTCTGAATATATCATTATTTATCACAACTCTGAATATATCATTATTTATTACAACTCTGAATGTGTCATTATTTATCACCACTGAATATATCATTATTTATCCCACTCTTAATATATCATTATTTATCAGTACCAATACTATCACAAGTACTCTTCAGCTATTACTGAAGGATTTAACCCCAATTTACTTACAGTTGTTCCATCTCTTTCTCTCTCTTTTTCTCAGCCTCTCTCTCTCCCTCCCCCTTTTTCTCTCGCTCCTTCTCCTTCCGCCTCTCTCTCTCTCTCCATCTCTCTCTCACTCCCCCCCCCTCCCCCCCTCCAACATCTTTCTCTTTCCCCTCTGGCCAGTTGGTGGATGGGACTTGTAAACAATGAGAGGACATAAACAAATATATATATATTTTGTTCATTTTTCTGTTGAACGAGATTAGCCCTCCGCTCGTCTTTCTGCTCGGAAGTGACTCAGTATACTTATCAAATGCCACCCTATTCCCTATATAATGCACTATATTTTACTAGGGCCCTAGTCAAAAGTAACGCACTACATAGGGAATAGTGTGCCCTTTGGGATGTAGACTCAGATACAGGGTTTGCTGTTTTTGTCGTCAGAACAGAGCTGAGGCCTGAGCCGTTCCGCCAGTAACAACATCTTTTGGACATGATGGGCACAAAACAAAAGGAATTATAACAAGAAGGAGGTAACTTTGTCATTGATGATGCACTGTGGTGAAACTTGTCAAACAAAATGAATTATAACTAGAAGGAGGTAACTTTGTCATCGATGATGCACTGTGGTGAAACTCGTCAAACAAATTGAATTATAACTAGAAGTAGGTAACTTTGTCATTGATGATGCACTGTGGTGAAACTCGTCAAACAAAAGGAAAACAATTCAAGTAGAACTTTTCATGCTTTCGTCACAAAATAAGTTCTCTACAAAGAACTGAGTTTCAAAATGTGATTGCTGTTTGGACAATTGTAGTGTGAGTCCCTCCTCCATTTCAGCGCCACAAATAACCGTCTGCACTACAGTGATAGACAAGCTCAGCCACTGTTTCATCACCCTGATGTGGACAGTGTGTCATTACACATTTTAATTGTGTCCCTACGATCCTTTAAACCAATTAACTCTCGATAAGCTTACATTTTTCAAAACCTGATTCATAAAGTAAGATATTGCAAGCTAATACTTTTACTGCCACATGCTGCTGTTAAATCTGAGCTTTTATGTGACCGTTGTTGTTGTTATAAGTCTGCTGACAAGGAACCATATTAGACAGGATTTCGTTACAATCGCCTCCTTTAAATTCCATATGCCATCAAAGCCAAGACCAACTACAGTTGCTAGGCAATACCTTATTAAGTTATAAACCAATATGTACATAACCCTTGCAGGCAATCTTGTCCTCAGCAAACCTTTTGATTAAATATGTGTTGAATACTAAAAGTTCAACTAATAGTCACTCGTGAGTCCTGAAAATACAGGTAGCACATTAAAAAAGAAATGATTATAGCCATGTTTCAAGGCTGTTTCCCTCTACTCAGATAGCCTACTGGATTTTGAGTCGGGATGTCCCTGTTCGAAAATCACTAATTATAGGGGCCAATCATCGTTCTCTGATTCAATATGGGCAAAGTTAGCAATTAGTAAAATGAAACATCAGCTAATTTAGTTGAGCGATAGTTGCACC
The DNA here is from genome assembly GCF_057628025.1 of Oncorhynchus mykiss. Lineage (NCBI taxonomy): Eukaryota > Metazoa > Chordata > Actinopteri > Salmoniformes > Salmonidae > Oncorhynchus > Oncorhynchus mykiss. The sequence goes on from NC_143041.1 coordinate 35,903,050, forward strand.
TATTTCTCTGTCAAGGTTAGCAATCCCATTGGACATTTTATATTTGTGTTTTTTTGATGCAGAAGTTTGATTAAGATCAACCAAATCCTTTTCTGTGCCATTGCAACATTCGCTAGCAAGCTAACTACAAGGCACATACACTACCGGTCAACAGTTTTAGAACACCTACTCATTCAAGGGTATTTCTTAATTTTTTCTATTTTCTACATTGTAGAATAATAGTGAAGACATCAAAACTATGAAATAACACATATGGAATCATGTAGTAACCAAAAAAGTGTTAAACAACTCTAAGTATATTTGAGATTTGAGATTCTTCAAATAGCCACCCTTTGCCTTGATGACAGCTATGCACACTCTTGGCATTCTCTAAACCAGCTTCACCTGGAATGATTTTCCAACAGTCTTGAATGACTTCCCACATATGCTAGGCATTTGTTGGCTGCTTTTCCTTCACTCTGTTGTCCAACTCATTCCAAACCATCTCAATTTGGTTGACATCAGGGGATTATGGAGGCCAGGTCATCTGATGCAGCACTCCATCACTCTTGGATCATTGTAAATAAATGATAGTCCCACAAAGCCCAAACCAGGTTGGATGGTGTATCACTGCAGTATGCTGTGGTAGCCATGCTGGTTAAGTGTGCCTTGAATTCTAAATAATTCACAGACAGTGTCACCAGCAAAGCACCCCAACACCATAACACCTCCTCCTCCATGCTTTACGGTGGGAAATACACATGCGGAGATCATCCGTTCACCCATACCGGGTTTCACAAAGACACAGTAACTCTAATGAACATATCCTCTGCAGCAGAGGTAATTCTGAGTCTTCCTTTCCTGTGGCGGTCCTCATGAGAGCCAGTTTCCTCATAGTGCTTGATGATTGTTGCGACTGCACTTAAAGAAACTTTCAAAGTTCTTGAAATGTTCCATATTGACTGACCTTCATGCCTTAAAGTAATGATGGACTGTCATTTATCTTTGCTTTTTTGAGCTGTTCTTGCCATAATATGGACTTGGTGTTTTACCAAATGGGGCTATCTTCTGTATATGAGGTCATGACTGACCTCATGAAGCTAGTTGATTCCAAGAGTGTGCAAAGCTGTCATCAAGACGAATTGAAGAATCTCAAATAATAAATATATTTTTATTTTTGTAACACTTTTTTGGTTACTACATGATTCCACATGTGTTATTTCATAGGTTTAATGTCTTCACCATTATTCTACAATGTAGATAATAGTAAAAATAAAGAAAAACCCTTGAATGAGTAGGTGTTCTAAAACTTTTGACCAGTAGTGTATGTCTAACAGTTGAGTCATTTAACTAACTAGTGAGTGACGATTGCTGATGTTCAGTCTTGTTTCAAATTCTTACCCACATAAATTGTACGAGTTTGGTTTTAAGCTAACATGCATACTTTTGAGGGCTTCTGAGTGGGGCAGCAGTCTAAGCCACTGCAGTGCTAGAGACATCACTACAGACCCTGGTTCGATTCCAGGCTGTATCACAGCCAGCCATGATTGGGAGTCCGATAGTGCAGGGCACAATTGGCCTAGCATCGTTAGGGTTTGGCCAGGGTAGGTCATTGTAAATAAGGATTTGTTCTTAACTGATTTGCCTGGTTAAATATGGAATTGTTTTAAGATGGTCATACCAAGGATTATGTATCTTTTTGATTTTTAATTATATATGTATAAAAATATATACAAAAATTATTGTATGAAACATTGAATTTGGCAATACTGCTATTAGCCAATAGCAACGCATTGAATAACAGATGAACTTCATTGAACAACAGATAGTCCCAAAAACAATCAAAAGGAAGTTTGTTCTGAAGTGTATGTCCTATATCTGAGAGATTTAAGAAAGGTCAGGACACTATTTATATATATTTGTTACATGTATTTATCCCCTTATTTTAGGCCCTAAACTATCTCCATACGTACTTCCATTAATTTTTTAAAACCTGCAGACGTCTCAACTAGGCACCTGGAAATGCAAATGCGCTACGCTAAATGCTAAATGTACTCGTTAAAACTCAAACGTTCATTAAAACACACATGCAGGGTATTGAATTAAAGCTACACTCGTTGTGAATCTAGCCAACAAGTCCGATTTTTAAAATGCTTTTCGGCGAAAGCATGAGAAGCTATTATCTGATAGCATGCAACACCCCAACATACCTGAAGGGGACGTAAACAAAATAATTAGCGTAGCCGGCGCTGCACAAAACGCAGAAATAAAATATAAAACATTCATTACCTTTGATGATATTCTTTGTTGGCACTCCTATATGTTCCATAAACATCACAATTGGGTCTTTTTCCCGATTAAATCCGTCCATGTATGCCCAAAATATCCATTTGTATAGCCTGTCTGGTTCAGGAAAAAAGCTCTCTTCCAACACGCAACGTCATTTTTAAAAATTATATAAGTTGCCTATATTCTTTGACAAAACACTTCAACCTACTTTTGTAACCCAACTTTAGGTATTTGTAAATAATAAGCGATCAAATTGATCACTGGGCTATCTGTATTCAATTGCAGCTACTCAAGAAAACAATGTCCCTTTTTCTCTTTTCCAAAATCGATTGCAGTATGCTGGACGGAATGAAGGATCTATTTGTCATGACACAAAGGATTTTTGTCAATGAAAATGACGTTTTTGGCTACATCGTGTGGAAGCTGTAGGAATTGCAATCTCGGCCCTATTTAATTTGGTGCCCCTTAAACAATACATGCAAGTGGCGCATGGATATTTTTTTCAGTTTTCAGTGACCAGTTTTTCTTGAGCTTTCGATGAAACACACGCTCTGTTATAGTCACAGCCGTGATTTAACCAGTTTTAGAAACTTCAGAGTGTTTTCTATCCACACATATTAATCATATGCATATACTATATTCCTGGCATGAGTAGCAGGACGCTGAAATGTTGCGCGATTTTTAACAGAATGTTCGAAAAAGGAGGGGGTAGACTGAAGAGGTTTAAACTGGTATCTGGGACCTTCAGACAAGTGAGGCTTGTGCGGCATGTGGAGCAGAGGGGTCATATTAGTGTGTAGCCCAAACCGTTCGGACACAACAGCCGTTTTCGCGAGAAGACCGATTTCCATGATGTCTCATGGTCTGACAAACAATGATCTTGCTCTGCCACCTTTCACCGCATTTGCGGAAGTGCGGACGCGATGATTGAGATGCAGCCCGTGCAACAGATATCTCTAGATTAAACAGACAGATGTTTTTATTACTTTCATGCAATTTCCACAGTGGAGCAAAAATTGTAGGCCAAGGGTTAACTAGAACTGATATATACATGTGTATTACAAGGATATATAAACCAGCTGTCAACACTGCCAACACCCTGCTTCCACATGAGCTAAAACAGAATCATGCTTATAACTGAAGCTATGTCTCAAATGGAATTTATACCCTATATAGTGCACTACTCTTGGCCAGAGCCCTATGGACACTGCATATGGAATAGGGGGCCATGCATAGGGAATAGGGTGACAGTTTCAGCATGCATCTTCTTGAAACAGTAGGTCACCTATAGGATGTCACTAACGAGCCTAGCTTCAATCAACTGAAATCTGGGATGATGATGACGTTTTAAAACACAATATTAGACCTAGCAAATGTTCACTGTGCATAGTTTAGCAGAGATGTACATCGCTGTGCTTGGAAACACTTCACATGAAGAACTGTTAAAGCTGCGCTACAAAGTGTTTCCATAGACAGCAATGGAAGTGCTAGAACCATCACTGTCAAAATTCTACAAGGTTTCCCAAAATATACTGATCAAAATGTAAATGCATCATGCAACAATTTCAGCAATTTGACTGAGTTACAGTTCATATAAGGAAATCAGTCAATTCAAATAAATTCATTAGGCCCTACTCTATGGATTTCACATGACTGGGCAGGGGTGCAGCCATGGGTGGGCCGGGGTAAGCATGGGGTGGCAGGGTAGCCTAGTGGTTAGAGCGTTGGACTAGTTACCGAAAGGTTGCAAGTTCAAATCCCTGAGCTGACAAGGTACAAATCAGTCGTTCTGCCCCTGAACAGGCAGTTAACCCACTGTTCCTAGACTGTCATTGAAAATAAGAATATGTTCTTAACTGACTTGCCTAGTTAAATAAAGATATAATAATATAAATAAATATGGCCACCCACTTGGGAGCCAGGCCCAGCCAATCAGAATATGTTTTTCCCCACAGAAGCCGGATGTACAGTGGAGATCCTGGGCTGGCGTGGTTACACGTGGTCTGCGGTTATGAGGCCGGTTGGACGTACTGCCAAATTCTCTAAAAAGAGGTGGCTTAGCAATTAACATAGCATTTTCTGGCTCTGGTGGACATTCCTGCAGTCAGTACGCCAATGGCATGCTCCCTCAAAACTTGACACATTTGTGTTTTGTGACGAAATTTCACATTTTAGAGTGGCCTTTTATTGTCCCCAGCACAATGTGCCCTGTGTAATGATCATGCTGTTTAATCAGCTTCTTGATATGACACACCTGTCAGGTGGATGGTTTATCTTGGCAAATGAGACATGCTCACTAACAGGGATGTAAACACATTTTTGCAAAACATTTGAGAAAAACAAGCTTTTTTTGGGGGGGGGGGGGGGGGGGAGATTTTATTTCAGTTCATGAAACATGGGACCAACACTTTACATGTTACGTTTATGTTTTTGTTCGGTATATTTTTTTTGCCCCTGAAAGATGTCTGAGGACCAAAGAGCGTCCTCGGTCAGCTATGTATCCCTCTTCCTCCTCCTCCTTTCCAGCACTTCAACACCCTCTTCTTCTCTGTCTGAAGTTTCATTCTTAACCATCCTTCCTCTTTACTCCTTACTTTTCATTTTTCTTAAGAGCCCATTATCATCCTTTTACATGTCTATGTGCTCAATGGGGATGCCAATTTAATTGAAATCCCAATGGCATCCATGTACAAAACATATCATTTTGTAGTGACCCTCCTTTCTTTACCATATCCATCCTCCCTCCTTACTTATCCCTCCCTATCTCACATCTTCTTCTGTGGTGCTCATGGATGGTTTTTGTTGTGTTTGTCCTTCAGAAGAGGAACTAACACTTTTTATGTATATATATTTTTTCAGCTGAATGTCAAAAGCCTATTAGAACACTTTGATGTTTTTGTGCTCAATGGGGATGCCAATTGAACTGAAATCCCAGTTGCATCCATGCACAAAACATGTGCTAATTTGCTATATAGTGTGCCACCATCTTCTCTTTCGCATTCAAGATGGGTGATAATTAATCTAAGTGATAGACCTACTTCATTTGCATGTGCTTGCCGTCTTTTCATGTTGAAGTTAAGACACCTGCTACTTTTTTTGAATGTTCCTCAGTTACAGTGTGGTCCACACACTCCTCTGATCCATGCAACCCCACCCAGTCCTTCCCCATGTTCCCGTACGTCTTCTCCTCCACAGCCATCCACCCCTCTTAGCTCTTCACAGTCAGTTCAACGTAGGATCACACAGGCCTGTCGTTTTAACAACATCAAAGTGATCCTCTCCTCCACACTCCACCGGGTCCAGATGTACCAGCAACGCAAACAGCATATCTGCATCCCTAATGGCACACTATTCCATTTATAGTGCACCATTTTTTTTACCAGAGTCCTATGGGTCCTGGTCTAAATTTTGTGCACTATATAGGGAATAGGGAGTTTGGGATGGAACAGATACCTTTACTGTGACATTACAGGAAAAATAGTAAAAGGCGGACCTTGGTTGGTTACTGCTGAAGAATACCAACCAACTCTCTACTCATTTATAATGAATAGGATCTCATAATTATTAGGAGCTGGCTGGTCTCCTGGCCTGGATGCCGAATGGCACCCTATACCCTATTTAGTGCACTACTTTGATCAGGGCTCTGTTACAATGTAGTGCACTAAATAGAGAATAGGATGACATTTGGGATGCAACCCTAGACTTTCAGGACAGAGCTAGCCAGAGTCAAAGGGCAATGATGATAAAACATAAATAATATACGTGGGAACACATGATGTACAGTATGTGCATTATCTCACCTCGTGGGTGAGAGATACTGTACAGTTGAAGTCGAAGGTTTACATACACTTAGGTTGGAGTCACTAAAACTGGTTTGTCGGCCACTCCACAAATTTCTTGTTAACAAACTAGAGTTTTGGCAAGTCGGATAGGATATCTAATTTGTGCATGACACAAGTGATTTTTCCAACAATTGTTTACGGACAGATTATTTCACTTAAAATTCATTGTATCACAATTCCAATTGGTCAGAAGTTTACATACACTAAGTTGACTGTGCCTTTAAACAGCTTGGAAAATCATGGCTTTAGAAGATTCTGATAGGCTAATTGATATAATTTGAGTCAATTGGAGGTGTACCTGTGGATGTATTTCAAGGCCTACCTTCAAACCCAGTGCCTCTTTGCTTGACATCATGGGAAAATTTAAATACATCAGCCAAGACCTCAGAAAAGGAATTGTAGACCTCCACAAGTCTGGTTCATCCTTGGGAGCAATTTCCAAATGCCTGAAGGTACCACGTTAATCTGTAGAAACAATAGTACACAAGTATAAACACCATGGGACCACGCAGCCATCATATCGCAAAGGAAGGAGACACGTTCTGTCTCCTAGAGATGAATGTACTTTCATGCGAAAAGTGCAAATCAATCCCAGAACAACAGCAAAGGACCCTGTGAAGATGCTGGAGGAAACAGGTACAAAAGTATCTATATCCACAGTATAATGAGTCCTATATCGACATAACCTGAAACGACGCTCAGCAAGGAAGAAGCCACTGCTCCAAAACCGCCATAAAAAAGCCAGACTATGGTTTGCAACTGCACATGGGGACAAAGATTGTACTTTTTGGAGAAATGTCCTCTGGTCTGATGAAACAAAAATAGAACTGTTTGGCAATAATGATCATCGTTCTGTTTGGAGGAAACAGGGAGAGGCTTGCAAGCCGAAGAACACCATCCCAACCGTGAAGCACGGGGGGGGGGAAGCATCATGTTGTGGGGGTGCTTTGCTGCAGGAGGAGATAGATGATGATATCATGAGGATGGAAAATGATGTGGATATTTTGAAGCAACATCTCAAGACATCAGTCAGGAAGTTAAAGCTTGGTCACGAATGGGTCTTCCAATTGGACAATGGCCCCAAGCATACTTCCAAAGTCGTGGCAAAATGGCTTAAGGACAACTAAGTCAAAGTATTGGAGTGCCATCACAAAGCCCTGACCTCCATCCTGTAGAAAGTTTGTGGGCAGAACTGAAAAAGTGTGTGTGAGCAAGGAGGCCTACAAACCTGACTCAGTTACACCAGCTCTGTCAGGAGGAATGGACCAAAATTCACCCAACTTATTGTGGGATGCTTGTGGAAGGCTACCCGAAACTTTTGACCCAATGTCATGCCCTGACCTTAGAGATCCTTTAAATTCTCCATTTTGTAGGTCAGGGTGTGACTAGGGTGGGAAATCTATGTTTATATTTCTTTGTTGGCCGAGTATGGTTCCCAATCAGAGGCAGCTGTCTATCGTTGTATCCATGAGGGAAGGTTGTCTCTATAACGTGTCAATGTTCCAGTATCCATGAGGGAAGGTTTTCTCTATAATGTGTCAACGTTCCAGTATCCATGAGGGAAAGTTGTCTCTATAACTTGTCAATGTTCCAGTATCCATGAGGGAAGGTTTTCTGTATAACGTGTCAATGTTCCAGTATCCATAAGGGAAGGTTTTCTCTATAACGTGTCAACGTTCCAGTATCCATGAGGGAAGGTTTTCTCTATAACGAAAGATTGTGCAGGTGTAGATTTTACTCAGGATTGAGATTAAAAGTACTATCTAGAACCTAAAAGGGTTCTTTGGCTGTCCCCATAGGAGAACCATTCGAGTAACCCTTTTTTTGGTTCCAGGTTGAACCCTTTTGGGTTCCATGTAGAACCTACATGGAACTCAAAAGGGTTCTGTTCTACCTGGAAACAAAAATGGTTCGACCTGGAACCAAAAAGGGTTATCCTATGGGGACTGCCAAAGAATCCTTTTGGAACCCTTTTTTCTAAGAGTGTAGTCACTGGCCCACATCGAACATATGAAGTCCAGTAAATTATTTGTGCAAATCGCTGCCTATAAAAATAAAAACTAATAAAGCAAGCGCTTACTGGAGCATGCTCTATTTTACAGAACATTACACCTCGAGACAGTGACAGAGAGACAGGGGTACATTACACTAAGAGAGAGAGAGAGAGAGAGAATTGTCTATAGCCTCAGCACACCTCATCGTAACCACAGCAACCGTAGCTAAAAATCGCCCACCACCATCTCGAACACAGAGAAAGACCTTGGGTTTCAGGAGGAAAGATCAAAATATATGTGCATATGTTTACATGGAAAATTCTAACCCAACCAGCCAGTGAAAGATGTAGGCGTGTATAAAATCTACACCCAATCCACTTTGCTGCTTTAAGGTCTGCGTCACAAATGGTCCCCTGTTCCCAATATGGTGCACTACTTTTGACCAGTATGCATAGAGCCCTGGTCTAAAGTAATGCACATTGTAGGGAATGTGGTGCTATTTGGGATGTAACCTAACACTGTCTGCTGATTAATAGAGGGAAGGTGAACTTGGCCTCAGGTTGAGATAAGCAATGAATCCCTGCATTATAAAACCTTTTCTGTGTGACCTTGTGATGGGATAGGACAGTGGGGAATAGACCCAGGGCAGGGCCGTCGTTAGCTTAGCCCTTTCCCCTCTGGGAGAGCTCTGCTCCTATAGACCCCTGCCCCAGCCCGAGACCCAACTCTATGGCCACTGACCACCTTCATCAATGGAAGGTTGGAGTCACAAGTTTAAGTCATTGTCAGATTTCAATGTATCTCATATACTGTACTGTCTCATAATATATTTCTGAAAATATTTGTATTGTTGCTATGGGCAGCAGGTAGCCTAGATGTTAAGAGCGTTAGGCCAATAAGGTTACTGGTTTGAATCCCCGAGCTGACTAGGGGAAAAATCTGTTGATGTGCCCTTGAGCAAGGCACTTAACCATAATTGCTCCTGTAAATCGCTCTGGATACGAGTGTCTGCTAAATGACTAAAATGTAATGTCTGCTTAAAATGTTACTGTCCTAGGTCTAGGTTGCTGATTGGTCTGAACTCGTTCACCTGATTTTTCATATATTTTAACAGAGGCTCTCTAGCAGTCATTGCCAAGAAAGTGCACACACACACGCACGCGCACACACACACGCGCACGCGCGCACACACACACACACACACACACACACACACACACACACAAACCATACACTGAGTATTTCATGTAATTTAAAGGGACCAACCACACACACGCACAAACCATACACTGAGTATTTCATGTCATTTAAAGGGACCACACACACACACACACACACACACACACACACACACACACACACACACACACACACACACACACACACACACACACACACACACACACAAACCATACACTGAGTAGTTAATGTAATTTAAAAGGGACCAACCACACACAGCAGGAAGGCTAAGGCTGGTTCAGTCTTTTCAAACCACTGAATTCAAATTCAAATGAGTTTGGGGCTGCAGGTAGCCTAGTGGTGAGAGTGTAGGGACAGTACCCAGAAGGTTGCTGGGTCAAGTCCCAGAGCTGATAAGGTAAACATCTGTCATTCTTCCCCTGAACAAGGCAGTTAACCAGCTGTCACTGTAAATAAGAGTTAGTTCTTGACTGACTTGCCTAGTTAAGTAAAGGTTAAAAAATAATCTGCTTTTCTATTGCACATTCTAACTGACATAAGCATAACCAAACTTATTCAACTTATATGACAACTTGTGTGCATTGTAACTTGTTATCTGTCGCTCAAAGATTTACAATGGAGAAGTACTGTAGATAAATGACAAAAACGAGGGGAGAGAAATAAGCTAGTAGCCTCATTACCGTGTATGTAACTTACCTTCAAGGTTACACTACATAAATATCAAGACCAGAGTGTTGAGAAAAGGATGTTTTCTTCCCTGGTGTTACATTACCAACCTAGTATCTTACATAACATAGTGTTCTGAGAAGACTCCAGGAGGGTAACCTATTCAATACTACTATTATTATTTAATGCTATTATTATTATTATTCTATACCATTATTATTTAATTATATTATTTAGCTGCTAGCTGCTGTGTACTGTTGGTTGGGCTGTACAAGGAAGCACGGTCTGTGTGCGTTCGTGTGTGTGTTTGTGTGTGTGTGTGTGTGTGTGTGTGTGTGTGTGTGTGTGTGTGTGTATGTGTGTGTGTATGTGTGTGTAAGGTCAAGTTCTCTGTTCCTCTGGCAGTGTCAAGGTACACTAAGAGCATGGAAACACATGGGTCGACACTCTGCTACATACATACACATGCTGAGACATACTGGGGTTAATTCCATTTCAATTGCTGTCAATTCAGAGAGTAAAGCAAATTCCTATTCAAATCAAATCCAATTTATTTATATAGCCCTTCTTACATCAGCTGATATCTCAAAGTACAGAAACCCAGCCTAAAACCCCAAACCTCAAGCAATGCAGGTGTAGAAGCACGGTGGCTAGAAAAAACTCCCTAGAAAGGCCAACACCTAGGAAGAAACCTAGAGAGGAACCAGGCTATGTGGGGTGGCCAGTCCTTTTCTGGCTGTGCCGGGTGGAGATTATAACAGAACATGGCCAAGATGTTCAAATGTTCTTAAATGACCAGCATATTCCAAATGTTCCTCATAGAAAAGCACAGATCATTGGCATTTCAGTGTACCTCCTGGATTGACTGATATTGAAATTGAATTGACCCCAAAAAACTGTACACATACTGAAGGAAGAACAAGCTAATCAGATCATGTCATTATGACTTCAGTATTTTCTTTGAACACTTTATTTAAACAGTTTGAAACAGAGGAAGAGACAGGCAAGTGGGAGAACACTATGAAGGGTGGACATGGGGAATGAACCCCAGTCACCAGTGGGGACCAGCATGTGACTGGATGGGAGCATCACCACTAGAACATGGGCTCTGCATGTGTCTTCCCTCTTCATAAAGCCCTTCCTTTGTATAGGAAGAGACAGGCAAGTGGGAGAACACTATGAAGGGTGGACATGGGGAATGAACCCCAGTCACCAGTGGGGACCAGCATGTGACTGGATGGGAGCATCACCACTAGAACATGGGCTCTGCATGTGTCTTCCCTCTTAATAAAGCCCTTCCTTTGTATAGGAAGAGACAGGCAAGTGGGAGAACACTAGGAAGGGTGGACATGGGGAATGAACCCCAGTCACCAGTGGGGACCAGCATGTGACTGGATGGGAGCATCACCACTAGAACATGGGCTCTGCATGTGTCTTCCCTCTTAATAAAGCCCTTCCTTTGTATAGGAAGAGACAGGCAAGTGGGAGAACACTATGAAGGGTGGACATGGGGAATGAACCCCAGTCACCAGTGGGGACCAGCATGTGACTGGATGGGAGCATCACCACTAGAACATGGGCTCTGCATGTGTCTTCCCTCTTAATAAAGCCCTTCCTTTGTATAGGAAGAGACAGGCAAGTGGGAGAACACTATGAAGGGTGGACATGGGGAATGAACCCCAGTCACCAGTGGGGACCAGCATGTGACTGGATGGGAGCATCACCACTAGAACATGGGCTCTGCATGTGTCTTCCCTCTTAATAAAGCCCTTCCTTTGTATAGGAAGAGACAGGCAAGTGGGAGAACACTATGAAGGGTGGACATGGGGAATGAACCCCAGTCACCAGTGGGGACCAGCATGTGACTGGATGGGAGCATCACCACTAGAACATGGGCTCTGCATGTGTCTTCCCTCTTAATAAAGCCCTTCCTTTGTATAGGAAGAGACAGGCAAGTGTGAGAACACTAGGAAGGGTGGACATGGGGAATGAACCCCAGTCACCAGTGGGGACCAGCATGTGACTGGATGGGAGCATCACCACTAGAACATGGGCTCTGCATGTGTCTTCCCTCTTAATAAAGCCCTTCCTTTGTATAGGAAGAGACAGGCAAGTGGGAGAACACTATGAAGGGTGGACATGGGGAATGAACCCCAGTCACCAGTGGGGACCAGCATGTGACTGGATGGGAGCATCACCACTAGAACATGGGCTCTGCATGTGTCTTCCCTCTTAATAAAGCCCTTCCTTTGTATAGGAAGAGACAGGCAAGTGTGAGAACACTAGGAAGGGTGGACATGGGGAATGAACCCCAGTCACCAGTGGGGACCAGCATGTGACAGGATGGGAGCATCACCACTAGAACATGGGCTCTGCATGTGTCTTCCCTCTTAATAAAGCCCTTCCTTTGTATAGGAAGAGACAGGCAAGTGGGAGAACACTAGGAAGGGTGGACATGGGGAATGAACCCCAGTCACCAGTGGGGACCAGCATGTGACTGGATGGGAGCATCACCACTAGAACATGGGCTCTGCATGTGTTTTCCCTCTTAATAAAGCCCTTCCTTTGTATAGGAAGAGACAGGCAAGTGGGAGAACACTATGAAGGGTGGACATGGGGAATGAACCCCAGTCACCAGTGGGGACCAGCATGTGACTGGATGGGAGCATCACCACTAGAACATGGGCTCTGCATGTGTCTTCCCTCTTAATAAAGCCCTTCCTTTGTATAGGAAGAGACAGGCAAGTGTGAGAACACTAGGAAGGGTGGACATGGGGAATGAACCCCAGTCACCAGTGGGGACCAGCATGTGACTGGATGGGAGCATCACCACTAGAACATGGGCTCTGCATGTGTCTTCCCTCTTAATAAAGCCCTTCCTTTGTATAGGAAGAGACAGGCAAGTGGGAGAACACTATGAAGGGTGGACATGGGGAATGAACCCCAGTCACCAGTGGGGACCAGCATGTGACTGGATGGGAGCATCACCACTAGAACATGGGCTCTGCATGTGTCTTCCCTCTTAATAAAGCCCTTCCTTTGTATAGGAAGAGACAGGCAAGTGTGAGAACACTAGGAAGGGTGGACATGGGGAATGAACCCCAGTCACCAGTGGGGACCAGCATGTGACTGGATGGGAGCATCACCACTAGAACATGGGCTCTGCATGTGTCTTCCCTCTTAATAAAGCCCTTCCTTTGTATAGGAAGAGACAGGCAAGTGGGAGAACACTATGAAGGGTGGACATGGGGAATGAACCCCAGTCACCAGTGGGGACCAGCATGTGACAGGATGGGAGCATCACCACTAGAACATGGGCTCTGCATGTGTCTTCCCTCTTAATAAAGCCCTTCCTTTGTATAGGAAGAGACAGGCAAGTGGGAGAACACTATGAAGGGTGGACATGGGGAATGAACCCCAGTCACCAGTGGGGACCAGCATGTGACTGGATGGGAGCATCACCACTAGAACATGGGCTCTGCATGTGTCTTCCCTCTTAATAAAGCCCTTCCTTTGTATACTATCCGATTCATATAACACATATAACACATATATATAGACTGTATATACAGTATGTAGAACATTCATACTATTAGGAGAATGATCTACATATCCTGTAGGTTTGTTAAAATATGAATTACACCAACTACTCTGACATGGAGAAAAAGCCATACCATATTACCCATATTACATACTTTTAATGATTTCATTACAAAGGAGCAGAAGCCATTACACTGTATTACCACTGGCACCTCTGTCTCGGGGATGGTCTTATCAGAGAACAGTGTGGGCCAGACAGTAGGTGAAAGGAAGAGGAAAGAGATGTTTTGTGGCCTGGATCATGGAGCCATGGTTATGTCAAGGAGGGGGGGGTAGAGGAAGAGGAGGGTAGAGGAAGCGGAGGGTAGAAGAAAATGAGTGGAAGAGGAGGTAGAGGAAGATGAGGGTAGAAGAGGGTAAAGGTAGAGGAGGGTGAGGGTAGAGGAAGAGGAGGGAAGAGGAGGGGGAGGGTAGAGGAAGATGAGGGTAAAGTAAGAGGAGGGTAGTAAAAGAGGACGTTAGAAGAAGAGGAGGGTAGAGAAAGATGAAGGTATTGGAGGGGAGGGTAGTGGAAGAGGAGAGTAGAGGAAGATGAGGTTAGAAGGAGAGGAGGGTAGAGATAGAGGAAAGGAAATTAGTGTAGATGAAGATGGACGTAGAAGATGAGGGTAGAGGAACATTAGAGGAAACGAAGAAGAGGGTATAGGAAGATCAGGGTAGAGGAGGCAAAGGGTAGAAGAGGGTAAAGGAAGAAGAGGGTAGAGGAGGGTAGAGGAAGAGGAGGAAGAGGAGGGTATAAGAAGAAGAGGGTAGAAGAGGTGGAGTGGAAGAGTTGGTAGAGGACGATGAGGGTAGAAGAGGGTAAAGGAAGAGGAGTGTAGTGGAAGAGGAGGGTAGTGGAAGAAGAGGGTAGTAGAAGGTAGAGGAAGAGGAGGTTAGTGGAAGATGAAGGTAAAGGAAGGGGATATAGAGGAAGATTAGGGTAGAAGAGGGAGGAAGAGGAGAGAAGAGGAGGGTGAAGGAAGAGGAGAATAGAGGAAGAGGAAGGTAGAGGAAGATGAGGGTAGAGAAAGAGGAGGCTGAAGGAAGAAGTGGGTAGAGGAAGATGAGGGTAGAGTAGATGGAGGGTAGTTGAAGCGGAGGGTAGTGGAAGAAGAGGAGAGAGGAAGGTAGAGGAAAAGGAGGATAGAGGAAGATGAAGGTTAAGGAAGAGGAGAATATACAGTGGGGCAAAAAAGTATTTAGTCAGCCACCAATTGTGCAAGTTCTCCCACTTAAAAAGATGAGAGAGGCCTGTAATTTTCATCATAGGTACACTTCAACTATAAAATGAGGGTAGAGGAAGATCAGTATAGAGGAAGAGGAGGGTATAGGAAGAGGAGGGTAGAGGAAGGGAAATGGAAGAGGAGGTAGAGGATTATGAGGGGCGAAGAGGGTAGAGGAGGATGAAGGAAGAGGAGGATAGATGAAGAAGAGGGTGAAGGAAGAGGAAGGGGATGTGGCAGGGTAGAGGAAGAGGAAGGTAAAGGAAGAGGAGAATAGAAGAAGAGGAGGGTAGAGGAAGATGGGGTAGAAGAAGGGGAATGTTGTGGAAAAGGAAGGTAAAGGAAGGAGAGGGTAGAGGAGTGTAGAGGAGGTGGAGGAAGGTGAGGGTAGAGGAAGCGGAGGGTAGAAGAAGAGGAGGGAAGAGGAAGAGGAGAGTAAAGGAAAATGAAGGTAGGAGAGGAGGGTAGAGGAAGGGGAGTGAAAATTAGTGTTGAGGAAGAGGAGGGTATAGGAAGATCAGGGTAGAGGAAGAGGAGGATAGAGGAAGAGCAGTGTAATGGAAGATCAGGGTAGAGGAGGGTATAGGAAGAGGATGGTAGAGGAAGATGAGTGGAAGAGGAGGGTAGAGGATTATGAGGGGCGAAGAGGGTAAAGGAAGAGGTAGAGTGAAGGAAGAGGAGTGTGAAGGAAGAGGAAGGAAGGGGAAGCGGCGAATGGAAGAAGAGGATGGTAGAGGAAGATGGGGTAGAGGATGGTAGAGGAAGAGGAGAGCTGCAGGAGAGGAGGGTAGAGGAAGAGGATGGTTGTGGAAGAGGGTGGTAGAGGAAGAGGAGGGTAGAGGAGGGTAGAGGTAGAGAAGGGTATAGGTGAATAGAGGAACATAAAGTTGAGGAAGAGCAGGGTAGAGGAAGAGGAGGGTAGAGGAATAGGAAGGTTGTGGAAGAGGAGGGTAGAGGTGGTTTTAGGAAGAGGATGGTAGAGGAAGATGAAGGTAGAGGATGTGGATGGTAGTGGAAGAGGAGGTTAGAGGAAGAGGAGGATAGTGGAAGAGGAGGGTAGTGGAGGGTGGAGGAAGAAAAGGGTAGAGGAGAGGAAGAGGAGGATGGAGGAAGATGAGGTAAAGGAAGATGATGGTAGTGGAAAAGGTACATAGAGGGAGATGAGGGTATAGGAAGAGAAGGGTAAAGGAAGAGGAGGGTAGAGGAAGAGGAAGAGGAAGTAGAGGAAAATCAGTGTAGTGGAGGGTAGAGAAAGAGGAGGTAGAGGAGGAAGAGGAGGGTATAGGAAGTTAAAGGAGGGTAAAAAGGGGACAGAGGCTATCTTGGTACAGCAGTGGTATCAATGATTCAGTTCCATTCTGACCTCCCGACAGACACATCAGGTCCAAATTTGGATTTGGATCAGGTCCAAATTTGTTTTCTCTTCTCTCTCTCTCTCTCTCTCTCTCTCTCTCTCTCTCGCTCTCTACCTGATTCTCTCAACCAGCTTCACCTGGAAAGCTTTTCAAACAGTCTTGAAGGAGTTCCCATACATGCTGAGCACAAATAACACATAAGAAATCATGCAAAATTGATAAACTAATCAAAATATATTGTATATTTCAAATTCTTCAAAGTGCCACCTTTTGCCTTGATGACAGCTTTGCACCCTCTTCGCATTCTCTCAACCAGCTTCACCTGGAATGTTTTTCCAACAGTCTTGAAGGAGTTCCCACATATGCTGAGCACTTGTTGGATGTTTTTCCTTCATTCTGCGGTCCATCTCATCCCAAGCCTTCTCAATTGAAGAACAGATCAGCTCTGTTTCTCTTTCAATGTTCTAAAAAGAGAGAGTGGTGAAGTTGTTGTGAATGTGTTTACCTAAGTAAAAGCATAGGGCTGCAGTCGGAGGCTGTTTAGCTGGCGATTAGATTCTGCCAGGGCGAATCAGCCAATCTCGCGCTGTAAACAGTTTACTCCAGCTCCCATCCCACTGATGTCATTGTGCCACTGCTCGTCTTGCCATGCTCCCAATTGCTCAGCAGCCGGAGGAGACGCAGAGAGAATGTGTTCTCTGTTTTGCTGTGCTATTTCCTATCCTTTTCTTCAAACACGGTTCTCTCGCTCTCTTTCTCACACTCTTTCTGTTTTTCTATTTCTTTCTCTCTCTCTTGACAATTGTACCTGCCTCTCTCTCTCTCTCTACAACCCTATCTACCTCTCTCTCTCTCTGCCTCTCTCTATCTACCCCTCTTTCTTTCTCTCTCTTTCTATTTCTTTCTGTTGTAGAGAGAGAGGCAGATATATTATATATATATATATATATATATATATCTCTACAACCCTATCTACCTCTCTCTCTCTCTCTCTCTCTCTCTTTTACAACCCTATCTACCTCTCTCTCTCTCAATTGACAATTCTACCTGCCTCTCTCTCTCTCTACAATCCTATCTACCTCTCTCTCTCTGCCTCTCGCTATCTACCTCTCTTTCTCTCTTTCTATTTCTTTCTCTCTCTGCAATTCTACCTGCCTCTCCCTCTCTCTCTCTGCCTCGCTCTCTCTCTCTACAACCCTATCTACCTCTCTCTCTCTCTCTCTACATTGATATATATATATATATATATCTGCCTCTCTCTCTCTACAACCCTGTCTACCCCTCCCCCTCTCTCTCTCTCTCTCTCTCTCTCTCTCTCTCTCTCTCTCTCTCTCTCTCTCTCTCTCTCTATCTCTCTCTCCTCTCTCTCAATTCAATTCAATTCAAGGGGCTTTATTGGCATGGGAAACGTGTTAACATTACCAAAGCAAGTGAGGTAGATAATATATAAAGTGAAATAAACAATAAAAATGTACCTCTCTCTCTATCTGGCTCTTTCTCAATCCCTGCAACTCTATCTGCCACTCTCTCTCTTTCGCTCTATCTACCTGCCTCTCTCTCTCTCTCTCTCACTCTGCAACCCTTTCTACCTCTCTCTCTCTCTCTCTCGCTCTCTCTCTGACTCTCTATCTACCTCTCTTTCTATTTCTTTCTCTCTCTGCAATTCTACCTGCCTCTCTCTCTCTCTCTCTCACTCTCTCTCTCTTTCTCTCTCTGTCCCGCTCTATCTACCTCTCTTTCTATTTCTTTCTCTCTCTGCAATTCTACCTACCTCTCTCTCTCTCTCTCTCTGCCTCTCTCTCTCTATATGCCTCTCTGTCTCTGCAACTCTATCTCCCTCTCCCTCTCTCTCTCACTCTAAAGGAGAGGACACTACCTTAGACTGGTAAGTGAAATACGAGTCTTTATATTTATATTATCTTATAGTGCAAATCCGAACAAATCCAGTTGTTTCAATGGTTGGATGGTATTCATTTGAGAGATTTATTAAAATATTTTCTTTGGTTGCTATATATTTATATACAGTTGAAGTCGGAAGTTAACATACACTTAGGTTGGAATCATTAAAACTAGTTTTTCATACACTCCATACATTTCTTGTTAACAAACTATAGTTTTGGCAAGTTGGTTAGGATATCTACTTTGTGCATGAAACAAGTAATTTTTCCAACAATTGTTTACAGACAGACTATTTCACTTATCATTCACTGTATCACAATTCTAGTGGGTCAGACGTTTACATACACTAAGTTGACTGTGCCTTTAAACAGCTTGGAAAATTCCAGAAAATAATGTAATGGCTTTAGAAGCTTCTAATTGACATAATTTCAGTCAATTGGAAGTGTACCTATGGATGTATATCAAGACCTACTTTCAAACTCAGTGCCTCCTTGCTGGACATCATGGGAAAATCAAAATAAATCAGCCAAGACCTCAGAAAAAGAATTGCAGACCTCCACAAGTCTGGTTCATCCTTGGGAGCAATTTCCAAACACCTGAAGGTACCACGTTCATCTATAAAAACAATAGTACGCAAGTATAAACACCATGGACCACGCAGCCATCATACCGCAAAGGAAGGAGACTCGTTCTGTCTCCTGGAGATAAACGTACTTTGGTGCGAAAAGTGCAAATCAATCCCAGAACAACAGCAAAGGACCTTGTGAAGATCCTGCAGGAAACAGGTACAAAGTATCTATATCCACAGTAAAATGAGTCCTATATTGACATAACCTGAAACGACGCTCAGCAAGGAAGAAGCCACTGCTCCAAAACCGCCATAAAAACGCCAGACTACGGTTTGCAACTGCATATGGCGACAAAGATCATACTTTTTTGAGAAATGTTCTCTGGTCTGATGAAACAAAAATACAGGTGTTTGGCAATAATGACCATCGTTACATTTGGAGGAAAAAGGGGGAGGCTTGCAAGCCGAAGAACACCATCCCAACCGTGAAGCATGGGGTTGGCAGCATCATGTTGTGGGGCTGCTTTGCTGCAGGAGGGACTGGTGCATTTCAAAAAGTAGATGGCATCATGAAGATGGAAATTATGTGGATATATTGAAGCAACATCTCAAGACATCAGTCAGGAAGTTAAATCTTGTCACGAATGGGTCTTCCAAATGGACAATGACCCCAAGCATACTTCCAAAGTTGTGGCAAAGTGGCTTAAGGACAAGAAAGTCAAGTTATTGGAGTGGCCATCACAAAGCCCTGACCTCAATCCATTAGAAAGTTTGTGGGCAGAACTGAAAAAGTGTGTGCGAGCAAGGAGGCCTAGAATCTTGACTCAGTTACACCAGCTCTGTCAGGAGGAATGGGCTAAAATTCATCCAACTTGTTGTGGGAAGCTTGTGGAAGGCTACCCAAAACGTTTGACCCAAGTTAAACAGTTTAAAGGCAATGCTACCAACCACTAATTGAGTGTATGTAAACTTCTGACCCATTGGGGTCAATGTGATGAAATAAATAAAAGCTGAAATAAATCAGTCGCTCTACTACTATTCTGACATTTCAAATTTTTTAAATAAAGTGGTGATCCTAACTGACCTAAGACGGGGAATTTTTATTCTGATTAAATGTCAGTAATTGTGAAAAACTGACTTTAAATGTGTTTGGCTAAGGTTTTGCTATGTAAACTTCCGACTTCAACTATATATATAATTATATTGAATAGCTAATGAAATATGTCTATGAATAGCAAACAATGCACTTTAAAGACACAATATGTCAAAGTCAACATACGATACACATTGGGCTGCTGACTGGTGCAGTGGTCTAACACACTGCAGTACCTGGTTCGAATCCAGGCTGCATCACAGCTGGCCGTTTTATAATTTTTATTTTTTTAACTTTGTGTGTAGTTTGTGGTGGCTGCTAACATTGGATCAGTGTTGGCTGCTAACTTGGCCCTTATCTTAAGTATTTCACTTCTGTGTTTGGAGACATTGGATCAGCATTCTTGTCGCATCTCCCGTTAGTAAATTTTATGTAGGGAAGCTAATGATCCATAATGATTGACATTCCTGGGAGTGCGTAAACGTTTATTTTTTATTAGAATAGCATTTTTATATGTTTTCTATAGTTATGTTCTTGAAAATGTATCAATTTACCAATTCGGCCACTTGGAGGCACTTGGGCAAATCGTGAAGGACACCTGGGTGACTTCATACTAAATGTCATGGAGCTTGCTAATTCTTGAAGTTATCGGTCTTAAACTTTGCACATACACTGTTGCCCTCTTGTGGACATCATTTAAATTACATCCAGCTTCCTAGCTGAATGTGTGGCTTTTCTCTTGCATTTCAAAGATGACGTTACAAAAAAAACAGCTATAATGTGTTATATTCTCCTACATTCATTTCACATTTCCACAAACTTTTAAAGAGGTTCCTTTCAAATGGTATCAAGAATATGCATATCCTTGTTTCAATGCCTGAGCTACAGGCAGTTAGATTTGGGTATGTCATTTTAGGCAAAAATGTACTATCTTTTTGTTTTCTCATGATTTGGTTGATTCTAATTGTGTTTCTTTCCTGGGGCTCTGTTTATGTTTGTGAACTGAGCCCCAGGAACAGCTTGCTTAGGGGACTATTCTACAGGTTCATCTCTCTGTAGGTGATGGATTTGTTATGGAAGGTTTGGAAATCGCTTCATTTTTGCTGGTTGTAGAATTTAACATCTCTTTTCTGTATTTAGATAATTAGCGAGTATCGTCCTAATTCTGCTCTGCTTGCATTATTTGGTGTTTTATTTTTTACACGGAAAACTTTTTCATGGAATTGTGCATGCAGAGTCTCAATTTGGTGTTTGTCCTACAACAATAAAGGTCAATGGGTTCTATAACCGATTCAAGTATTTTTTGCCAGATTTTAGTTGGTATGTCGAATTTTATCTTCCCTTTGATGGTGTAGAAGACCCTTCTTGCCTTGTCTCTCAGATCGTTCATAGCTTTGCGGAAGTTACCTGTGGTGCTGATGTTTAGGCTGAGTTATATTTTTTTGTGTGCTCTAGGGCAACGGTGTCTAGATGGAATTTGTATTTGTGGTCCTGGCAACTGGACCTTTTTTGGAACACCATTATTTTTGTCTTACTGAGATTTACTGTCATGGCCCAGGTCTAGGTGATCAAGGCAGAAGATCTAGGTGCTGCTGTAGGCCCTCCTTGGTTGGGGACAGAAGCACCAAATCATCAGCAAACAGTAGACCTTTGACTTTAGATTCTAGTAGGGTGAGGTCGGGTGCTGCAGACTGTTCTAGTGCCCTCGTCGATTTGTTTATTTATATGTTGAAGATGGGTGGGGCTCAAGCTGCATCCCTGTCTCACCCCATGTGGAAAGATATGTGTTTTTTGCCAATTTTAACTGCGCACTTGTTTGTGTACATGGATTGCATAATGTCGTATGGTTGCCAACTTGAGTCAAAAGCTTTTTTTAAATCATCAAAGCATAAGAAGACTTTGCCTTTGTTTTGGGTTGTTTGTTTGTCAATTAGGGTGTGCAAGGTGAATACTTAGTCTGTTGTACGGTCAGTTTGTAAAAAGCCAATTTGACATTTTCTCAGTTCATTGTTTTCACTGACAAAATGTACAAGTCTGCTGTTAATGATAATGCAGAGATTTTCCAAAGTTTGCTGCTAATGCATATCACACGGTAGTTATTCGGGTCAAATTGTGACTGACCGGCTCACTTTAGTCTTATGTAGCAAAATTTGAAATTTGTGTTTTTGACATTTGATAAAAGTACAGTACTCAGAGCTAGAAAATTGTATATCATATCAACAGTTGGGAAAGTTGGGAAAGTAATTCTGCTTTGAAAGTTGATAAACTTGTAACCCCACTTTTGAGAAAATAGACCTTGAATGTTTTGGTAAACCTACTGGAGAGCTCTTCTTTGTCTACACCCATTCAGCATGGTTCACACCCTCTTAAGCCTTAGCCCCGCCCATCTCTTTAAGGATTCACACATGAGGCCATGTACTAAACAACCAACGATTTGAAGACTAAAGGCTGGTTTATACTACGCCTATAGACAGTTGTCGCAGTGACATCATGAACATTGTATTCTCGTCCGACAACAAACTTGTGATTGTATTTATGAAAAAGTATGAACACAAAACTACAGGCTGCATGACATCAGCAGCCTGGTGGTCCATAATAGCATGACTAATGTATTTAACACAAATAAACCCACCCATTTTAAATGAATTTAGTATAGGTCAATCTAGCAAACCAGGCAACTAAAATAAACTTCCTAAAAAATGTTTTGGTTAGTTTCTAGCTTGTTAGCTAGCTAGCTAATTAATGTTAAGTGTAATATTTGAAGGTGTTTTATACAACAGGCCTCTGTGTGTTCTCTTTTCGACTCAATCTGCATATTTGCAATCAAACGCCCAAATTATCAGAGCTGCAGGAGTTGTGAACCGTTTTGGTTAGTTGTGTCTACTGGGGGCATATTTGGGAGGGAATGCTGTCACCTCCAGGTAGGTGTTTGTTCCACTGTGTGCTAAGATTGCCAGGTTCTTGTCAAGTTCTAGCAATTAGGTTTCCCAGACATGTCCCTGGGCCTTGAAATGGTTGATCTCCCCGTCTAAGATGGAGAAGCTGTCATCGTATAGGGAATTTATTGGGGGGATGTACTGTGCATTCGGAAAATATTCAGACCCCATGACTTTTTCTACATTTCGTTATGTTACATCATTATTCTGAAATATATTACATTGTTTTTTCCCCTCTTCAATCTATATGCAATACCAAGTAATAACAAAGCAAAAAAAGGTTTTTAGAAATGATTATACATTTATTAAAAATAAAAACTGAAATATTACATTTACAGCCTTGAGTCTTCTTGGATATGGCACACCTACCTGTATGTGGAGAGTTTCTCCCATTATTTTCTGCAGATCCTCTCAAGCTCTGTCAGGTTGGATGGGGAGTGTCGCAGCAAAGCTATTTTCAGGTCTCTCCTGAGATGTTTGATTGGGTTCAAGTCCGGGCTCTTGCTGGGACACTCAAGGACATACAGAAACTTGTCCCGAAGCCACTCCTGCGTTGTCTTGGCTGTGTGCTCAGGGTCATAGTCCTGTTGGAAGGTGAACCTTCACCCTAGTCTGAGGTTTGAGTGGTCTGGAGCAGGTTTTCGTCAAGGATCTCGCTGTACTTTACGCCGTTCATCTTTCCCTCGATCCTGACTAGTCTCCCAGTCCCTTCCACTGAAAAACATCCCCACAGCTTGATGCTGCCACCACCTACAAGCATTTCGCAACACTCGCAATAACGTCTGCTAACCATCACCATGTGTATGTGATGAATAAAATTAGATTTGATTTTGATTTGATTTGACCATGCTTCACCGTAGGGATGATGCCAGGTTTCCTCCAGATGTGTCGCTTGGCATTCAGGCCAAAGAGATCAATCTTGGTTTAATCAGCTCAAATAATCTTGTTTCTCATGATCTGAGAGTCCTTTGGGTCCTTTTGGAGAACTTGAAGCAGGCTGTCATGTGCCTTTTACTGAGGAGTGACATCCGTCTGGCCACTACCATAAAGGCCTGATTGGCGGAGTGCTGCAGAGACTGTAGTCCTTCTGGAAGGTTCTCCCTTCTCCACAGAGGAACTCAGGACCTCTGTCAGAGTCACCATTGGGTTGTTGGTCACCTCCCTGACCAAGGCCCTTCTCACCCGATTACTCAGTTTGGCCGGGCAGCCAGCTCTATCTAGGAAGAGTCTTAGTGGTTCTTCCATTTAAGAATGATGGAGGCCACTGTTTTCTTGTGGACCTTCAATGTTACATACATTTTTTGGTACCCTTCCCCAGATCTGTGCCTCGACACGATCCTGTCTCTGAGCTCTGCGGACATTTCCTTTGACCTCATGGCTTGGTTTTTGCTTTGTCATGCACTGTCAACTGTGGGATATTATATAGACAGGTGTGTGCCTTTCTAAATCATGTTCAATCAATTGAATTTACCACAGTTGGACTCCAATCCAGTTGTATAAACGTCTGAAGGATGATAAATGGAAACAGCATGCACCTGATCTCAATTTCGAGTCTCATATCAAAGGGTCTGAATACTTATGTAAGCGGTATTTATTTTTTTATTTTTTTTATACATTTGCAAAAAATTCTAAAAACCTGTTTTCTCTTTGTCATTATGTGGTATTGTGTGTAGATTGATAAGAAAAAAACATATTTAATACATTTTAGACTAAGGCTGTAAAGTAACAAAATGTGGAAAAGGTAAAGGTGTCTGAATACTTTCCAAATGAAAAGCTTTGTGTTCCATAGTGTCTTGTGTTGTTTTTGTGTGGTTTAGGCCTGGACCATTACAGTCAGTGTGAGCAGAGCATGTTAATTAAGCTTCTCATACCTCTTAGGTCACAGGATGGGGCTTGGTTGGGTGTATTAGTGGGGGTTGGGCCTGTTGCTCTGCCACGGCCTGGGCATACAGTAGTAGTCAACAGTTTGGACACACCTACTCATTCAAGGGTTTTTCTTTATTTTTTACTATTTTCTACATTGTGGAATAATAGTGAAGACATCAAAACTATGAAATAACACATATGGAATCAAGTAGTAACCAAAAAAAAGAGTTAAACAAATCAACATGTATTTTATATTTGAGATTATTCAAAGTTACCACCCTTGATGACAGCTTTGCACACTCTTGTAGAAAATAGTACAATTAAAGAAAAACCCTTGAATGAGTAGGTGTGTCCAAACCTTTGACTGGTATTGTACGTAGCAGACACTTTCATCCAAAGTGACAACATTCCACATATTTTGGCATGTGAACCCAGTGGGAATCAAACCCACAACTCTGGTCTTGCTGGTGCCATGCCTAACTGAGTCACGTTTAGGACCTCCACAATAGATCGGTACAATGCTGTACAATACAATACACGATTACAATGCAGGTGGAAGATGTATGATTTCCATCTCCATGAACTCCTGAGTGGTGCAGCGGTCTAAGGCACTGCATCTCATTGCTAGAGGAGTTTTTACAGACCCTGGTTCAATTCCAGGCTGTATCACAGTTGCACAGTTGTCCCAGCGTGGTCCAGGTTAGGGTTTGACCGGGGTAGGTCGTCATTGTAAATATGACTTGCGTAGTTAAATAAAGGTCCAATTAAAAATCGTTTAAAAAATGAGCATTCCACCCTCCTTCAGGCCATGGATCAGACCTATGTCGGGCTTGGATTCGCCATGCCAAAACGTTTTTCCCCAGGTGCATGAACAATTAACATATTTACTGCTATTTTGATGAGAACCTATGGCGAAATGCTCAAGACAGGCTTGATGCAAAATATTGCTGCTAAACATTATGTTTCTTTGATTTATTTCATTTGATTACATGATGAAAGATGTTTCCAATGATCACACTTTTGATCACACATGGGATATAAATTATGGAAATGTGATGTTTAGTCAATTTGAATAGGTAGTGCAAGTGTTGAATTGGCATTTGACAGCATTTATGCAAGATAATTATTTTAATCGACTTACAGATGTATATGAATTGTTTACAAGAAATCTTATTCTATACTAAGCTAAACTGTGCTTACAAAAACATGTTATTCCAGTAGATGAATCATCCTGTTTTCCCCTAGCGGAACTCGCAAGGCTACACTTACCCCTTCAATGCCGGCAACACATAGAAATCCTTGGTTCTGTCCCGAATAGCACAATATTCATTATATAGTGCACTACTTTTGACCACAGGGCTCTGGTAAAAAGTAGTGCCTCATGTAGGGAATAAGGTGCAATTTGGGACACAGACCTTGCTTCAATGCTATTCAAATTCCTCCCTGCAATAAACAACAAAGCTGCTCGTGTCCATACACTGTCAGCAATCACAGAACCTGAGTCATGCATGGTTGGAAAAACACGCACTTAACTGTTTCTACTGAGAAAAGTGTTCTGCAAAATAACAGCATTATTTCTACCATTTCACTCAAGTAATTGTCAAGTAATTGTCTCTGCCCATCATACAGATTGTAATAATTGTCATAAGCCATCACAGAAATGGACCAATTGTCAAGTGTTATAACTCAATTCAAATGGTTAATTCATTTTCAAACCATTTACTATGTGAAAATGACACCCCTGCTCCAATGACAAAAATAGACTATTTCATCATCAGATCAGATCCTGGAACACAGGCTAAGAAGAGGGGAGGTTTTGTGACTGTGTGTGTTTCCTTCTGTGTACATTAATCATGATTAGCCAGGGAGTGAACCGAGTCCTGCAGCACCACATTGTTTGAGATGTCTGGGAGGGTAGGAGGAGCAGGAGCTGAGGGAGGAGGGTGAGGGAGAGGGAAGTGGTGCAGAAGGAGAGGAGGAGGAGGAAGGTGGAGGAGGAGGATGTGCTAGGTGGTGAAGGAGGAGAAGAGGGTAGGGTGCCGCAGCCTCAAGTCAGATGTGTTTACTGCTGCGTCTCACACACACACACACACACACACACAAGTCACTGCAGCTCTGTCCTGTCTGCCATGCCTAACGGAGTTGTACATCTCTCAGCCAGCCAGCCAAGCAGCGACCTGTCCAGCACCCACTCTCCCCCTGCCTCCTAATGATAGCCTTCCCCTGAGGTACCAGGAGGGAATTTTTTTTTAAAGAGATTCAGGTGGAGGAAAAAAGAAGGGTGAGGATAAGAAGGAAAAAAGGAGGCTCACGCACTCTCCTGCCTCCTAATGATAGCCTTCCCCTGAGGTACCAGGATGGATTTTTTTTTTTAAAGAGATGCAGGTGGAGGAAAAAAGAAGAGTGAGGATAAGAAGGAAGAAAGGAGGCTCACACTCTTCTCTCCTGCTCCACTAATGATCGCTTCCCCCTGCGGTTCTAGGAAAAGGAGGGAGGACGGGAGGTGAGAGGAAGCGGTGGTGGTGCTGGGGGGGTGGTGGAATGTGGAGGAGTAGGGGAGGACGCAGAGGTGGATGAGGAGGAGGAGGATGTGAAGTGGGTGGAAGAGAGGAGAAGGAAGAGGTAGAAGTGGATGAGAGGATGAGCAGAGAGGAGGTAGGGTGGAGGAGGGGTGGAGGAGGAGGAGGAGGTGGTGGTAGAAAAGACGGTGGAGGAGGTGATATAGGAGGAGAAGGAGGAGGAGGTGATCTGCATCGCTTCTCGCTCACCCTCTCACACTTAAGCCCTGTTTATACCTGGTTCTAACATGCATCTTCTGTCCTGATCCTGTCCAAATGTTGATTGTGCCCACATTTTTTGAAAGGTGTAGACAATCAAAAGATACATTGTGATCAGATCATCCTGCCCAACTACGGAGTGTAGTCAGACGCATTGTGTCCGGCTATCTTACAAGTGATGACAGATCTGGACAGAGAAACCATTGAAATTTGTATTATTATGCCCTCTAAAATCATCAACAGATGGCACCATTGACTGATTACATCAATATGTGTCTTATAATAAATAAATAAATAAAACATTTAAAGAATAGCTGTGAACTAATTTGCATAAAGGAAGAGACAATGTAATCTTGTCTCTTAGTCACAATGCAGACACAGTGGACAGATAAGAGAAACATTTTAATACCATTTCTGAAAATGTGGGCACAATCAGAATGTGGAAAAGATCAGGAAAAAAGACCCATGTTTACACCAGGTATAAACAGGGCTAGAATGTCTGACACCTTTCTGCTGTCTCTTACGATGTGGATCCTCTCGAAAAATGTAGGCGCTTCATCGGTAATGACATCAGTGTCGTTGAATCACATACTTGTGGTATTTCATGCTTGAAACAATTAATATATATTCATGCTTGTTATTTTCGTTAATTAGGAGGTAGAAACATTATAAACTGTGCATTGGACAAAAAACTGTGTTATTCAAGGGGAATTGATAGTGTTTTAGCAACATTAAATCTTAATCAAATCTGTTCATATACACCCCCAGGAAGAATATGACACCTTTTTTCTGACAAGCGAGCACCTAGATATGGTCATTTTCACGTTTTCATATGACATTATAGTAAGACATTTGTCAAGATTCTATAGCATCGGAAAGCCGGTGTGTGTTTGTTTTCAGCAAACTTAACGTGTAAATAGTTGTATGAACAAAACAAGAATCAACAACTGAGACATAAACTGAACCAGTTCCACAGACATGTGACTTATAGAAATTGAATAATGTGTCCCTGAGCAAAGGGTCAAAATCAAAAGTAACAGTCAGT
Source organism: Oncorhynchus mykiss (assembly GCF_057628025.1). Taxonomy (NCBI): domain Eukaryota; kingdom Metazoa; phylum Chordata; class Actinopteri; order Salmoniformes; family Salmonidae; genus Oncorhynchus; species Oncorhynchus mykiss. Next base: position 35,931,364 of record NC_143041.1, read on the forward strand.
ATGCAGATGCAGATGCAGATGCAGTGCATCTCCTCCTCATGGACTGCACCAGATTTGCCAGTTCTTGCTGTGAGATGTTACCCCACTCTTCCACCAAGGCACCTGCAAGTTCCCAGACATTTCTGGGGGGAATGGCCCGAATGGCCCTAGCCCTCACCCTCCGATCCAACAGGTCCCAGACGTGCTCAATGGGATTGAGATCCGGGCTCATCGCTGCCATGTTGCAGGAAATCACACACAGAATGAGCAATATGGCTGGTAGCATTGTCATGCTGGAGGGTCATGTCAGGATGAGCCTGCAGGAAGGGTACCACATGAGGGAGGAGGATGTCTTCCCTGTAACGCACAGTGTTGAGATTGCCTGTAATGACAACAAGCTCAGTCCGATGATGCTGTCACACACCGCCCCAGACCATGATGGACCCTATACCTCCAAATTGATCCCGCTCCATAGTACAGGCCTTGGTGTAATGCTCATTCCTTTGACGATAAACGTGAATCCAACCATCCGACAAAACCATGACTCGTCAGTGAAGAGCACTTTTTGCCAGTCCTGTCTGGTCCAGCGACGGTGGGTTTGTGCCCATAGGCGACGTTGTTGCTGGTGATGTCTGTTGAGGACCTGCCTACAACAGGCCTACAAGCCCTAAGTCCAGCCTCTCTCAGCCTATTGTGGATAGTCTGAGCACTGATGGAGGGATTGTGCATTCCTGGTGTAACTCGGGCAGTTGTTATTTCCATCCTGTACCTGTCCCACAGGTGTGATGTTTGGATGTACCGATCCTATGCAGGTGTTGTTACATGTGGTCTGCCACTGCGAGGACAATCAGCTGTCCGTCCTGTCTACCTGTAGCGCTGTCTTAGGCGTCTCACAGTACGGCCATTGCAATTTATTGCCCTGGCCACATCATGCCTCCTTGCAGCATTTCTAAGGCACATTCACGTAGATGAGCAGGGACCCTGGGCATCTTTCTATTGGTGTTTTTCAGAGTCTGTAGAAAGGCCTCTTTAGTGTACTAAGTTTTCCCAACTGTGACCTTAATTGCCTACCCTCTGTAAGCTGTTAGTGTCTTAATTCTTATGGCTTAGATCCCGCTAACGGGATCGATATGACAACAGCCAGTGAAAGTGCAGTGCGCCAAATTCAAAACAACAGAAATCTCATAATTCAAATTCCTCAAACATACAAGTATTTTCAAACCATTTTAAAGATAAACTTGTTGTTAATCCCACCACAGTGTCCGATTTCAAAAAGGCTTTACGACGAAAGCACACCAAACGATTATGTTAGGTCTGCACCTAGTTACAGAAAAACACAGCCATATTTCCAGCCAAAGAGAGGAGTCACAAAAAGCAGAAATAGAGAGTGAATGAATCACTAACCTTTGATGATCTTCATCAGATGACACTCATAGGACTTCATGTTACACAATACATGTATGTTTTGTTCGATAAAGTTCATATTTATATCCAAAAATCTCAGTTTACATTGGCGCGTTACGTTCAGTAATGTTTTGCTTCCAAAACATCCAGTGATTTTGTAGAGAGCCACATCAATTTACAGAAATACTCATCATATAGGTTGATGAAAATACAAGTGTTATGCATGGAACTTTTTGATAAACTTCTCCTCAATGCAACCTCTGTGTCAGATTTCAAAAAAGCTTTACCGAAAAAGCACACCATGCAATAATCTGAGTACAGCGCTCAGAGACCAAAACAACCATACAGATACCCGCCATGTTGTGGAGTCAAAAGAAGTCAGAAATAGCATTATAAATATTCACTTTCCTTTGATGATCTTCATCAGAATGCACTCCCAGTAATCCCAGATCCACAATAAATGTTTAATTTGTTCGATAAAGTCCATCACCAAATACCTCCTTTTTGTTCGCGTGTTTAGTACACAATCCAATCTCACAACGCGCGGGCAAGTCCAAGCGAAAGTTCAGACAAAAAGTCCCGTTACAGTTCGTAGAAACAATTCAAACGAAGTACAAAATCAATCTTTAGAATGTTTTTATCACAAATATTCAATAATGTTTCAAGGGGAGAATTCCTTTGTCTGTAGAAATGCAATGAAACAGAGCTAACTATCATGTGAGCACACGTGATCAGCTCATGGCACTCTGGCAGACCTCTGACTCATTCAGCTCTCATTCCCCGCTCCTTCACAGTAGAAGCATCAAACAAGGTTTTAAAGACTGGTGACATCTAGTGGAAGCCTTAGGAAGTGCAATATGACTCCATAGACACTCTATATTCAATAGGCAATGACTTGAAAAACTACAAACCTCACTTCCTGGTTGGATTTTATCTCAGGTTTTTGCCGCCAAATATGAGTTATGCTATACTCACAGACATCATTCAAACAGTTTTAGAAATTCAGAGTGTTTTCTATCCAAATCTACTAATGCTATGCATATATTAGTAACTGGGCCTGAGTAGCAGGCAGTTTACTCTGGGCACCTTATTCACCCAAGCTACTCAATACTGCCCCCAGCCATAAGAAGTTTTAATGACCATTCCACAGGTGCATGTTCATTAATTGTTTATGGTTCATTGAACAAGCATGGGAAACAGTGTTTAAACCGTTTACAATGAAGTTATTTTGATTTTTACGAATTATCTTTGAAAGACAGGGTCTTTTATTGCTGAGTTTGTATATACAGTACCAGTCAAAAGTTTGAAAAACTTACTCATTCAAGGGTTGTTCTTTATTTGTACTATTTTCTACATTGTAGAATAATAGTGAAGACATCAAAACTATGAAATAACAGATATGGATTTATGTAGTAACCAAAAAAGTGTTAAACAAATCACAATATAATTTATAATTTGAATCTTAAAAGTAGCCACCATTTGCCTTGATGACAGCTTTGCACACTCTTTGCATTCTCTCATCCAGCTTCATGAGGAATGATTTTCTTTCACTCTGTTGCCAAAATCATCCCAAACCATCTCAATTGGGTTGATGTCGGTAAATGTGGAGGCCAGGTCATCTGATGCAACACTCTTCTTGGTCAAATAGCTCTTACACAGCCTGGAGGTGTGTTTTGGGTAATTGTCCTGTTGAAAAACAAATGATAGTCCCACTAAGCGCAAACCAGATGGGATGGCTTAACGCTGCAGAATGCTGTGGTAGCCAAGCTGGTTGAGTGTGCCTTGAATTCTAATTAAATCATTGACCGTGTCAACAGCAAAGCACCCCAACACCATCACACCTCTTCCTCCATTCTTCATAGTGGGAACCACACATGCGGAGATCATCTGTTCACCTACTCTCTATCTCACAAAGACACAGCGGTTGGAAATAAAAATCTCACATTTGGACTCATCAGACCAAAGGACAGATTTCCACTGCTCTATTGTCCATTGCTTGTGTTTCTTGGCCCAAGCAAGTCTCTTCTTCACAATGATGTCCTTTAATAGTGGTTTCTTTGCAGCAATTCAACCATGAAGGCCTGATTCACGCAGTCTTGCAGTTAATGTTGAGATGTGTCTGTTACTTTGGGCTGCAATCTGAGGCTGGTAACTCTAATGAACATATCCTCTGCAGGAGAGGTAACTCTGGTTTCTCCTTTTTCTGTGGCAGTCCTCATGAGAAACATTTTCATTATAACGCTTGATGGTTTTTGCAACTGCACTTGAAGAAATGTTCAAAGTTCTTGAAATTTTCCGCATTGACTGATCTTCATGTCTTCAAGTAATGACGGACTGTCGTTTCTCTTTGCTTATTTGTTATATTTGTTCTTGCTATAATATGAACTTGGTATTTACCAAGTAGGGCTATCTTCTGTATTCCATCCCTACCTTGTCACAACACAACTGATTGGCTCAAACGCATTAAGAAGGAAGGAAATTCCACAAACTAACTTTTAACAAGGCACATTAATTGGAAGCATTCATGAAGCTGGTTGAGAGAATGCCAAGAGTGTGCAACGCTGTCATCAAGGCAAATGGTGGCTTCTTTGAAGAACTCAAAATCTAAAATTAATTTTGATGTGTTTTACACTTTTTTGGTTACTACATGATTCCATATGTGTTGGAGTTGTGATGCCTTCGCTAGTATTCCTTAATGTCTAAACCTTTGACTTGTACTGTAATGTAATGTACTGTGTATATATATATATATATATATATATATATATATATATATATACACATATATATATATATATATATATACACTACCAATATACAGTAACAGTCAAAGTTTTCTACATTGTAGAATATATATATATTTCCTGAGCTTTCTTATATCTCCTAGATATAGGACAAACACTTCAAAACCTTATTCCTGTGTTTTTTACCATTTATGAATGTGCTATTCAACATGTTCCTATGGGCTGTAGTTGTAAAGGCCAAATTCAATATTTGATTAATATTTTTTAAATATATTTGTTTGATACCTAAAGCGGTCTTAAAATTGCAAATCAAATAGCTAAATGATCCATGCTATGACCTTCTTAAATCAATTCCATATCAGCTTAGAAGGAAGTAATTGAAGTGAAAGAGAAAGGAAATAGAGCACACACACAGTGACTCTGAGACCCTTGAGTGTTCCAGGTCGTCTGCAATGCCTGCTTTTTCTCTCACCACTCGGCTGCACAGCCCCAGGCTTTACTGAAAACACTTGTGATAGTCTCCCTGTTATGTCTATTGATTTCTATGTCTCTCTCTCTCATACTACTTTTTCTTCTGCTACCACTTTCTTCTCTTTGTTATCCTTTCCCTTTCTCTGTTTTCAAGTGTATGTGTATGCGTGCATGTGTGTGTGTGTACCCTTTTGTGCTAAAATAAAGGTGGCATCTGTGGTTCTGATGCCATGTCCCTCTGACTGCGTGGTGGTGAGGAGCACAGTCACCTTGGCTTGGAGTTGGCGGCAGTTGCATATCAGTCGGTCATCAGGGGTGAGTGTGTTGAATTTTAAGTTTCCTCCTCTTGCTTGCTAAATAAATACAATTTCAAATGAAATTTCGTCTGGTACAGGGAGGATCTTTTAACTGGTCCAGGATATCAGCTGGCCCAGTTATCAGGAGTATGGTGCACATTTTAGGACACCCTCAAGAGACTTAATTTGATACGTGGTCAAGGTAAACCAATAGTGTGGTCCTGGAAGAATTAATTCACACCAAAATGGATATATTTGGTAATTTGCAGTACCGTACTGTAGACACTAGCTAAACAAGCATTAACAACAATGCAAACCCTCAGAAGACTTGGAAACCATTGGGGAGATTGCATGTCTTCATATAAAGTTTTTCGTCTGACTCGTGAATGTGACTTTGTTTTGTTTCAGCCAGCTGTTCTTCAGGCCTCCCATGCTCCCCTGGTTGTTCCACCCATCTGCCCCCCTGAAGGGGAACATCCACGGCTTCTTTAAAAACACACAAATACACAACAACTAAGTAAACACCATCTGAGAGAATACCTGATTGGCTCCCTTGGCATTTTGAGCTGCTTTATTTGATTGGCTGCTTATTACATTTTGGTATACAGTAAAATATTGTTTATTGTTGTGTAAATGTACCTAAATGTACCTAAAGATGTAAACTAATTATCGAAATGCTATTGTAGGTACAATCTTTAATGCTGTAAAAACAATTATGATATATACCCATTGATTTTTGGAAGAATATAACTTAGAAATGCCTTGCAAGGGGCTGCCTTTGGCTGAAAAACAAATTACAGATAGTGCCTTTAATGTTGTGTCAAACTCCTCATTCTTTCACAGTTTTTTTTGTCACATTGTCTGGTTAGGAGCAGCAGACATGCTGTGGGAGCATGGGAGACCTGTATCCCTTGCAATATATACTATATTCTTCACTTCCATGAATATTAATGGATTTGTGGCTTCGAAGAATTCCTCCAGTACTGCACATGGCATTAATATGTGCAGTGACATGTAATCCATACAGCCAGGTCACCTGTAATATAAACTAGTATTTGACATCCATCCCTGTTTGAGGGCGTCGGGAGATAAAATGGAAACCGGTCACTAGGGGCTACAGTGAGCGCTGCTACTTTTCACGTAAGCATCTGCCTCTGGTGCCAAAGGTTGAACGTTCGAATCCAGTGATAGAAAATGTTTTTGGAGATTTTTGTTTTAAGCCTATACCAAACCCTTACCTTAACCATTCCGAGTTCATGCCTAAACTTAACCCTATCTTTAAAAATTCTGAGGTAATGCCTAAACTTAACCTTAAACACTTTGACATTTTACATTTGTAAGGGGTTAAATGGAGATTATTGAGACCCATTCAGATTCACTGTGAGGGGTTAAACAGAGATTATTGAGACCCATTCAGATTCACTGTGAAGGGTTAAACAGAGATTATTGACACCCATTCAGATTCACTGTGAGGGGTTAAACAGAGATTATTGAGACCCATTCAGATTCACTGTGAGGGGTTAAACAGAGATTATTGACACCCATTCAGATTCACTGTGAAGGGTTAAACAGAGATTATTGAGACCCATTCAGATTCACTGTGAGGGTTTAAACAGAGATGATTGACACCCATTCAGATTCACTGTGAGGGGTTAAACAGAGATTATTGAGACCCATTCAGATTCACTGTGAGGGGTTAAACAGAGATTATTGAGACCCATTCAGATTCACTGTGAGGGTTTAAACAGAGATTATTGAGACCCATTCAGATTCACTGTGAGGGGTTAAACAGAGATGATTGACACCCATTCAGATTCACTGTGATGGGTTAAACAGAGATTATTGAGACCCATTCAGATTCACTGTGAGGGGTTAAACAGAGATTATTGAGACCCATTCAGATTCACTGTGAGGGGTTAAACAGAGATTATTGAGACCCATTCAGATTCACTGTGAGGTGTTAAACAGAGATTATTGAGACCCATTCAAATTCACTGTGAGGGGTTAAACAGAGATTATTGAGACCCATTCAGATTCACTGTGAGGGGTTAAACAGAGATTATTGAGACCCATTCAGATTCACTGTGAGGGGTTAAACAGAGATTATTGAGACCCATTCAGATTCACTGTGAGGGGTTAAACAGAGATTATTGACACCCATTCAGATTCACTGTGAGGGGTTAAACAGAGATTATTGAGACCCATTCAGATTCACTGTGAGGGGTTAAACAGAGATTATTGACACCCATTCAGATTCACTGTGAGGGGTTAAACGAGGCTAAAGTGTGTCCCAAATGGCACCCTAGTCCCTATATAGTGCATTACTTTTGACGAGGGCCCATAGGGAAGTGCAATGCGTAGGAAATTGTGTGCCATTTGGTGACCGAGCCTCCACACTGTGGAGCACATACACACACACATACACATACACATACACACACGCACACACGCACACACGCACACAAACACATACACACACATATACACACACACACACTCAGCCCAGGGTCTTATGTGTAGAGCCGTCTTATCTGCTACTATCTGTGCCGCTCAGATGGTCCATAATTGGGGTCTAAATCTTCAAAAGAAACCCCTTGGGAGCCCCAGACACAAAGAAGAGAAGACACACACACGCACACTCAAACACCTCTGTCTGACAAAAACACACACCGCCCCACCCCCTCCCCCCACATATACACATCTCACACACGTATTTCATACGTGGTGATGCTTGATCAGAGGGTGACCGTAGGGAGGCCCGATCCATTGATCAAACTATGCTTTAACCTCAAAACGGGATAAGAAGGCTGAGCGTAGAGGCTGTCATGCTGGGCGCCTGACTGCTACCTTTGGAAGAGCGTTGTAGAGGGATACCAGCCAGGAGATCTGAACCAAAGACATGGTAGATATCACACACATTCTCTCTTGTGCACACACACACATCACACACACACATCACACACACACACACACACACACACACACACACACACACACACACACACACACACACACACACACACATACACATACACATACACATACACATACACATACACATACACACACACACACACACACATTTCACCTTTATTTAACCAGGTAGGCTAGTTGAGAACAAGTGTTCATTTACAAATGCGACCTGGCCAAAATAGAGCAAAGCAGTGCGACACAAACAACAACACAGAGTTACACATGGGATAAACAAATGTACAGTTAATAACACAATAGAAAAAAAGAAAGTCTATATACAGTGTGTGCAAATGACTTGAGGAGGTAAGGCAATAAAAAGGCCATAGTAGCAAGTAACTACAATTTAGCAAATTAACTCTGGATTGATAGATGTGCAGATGAGGATGTGCAAGTATAAATACTGGTGTGCAAAAGAGCAGAAAATAAAATAAAAACAATATGGGGATGAGGTAGGCAGATTGGATGGGCTGTTTACAGAGGGGCTATGTACAGCTGCAGCGATCAGTTAGCTGTTCGGATAGATGATGTTTAAAGTTAGTGAGGGAAATATAAGTCTCCAGTTTAAGCGATTTTTGCAATTCGTTCCAGTCATTGGCAGCAGAGAACTGGAAGGAAAGGTGGCCAAGGGAGGTGTTGGCTTTGGGGAGGACCAGTGAGATATACCTGCTGGAGCGCATGCTATAAGTGGGTGTTGTTATCGTGACCAGTGAGCTGAGATAAGGCAGAGCTTTACCTAGCAAAGACTTCTAGATGACCTGGAGCCTGGGTCTGGCGACGAATATGTAGCGAGTGCCAGCCGATTAGAGCATACAGGTCGCAGTGATGGGTGGTATACCCTCTGCCCTGGACACCATATGTGAATTGATTGCCCCCCATCTATCTTCTGAGCTCGTGCTGCTAGGTGACCTAAACTGGGACATGCTTAACACACTGGCCATCCTACAATCTAAACATGATGCCTTCAATCTCACGCAACTTATCAATGAACCTATCAGGTACATCCCCAAATCTGTAAACACGGGCACCCTCATAGATATCATCCTAACTAACTCGCCCTCCAAATAAACCTCTGCTGTTTTCAACCAAGATCTCATCGATCACTGCCTCATTGCCTGCATCAGTAATGGGTCTGCGGTCAAACGACCACCCCTCATCATTGTCAAACGCTCCCTAAAACATTTATGCAAACAGGCCTTTCTAATTGACCTGGCCGGGGTATCCTGGAATGACATTGACCTCATCCCGTCAGTAGAGGATGCCTGGTAATTCTTTAAAAGTGCCTTCCTCACCATCTTAAAGTAGCATGCTCAATTAAAAAAATGTAGAACTATGAATAGATATAGCCCTTGGTTCACTCCAGACCTGTCTGCCCTTGACCAGCACAAAACATCCTGTGGCGTTCTGCATTAGCATCGAATAGCCCCCTTTTTAGGGTAGTTAGGAACCAATATACACAGGCAGTTAGGAAAGCTAAGGCTAGCTTTTTCAAAAAGACATTTGCAACCTGTAGTACAAACTAAAAAAAGTTCTGGGACACTGTAAAGTCCATGGAGAATAAGAGCACCTCCTCCCAGCTGCCCACTGCTCTGAGGCTAGGAAACACTGTCACTACCGATAAATCCACAATAATTGAGAATTTCAATAAGCATTTTCCTACAGCTGGCCATGCTTCCACCTGGCTACCCTTACCCCTGCGCTCCCCACAGCAACTCGCCCAAACCTCCCCCACTTCTCCTTCACTCAAATCCAGATTTGACTTCACAGTGCCATCCGTTTAGTCCCCAAAGCCCCATATACTACCCGCCACTGCGACCTGTATGATCTCGTTGGCTGGCCCTCGCTTCATACTCGTTGCCAAACCCACTGGCTCCAGGTCATCTACAAGTCTCTGCTAGGTAAAGCCCCGCCTTATCTTAGCTCACTGGTCACCATAGCAGCACCACCCGTAGCACGCGCTCCAGCAGGTATATCTCACTGGTCACTGGTCACCCTCAAAGCCAATTCTTCCTCTCCTTCCATTTCTCTGCTGCCAATGACTGGTACGAACTGCAAAAATCTCTGAAGCTGGATACTCTTCCCTGCCTCACTAGCTTTAAGCCCCAGCTGTCAGAGCAGCTCACAGATCACTGCACCTGTACATACTGTAGCTCATCTGTAAATAGCCCATCCAATCTACCTCATCACCATACCGAATTTATTTATTTATTTATCTTGCTCCTTTGCACTCCAATATTTCAACTTGCACATTCATCTTCTGCACATCCTACCATTCCAGTGTTTAATTGCTATATTGTAATTACTTTGCCACCATGGCCTATTTATTTCCTTACCTCTCTTATCCTACCTCATTTGCACATGTCGTATATAGATTTTTCTACTGTATTATTGATTGTATGTCTATTTATTCAATGTGTAACTCTGTGTTGTTGTTTGTGTCAAACTGCTTTGCTTTATCTTGGCCAGGTTGCAGTTGCAAATGAGAACGTGTTCTCAACTAGCCTACCTGGTTAAATAAAGGTGAAATAAAACAAAAAATAAATGGAGCTTTGGTGACAAACCGGATGGCACTGTGACAGACTGCATCCAGTTTGCTGTGTAGAGTGTTGGAGGCCGAAGTCGAGGATCGGTAGGATAGTCAGTTTTACGAGGGTATGTTTGTCTGCGTGAGTGAAGGAGGCTTTGTTGCGGAATAGAAAGCCGATTCTAGATTTAATTTTGGATTGGAGATGTTTAATATGAGTCTGGAAGGAGAGTTTACAGTCTAGCCAGACACCTAGTTATTTGTAGTTGTCCACATATTCTAAGTCAGAGCCGTCCAGAGTAGTGATCCTAGTCAGGTGGGCGGGTGCGGGCAGCGAACGGTTCAAAAGCATGCATTTAGTTTTACTAGCGTTTTAAGAGCCGTTAGAGGCCACGGAAGGAGTGTTGTATGGCATCGAAGCTCGTTTGGAGGTTTGTTAACACAGTGTCCAAAGAAGGGCCAGATGTATACATAATAGTGTTGTCTGTGTAGAGGTGGATCAGGGAATCACCAAGAGCGACATCGTTGATATGTACAGAGAAGAGAGTCGGGCCGAGAATTGAGCCCTGTGGCAACCCCATAGAGACTGCTAGTGGTCAGGATAACAGGCCCTCCTATTTGAGACACTAAACTCTGTCTGAGAACTAGTTGATGAACCAGGCGAGGCAGTCATTTGAGAAACCAAGGCTGTTGAGTCTGCCGATAAGAATACGTTGATTGACAGAGTTGAAAGCCTTGTCCAGGTCAATGAAGACGGCGGCGCAGTACAATCTTTTATTTATTGCGGTTATGATATCGTTTAGTACCTTGAGCGTGGCTGAGGTGCACCCATGACCAGCTCGGAAACCGAATTGCACAGTGGAGAAAGTACGGTACGAGAAAGTACGGTGGGATTCGAAATGGTCAGTGATCTGTTTATTACATTGGCTTTCGAAGACTTTAGAAAGGCAGGGCAGGATGGATATAAGTCTATAACAGTTTGGGTCTAGAGTTTCACCCCCTTTGAAGAGGGGGATGACCACGGTAGCTTTCCAATCTTTAGGGATCTCAGACGATAAGAAAGAGAGGTTGAACAGACTGGTAATAGTGGTTGCAACAATGGCGGCGAATAATTTTAGAAAGAGAGGGTCCAGATTGTCTAGCCCAGCTGATTTGTACGGGTCCAGGTTTTGCAGCTCTTTCAGAACATCTGCTATCTGGATTTGGGTGAAGGAGAAGCTGGGGAGGTTTGGGCAAGTAGGGTGCAGAGCTGTTGACCGGGTTTGGGTTAGCCAGGAGGAAAGCATGGCCAGCCGTTGAGAAACGCTTATTGAAATTCTTGATTATCGTGGATTTATCGGTGGTGACAGTGTTTCCTAGCCTCAGTGCAGTGGGCAGCTGGGAGGAGGTGCTCTTGTTCTCCATGGACTTTACAGTGTCCCCAAACTTTTTGGAGTTAGAGCTACAGGATGCACATTTATGTTTGAAAAAGCTAGCCTTTGCATTCCTGACTGACTGTGTGTATTGGTTCCTGACTTCCCTGAACAGTTGCATATCGCGGGGACTATTCGTTGCTATTGCAGTCCGCCACAGGATGTTTTTGTGCTGGTCGAGGGCAGTCAGGTCTGGAGTGAATCAAGGGCTATATCTGTTCTTAGTTCAAATTTTTTTGAAAGGGGCATGCTTATTTAAGATGGTGAGGAAATTACTTTTAAAGAACGACCAGGCATCCTCGACTGACTGGATGTCAATATCCTTCCAGGTCGATTAAAAAGGCCTTGTCGCAGAAGTGTCTTAGGAAGCGTTTGACAGTGATGAGTGGTGGTCTTTTGACCGCGGTCCCATAGCGGATGCAGGCAATGAGGCAGTGATTGCTGAGATCCTGATTGAAAACAGGGGAGGTGTATTTGGAGGGCAAGTTGGTCAGAATAATATCTATGAGGGTGCCCATGTTTACAGATTTTGGGTCGTACCTGGTGAGTTCCTTGATAATTTGTGTGAGATTGAGGGCATCTAGCGTAGATTGTAGAACTGCTGGGTAGTATTGAATAAAATCTCTTTCTCTTTCTCTTTCTCTTTCTCTTTCTCTTTCTCTTTCTCTCTCTCACACACACACACACACACACACACACACACACACACACACACACACACACACACACACACACACACACACACACACACACACACACACACACACACACACACACACACACAGCACAAATCTCAATATTTCTCTCACCCACACAAACACCCTGATCTGCTCTGCCTTGGAGAAGATGACCTGATTTAAGTGGTGCCCTCAACTGTTTTCCAACCTGGTTATGTGTGTTTTCTTTAACCCAATTTAGCCTAACAGTGTAAGGCACGGAGGAGGCTAATGAGTTAGCCCGAGCTCCAGGCAACACACACGCAGGCAATGCAAGCAATGCAAGCATGGAGCACAATAATTCAGACCGTACATGCAGTGGCACAGACATACAATGACGCTTTTATTCTCATTCAGATTCATGAAATCTATATTTTATTTCTTATCCAAATCAATGTGCATACAAGCAGACAGATTGTATGCTGTTGTGATACGATGAGAAATTCAGATCCATAACATAAAATGTTTGGGAGTATTTCTTTCTTTCTTTTGCATCCAAATCAATTCACAGGCAGATTGTATTCTGTGTTCTGTCTCTGTGAGGTGCTGATCCATACCTTTGCATTCAACTTTAAATTGAAGTGATATACTAATACCTCTCTTTTCATCCCACCAACTATAAATTGTGTTACTGCGGCTTCTATCTCCCAAATTGTGGTTATTGATTGTGATGAAACCCATTGCCAACATCGCATCCATTCAGTAGCAGACCTGGGTTCAAATACTATTTGAAAGCATTTCAAATACTTTATCTGTGCTTGATTAAGCTTGCAGGCTGGGGAAAACGCTCAAAGTATTTGAAAGATTTTGAGTAGAATCTGAAACCAGGTTTGTTCAGCAGCAGGTCATTCACCCCAGTTACTGAGGACATGCTGGAACTTCTTAATCTTGAATTTTCCATCTTCCACCCTGGTGAGAGAAGAATCTCTCTCTCTCTCTCTCGCTCTCTCGCTCTCTCGCTCTCTCACTTTCAATTCAAGGATTTTATTGGCATGGAAAACACGTTAACATTGCCACAGCAAGTGAACAACATAATAAGCAAAAGTGAAATAAACAATAAAAAATACAGTAAACAGTAAACATTACACTCGCAAAAGTTCTCTCTCTCTCAGTTTCCTTATCTATCTCTCTCTGACTCTCAAATATATTTCTCACTCTCTAGCCCACTCTCTTTTTCTCTCTCTCAAATATCTTTCTCTCTTTCTAGCTCACTCTCTGTGTATCTCTTTCTCGCTCTCTCCCTCCATTTCTCTCTCTAACTTCCCATCTCTTTCACAATTCCCACATCTCTCTCTCGCTCTCTCGCTCTCTCTCTCTCATGGACCCTGCGCATTATAACACAACGTCAACACAATTCGGTGTTATTATCACACCATACCCTATTTACATTTCAGTTATAACCTTTTCACTTCAAATGGGCGGCAGGTAACCTAGCGGTTAACAGCGTTGGACCAGTAACCAAAAGATTGCTGGTTCGAATCCTTGAGCTGACTAGGTGGAAAATATGTCGATGTGCCCTTGAGCAAGGCACTCAACCCTAACCCTAATCGCTCTGGATAAGAACGTATGTAAATGTTGCATATTTAGTTTCATTTCTCAACCACCAGCCCGTCCAGTGGGTGTTGGATTTTGTTTATTCCCTGTGTGTGCATATGAAACAACAACACAGTTAGGCAGCTGTTTGCATATTCAGCAAAGACACACACACACACACAAACACACACACACACACACATACACTTTAGGGACTCGGTGTGTCTGTTTGGTGGTAGAACAGCAGTCAGCCAGCTATAAATTAATTACTGTTCTCTGCTCTGATAGGTCCCCACCATGAGGAGACATTAGTGTGACGAGGCTTACCAGGGGGTTTAATTGTTGACTTTCTCCTGAAGAGAATTTCACTCATTGAGGTGGTCTCCACAATAATACTGCAAGGCAAGCACAGTCAACTCATACCAACATAATACTACACTGAGTACCCCCCCCCCCCCCCCCCGCCCCCCCATTTTGCCCTCAGAACAGCCTCAATTCATCGGGGAATAGACTTGACAAGTTGTTGAAAGTTCTACAGGGATGCTGGCCCATGTTGACTTGAATGCTTCCCACAGTTGTGTCAAGTTGGCTAGATGGCCAACTTCTTGACATACACGGGAAATTGTTGAGTGTGGAAAACCCCAGCAGCGTTGCAGTTCTTGACAAACTCAAACAGTTGCACCTGACACTCACATGCAGGAACCAATGCAATAAATTATTGTTTTTATGTTTCTTGTTTTATGAAGAATGTATGTGGGAGTAAAACCTCAATGAACCAACCAGTGGTTATTTACAATGATAATATACTAGTTGTTTTCTTCCTATACGTTTGAGTTGGAAGTTGTTTTCTTCCTATATGTTTGAGTTGGAAGTTGTTTGTTTTATTCATACTACTGTTTAAAAAAAAATGTGTAATCCTATTTTAAACTGAGACTAAGTTTCAAGATGGGGGAATGTCATAGAATTACAGCATTGTGTTAATCACATGACTCTTATATTAGAACATAATCCTATTTTAGTACTCACACTGTCTGTTTTTCTTAGAGGCAACACAATAGGATTGTTAGAACTTTCCTGTGTCTGTGTGAAGAGAGAGAAGCCTGAGATTTAACGCTGACAAGTAGATTTACGATGGCTTGGTGATAACCTGAAGACTGCATTGCATTCCAATCCATGATTAGTTTCTGTGTGCCTGTCTGTCGTTAACAGGGAGAAACAACCACCAGGAAAGGATGTAGTATACTAGGATACATTAGTATTTCTGTATAAACAAGCAGTAAATGAACTAGAGACAGATATTTGGCGCCATGTAAAACTCGATGTCTGTTGCATGAGAGCACAATGTACCTTTTGTATAATTTCAACGTTCTTCGTTCTGTTCTTCGTCACAAGGACTCAGGAAGACTATAAAGAGTTGTAACCAAATGTTTTGGGCTTTAACTCTACACCATTGGGTGATTGTTAATGTGTCATTACTGCAGTAATTACTAATAAAGTTTGATTGTTTTGAAGAAATCTGAAAGTCTTTCCTTTGATTACAATAATTCCATGACACCTACGACCATACCCCGCTAAAAGGCACTTCAATATTTTGTCTTGCCCATTCCACTCTGAATGGCACACATACACAATCTATGTCTCAATTGTGTCAAGGCATAGAAATCCTTCCTTAACCTGTCTCCTCCCTTCAACTACACTGATTGAAGTGGATTTAACAAGTGGCATCAATAAGGGATCATAGGTTTGACCTGGATTCACCTGGTCAGTCTGTGTCATGGATAGAGCAGATGTTGTTGACGTTTTGTCTGCTTTGTGTATGTAATTTCACTCAATCTATTTTAGAATACCACTGCAAGTCAAGCACAGTCAACTGGTGGACACTACACAACAACATACTACTTTGTGTGCATGAGGTACACTTATATATCAGTAATGTGAAAACTTAACCTCACAGGTAGTGAAGCTAAGTGTTGAGGCGTGAAGAACAGGCAATAATAGCAAGTTGTAATGTAGCTGTATGTAGAATGCAAAGTAGCCAAGAAGGACATTAGGTTGGCAGCTCTCTGTACAACTGTGCGAGAGCATGTTGACCGTTTTGTCTTGAACGTGTTGTCTTCACTTCCAGGGTATTCTAATTTCCATACATTTATTTTCTCCTTAAGCCCCTTATGATTATTAATTAGCCCAATTTATTCAGTAGTAATGAACAGTTTATAATTCTCGTCCCTATCTGTAATTTTATTCAGCTTCCCAGTGCCTATTCTAAGATGTACAGGGTTATTCATCGCTTGAAGGCGCTGCGATACAGATTTGCATTAGCACATGCACACACACACACACACAAAACCACATGTACCACATGCACGCACACCCACACACACAAAACCACATGCACCACATGCACGCACACCCCACACATACACACATACACACACCCACATGCATGCAGGCGCACACGCACATGCAAACATAAAATAATGAAATATCCTCAACATTTCTCCAAAACAATATCCTTCGATAGCTGAAAAGAAACGATGTCTACGGAGTAATGATAACCAGTGCCAAGAACAGGCCAGGGATATATGGATTTCAGAAGGGACACATAAGTAAGCAAGGTAATGTCAATGTAAATGTGTAACGATCATGAGAGTGGGAACTTCTGTGCAGGTAAGACACAATAAATTAGACCTTGATCTAAACAAACTGTCCTTTATTTTCACATTTAAAGTACTTTCAGACCTTGTATATACATGTGTGTGTGTGTGTGTGTGTGTGTGTGTGTGTGTGTGTGCGTGTGTGCGTGCGTGCATGCGTGCGTGCGTGTGTGTGTGTGTGTGTGTGTGTGTGTGTTTCATCAAAAGTAGCCTCATTCCAACTCACAGAGAAGCTGCTTTAATCTCTGTCCTTGAGAGTAATCTTGCCGGTGTGCAAAATGGCTCACTTTATCAACTGGAAGGCAGCCTGTCGCCTCAGCCTGCCTGCAGGAGTCTGGGAAAAGCAGCAGCAGTGATGCCTTTCTCACGACAACTCAGCTCCCAACCAGCCTCTGTAAGATCACCTAGTTCACAGCCACTATCTCTGTCTGTACCAGGGTAAATAACAAAGAAGGGGAGCAAAAAAGTGATAAGAAAGCATGCCTAGAATTGTACTATATTTTACTATGTTACTATAATGCTAGCACCACCTAATACTAGCTACTACTTCTACTACCATTACTACTGCCATCACATCAACACCTATTGGCTCCCTCTTCCCCTGGCATATGGGGATGACACAGGAAGTCAGTGGATTGATTACAGACCTATTGCCCATCAGAGAGACATTCATGTGCCGTCTCCTATTTTCTGCCCATGTCAAGTCCCTATCTCTGTTTCTGATTCTATTTTCTGCCCATGTCAAGTCCCTATCTCTGTTTCTGATTCTATTCTCTGCCCATGTCAAGTCCCTATCTCTGCTTCTGATTCTATTCTCTCCCCATGTCAAGGCCCATCTCTGTTTCTGATTCTATTCTCTCCCTATGTCAAGGCCCATCTCTGTTTCTGATTCTATTCTCTCCCTATGTCAAGGCCCATCTCTGTTTCTGATTATATTCTCTCCCCATGTCAAGGCCCATCTCTGTTTCTGATTCTGATTATATTCTCTCCTCATCTCTCTGACTATCACCTGCCCTCCACAACTCTCTGTTTCTATTCTCCCTCTTTTCTCTCCCATGCCATAGTCCAACCCAAAGTCTTCCATAAAGTAGTCCTCCTCTCCAGTCTGACTGATCTATCTTCCTTTAATACTTCCTAAAGCTATCTTTGTAGAGCGCAGGGCAACATAACTTAGTGAAGCAGACAGACACACATACACACAAACACACACAGGGCTACATAACTTATTGAAGCAGCCAGCCAGGCAGCCAGGAGAGGCAACTTGTTTTATAGGGTGTCTGCTTGGCGAGCTAATAGAAAACAACAAGGAGAAGGAAAATAGGGGAGATCAAATACTTGCTCTCTAGCTCTCTATGTCTCCACTTTCTCTTCCCACAGCATCATGTGATCACCCACTGTGATGCCATACATAACATAGTAGATAAATATGCTACAGCCATATCCGCTTAATCTTTTCAGTGTATTTTGTTGTATTAATTATTCTATATGGCAGTGTTTCCCAACTCCAGTCCTCGAGTAACCCCAACAGTACATATTTTCGTTGTGGCCTCGGACAAGCACACCTGATTGTACTTGTCAACTAATCAAAAAGCCCTTGACAAGTTGAATCAGTTATTTTTGTCCGGGGCTACAACGAAAATGTTTGCTGTTGGGGGTCGTAGAGGACTGGAGTTGGGAAACACTGCCATATGGCGAGATGCTTGAGACTAAATAACCTTTAAGGTTTATGAATAGACCCAATGCATATACAGTGCATTTAGAAAGTAATCAGACCCCTTGACTTTTTCCACATTTTGTTACGTTAGACTTATTCTAAAATGGATTAAATTGTTTTTTCCCCTCATCAATCTACACACAATATCCCATAATGACAAAGAAAAAACGGGTTTTTAGAATTTTTTGCAAATGTGTTAAAATGAAAAGCTGAAATATCACATTTACATAAGTATTCAGACCCTTTACTCAGTAATTTGTTGAAGCACCTTTGTCAGTAATTACAGCCTCGAGTCTTCTTGGGTATAATGCTACAAGCTTGGCACACCTGTACTTGGGGATTTTCTCCCATTCTTCTCTGCAGATCCTCTCAAGCTCTGTCAGGTAGGATGGGAAGCGTCGCTGCACAGCTATTTTCAGGTCTCTCTAGAGATGTTCACTCGGGTTCAAATCTGGGCTCTGGCTGGGCCACTCAAGGACATTCAGAGACATGTTCCGAAGCCACTCCTGCATTGTCTTGGCTGTGTGCTTAGGGTCATGTCCTTCTGGAAGGTTCTCCCATCTCCACAGAGGAACTCGGGAGCTCTGTCAGAGTGACCATTGGCTTCTTGATCACCTCCCTGAACAAGGCCCTTTGCCCCAGATTGCTCAGTTTGGCAGGGCAGCCAGCTCTAGGAAAAGCCTTGGTAGTTCCAAATTGGTTCCATTTAAGAATGATGGAGGCCACTGTGTTCTTGGGGACCTTCAATGCTGCAGAAATGTTTTGGTACCCTTCCCCAGATCTGTGCCTAGCACATTTCTGTCTCGGAGCTCTATGGACAATTCCTTCGACCTTATAGCTTTGGTTTTTGCTCTGACATGCACTGACAACTGTGGGACCTTATATAGACAGGTGTGTGCTTTTCCAAATCATGTCCAATCAATTGAATTTTCCACAGGTGGACTCCATTCAAGTTGTAGATTATGGGGTATTGTCATTATTGTCATTATGGGGTATTGTGTGTAGATGAATTTGGAAAAACGTGTATTTAATCCATTTTAGAATAAGACTGTAACGTAGCAAAATGTGGAAAAAGTCAAGGGGTCTGAATCCTTTCGAATGCAATGTATGAAGTGTTTTAATGCAGCACATGGATGGATGCTGTAGCCTACCATGCTTTCACAGATGTATGATGATGTAGATAGCTCTACATCTCTTTACTATTACACTACTGTATATTGTGATAAAGTGCAATCTCCCTCAAGGGGCCATTGGGCATTACTCAGTAAATAGTTCCTTCTCCTGAGATTGTGCAGATATAGAGAGGTCATATATGGTTTCTGTCACCCCAAAGATGAATACTGTTTAATATTGCAGGGCAGCAGAGAGAGAGAGAGAGAGAGAGAGAGAGAGAGAGAGAGAGAGAGAGAGAGAGAGAGAGAGAGAGAAAGAACATCCTAACCCTTTGCCTCTATAAATCTTAACCATGGATTTCTATAAAAACATCCAGAGACTGGGAGACAAGGCGTAATGTAGGAACAGCTCATGCTTCACTTTAGTTTGTTTCTGGGATTAAACAAACAAAAGTAACTCTGTTAAAGTCATTTGTGTGGGTGTCAATAAGAACACATAATGCAACACCCGCAGATTGCATTACTTCTGAGTCATTGGTCTATATTTGACACCATTGTTTCCACGCTCCATAAAATAGTCTTATGGTCATTTCATCAATATGTATGTCCAAAGCGGTAATTAATCAGATGCAGTATGCTTAAGTATTGCACTTGTTCAAATTAATTCACAATATTACTGTATAACTCACTCTGTGGTCACCATGAGACAGAGATTATACAGTACATTGCTGTAATTTTTACAGTAAATGTTTGTCAAAGTATTCTGTACGAATGTGTATATTAATACTTATGTTTAACTTGGTCTCTGAAATGGTGACATCGAACCATGTTATTCATACAGTATGTCAACTAAACTGACATATTAGTTGCATGTAATTTATGATGACATATTACTTATATGTCACTGTCTGGTATTTTAGCACTTTATTAACATTGAAGAGCATGGATGTATTTTAATACTCTGGTTCTCTACTCAAGTCATCTTAAGGTTAACCCTGTCTCAGGCCATGTCTTTTAATTCTGATGTGAAAGGAAAGGTGTGCGCCATGATATAGCACATTTTAAATGTGTCTGACTGAATAGTAAATTAACCACATCCATCTAGGTGACACTGAATTGCCGTATTAAACTTCCAGTACCACATCCCTCCCTCCCAGCTTCATCAAAATGACCTTAGTTCTGAAGTTTCTGTCTAAAACCTCACTTTGTTCAGGTTGTGCCTACCAGTTTATTACCACTAACGACACCAACACTGAGTACAAAACCTTGTTGTGGCAGTTATTTTTGGGAGATGTTATCACCTTTCGTTTTTTGTAATGCCAAGGATGTACAATGACGATACTCAAATATGCCTGTTGAACAGCCATCAGTAGCCGGCTACCTGCCCGGTACTCAGCCCTGCACCTTGAGACTAATGCCCCATGTATATAGAGTGAGTCATTGAACACTGCTCACCTCATATTCTGTCTATATACTGTTGTTACTAACTGTGCATGTATATACTATATTCTCGACATAGCTCATCCTAATATACCTACTACTGTACATGCCATTTTTTGTCTATGGACACCACATATTTATATTCTAAATTCTCACATATGCTCACTCTAATGTATCTATCTACTTTGGATTGCTATTTCTTGTTTAGATTATTTGTGTATTGTCTTGTATTTGCGAGACACTCTACTGCACTGTTGGAGCATTCCTTTGAAACCTTTGGTATTTCTGGTATACTTACATACCACTTACTACAAAAAGTATGTACACTTTAGCCGTAAGGTGAAAATATGTGACTTGATTGAAGGTGTAGGTGGATACCTTATGCATGATATATAGCCTGGTGGAATATGTTACTATGTTACAAATAGCAGTCACTAGTTTCAAAATGATTACCCTTTAATTGTAATATGTGTCTGTAACTAATCTTAAAATACTGTATCACATTTGTGACAGACTGGCTCGATTCAGTCTTATGTAGCAACATTTGAAAGTGTATTTTAAATTGGATAAAAGTAGAGACTCAGATCTACAAAATTATATATCATACAGTACAGTTGAGGAACAATGGGAAAGTTATTCTGCTTTGAAAGTTGATACATTTGTATCCTCCCTTTTGAGAAAATGGCCCTTGAATGTTTTGGTACACCTACTGGAGAACTCTTCTTTGTCTACACACATTCAGCATTGTTCACACCCTCTGAAGCCTTAGCCCCACCCATCTCTTTAAGGATTCACATTTGAGGCCATGTACTAAACAACCAAAGATTATACAATGGGTGTGTTTGTAAAATTAAAGTGCTCAGAGTGCACTTTGGCCGTTCGTAAACCCAGAGTGTTGTCAGATTGTCTGTTCGTAAATTCAGAGGTTTTGCTCTTGGCACGTTCGGAGTGCACACTGGACGCTCTGGCCGAGGAGTACGGTTGATCTGAGCGTTCTGACCTAACAACAGCAGTCAAGCACCCAAGCTAACTGGCTAACGTTGGCTAGCTTGCTTGCTACTTTCAGACACAAATGAGAGAACAGCTCACTCTGACCATTTTACTCTCCCTAGCAGAGCTGGTTAGACTGTTTTTATGATATCCAGAGCATTGGTGACTGCAACTGTGCTGCTGGCAAAATGTTAATTACGCTTTTTTGCGGTTATTCTGCACTCTGGCACACTCAGACGAGAGCGCTCTGAAATCGGAGTAGATAGCCAGAGCGAATTTAACAGCTACGTCTATCGACAGTCGTCGCAGTGGCATCATAAACATTCTATTGAAATAGTTACTTGCATAGTGAAGTCCTTGTAGCTAGCTAGCTAGCTAAATAATGAACCATAATACCAACTCATAACGTTACTACCCTGCATGAATCTGCAGGTAGCTAACCAACCAGTTTCAATGTTAGCTAACTACACACATAAATAGCAATGCAAATGGCTCCGAGATATGAACATTTGAAACGTGTATTATCTGAAAACGTAGCTGGGTAGACTCTCTTAACCGTATACATGGATGGACACTTCTCCCTCTCTGTCACAGATGCCATAGTTGACCTTGGTTTGAAGATGTAATCCGGAGACAGGTGTTTTATACAACAGCCTTCTGTGTGTTCTCTTTTCAACTCCATCTGCATATTTGCAATCAAATGCCAGAATTTTCTCAATCTCCTTAGCTCTCATACTCTAATTCCACCTATTTCAAAACTCGGTGAACAACGTGAAATCTTTCAAAAAGGCTGCACTAGAAAGGATTCCCTACACATACTGACCAGCTCATATTATAGACAGAAGCATGCTACTCATCTCTCGGCATGGCCAGGCAACTCATTATCTCAGCCAATCATGGCTAGCGGGAAGGTTGCTGAATTTTTCCGTGGCTAAACCAACTAGGCTCGTAATTTAACAATTGTATTTGTATTTACAGATGGCATACAGGATTGTTATTAGGTTAAAGCACATGAACATTCATATGTTCCAGAATAAAATGTTGATTTATTTTCAAGTTTAAGTTCAAATGGCACTCCTGTGAAGCAGGCCTAGTTTCCTGAAACGAGTCACATTTGCCTCCAACATTTTCATCTGGCAGTTAACGAGCTATAAAACTTATTTTGTTTGTTTGTTTAAAGTTATGAAGCATTCAAATCTGCTCTTAGAACCTGTTGCCTTGTAAAATGTGATTTAAGGTAAGGGAAATCATACCAAAGCATTTTATGAATGTTGAAAGAATTCCAGTTGAATAATTAGTTCAGATTGTATCCCGGGCCTGAAAGTTGTTTCTTAGCTATGTATCTGGGTCTAGTTAAAGGACACGCTTGACAAGAACACAGGGACTGACTAAAGTTAATTGTGAATCTAATTATTAGTTTCTTTCTCTTTCTCTATGCATTTTTTTCTAATTAAAAATCCTCTATTTAACAAACACCATTGCAATCAAGCGCAACTAACAAATTAAGAGAAGAGCTCTCTACTCGACACTCCAAAAAGCACAGCGTAGTGTTGTTTTACCACCAGAAATAGTCAGTGACTGTGTCCCAAATGGCACCCTACAGATGTAGGATCTTCATTTGATCTTCATTTTGTTGCTGAGAATTTTCCTGCCCGGCAGGAAACGCAAACTTGTAATGTATTTGAGGTCTAAATAGGCAAAAATGTCAGACTTAATTTTCCATTATGAAATATGTATCAACCCCTACAAAAATGTAAGTTAATTATAGTCCACATAATAATTCACATTTCCTGTTGCTGTAGGATTATTTTCCAGCTGTAGCAAACTGGTTCAAATTAAGATCCTACATTTGCAGTGACGATAAGGACATACAGCCAGGGAGGCTTACATCTTTTGATTACTTTCAGATCAAAATCATTAAACCATCAAAAGAGTTAAATGTATTGACAAATTGTGTCAGAATTCGAAGAATCAAAGACAGACAGACATCAGTAAGAGATCTTAGAATTCATCTTACCTTGGATTCAGTGCAAACAGAGCAAGATTTATGATCGGTCATTTAATTTGTCTCACCTTCATTATATTTTAATTATGATCTATTGCCATGATGTAAATGAACCCTTTTACATCATGTGGGTCTATGCCATCCATTGCTACCCCCACCTGAACACAAACCTGTCAAACAAACATTTGCCTTTGTTAGTTGGCTTGCTTCTCTTTGGTGTAGTGTATTATCATTACCTTTGTGCCTGTAACGAGCAACATGTGGAGGCAGTCGACCCAGCACTAAACTGAACAGTAAACTAAACACGCAGACTTGCTGCTCCATCTTCTCAGATTCGGTTGTCTTTCTAGTCTCTCATTATCAGAATGATGTGGTGTCCCATCCAGATGCTCCAACAACACTATAATTAGTCTGCCGTGTTACTTTACCACAGTTCCCAGTTTTCTTTTAACTGTGCTACCATGGCATTATGGTTGCACAGTTTACTTTTCCTAAATTCCCAGGTTTTCCAGAAATCCTGTTTAGTGTATTCCAGATTTCTTGCTTATTCCCTAATGATTCAGGAAATCATCCAACAGGATTTCTTGAACACAAACCTCACTAACCAACATTTGTCTTTGTATCTGTATTGTAATAACATGAGGTCGGCACAGCATAATAAACAGTAAACCAAAAAAAAGCACCCTGACATATGTCTCGCCTCTCCATCTCAACTGCTGTTGTCTTTTCATTCGCTCATTATCAGACGGATGTGAGATGCCATCCAGATGCTTGTCCTCTTCAATGGCTCCGCTGGAAGCCTGCTAACCCCACTCCAACATCACTATAATTAGTCTGCTGTGTAATGCCAGATCACTCTGGGGATGATGCTGACTTTCAATCACAGACAGGAAAACCTGCAGACAGTCCCAGTGTGCAAGATGTGTTTTCTGGCCTGGTTAGTGTTTTTTGTCTTTTTTGTCTGTATTTTCTTCCTTTCCTATTTTTTCATAGTGACATTTAACCATTAACGTTTATATCAGCAAAAGCCGAAATATTAGCAGTCAGTGAAAGTGACATGTTAGTTATGTGTCACTTAGGGCTAGACTCAGTCAGCATCGAGGAATGTCCACGTTATAGCAAAATTGAAAATGACAGCAAATTTCCGATTGAGCCGACATATGCAGAGTTTACCGTTTACCGTGTCTTCTCGAACACGATAACAAGGCCTCTTAATTTCGATCACGCTATAGATCGGCTCTTCCAGAAAACGTTTTTCATCTAGGCCTTATGGTTAGGGTTACGGACAGGTTATAGCTAGTGAGATAGGAATAGTGTTAAGATGTGTCTAATGAGACGGTATCTTTGTAACACAGGAAATAATGGCATAAATAAAAAGTTACCTCACAACATTTTTCTTCAGTACTTATAGGGAGGGGGCAGCAATCTAAATTAGAATGCTAAATATTTCTCCACCCACCTTTGTTGCTTCAACCATATCCAAATGGCTACACACGGTTTTTATATTTGTCAAAATAGCCAGGAGGTCTTTGTGAAATCTTTGTTTGTTTTTGCAAACATTAACAGATTTGTCTGAATCTGTCAACTGCAATTCAGTGTTGTCCCTTCTCCTCCTTGTTCCTGAGTTATGTCAACACTGCGTTGCGAGAACACAGTCAAAAGTTCAGAGGATATGTTCACAATAAATGTATAATACTGCAGTCTGTGCACATCACAACACCTCCTACACAATATAAATAACACAGTCTGAAAAGTTTTCTGTATAAGGGAAATCCCATTCCAACCCCATTATATGAATGTCTTGATTGATATTTCTGTCTTTCTGTTATCAGTTCTGGCTTTCAAAAGGACTTCAATCTGGTACTGATGTAACGGATGGGCAGCTGGGGGAAGGGGAAGGAGGGACAAGAGGAAGAGGGGTTATAGCAGCACATCATTGTCTTCTAAAAAGACCTTGAAAACTCCTGGCCTTGCCTCTCCTTTTTCCCTCTCATCCCCCTCTCTCCTCCTCCTCCTCAGTTCAGTTCTGTGCTGCTGTCTCTCAATCAAATGAAACTCAATCCGCATTCAGGTCCTGGAAGAGGCGTAACTTTGGAATAATCAAAGTTCCCAGAGGACGGGGAGGTCACTGCTAGCTCAAACACAGCCCAGCTAGCAATGCAGGGGAAATAAAAGCTATGGAAATGTACCCAGGTTCTGAGGGAAGACCTGAAGCTAATGTCCACATGGAATTCTACCAGTGTGCTGCTGCATGCTAGCCCTTAACTGTGTAACATTTTAACAATAAACTCCCTCCAACAGAAGTCTCTCTGCATTATCAAATTGTCTGCATCCCAAATGACACCCTATTTCCTATATAGTCCACTACTTTTGACCAGAGTCCATAGGGCTCTGGTCAAAAGTACAAATACAAGTACAAATAGAGGATCTTAATTTGACCAGTATTGTCTCAGCAAAATATCCCTGCAACAACAGGATTTGAAATGTTTGTTGCTTGATCAATGGTTAGGCTATTAGCTAGCATAAATTAAGCTACATGAAAAGTGCATTGCTGTTTTTATAACCATGTTTGAAAATGAAAATTCTCAGCAACAGCAGAGTGATCAAATTAAGATCCTACACCCGCAGTGCATTATGCAGGAAATAATGTGCCATTTGGGACGCGCTCATGGGGAGCTAAATCTGCCCACATGCTCTACATGAAACTGTAGATAATTAGAACTGTGAATGAGTCAATGTGAGCTCAATATTAATTTCAGCCACAGCATGTCATTTTGTAATTTCAGGATCCTGCTAGGTTGGGAAATCATAAGAGATTTGTCTATTCAGCTTATCTGAATTATTGTAGCTGGTACAATCACTAAATTCTGTGAAAGTAAATCAATACACAATACTACTATTACTGTAATACAGTAATAACTGTAGTATCAACATTGTACTAACATGTAGTTACATAGTAACATATTTGAAATAGCATAGTGCTACCAGGAGAAAAAAACCCTGTGAAATAGGAATGAATTCAATTCATCAGGCATTCAACATCCCAGCGACAGTGGTACTATTGCTAGAGCTTCAGGTCTTTCCTGCCAGTCACCACACTACTACAGTTGTTTAATGACATTAAAAGCACAGTAGGGAAAACATTCACCTTCTCTCACATTCTCAGAAAGGTCAGGCAACCACAGTTCCTGCCAAATCCAGCATTAAAGGAACCCTTCTTATACATAAGAAAGAGGGGGGTATAAGAGAGAGAAATTGAAATAAAATGTTGAGAGAGAGAGAGAAAGAGAGAGAGATATAAAGAGAGAGAGATAAAGAGAGAGAGAGATAAAGAGAGAGAGATATACAGAGAGAGAGAGAGAGAGAGAGAGAGAGAGAGAGAGAGAGAGAGATGGCATGATGAAAGATCGTGAGCAGCAGAGACCATCTTTTAGCATTTAATAATACCACTGGTGATTCAGGCTATAATGGTGTGTGTGTGTGTGTGTGTGTGTGTGTGTGTGTGTGTGTGTGTGTGTGTGTGTGTGTGTGTGTGTGTGTGTGTGTGTGTGTGCGTGCGTGCGTGCGTGCGTGCGTGCGCATTCAGACATCTCTGGATGTTAATATTGTGACACCTAGTGGTTGGCAGGTGATGGACATCAACATGTTCCGTTTATAATTTAATGTGATAAGTGCCCATCTGACCCTAATACAATAAAACAGCACGTGCTTCACATAGCCTTATGTATAATGTATTGGAGCCAGTAATGTGTCTTGTGTTTTCAGCATGTATAATGTGCTATTTCAAGCCCTGACTATGCAGTAGGTTTTTTTTTTTTAAATCATCTAGGTCTACTTGTTATTTTCAGACTCACTCACGATGTCCTAAAATGGACACCCACCAACCAGCCATACAAGTAGGTGAGTCAAGCTGCAGGTGAGTCAGGCAGGTCTGCTCTTGTAGCATGACATCACTGACCCTGGCATAGCAGAAAGATGTGTCTGTAAATGTGAAGGAAAGGCCCAATAAAAGAAGAGCTTAGCCCGTCAGTGCATTTAAATGTTAATTATTCATATTCCCTCCCTCATCAATTTTAACAGCAAGCCTTTGTGATTAAAACAAAATATCTTCACCAGAAATATCCGCCGGGAGCTAGCATCCTTTAAGCCCTATAAAATAATAGAGGAATAATGATGGCGATTCCAAATGGCACCCTATTCCCTACCAGGGTCAAAAGTAGTGCACTATGTAAGGAATAGGGTACCATTTAGGACTGACACAATGCCTGAGCTCTCATAAAAACGATCCCTTGAGGATCCCTGTCTATTTTTCACACCTCACTTCTCCATTCTTTGAATTAAGGTCCATTTATGTCCCAACTTGTCTCGGAGCCGCCAGAGACAGTAACATTCACAAGGCTCATAAACACACAATAAACGGTGTTGCTATTAAACGTTACCATAGATACCTAATTACCTAATGATCAAGGTACATTATATATAATATTAATTTACTGATATAAAATGTAGACATGGTTATTTCACTGTAATTCGATTTGAAGGATGTTGAAGCGTATTGCTATCAAACACAAATCAACATCTATCAACATAGAAAAGTAACCCAATTAGTACCAAACTCAAGGTGATTTTCAGCAGTGGACTGAGAAGGTCCTAAAATGGACACTATACACACCACACATACAAGGCTTATGGACTCCATACACATCCTGATTGGCAAAACTTTCTCTTTCCTCTTCCATTGAGTCAAAGTAAACAGGACCACAACATGGTGTGATGCCACAAACCCCACTGAGCCTCATACTGAGAATTGTGCTGCTGAAATTGAGAACAGGGTCATCACAAATGAGATCACTGCACATTGGCGTTTACAGGCACAGCCTGAAGGGACAAACCACATTCCACTGCCCATGTAGATCAGCCTTTCCAACTCTCCTGGTGTGACTGCTTGCTTCATACACGCTTCTTCGGCACAGCACCTTGTCAAATCCCGAGCTTCCACTCCTTTGCCTGAAATAGTGCACATAGAATAGTATTGATCACCGCTTGAATCCCCTTCTACATTTCTGTTACATTTATTTACTTTTTTTTTACAGAAGGTATTTCAGAATATGTTGTGAATCTTATTTACTGAATAGTTTTAACAGTGGGGTTTTCCCGAGACCAGATAAAGCGGGGTTTTGATAAATGCAGTGTATATCATTCTGGTATAATGCACAGCAGAGATGTTGTCACAAAGAGTTTTGTGTTCCAAACACCAAAACTCCGGACATCTACCCATAAAACTCTCCTATCATTGAAAGATTAGAATTCAGTATACTCCGCGAAACGGTTTGGAACAAAAGTATAAACATTGCAATAACAGAAAGCAGCAGTCATTTCTCATACAAGCAGGCTCTAATAAATTAAGCGACAAATTAAATTCCAGTCTCCCCTTGCTTTCAGAAACGACTTCTCAACACATTATCTCTCTGCTTTGAACCTGCTATTTCCTTTATTTTAATTTGTAATAAAGAGAGACGGAAGAAAAGAGGGAAGAAATGAAGTAGAGGAGGAAAGAAGAAGCGGTCTCTTTCTCTATTTATTTTCCTGGGCTAATTAAGTCATTGTTGTTCCAATTTAAAAGCCCAAAGCTTTTTAATTAATATCCTGACATAAGAGAGGAGAAAAAAACGGACAAACCTGGGTTAAAATACTATATGAAATCATTCAAGGTACTTTGAGTGCTTTCAGCAGATAAACCTTGCTGTCTGTCTCTCCGACATTTGCAACATTGTTTCAATATTCAAATTCGATCTCCAGCTGTCCCATAGTAATGAACTTGTCGGAACGAGACAGACAGGCAGGCAGCGTTTCTCAGCCAGTCGAAATCATTAATCAGTTGGCATAATTTTTATGGATCTATACAAAGAAATGCCAATTTATAAAAGGTCAAACGAAACAAAGTGCAGCTAGTTTGCAGTCTTTCCAGGTTCAGTTTGAAGTGACTGGGTCGCGTCCATAGATACAGAACAAAAAGACTGAACGACTGGGTCGCCTCTCTGGCAACCAAACTGATAGATCAAATGACCAGCTAGCTTGGGTAGCAACCCTAGACTTGTGTCAGAACTAGCACGAAATAGTCAATTCATCAAAATAACATATTTTTATTAAAATATGTCAACCATTATTTGAATATGTTGGTAACCCATTGTATGAAAGTGATAATGCCCTCGATGCTGGTGTTTGGAGGATATACTGGCACGGTTTGCCGGCACTCGACTTCGTCTCGGGCCTAACAACACCCGTGAAAATATATCCTTCAAACACCGGCTTCTCTGGCATTATCACTTCATTGGAACACTTAAAACTGCATTGACACAAGTACAATAGACCAACCTGAAAGTAGCAGGTTCATATAACCTTCCCAGAGGCTGTAATCAGAAGCACTCTACATGGTGTTCAAGTGTGTAATAGTTCGTCTTTCAGAGGTTAATAGTGACAAGGGCAATAATACACCAAAAGACAGGGCAAAATGTTCACTCTTCTCTATCTCTACTCTCTATCTCTACATTCAAAGACCCAATCATGGCCAATTGTGGCTGCTTCCCGTGATGTATTGTTGTCTCTACCTTTTTGCCCAGTGCGCTGTTTGTGTAGGCCTAACAATGTTTGATCCATGTTTGTGCTGCTACCATGTTGTACTTCTGCCAGGTTGTTTTTCTACCGTGTTGTTGTCATGTGTTGCTGCCATGCTGTGTTGTGGTCTTAGGTCTCTCTTTATGTAGTGTTGTTGTCAAGGCCTGACCTTAGTTATCTTTGTTTTCTTTATTATTTGGTCAGGTCAGGGTGTGACTAGGGTGGGTATGGTCGTTTTTGTATTGTCTAGGGGGATTTTGGTATATCTAGGTGATTTTGTAAGTCTAGGTATATGTAGGTCTATGGTGGCCTGAATTGGTTCCCAATCAGAGGCGGCTGTTTATCGTTGTCTCTGATTGGGGACCATATTTAGGTAGTCACATGCCATAGGGTATTTGTGGGTTCTTATTCTATGTTTAGTTGCCTGTCTGCACGTCTCATATTTAGCATCACGGTTCATTTGGTTAGTTTGTTCAGTGTTCTTTCTTAATTAAAGAAGAATGTACGTTTATCACGCTGCGCCTTGGTCTCCTCCTTACGACGACCGTGACAGTTGTGGTGTCTCACTTGTCGTGGTGTGTGTTTTATCCTACTTTAGTTTTTTCTTGCCCCTGTCCCCTGCAGGAGGCTTTTTGCCTTTTGGTAGGCCGTCATTGTGAATAAGTATTTGTTCTTAATTGACTTGCCTAGTTAAAAAAAATATATAATGTTTATTGTTTTTATGTCATTGAAAACAATTGAGCAAACCCCAAACTCATTAAATGTCAATATGATGATCAACATGCAAGTGTTGTGTTGTTTTCCAGGAAGTAGCCTTGTTGTTTATTTTTTAAACTTTTGTAGGCTATTTGAGTGGTATTCAGCACAAAAGCATCATAAAAGGCATCTACGTAGAAGTACAGAAAATGTATCCACACACACAATAATAGATATATACAGTTGAAGTAAGACGTTTGTTTACATACACCTTAGCCAAATACATTTAAACTCAGTTTTTCACAATCCCTGTAATTTAATCCTAGTAAAAATTCCCTGTTTTAGGTCAGTTAAGATCACCACTTTATTTTAAGAATTTGAAATGTCAGAATAATAGTAGAGAGAATGATTTATTTAAGCTTTTATTTATTACATCACATTCCCAGTGGGTCAGAAGTTTATATACACTCATTTAGTATTTGGTGGCAATGCCTTTAAATTGTTGAACTTGGGTCAAACATTTTGGGTAGCCTTCCACAAGCGTCCCACAATAAGTTGGGTGAATTCTTGCCCATTCCTCCTGACAGAGCTGGTGTAACTGAGTCAGGTTTGTAGGCCTCCTTGCTCGCAGACGCTTTTTCAGTTCTTCCCACACATTTTTTTATAGGGTTGAGGTCAGGGCTTTGTGATGGCCACTCCAATACCTTGACTGTTGTCCTTATGCCATTTTGCCACAGCTTTGGAAGTATGCCTGGGGTCATTGTCCATTTGGAAGACCCATTCGTGACAAGATTTAACATCTTGACTGATGTCTTGAGATGTTGCTTCAATATATCCACATATTTTCCTGCCTCATGATGCCATCCATTTTGTGAAGTGCACCAATTTCTTCTGCAGCAAAACACCCTGACAACATGATGCTGCCACCCCTGTGCTTCACAGTTGCGATGGTGTTCTTCGGCTTGCAAGCCTCCAGTTTCCTCGAAACATAACGATGGTCATTATGACCAAACAGTTCTATTTTTGTTTCATCAGACCAGAGGATACTTTCAGGTTATGTCGATATAGGACTCATTTTACTGTGGATATAGATACTTTTGTACCTGTTTCCTCCAGCAACTTCACAAGGTCCTTAGCTTTTGTTCTGGGATTGATTTGCACTTTTCGCACCAAAGTACGTTAATCTCTAGGAGACAGAACGCGTCTCCTTCCTGGGCGGTATGACGGCTGCATGGTCCCATGGTGTTTATACATGCATACTATTGTTTGTACAGGTGAACGTGGTACCTTCAGGCATTTGGAAATAGCTCCTTCTTGAAACTTTCTCTCTCTCTTTCTCTACACTTGCCTTCTTGCCTTCTTTTCCGGGCTTCAGACAGCCACACCCTGACCATATCTAACCCTCAACCTGCTGTTTCCCTTGACTATCTACACACGTCTTATGCATCTGCTTTATCATTCTAATTTTTCTACATCTAAACATCCATTAAATTCGTACATAAACGTCTGACCCACTGGAATTGTGATACAGTGAATTATAAGTTAAATAATGTCTAAACAATTGTTGGAAAAATTACTTGTGTCATGCACAAAGTAGATGTCCTAACCGATTTGCTAAAACTATAGTTTGTTATCGAGAAAATTGTGGAGTGTTTGAAAAACACATTTTAATGACTCCAACCTAAGTGTATGTAAACTTCCGAATTCAACTGTATATATATATATTAAATGACAGTGTTCTGACGAATTTGATAATACCTGTCAATCCGGTTCAAAAGAGTAGGGGACATGATATTGACGTAAAGCAGAAAGGGGTTACTTTAACAGAGTACAGTCATCATAAGAGACATGAAACATGACT
Organism: Oncorhynchus mykiss; assembly: GCF_057628025.1. Lineage (NCBI taxonomy): Eukaryota > Metazoa > Chordata > Actinopteri > Salmoniformes > Salmonidae > Oncorhynchus > Oncorhynchus mykiss. Next base: position 35,964,500 of record NC_143041.1, read on the forward strand.
TCCAATGTACAGTCAGTGAGCTCTCAGTCTCTCTCAAACGTATGCTGCTGTTGGAACGTAGATTTAAAAAAGTGCTAGAGGTAGGGGAGGAAGGAAGAGAGAGAGGGAAAGAGCGAGAGCGGTGAGAGAGAAAGAAAGAAAGAGAGATCTAAAAGATGTAGAATCCTGCTGGGAGAGGACAGGAGAGGTGATGGTGTGATGTGGAGGAGGAGAGGAGTTTGTATTTTTAGAGGATTCCCCCGGAGGCAGGAGGGAGGGGAACATACTGTGTACTGTGTCTGAACATTAGGGTGGCTTTGAGGGGACCGGCGGGGTAGGTCCCAAATTGCAATCTATTACCTTTATAGTGCACTACTTTTTACCAGGGCCCTGGGCAAATGTAGTGCACTAAATAGGGAAGAGGGTGCCATTTGGGATGCAGGCATGCACTACAGCGATCACTGCAGGCTCACAGTGAGACAGAGACCTCTACTCTTCCCTAACAATCAAATCTGACACCTGATATCTGCAGGGGCTTCCTTATGCACAGCAGACCCAGGGAGGGGCGAGCGAGGGAGAGGGGGTTGAGTGTTTTACTGGAACCTCTCAGCTAGGGGTGAGACATGGGGGAAGGAATAGCGAGAGGGAGGGAGGAAGAGAAGGAGGGAGAGGAGGGAAAGAAGGAGGAGCAAGAGAGATAGAGGTTCAGAGGTTAAAGATGGAATCCGCAGTAGTGAAAAACAGCGCCATAGACTGGGTGGTAAACATTGGCTAGCTGGCTAACATTAGCTAAGCTAGGGGTTAGGGTTAGGAGTTGGGATAAGGTTAGGGTTAAGTTTAGGAGTTAGGTTAAAGGGTTATGGTTAAGGTTAGCTAAAAGGATTAGGGTTAGGGTTAGCTAAAAGAGTTCAGGTTAGGGTTAGGGGAAAGGTTAGTTGATATGCTAAGAAGTTGCAAAGTAGTTCAAAAGTAGTAAGTAGTTCAAAAGTTGCTAATTAGCTAAAACGCTAAAGTTAACCTTGATGAGATTCGAACTTGCAACTTTTGGATTGCTAGATGTTCGCGTTATACACCCACCCCACTTTCATTTTTTCCTTAAGTACCCACTCTCTTATGTAACCATATCAAACGTAACATATCATACTAATTTGACCGTCTCGGATTTACATTTACTATGTTATGTCTGGTCTATGAGATCAGGCTGAGTATAGTGATGCAGGTCTTTAGATGTTGTCGACATGAAATTGTGTTCCAAACTTTATCCACAAAGTTATATTCCATTTTATTGAGAGTCAAGCGATACCACTATTCGCAGAAGAGGCAGACAGAGCGGTCTTCTGGTCAGGCTCCGTAGACGAGCACATCGCTCACCGCTCCCAGGTATACTACTCACCAATGTCCAGTCTCTTGACAAGGTAGACAAAATCCAAGCAAGGGCTGCCTTCCAGAGAGACATCAGAGATTGTAACATTCTCTGTTTCACGGAAACATGGCTCACTCGAGATACGTTATCAGATACGTTATCAGAGTCGGTACAGCCACCTGGCATCGCACCGACAGAAACAAACATCTCTCTGGTAAGAAGAAGGGCGGGGGTGTATGCCTTATGATTAACGAGTCGTGGTGTGATCATAACAACATACAGGAACTCAAGCCCATTTGTTCACCTGACCTAGAATTCCTTACAATAAAATGCCGACCGCATTATCTACCAAGAGAATTCTCTTCAATTATAATCACAGTCATGTATATCACCCCCAGGCAGACACCTCGACAGCCCTGAAAGAACTTAATTTGACTCTATGTAAACTGGAAACCACATATTCTGAGGCTGCATTTATCGTAGCTGGGGATTTTAACAAGGCTAATCTGAAAACAAGGCTCCCTAAATTTTATCAGCATATCGAATGTGCAACCCAGGCTGGCAAAATTCTGGATCATTGTTACTCTAACTTCCGCAAAGCATATAAAGCCCTCCCTCGCCCTCCTTTCGGAAAATCTGACCACGACTCCATTTTGTTGCTCTTAGCCTATAGACAGAAACTTAAACAGGAAACGCCCATGCTCATGTCTGTTCAATGCTGGTCCGACCAATCTGATTCCATGCCTCAAGATTGCTTCGATCACGTGGACTGGGATATGTTCCGGATAGCGTCGGACAACAACATTGATGAATACACTAATTCTGTGGGCGAGTTTATTAGCAAGTGCTTCGGTGATGTTGTACCCAGCCACTATTAAAACCTTCCCCAACCATTCGCGCAAAACTGAAAGCACGAACCACTACTTTTAATCATGGCAAGGCGACTGTGAACATGACCGAATACAAACAGTGTAGCTATTCCCCTGCAAGGCAATCAAACAAGCTAAGCGTCAGTGTAGAGACAAAGTAGAGTCGCAATTCAATGGCTCAGACACGAGAGGTATGTGGCAGGGTCTACAGTCAAGCACAGACTACAAAAAGAAAACCAGCCCCGTCACAGACCCCAATGTCTTGCTCCCAGACAAACTAAACAACTTCCTTGCTCGCTTTGAGGACAATACAGTGCCACCAACATGGCCCGCTACCAAAACCAGGAAGCTCCCCTTCACCGCAGCCAATGTGAGTAAAACATTCAAATGTGTTAACCCTCACAAGGTTGCCTGCCCAGACAGTATTCCAAGCTGCATCCTCAGAGCATGCGCAGACCAGCTGGCTGGTGTGTCTAAGGAATATTCAATCAATCCCTATCCCAGTCTGCTGTTCCCACATGCTTCAAGAGGGCCACCATTGTTTCTGTTCTCAAGAAAGCTAAGGTAACTGAGCTAAATGACTTTCGCCCCGTAGCACTCACTTCAGTCATCATGAAGTGCTTTGAGAGACTAGTCAAGGATCAAATCACCTCCACCCTACCTGACACCCTAGACCCACTACAATTTTCTTACCGCCCCAATAGGTCCACAGATGACGCAATCGCAATCACCCTGCACATTGCCCTAACCCATCTGGACAAGAAGAATACCTGTGTAAGAATGCTGTTCATCAAACTCGTCATTAAACTCGAGACCCTGGGTCTCAACCCCGCCCTGTGCAACTGGGTCCTGGACTTTCTGATGGGTCGCGCCAATGTGGTGAAGGTAGGAAACAACATCTCCATCCCGCTGATCCTCAACAATGGGGCCTCACAAGGATGCGTTCTCAGCCCTCTCCTGTACTCCCTGTTCACCCATGACTGTATGGCCATGCACGCCTCCAACTCAATTATCAAGTACCACTACAGTGGTAGGCTTGATTACCAATGTGGTAGGCAGCATTCGCTGGTAGGCTTGATTACCAGACGGCCTAGATGAGGGCCCTCGGAGTGTGATGTCAGGAAAATAATCTCACACTCAACGTCAACAAAACAATGGAGAGGATCATGGACTTCAGGAAACAGCAGAGGGAGGACCGCCCTATCCACATCGACGGGACAGTAGTGGAGAAGGTGGAAAGTTTTAAGTTCCTCGGCATATACATCCCAGACAAACTGAAATGGTCCACCTACACAGACAGCGTGGTGAAGAAGGCGCAACAGCGCCTCTTCAACCTCAGGAGGATGAAGAAATTTGGCTTGTCACCAAAAACACTCACAAAATTTACAGATGCACAATCGAGAGTATTCTGTCGGGCTGTATCACCGCCTGGTACGGCAACTGCTCCGCCCACAACCGTAAGGCTCTCCAGAGGGTAGTGAGGTCTGCACAACACATCACCGAGGGAAAACAACCTGCCCTCCAGGACACCTACACCACCCGATGTCACAGGACGCCAAAAAGATCATCAAGGACAACAACCATGTCACGACTCCCACCGAAAGTGGCTCTGCCTGTTTGGGCGGCGCTCGGCAGTCGTCGTCGCCGGTCTACTAACCGCCACTGATCCCTTTTTCCTTTTCGTTTCATTTTGTCTTATTGGTTGCACCGGTTCCCTGTTTCGTTTCTTGATTTATGTCTATTTAAGCCTGTTAGGTCCGCCTAGGTTTGTGCAGGATTGTTACTCTGTTGGTTGTGGATGTGATTTTCGTGTTTGTTTTCTCAGGACTGTTTGGTCCTGTGTTTGGGCTGGTTTGTTTTATGCGCCCTTTATTTTGGCGTGACCATTTTTTAATTACGATATACCGAACCCTCTCCTCTCTGCGCCTGACTCCAACCCACCACTCCTAGTAAACTCTGACAAACCACCCGAGCAACTGCTTGTTCACCCCGTTATCATCCAGAAGGTGAGGTCAGTACAGGTGCATCAAAGCTGGGACCGAGAGACTGAAAAACAGCTTCTATCTCAAGGCCATCAGAATGTTAAACAACCATCACTAACATTGAGTGGCTGCTGCAAACGTACTCATTCAAATCTCTAGCCACTTTAACAATTAAAAGTGGATGTAATAAATGTATCACTAGCCACTTTAAACAATGCCACTTTATATAATGTTTACATACCCTACATTACTCATGTCATATGTAAATGTATATACTGTACTATATATCATCTACTGCATCTTGCCTATGCTGTTCGGCCATCGCTCATCCATATATTTATATGTACATATTCTTTTTAGTTCCTTTACATTTGTGTGTATAAGGTAGTTGTTGTATAAGGTAGTTGTTGTGACTACTTGTTAGATATTACTGCATGGTCGGAACTAGAAGCACAAGCATTTCGCTACACTCGCATTAACATCTGCTAACCATGTGTATGTGACCAATACAATTTGATTTGAATTTGATTTGATTTGCATAAATTATATACATTACTTTACTCTGGATTCAACATACATTTCAGTTAACTGCATTGTTGTGTTCCACACTCCCTCCATCTTGGGCCAATATCAGTTATGTTTAAGTCTTCGTTCCAATAATTTATATTTTTTCTCAGATATTGTCAGTTTGTGTCACACCTTGATCTGTTTCACCTGTCTTTGTGATTGTCTCCACCCCCCTGCAGGGGTTGCCCATCTTACCCGTTATCCCCTGTGTATTTATACCTGTGTTTTTTGTTTGTCTGTTGCCAGTTCGTCTTGTTCGTCAAGCCAACCAGCGGTTTTTGTGTCAGCTCCTGCTTTTCCCCAGTCTCTCTTTTCTCGTCCTCCTGGTTTTTGACCCTTGCCTGCCCTGTCCCGGGGACCCAACCACCTGACCACTCTGCCTGCCCCTGGCCCTGAGCCTGCCTGCCATCCTGTACTTTTCCCCCACCTCTGGATTACTGACCTCTGCCTGACCTGACCCTGAGCCTGCCTGCCACCCTGTCCCTTTGCCCCTGTTGCTGTAATAAACATTGTTACTTCGACACGGTCTGCATCTGGGTCTTACCTTGATTCTTGATAGATGGATAGGCTCTCTGTAATGTTCTGTATATCTTACCTATCATATGAGCATCTTTTTCTGACAGAAATAGGATTCCTTCAACATTGTTATGACGTCCAAAATCTTTCAGGTCAAAATTTCGTGGTACAAAACTTTTCAGTTGCATTTATTTGAAAATGTCTACATTGGTCAGTCCACAATTGCTTTTTAATTATGTCATGGAAATAATTGTGTTTCCTATTACCATGTCTCGAGGTTTCTATGCCTTTTTGCTTTCCATGTCGCCAATTAACTGTATCTGTGAATTCTGAAAAGCTATTCAAGGATTGTTACATATGGGTGTGTTTTTAGTGAGTGAAATTGGTTCTTATAGAATCCGTTACATTTTCTTCCGTATTGTTATAGTGTTCTTAACTATGAAGTTGTTAATGTTCTTAGCTCCATCCTTTGAAGTCTCAAGCTATTTCTTGTTATTTGTCAATAACTGGTGGTGTCCGATGTTTAATAATGAAGAAGTCTTGAATTTTTGCTCGCCTGGGGTAGAATACCTCATGTTAAGCTGTAGACCACACTATCTACCAAGAGAGTTCGTATTGGTAGCCGTCGATTTTCCACCACAAAACGACGCTGGCACTAAGACCGCACTCAACCAGCTGTATAAGGCCATAAGCAAACAAGAAAATCCTCTTCCAGAAGCGGCGCTCGTAGTGGCCGGTGACTTTAATGCAGGCAAATTTAAATCGGTTGTTACCTCATGTGCAACCAGAGAAAACCAAAAACCTCTAGACCACCTTTCATCCACATTCAGAGACGCATTAAAACCACTCCCTCGCCCTCCATTTGGCAAATATGACCATAATTCTATTCTCCTGACTCCTGCTTACAAGCAAAAACTAAATCAGGAAGTACCAGTGACTCGCTCCATTGCGAAGTGATCAGATTAAGCGGATGCTGCGCTACAGGACTGTTTTTCTAGCACAGACTGGAATATGTTCTGGTATTCATCCAATGGCATTGAGGAGTATACCACCTCAGTCACCGGCTTCACCAATAAGTGCATCAACGACGTCGTCCCCACAGTGACCGTACGTACATATCCCAACCAGAAGCCATTAATTACAAGCAACATCCACACCGAGCTAAAGGCTAGAGCTGCCGCTTTCAAGGAGTGGGACACTAATCCGGACACTTATAACAAATCCCGCTATGCCCTCAGACAGGCAAAGAGTCAATACAGGACTAAGATTGAATCGTACTACACCGGCTCTGACGCTTGTCGGATGTGGCAGGGATTGAAAACTATTACAGACTACAAAAGAAAACCCAGCCGTGAGCTGTCCAGTGACGCGACCCTACCAGACGAGCTAAATGTCTTTTATGCTCGCTTCGAGGTGAGCAACACTGAAGCTTGCATGAGAGTGTGTGATAACGCTCTCCGTAGCCGATGTGAGCAAGACCTTTAAACAGGTCAACATTCACAAAGCTGCGGGGCCAGAAGGATTACCTAGGATTGTCTACTCAAAGTATGGCCAACTGGCAAGTGTCTTCACTACATATTTCAAACAGAGCACCATAGTCCATGTGCCTAAGAAAGCAAAGGTAACATGCCTAAATTATTACCTCCCGGTAGCACTCACATCAGTAGCCATGAAGTGCTTTGAAAGGTTGGTTGTGGCTCACATCAACACCATAATGCGGAAACCTTAGACCCACTCCAATTCGCATACCGCCCCAGCAGATGCACAGATGACGCAATCTCAATAGCACTCCACACTGCTTTTTCCCACCTGGACAAAAGGAACACATATGTGAGAATGATTTTCACTGACTACAGCTCAGTGTTCAACACCATAGTACCCACAAAGCTCATCACTAAGCTAAGGACCCTGGGACTAAACATCTCCCTCTGCAACTTGATCCTGGACTTCCTGACTGGCTGCCCCCAGGTGGTAAGAGTAGGCAACAACACATCTGCAACACTGATCCACAACACTGGGACCCCTCAGAGGTGCGTGCTTAGTACCCTCCTGTACTCCCTGTTCACCCAAGACTGTTTCACCCTCGAGAGTTTCAAGTTCTTGGGTGTCCACATCATCAACGATCTATCATGGTCTAAACACACCAAGACAGTTGTGAAGAGGGCACTACAACACATTTTCCCCCTCAGAAGACTGAGAAAATGTTGCATTGGTCCCCAGATCCTCAAAAAGTTCTACAGCTGCACCATCGAGAGCATCCTGACCATTTGCATCACCGCCTGGTATGTTAACTGCTCGGCATCTGACCATAAGGGACTACAGAGGGTAGTATGTATGGCCCAGTATATCACTGGGGCCAAGCTTCCTGGCATACACTATGCGGTGTCAGAGGAAGGCCCAAAATATGGTTAAAGACTCCAGTCATAGACTGTTTTCTCGCCACCGCACGGCAAACGGTACCAGAGCACCAATTCACAAGCATTTCGCTACACTCGCATTAACATCTGCTAACCATGTGTATGTGACAAATAACATTTGATTTGATTTGAATTCTAGGACCAAAAGGCTCCTTAACAGCTTCTACCGCCAAGCCATAAGACTGCTGTCACGCCCTTACCTTAGAGGTCTCTATTTTGGTTTGGTCAGGGAGTGAGTTGGTGTGAGCATTCTATGTTTTTGTGTTCTATGTTTTCTATTTCTGTGTGTTTGGCCGGGTGTGGTTCTCAATCAGAGGCAACTGTTTATCGTTGTCTCTGATTAAGAACCATACTTAGGTAGCCTTTTCCCACCTGTGTCTTGTGGGTAGTTATTTTCTGTTTAGTGTTTTCTGCACCTTACAGGACTGTTTCGGTTTCGTTTATTCGCTTTGGTCCACACCTTCTTCATACGACGACCTTTACAACTGCTGAACAATGAATCAAATGGCCACCCAGACTATTTACATTGACACCCCCCTGCCCCTCTGTTTTTACACTGCTGCTACTCGCTGTTTATTATCTATGCATAGTCACTGTACAAATGACCTTGACTAACCTGTACCCCCGCACATTGACTCGGCACCGGTACCCTCTGTATATAGTCTCCTTATTGTTATGTAATTTTCTTATGTTAATTCTTTTTTTTTAACTTGAGTTTATTTAGTAAGTATTTTCTTAACTCTATTTCTTGAACTGAATTATTGGCTAAGGGCTTATAATTAAGTATTTCGCAGTAAGATTGTACTCGGCACATATGACAAATAAAATGTTTGTTTTATTTGAAAACAATTCATCTGTCTCATGTAACTATACAAAAGTAACATATCACACTAATTTGAGTGTCCTGGATTTACATTTACTATGTTATGTCTAATCTATGAGACCAAGCTGAGTAAAAGATTATGGGGATGAGCATTCGCATCTTCAATATGTACCCATTGTTCCTCTTTAGTGCATTTACTATATGTCATAAGCAGTGCTTGACTTGAAAGAAGTGCAGGAGCTGTCCGTTTCCAAGTCGGGCCATTAGACTATGTTCACCAAAATTCACAAATGACATTATGTTATAGAGACTTTGGATTATTCACTGTTAAGGGTTTATACACATTTCCTAGCCGTTGTGCCCTTGATCAAGGCACTTAACCCCCCACAAAGTAGAACTGTACTGTTAGTCACATGTTGTCAACATGTGGTCAATCCTCCATCTGGAGAACTCCTGGGTGTGCAGGCTTTTGATCCAGTCCTGTTGAGCAGCTGATGTTTAAGCTACAATGTGGTTAGACCAGGGTTTGAACAAAAGCCTGCAAGCAGTAGCTATCCTGGAAGATGGTTGACACCCTTGATATAAAATATTGTAACATTACAACCAAATACTTTTACACTTTATAAAATGATTCCCTCATTCAATGCATCAGGGATCAAATGGATAAGGTAGGCTACTTTAAAGCAAGGTATCTAACTACACATGTTTATACATAAGGATGAAATATTCCTATTTCAGGGGAGATCTACGCACAGCAAGTTATTTGTAATTTAGGCTATTAGAATATTTTTTGCTTTGTCGCAATTACAGTACATGGCAAATTTTTAATAGAGGGGAAAGGTGACAACCACATGAATGCTTAGTTAGCTATAGTTAACTAGCGAGATAACTGCTACACATTATGTTTTAAATTGGCCATATAGTTAGTCTATTGTCTGTCATTATTTTATACCTGCTGCTGAAATGTCCTGCTTTCTATCCTTGGGCAAAGGCCCACTCGCAATGTCACACACCCAGCACAAACAGACATGCACTGAAAGGTCTATAATTGCTGATATGTAGATTTTTAAGTGATTGATCATATTCAAAGTGTGCCTTCATGAATTACATTAACAAAAATTATGAAATAAATGTCCATGACTTTTCATGACCTTATACAAACCCTCATTTGACAACTTGGAACAGCGCATCGTGTGCAGTCAAGTTGGCACATTTTCAATCTGTGCGATCTCGAACAGCCTACTGTCATTAACACACCGGCATCAGGAAATGAATGCCCACTCCCCATTGCTATTCAACACAGATCCCGCCTTAATTCCTATTCCTACAGAGCAGGCAGGGACTTGGGGATTAAGAAGTAAATGAGAGAAGTGAAAAATTCTTACTTAGTTGTTGATGTTCTCGAAATCTAAAGGTACAGCCTAGATTCAAGCGAGTGTCTTAAATAGTTGAACATGTTATTACTCCAACCTCGTGAAAGTGACAAACTGATACATTAACATTTTTGTCAAATACAACTTTATATTGAATGAGTGCCTTTGATTTGACGGCCTGTACATGCGAAGTTCAGCGTGAGACGACTGTTACATGGTAGACCATACCGGTCGCTCTCATATGTGCGTCCGCGTGGGCCATCACACGCATGTAAATGTTGTTTACCCACACCAGACGCGATCAAGACACACAGGTTAAAATATTGTAAGGACCGACGCCGGGGATGAGAAGCATTTACGGGGAGTCAAACATTTAATAGGAACAGATAGATAACAGTACAGAAACATCGTCAGCACACGGGTATACAAGGACATATGAACATGAATGCAGAAGCAGGGAACAGAGTGGGGAACCAGACAGATATAGGGGAGGTAATAGGGAAGGTAATGACAGAGGTGATTGAGTCCAGGTGAGTACAATCATCGCTGATGCGTGTGACAGGGGGGAAGACATGATGATGGCAGGAGTGTGCAATGCTGGGGAGCCTGGCGCCCTCGAGCGCCAGGGGGAAGAGGGGGGGAGCAGGCATGACAAATATCAAAACAAACTCTGAACCAACTATATTAACTTGGGGACAGGTCAAAAAAGCATTAAACATTTATGGAAATTTTGCTTGCTAGCTTACTTTTGCTAGTTCATTTGTCCTGGGATAAAAACTTTGAGTTTTTATTTTACTTGAAATGCACAAGGTTCTCTACTCCGACAATTAATCCACAGATAAAAGTGTAAACCAACTTTGTTTCTAGTAATCTCTCCTCCTTCAGGTTTATTATTCTTCTTTGGACTTTATGTGGAGGTTAGCAACCAACTTTAAGGTGTATTACCACTACCAACTGGATTGGAGTATGGACCTCAGTTCATCTTTCAATCACAAACGCTGGTATATGCTCCTAAAAACCAATGACAAGATGGGAGAGGCGGGTCTTGCAGTGCGTCAAGCATCACAAATAGAACCAAGTTATATTTTAGCTCCTGCCTATGCAGACGCTCATTGACGTGCGCAAGCAGTGTGGGTGCAATGATTGAATAACATGTATGTGTACATTTATTTTGCAAAACTCATGCACGTTACGTGAGCAATGTGGTCAGCATGTTAAAACCACCCTCAGATTTATGGACATATAAAACATTCCTATTTATTCTGAGTTGTATTTGCCCATATTAAGTCTGTTATGGCCAAGTATACTTTAAAAAAAAATGTCTGCGGTAGGGTAATTGGAATTACTGAAATTAAATGTAAAAACTTTGGGAGCCATGCCATTCTGAAAAGGCAGCAGCTACTCTTCCTGAGGTCCAGCAACATTAATGCAGTTATGTACAATAAAAAATATTACATGACATTACATTTCCTAACACTTTTCACAACAAATTAAGTGTGTGGCCTCAGGCCACTCCTCTACTAACACATATCTACAATACACACGTGTGTAGAGTGCATGTGTTATCACGTGTAGAGTGCATTCAGAACGTTTTCAGACCCCTTGACTTTTTCCAGATTTTGTTACGTTACAGCCTTTCCTCATCAATCTACACACAATGTTCATAATGACAACGCCAATACAGGTTTTTACAAATGTTTGCAAATTTACAAAAATACTGAAATAGCTTATTTACATAAGTATCATGCCCTTTGCTATGAGACTTGAAATTGAGCTCAGGTTGCATCCTGTTTCCATTGATCATCCTTGAGATGTTTCTACGACTTGATTAGAGTCCACCTGTGGTAGATTCAATGGATTGGCCATGATTTGGAAAAGCACACACCTGTCTATATAAGGTCCCACAGTTGACAGTGCATGTCAGACCAAAAACCAAGCCATGAGGTTGAAGGAATGGTCCGTAGAGCTCCGAGACAGGATTGTGTCGAAGCACAGATCTATAGAAGGGTACCAAAACATTTCTGCATCATTGAAGGTCCCCAATAACACAGCTGGCTCAATAATTCTTAAATGGAAGAAGTTTGGAATCACCAAGACACTTCCTAGAGCTGGCCGCCCTGCCAAATTGCACAATCGGGGAAGAAGGGCCTTGGTCAGGGAGGTGACCAAGAACCCAATGGTCACTCTGACAGTACTTTAGAGTTCCACTGTGGAGATGGAAGAACCTTCCAGAAGGACAGCCATCTCTACAGCTCTCCACCAATCAGGACTTTATGGCAGAGACGGAAGCCACTACTGAGTAAAAGGCACATGACAGCCCCCTTGGAATTTGCCAAAAGGTAGCTAAAGGACTCTCAGACCATGAGAAACAAGATTCTCTGTCCTGATGAAACCAAGATTAAATTATTTGGCCTGAATGCCAAGCGTCACATCTGGAGGAAACCTGACACCATCCCTAGGGTGAAGAATGGTGGTGGCGGCATCATGCGATGGGGATGTTTTTCAACAACAGGGACTGAGAGACTAGTCAGGATTGAAGGAAAGAACAGAGCAAAGTACAGCGAGATCCTTGATGAAATCCTGCTCCAAAGTGCTCATGACCTCAAACTTGGGTGAAGGTTCATCTTCCAACAGAACAATGACTCCAAGCATACAGCCAAGACAACAAAGGAGTGGCTTTGGGAGTCTCTGAATGTCATTGAGTGGCCCGATCGAACATCTCTGGAGAGACCTGAAAATAGCTGTGCAGCGACACTCCCTTCCAACCTGTCAGAGCTTCAGAGGATCTGTACTGTAGACAAGAATGGGAGATACTCTTCAAATACTTCTGTCCCAAGCTTGTAGCATCATACCCAATAAGACCTGAGGCTGCAATTGCTGCCAAATGTGCTTCAACAAAGTACTGAGTAAAGGGTCTGGGGAAAAAACAATTTCATACATTTTAAAATAAGGCTGTAACATAACAAAATGTGGAAAAAGTAAAGGGGTCTGAATACATTCATAAAGCATTGTATGTGTATGTGTTTGTGTTTCTTCACAGTCCCCGCTGTTCCATCTGTTTTTTAAAATATGATTATACTGCTTGCATCAGTTAGAAAAGACTCTTTGTTTAGTGTTGCAGTGATTTCACTCACTGTAATAGCTGACGTGTATAGTGTTAAGACATCTGCATACATAGATGCACTGGCTTTACTCAAGGCCAATGGCATGTCATTAGTAAAGATTGAAAAAAGAAAGGGTCCTAGACAGCTGCCCTGTGGAATTCCTGATTCTACCCAAAGTCTAACAAAACAGCTCCCACAATATTTTTATCATAATTTTCTCTCAGCCAATTATCAGTTATTTGTGTAAATGCTGTGCTTTTTGAAAGTCCCTCCCTATCAGCATCCTGAATGTCTGTTGTTAAGCCGAAGAACACCATCCCACCATCATGTTGTGGGGGTGCTTTGCTGCAGGAGGGTCTGATGCACTTCACAATATACACGCATAATGAGGCAGGAAAATATGTGGATATACTGAAGCAACATCTCAAGACATCAGTCAGGAAGTTAAAGCTTGGTCACAAATGGGTATTCCAAATGGACAATGACCCCAAGCATACTTCAAAAGTTGTGGCAAAGTGGCTTAAGGACAATAAAGTCAAGGTGTTGGAGTGGCCATCACAAAGCCCTGACCTTAATCCCTTAGAAAAGTTGTGGGCAGAACTGAAAAAGTGTGTGCGAGCAAGGAGGCATCAAACTTGACTCAGTTACACCAGCTCTCTCAGGAGGAATGGGCCAAAATTCATCCAATTTATTGTGGGAAGCTTGTGGAAGGCTGCCCAAAACGTTTGACCCAAGTTCAACAATTTAAAGGCAAAGGCTTCTGACCCACTGGGAATGTGATGAATCCTGAAATAAACCTGAAATAAATCATTCTCTCTACTATTATTCTGACATTTCACATTCTTAAAATAAAGTGGTAATCCTAATTGACCTAAACAGGGAATATTTATTTGGATTAAATGTCAGGAATTGTGAAAAACTGAGTTTAAATGTATTTGTCTAATGTGTATGTAGACTTCCAACTTCAACGGTACATTTGGTTACTTACATTTGGTCTTCTAATGTCCCTGGTAAGGATCAACTGAGCTAGGGTTGGGTCATGTATAAGTCATTGTCTCAACACAGCCTCATAATGATGTGAAAGGATCCGGGAGCGTAATCATCAACTGAAACTAATTAGCATAACGCAGCGGACATAAATATCCCTAGAAAATATTCCTATTCATGAAAATCACAATTGAAATATATTGAGACACAGCTTTGCCTTTTGTTAATCACCCTGTCATCTCAGATTTTCAAAATATGCTTTACAGCCAATGCTAGACAAGCATTTGTGTAAGATTATAATAGCCTAGCATAGCATTATGCCTTGCTAGCAGCAAGCAACCTTGTCACGGAAATCAGAAAAGCAATCAAATTAAATTGTTTACCGTTGATGAACTTGAGATGTTTTCACTCACGAGACTCCCAGGGAGATAGCCAAAGTTTATTTTTTTCCAAAATATTATTTTTGTAGGCGAAACAGCTTCGTTTGTTCATCACGTTTGGCTGAGAAATCACCCGGAAATTGCGGTCACCTCAACGGCGATTTTTTTTCAAAATTAGCTCCATAATATCGACAGAAACATGGCAAACGTTGTTTAGAATCCATCCTCAAGGTGTTTTTCTAATATCTATTCGATAATATATCCGTCGGGACAATTCCTTTTTCTCTAGGACCGATTGGAGTAATGGCTACCTCTGTACTTTACGCAATAATCTCTCTCGGAGCCATCATGTGACCAGTTACGCAATGTGCCCCCATACGGCTATTCTTCAACAGAAATGCGAAAAACTGCGTCACAGTGCTGTAGACACCTTGGGGAATACGTAGAAAGCGTAAGCTCGTTGATGGTACATTCACAGCCATATAGGGAGTCATTGGAACGCAGGGCTTTCAAAACCTGGGGCACTTCTGGATTGGATTTTTCTCAGGCTTTGGCTTGCAACATCAGTTCTGTTATACTCACAGACAATATCTTTGCAGTTTTGGAATCGTTAGAGTGTTTTCTATCGAAAGCTGACAATTATATGCATATTCTATCATCTTTTCCTGACAAAATATCCCGTTTAAAACTGGAATGTTTTTTTTCCAAAAATGACAATACTGCCCCTAGAGTTCCAAGAGGTTTTAAACAAGCTTTGTTTCATGAAGGTATCAAAGTTGTCAATAAATGTTACACCCACAGAGCTGCAATTGTCTCGTAGCCAGTTATGGAGGGATAAAAGTTTGCTGAAACGTTCAATGCCATGATTTAAGGAGGGCAGAGGGACAGATGTTAAGGGGCATGTGTTGG
This sequence comes from Oncorhynchus mykiss, assembly GCF_057628025.1. Lineage (NCBI taxonomy): Eukaryota > Metazoa > Chordata > Actinopteri > Salmoniformes > Salmonidae > Oncorhynchus > Oncorhynchus mykiss. The sequence goes on from NC_143041.1 coordinate 35,979,769, forward strand.
TGTCAAGCAGAGACCCAATCTTCATCTGTTCTAAGCTGCCCTTCATAATGTCATTGAATCCCACAATGACCATGATAGACTCAATTTCCTGGTGCCTGTTTAAAATGTTTGGGAGCATCTTATTGATGTCCTGTACTTGTGCTTCTCGATAGCACAACGTTTTGCTCCAGGGACTGAGACAGTTCTCACCATTATGTCAATCTGCTCTGAACCTCTCGCAGACACTCCAGTCCGATTAGCAGCATGCCACTGCCTACGTTTTCCACAACTTGTAACATTTGACCAACGCTGATTGGAACAATCCTCTTGCTGTTCTCCATCTACTCCACTACAAGATGGAGGAGAAGCAGATAGAGATGACTTCCTTGGCAGGCAAGTTCCAGGTAGCGCAGGCCCTTTCGATAGGGACATATCACAAGGTGGGGATACATCCATCTGTGACCAGCTACAGGAGTTGAGAACGAGAACGTTCCAATTTGCATTTTTCCCATAAGTTTGCGCATAATTGAAATTTGCTTGGTAAGGATAGCCACGTCATTCCTGTAATTCTCCGCAAGCGAACAATTGCCATATTGGAATTCTGGATTGTCAATATTGCGCCGGAGAAGAGCATAACAAACACTGGTTCTACAGAGCTGGAAATATTCGTTAGCTATTCTAGGTGAAGCGGGAGCCATTGTCACCTTACTAGCTAGCAATTCTTGGGTAGCGGAATTACTTTTGCTTCCCTTCTGGCCTGAGGCATAAACTTTCTTGTAGGCGTAGCTTGAAGATATGGCAAATAGGAGGGCAATATCGTCCGCTATTATCCTCAGTAATTTTCCATCCCAAGTTGTCAGACCCAGGTGACTTCTCATTGTTGATAGACAAAAATATATTTTTCACCTCTTAACACTCAATTCACAGAATAAAAAATGACAGTGCTTGTCTTTCATAATTTGGTCAGTTATACTTGGATGTGCAGTGTCAGTATTTGTTGCTGACATGTTATGCATAAATTTGCTAATCTTACCAATTAAAAAAATAATTCAAGTAGTTGGCAATATTAGTGGCTTTGGTGATGAATGAGCCATCTGATTAAATTAATGATGGAGCTAGGAATCACTACAAAACTTTTTGTATAACTTCTTATACAGTATATTAGGCCCAAGCTTTGGAATTTTAGTTTTCCTGTTTGTTGTTTGTTGCCAGTTATTAAGCATTGTAAGTATTTAATATTTGTTGTGGTCATCTTAAATGATTGCTGTAGACCTTGAATATTGTTTTTTTTCCTATTGCCTTTTTTTCCTTCCCCCATGTAGAATTTGTTCATTATTTTTCAGAGCCCCCGTACTGTACAATCACAATGAAGTAAATCACTGTTTGGGGTAAGTTTCTCAAAAACAAGTGAAATAGCAAAAAATGTGTCTGGACCCTTTTAAAACATGCGATTTACATCAACAATAAAGATTTGGTAGTAAAAAAAGCGAATTTCTCCTTTAAGGATTCCAGCTTTAACGGTAAAGGAGGATGTATAGTGTATTCCCGAAAGTATTCAGACCCCTTGACTTTTTCCCCATTTTGTTACAATATAACCTTATTCTAACATTGATTACATGTATTGTTTCCCTCATTTATCTACACACAATACCCCATAATGACAAAGTAAAAACAGGTTTTTAGATTGATGAGGAACATTTTTTATTTCATGAATTTTAGACTGTGGCTGGAATGTAACAACATTTGGAAAAAGTCAAGGGGTCTGAATACTTTCTGAATGCACTGTATATTGAGTGCTTGATGGGGGGCAGAGGTAGAGACAGCGAGATGAGGAGAAAGACAAAATGATAGCTGTGAGGTTGGGATCCTGTGAGGGCGGGAATGTTACTCCCTCAGACAGGGTGCGTGTGTGTGTGTGTGTGTGTGTGTGTGTGTGTGTGTGTGTGTGTGTGTGTGTGTGCAGGCGCGTGCATGCCCTCAATGCCAGGGGCCTAGCTGTAGAGCTCTTATACCTGCAGGATCTGTTGTTTTCTGTCAGAGAAAACATCAACACAGTAACTCTCTTCAATGTGCTAAAGCTCATCACAACAAAGCTACAGCATGTAGCTATTTTTGTCTCCAACATGGCCTGTTGTTCTGTCGTTTGGCCCGAAGGTTTTCCTTATATGAGTGTAGTTGTCATGCATAATGGAGTGTTCTATTAATTCATCCTAGAAGTCAGGGTATTTCCATCATGTTGACTCACTGGAAATACATGCTATGTATTTATACCCTGTTCTTCATCAATAATACAAATAAACCTTTTTTTTATTGTTTCTGCCAACATTCTGGCTAAATTAATCTCAATATTGGTTCATAGAAAAAAAAAATGGGTATTACACATTTCAGCCAGAAAATCATATTCTAGTTTTGTGTGTGGGCCTATTGTTTTACTTCCAAACATTACACACACAAAAATGACTAAATACTTCACTGATTAAAAGGGATACATTAAATGAATTGAGAGATTAAAAAGGGAATTGCGCTGTAGAGTAAAATCGCTATTTCTATCCTGGTAGGTTTTGAGACCATCTGTTCATGGAGTTCCTAATGCAATACTGAAGCTCCATGGAATGGCAGGCAGGCACAGAAAGTAGTGGGTGGGTTGAAATTAAAACACACACACACAGATGATGGAATGGAAGGCAGGCAGGCTAGGCACCCAAAGACAGTAATGGGTGGGTGGATTGCAAAACACATACAGAGAGATGATTTGGTTACAGTTCAGAAATAATTGCATCAACATTACCATAAGCTCTATTTCCACACTCTGCAACTATCAAACATTTGTATTATATAATTGTTTAATGTTTGTCATGTTTTATTTAAAAGTTAAATTTTGTGACAATTTCCCTCATTTGGAGAATTGTGAAATGTGAAAAGGAAGCACACACACAGCCTCACGTACAACCAAGCAACAAACGTAGGCATATTCCTGTGATTTATTCTTAGGCCCAGAGCAATTTGCCCAGCCAGTGTACCTTAGCAAAGTTGTTAATCGAGAAATATGTTGACCTATAATCCATTAATTATCACATGGGGTCTAATGACGCATGCTCCATTTGTATGCTTTGTGTCATGCCTTACTAAAAAGTAATTATATGTACGAACACAAAAGGCCATATACAGTGCCTTGCGAAAGTATTCGGCCCCCTTGAACTTTGCGACCTTTTGCCACATTTCAGGCTTCAAACATAAAGATATAAAACTTAATTTTTTTGTGAAGAATCAACAACAAGTGGGACACAATCATGAAGTGGAACGACATTTATTGGATATTTCAAACTTTTTTAACAAACAAAAACTGAAAAATTGGGCGTGCAAAATTATTCAGCCCCCTTAAGTTAATACTTTGTAGCGCCACCTTTTGCTGCGATTACAGCTGTAAGTCGCTTGGGGTATGTCTCTATCAGTTTTGCACATCGAGAGACTGAAATGTTTTCCCATTCCTCCTTGCAAAACAGCTCGAGCTCAGTGAGGTTGGATGGAGAGCATTTGTGAACAGCAGTTTTCAGTTCTTTCCACAGATTCTCGATTGGATTCAGGTCTGGACTTTGACTTGGCCATTCTAACACCTGGATATGTTTATTTTTGAACCATTCCATTGTAGATTTTGCTTTATGTTTTGGATCATTGTCTTGTTGGAAGACAAATCTCCGTCCCAGTCTCAGGTCTTTTGCAGACTCCATCAGGTTTTCTTCCAGAATGGTCCTGTATTTGGCTCCATCCATCTTCCCATCAATTTTAACCATCTTCCCTGTCCCTGCTGAAGAAAAGCAGGCCCAAACCATGATGCTGCCACCACCATGTTTGACAGTGGGGATGGTGTGTTCAGCTGTGTTGCTTTTACGCCAAACATAACGTTTTGCATTGTTGCCAAAAACTTCAATTTTGGTTTCATCTGACCAGAGCACCTTCATCCACATGTTTGGTGTGTCTCCCAGGTGGCTTGTGGCAAACTTTAAACTACACTTTTTATGGATATCTTTAAGAAATGGCTTTCTTCTTGCCACTCTTCCATAAAGGCCAGATTTGTGCAATATACGACTGATTCTTGTCTTATGGACAGAGTCTCCCACCTCAGCTGCAGTTCATTCAGAGTGATCATGGGCCTCTTGGCTGCATCTCTGATCAGTCTTCTCCTTGTATGAGCTGAAAGTTTAGAGGGACGGCCAGGTCTTGGTAGATTTGCAGTGGTCTGATACTCCTTCCATTTCAATATTATCGCTTGCACAGTGCTCCTTGGCATGTTTAAAGCTTGGGAAATCGTTTTGTATCCAAATCCGGCTTTAAACTTCTTCACAACAGTATCTCGGACCTGCCTGGTGTGTTCCTTGTTCTTCATGATGCTCTCTGCGCTTTTAACGGACCTCTGAGACTATCACAGTGCAGGTGCATTTATACGGAGACTTGATTACACACAGGTGGATTGTATTTATCATCATTAGTCATTTAGGTCAACATTGGATCATTCAGAGATCCTCACTGAACTTCTGGAGAGAGTTTGCTGCACTGAAAGTAAAGGGGCTGAATAATTTTGCACGCCCAATTTTTCAGTTTTTGATTTGTTAAAAAAGTTTGAAATATCCAATAAATGTCGTTCCACTTCATGATTGTGTCCCACTTGTTGTTGATTCTTCACAAAAAAATACAGTTTTATATCTTTATGTTTGAAGCCTGAAATGTGGCAAAAGGTCGTAAAGTTCAAGGGGGCCGAATACTTTCGCAAGGCACTGTATATTGGTTGACCCGCAGGGTATGTAACTGTGTCTGAAATGTCACCCTATCACCTATACTTTTTATCAGGGCCCATAAGGTTCTGGGCAAAAGTAATGCACTATGTAGGGAGTAGGGTGAAATTCCAGATGCAGCTACATACCCTGAGGGTCAACCAATGCTGCTTTCCCCTGATGCTCAGTCATTGGTCAGGGATATAGCCCTGGGCTATCATCTTTAAACAAACTTGTTTCACCCTGATGGTCAGTCATTGGTCAGAGAAAAAGCCCTGGGCTATCATCTTAACCAAACCTTTTTCACCCTTATGGTCAGGGAGAGAAAGATAGCCTTATTGAAAATGACATTCTGTAAGGCATTATCAGTTCCTAAGGTCTGTAAAGCATAATCAGTTCCTAAATTCTCCCTCTTTCCTCTTTCTTGGGGGTCACGGGTGGCGCAGCGGTCTAAGGCACTGCATCTCAGTGCTAGTGGCATCACTAAAGACCTTTGTTTGATTCCAGGCTGTATCACAACAGGCAGTGATTGGGAATCCCATAGGGCAGTGCACAATTGGCCCAGCTTCGTTAGGGTTTGGACGAGGTAGGCGGTCATTGTAAATAAGAATTTGTTCTTAACTGACTTGCCTAGTTAAATAAAAGGCTGAAAATAATTTATTTTATTACAGTTAGTGTTTTTTTATCCCACTCCACATTTGAATTGGGAACTCAGCAAAGGGAAAAAGGCCAACCAACTGCAGAAAATGAAATCTATATGTCATGCCCTGACCTTAGAGATCCTTATTTATTCTCTATGTTAGGTTAGGTCAGGGTGTGACTCGGGTGGGAGAATCTATGTTTTCTATTTCTTTGTTGTTTTGCCGAGTGTGGTTCCCAATCAGAGGCAGCTGTCTATCGTTGTCTCTGATTGGGGATCATATATAATTTGTGATTTTCCGTTTGGGGTTTGTGGGGTGTTATTTTCTGTTTAGTGTCTGTGCCTGACGGAACTGTTCACGGTCGTTTTTGGATGTGTTCATTTTGTTTGAGTGTTTCTTGTAAATAAATATCATGAACACTTTCCACGCTGCGCTTTGGTCCACTCTTCCTTCCACCGACGAGAGCCATTAAACTATAGTAGTTCTCTGGAAGAAGTATAGCTGCTCCAGTGGGCAAAACTGTTTGCAACGACGTCTTTACAGCTAAAAACTATAATGACTTCATTGCAACCAGCTTTGCCCACTGAGTAGTTTCTCTGTGCAGAATATTGAATATCTCCAAAACCATGTTGATTCTTATACATATTCAAGTCATCAGCCACTTGATCTTGGCACTCAGAAAATGAATATGGGTGGCTCTAGTCAGGGAGCTACAGAGGACCTACAAAAAAGTAGTTATGGTGGTTCTCTGTGACAATTTAAGCTTGTATTGGTACACTAGTTTTGAAGTACCTTCAAACACAGTATGTGGATTTGTGTCCCCAGTAGTCATTACTGGGAGTGTAAAAACATCTCAATTATAGCTGCTACCGCATAGTGCTGTTTGGTGAGAATTAAATATCTCTCTCGCTTTCTCTCTCTCTCTCTCATTGCTTCAAAGCCATGTGGAGACTCCATCTCTTTTCATACATCTTCCAGTCAACAGGCTCCTCCATTTAGGGGAATCAGATGAGATTTCTGCTGGAGTAATCGGTTCCTGAGGGGTAGTGATGTCACTCTTGGTCATTTGTTGCATCCCAAATGGCACCTTATTCCCTACATAGTGCACTTCTTTTGACCAGAGCCCTATGGACCCTAGTCAAAAGTAGTGCAGTTAATAGGGAAAGTGGTGCCATTTGGAACTAATCCATTGACTCACTAAGACCATCTGGAGGCTGAGTGATTAGTGCCTAGTAACCTCAGCAATCCTTCCCATTAGGATCTGTCCAGTTTGGCCTAGTAGGACCTCATGGGACATGTTTAAGTCATATGATGAGCTGAGTGCCAGCTGAGACATGTAGGCTGTCAGCAATAACTTACCCACAGGAAGTCAAATGGGTAATGTCTTTTGAAAAAGACAGTGCTCTTAACACCCTCACTCCCTTCAAGGCAGTCACCACCCACAGCCCCTTCCTTCAAAGCAGTCACCACCCACATCCCCTTCCTTCAAGACAGTGACCAACCTCACCCCCTTTTTAAGACAGTCCCCACACTCACCCCCTTCTCAAGACATTGACAACCATCCCCACCTTCTCAAGGCAGTCACCACCCACAGCCCATTCCTTCAAGGCAGTCACCACCCACAATCCCTTCCTTCAAGGCAGTCACCACCCACAACCGCTTCCTTAAAGACAGCCACCACCCTCACCCCCTGCTTAAGACAGTCACCACCCACAACCCCTTCCTTCAAGACAGTCACCAACCTCACCCCCTTTTTAAGACAGTCCCCACACTCACCCCCTTCTCAAGACATTGACAACCATCCCCACCTTCTCAAGACAGTCACCAAGAAACAAGTGTAAGTTTAAGATGGTTGGAATGTTGCTGATAACCAAAACAGATGGCATAAAACAAGAACAATGTTAAAATGCATTTCCGAAGACTAGGAGATCAGACTGTATAATGTATAATAGGACAATCAGTACAAACGCCTTCAACAAACACAAACATCATCTCTAATTATATCTATTTTACAGAGGAATCTCAAAACTTTCTGCACTTTGATTCTGATTATAATTCTAAGTTAAGTAAACAAATTGTTGACTTCGACAGTGTGAACAAATTGAGAAAATTAGCTGTGTTAGCTACACGTGAACTCTGCAGCAAATATTACAGCTTCAACTTTCTGATGTCAGTTACTGATGTGAACCTACTAGTCAGCTGCAACTAAAACCTGTGTTATTAACTTCAGACCATCGCTGTAGTTGCGAAGCAAATTTGAACGGTGAAACTCCTGTCTTATCAGATCATATGTGTGATTTTGATGGTTTAGTTATGAATTTTCCCAGACACCTAAAATGCCTATAGAGGGTAATTAAAGCAACAAATTGGTTGGAACGGCCTGCAGTCCATTCCCCAGTCAGAATAAATACACCATCATTCTCCTACTATCTGGCCCATCAATTACATCTCAAATGTCAGCCTTGTAAAACATGGGAATATGTAAATAAACACCGCTATCTGGACGAACTGGGGCCCTTCTTAGCTGAGAATGTTATATGTTACAGCTATCAGTGAAGCCAGAGACACGCGTTCAGCCAATGTGATATGTGGTGGCACTCAACATAACAGATAACCACAAGAGGAAAAATAATATCATGCACATACACTATCATGTCTTCTCTGGAAAACATCCCGTTGCTTGAACATGGGAAGTTAATCGTTGCTACATTATCCAAGAGTGACCCAGCAAGTCTACCCTCTCTCTCTGCTGCTCAGACCATGAGGGAGCCTCTCCTTGCTATCTTCTAGGTGTGAAGTTCTGGTCCATTTCACCCTGCCATTATTCTCTGGTGGTGAACCATTCACTCACTTACGTATGTCCCGTGTACTGTACCAGTCAAAAGTTTTGACACACCTACTCATTCAAGGGTTTTTCTTTATTTTGACTATTTTCTACATTGTAGAATAATAGTGAAGACATCAAAACTATAAAATAACACATATGGAATCATGTAGTAACCAAAAAAGAGTTAAACAAATCAAAATATATGTCATATTTGAGATTCTTCAAAGTAGCACCCCCTATCCACATCGACTGGACAGCAGTGGAGAAGGTGGAGAGTTATAGGTTCCTTGGCATACACAACATGGACAAACTGAAATGGTCCACCCACACAGACAGTGCGGTGAAGAAGGTGCAACAGTCGGCTGAAGTAGGCTGAAGAAATTTGGCTTGTCACCAAAAACCCTCACAAACAAGCGCATCCTGTAGGGTTGCATTACCGCCTGATAAGGTAACTGCACCACCCACAACCGCAAGGCTCTCCAGAGGGTGGTGGGGTCTACAAACTACCTGCCCTCCAGGACACTATAGCACCCGATGTCACAGGAAGGCCAAAATTATATTCAAGGACAAAAACCACCCGAGCAACTGCCTGTTCACCCCACTACCATCCAGAAGGCGAGGTCAGTACAGGTGCATCAAAGCTGGCACCAAGAGACTGAAAAACAGCTTCTATCTCAAAGCCATCAGACTGTTAATTAGGGATAGGGTCTAGTTTCCTGAATTTCCACCTGACTGACGTGCCCAAAGTAAACTGCCTGTTACTCAGGCCCAGAAACCAGGATATGCATATAATTGGTAGCATTGGATAGAAAACACTTTGAAGTTTCTAAAACTGTTACAATAATGTCTGAGACTATAACAGAATTGATATGGCAGGCGAAAATCAGAATAAAAACCCACCCAGATTTTTTTTTGAGGTCCCAGGCTCTTATAATGCAAACATGTTGTTCCTATGTAATTCCGTCTCCCGGATTGCAATTCCTTTGGCTTCCACTAGATGTCAACAGTCTTTGTTCAAGATTTCAGGCTTGTTTTTTGAAAAACAAGCAAGAATTTGGAGTTTTGGTTAGGAGAGCACCGGAACAACACCAGTCTTTCGTCGCGTGCGCTTCTACTTTCCGTATGAAATTTATAGTTTATTTACATTTTAGAGTACCTGAGAATTATATAGAAACGCTGTTTGACTTGTTTGGATGAAGTTTAGCGGTAGCTCTTTGAACTCCCTTGTCTGCATGTTGAACGAGTGGATTACTGAAATCGATGGCGCCAACTAAACAGACTTTTTGGGATATAAAGAAGGATTTAATCTAACAAAACTACACTACATATTGTTGCTGGGACCCTTGGGATTGCAAACAGAGGAAGATTTTTAAAAGTAAGTGATTTATTTAATCGCTATTTATGATTTCATGAAGCCTGTGCTGGTTGAAAAATATGTTGATGTGGGGTGCCGTCCTCAGACAATCGCATGGTATGCTTTCACGGTAAAGCCTGTTGTAAATCTGACAACGCAATTAGATTAACAAGAATTTAATATTTTAAATGATATAAGACACTTGTATGTTCATGGATGCTTAATATTACGATTCTATACTTGAATTGCGCGTCCTCCAATTTCACCGGATGTGGGCGCTAGCCTATCCCAAACACAGAGAGGCTGCTGCCTACATATACTTGAAATCATTGGCCACTTTATTAAATGGATCACTAGTCACTTTAATAATAATACCTTGAATGAAGAATCTCATATAATGTATTTTATACCATTTATTGCATCTTGCCTATATTTATTTAACTAGGCAAGTCAGTTAAGAACAAATTCTTATTTACAATTACAGCCTAGGAACAGTTGGTTAACTGCCTTGTTCAGGGGGAGAACAACAGATTTTTACCTTGTCAGCTTGGGGATTTGATCTAGCAACCTTTCGATTACTGGCCCAACACTCTAACCACTTGGCTACCTGCCACCCAAGGCCACCTGCTGCCTCAGATATGTATATATTATATGTATATATTCTTATTCCGTTCCTTTACTTAGATTTGTGTGTATTAGGTTATTGTTGTGGAATTGTTAGATTATATGTTGTAAGGACCGACGCTGGAGATGAGAAGCAGGTACGGGGAGTCAAACATTTAATGAGGAACAGACATGGAACAAGACAGGAACAGCGTCAGCACACGGGTAACACAACGAAACACTACAATTGATGTGGAAGCTGGGAACAGAGATGGGGGACAGACAGATATAGGGAAGAAAATAACACAGGTGATTGTGTCCAGGTGAGTCCAAATGATCGCTGATGCGTGTGATGAGGGAAGCAGGTGTGCGTAATGATGGTGGCAGGAGTGCGTAATGCTGGGGAGCCTGGTGCCTTCGAGCGCCAGGGAGGGGGAGCGGGAGCAGCTGTGAAAGATGTTAGATATTGCTGCACTGTCGGAACTAGAAGCACAAGCATTTTGCTACACTCGTAATAGCATCTGCTAACCATGTGTATGTGACCAATAAAACATTGTTTGATTTGATTCAGCGCGTACCAAGACTCAAACTCAGGACCTCTGTCTCATAAACACAAATAGCCCATCGTGCCACTAAAGCTTGTCGTGACGTGTTAGTTAATATGACGACTGTTGCTCATCGAATGATTAAAAGTTTCTAATTGCGTGATTAACTGAATCAAGCAATTATTAACTCATTAACCTGGGGCACCATGGGAAAATACGTTTTTATTTAGTTTCTATTTCCCAAATTAACTCAAAGAATATCAGAATATCGATTTTACAACAGCTGCTAATTAATCAGTTCCCTCTACAATCTCGTTCTGAACGTCGTATAATCCGGGAATCTGCACGGACCCGGGTCTCACCAATGAGTTCGTACCACACCAATCTTAGTTGAAAATGTATTTACTAGAAAGCTAAAATTATGATAAAAGATACACATACACACACAAAAACACATTCTAGGCTATTGATTAAAACTTAGTATAACGGGCCAACACACTATGGCGCGTGTTACCCAAAATGGGGATTTAAAAGAGAGAGAAAAAGAGAAAGTACACGAGAGAAATATACATTTGGGTGAATTTGTCAGCTATGTTTATTCTAACCCTAGCCTTGCTGCTGCTCTTATGGGTGATTACGTGGGGAAGGTCTCTGTGGATTCTCCGCGTGGACCGTTCAGGTTGCTCAATGACACACTTCTCCGGTGCACCTCTCTGGTCGTCCTCATGATGTCAGTGTCCTTTTGGCTTAGAGTCTGTTTCCTCGCCCTTGTTCTGGAAGGGCTCTTCGGGGGACAGACATCTCTGTAGCTCAGAACTCACAGCGTTGGAATAAACAGTGTAGATACCATGATTCGATGGGAAGTGGAAGCTAGGTGGTTCGACTTGAATTCATCCGCTTAGACACAGCCACTCATCCGTAGCTTGGGTAGAAAAAGATTTCTTTGTCTTCAAACTTGCGTTGCGTTTTGGGTTTGTTGACTTTTTAGACCTCGGCTGCAGCTTGGGTCACGTAGTCTCCTCTGTAAATTCTTTACTCACAGGTTTTATACCCTCGTGTCAGAAGTGGGCGTAACCGCCTTTAGGGCCCTTCTCTGGGCGTACCAAGTTATGGGCAAGGTCTAGATTTTATTCAAATCCAATTTTAGACAACTAACTTTCATTTCATCTTTACCAAAACATTCTCTTTGATTTGGACATTTTCCATACAACGTACAATGTATAAACATCAAACATATACTAGATAAACTGTTGACGTTAATGTTTTCGTAATAACGTCATCTATTAACCTTTAATAACAAAACAAAATACATTTTCATATTCCATCTATCGTCATGACCACCATTGTGGCTGACGGAAACCATTGTTCCAAAGTCCCTTTATTTCATGTTTAATGTTCTGAGCCTGGTTCTCCATAGTAACAGGACAAAGGAAATTGTCTGTGGCCTGAGATTTACCAGGGGCGTGAGGGGTCATAAAACCCCCACATCTTCAGACCCCTAGATCTCTCCTCCTCTGTTGGGGTTGAGAGATAATCTGTAGGGTTGTGGTCTCCTGTAACCTGACCTGATCAGGACAGTCATGACAAGCTCAAGGGGTGACACTTCAGGCTGAGGAATGAGTTTCACAGCTTCACATCTGCTACATTGTCATTGCTGTATGACGTATTTAGTCCATTTCAAAGACACTATTACAGAACAGGGATATTTAGTACTCTAAAATACACATTGTGATTTGAAAGTGTGTTAAGATGTGAATATGCTAGTCCTGTTGTGTTTACTTCTCCCGATGACACAGAGACAGAGAACTAACTGCTCTTAGCTCTGGTGGAACGCTTAGTACACAACGATTTGTCTCTCCTCACCACACCACTTCGTAACTTATTCTCTTGTTGATTGCATTTGTGTTGTGCCGGACAGCAGCAGCCAGCGGTGTGGATTACCTCAACGCATGACTCATCTATCTGCAGTCCATAATTGCTCTTTATTGATGTTTTTTTTTCTCATTCCCTATTTGTTAAACCTCCAGTTTCTAGTACAGACAGAGTGTGGAGGAGGTTGTGAGCCATGGTGTTTATATGAGTGTATGGATGCAGTTCTTGTGAGCAGGGCCTGCCATCTGTGCTAGTGGTAGTGAGAGTGTGTTTCAGGCGGCAGCACAGTGTCTGGGGGCGTGATCCAGAGGTCTTTGATGTGGCTATCACTACATCTACACTTTCATCTCAGCTATTGATGAAAAACAGGAAAAAAAAGAAAGGAAGAAAAGCATTTTTCTCTTGATTAAAAACCTCAGAGAGTTAACTTATTAGTCACAAAAACAAAATGCACATATTGTAAATAATATATGATGTAACGTTTCCATGATTAGTTTTAATGAGAAATTAACAGGAAAGTGAAAGCATTACAATGTGAGTTTAACTAGCTGTTTTCAGCTTTTGCAGTTAGCAAAGGTTCTGGAGTATATAACTATCATCTACACACAGATATCATCCTGAGCTACAAAAAGATACAATTTTTTTATGCTAAATATTTCTTCTAAATGGATAAGGGCACAGTGGAGACTATATATGGTAACATATGAGCTCCAAAAGTACTGCGACAGGGATACAGTTTTTGTTGTCTTGGCTCTGTACTCCAGCACTTTGGATTTGAAATGAGGTTAAAGCACAGACTGTCAGCTTTAATTTGAGTGTATTTTCATCCATATCAGGTAAACCATTTAGAAATTACACCACTTTAAAAAAACTTTGTCTCCCCCCTCATTTTAGGGGACCAAAAGTATTGGGACAAATTCACGTATACAGTGCATTCCGAAAATATTCAGACCCTTTCCATTTTTATCTACACACAATACCCAATAATAACATTTTTGCAAATGTCAATAAAAAACAAACAGAATAATGACATTTACATAAGAATTCAGACCCTTTACTCAGCACTTTGATGAAGCACCTTTTGCAGCGTTTCCAGCTTTGAGTCGTCTTGGGTATGACGCTACAAGCTTGGCACACCTGTATTTGGGGAGTTTCTCCCATTCTTCTCTGCAGAAACTCTCATGTTCTATCAGGTTGGATGGGGAGTTTTGCTGTGTAGCTATTTTCAGGTCTCTCCAGAGATGCTTGATCGAGTTCAAGTCCGGGCTCTGGCTGGGCCACTCAAAGACATTCAGAGACTTGTCATGAAGCCACTACTATGTTCTCTTGGTTGTGTGCTTTGGGTCATTGTCCTGTTGGAAGGTGAACCTTCATCTTTGCCTCGATCCGGACTAGTCTCCCAGTCCTTGCAGTTGAAAAACATCCCCAAAGCATGATGCTGCTGCCACAATGCTTTACCGTAGAGATTGTGCCAGATTTCCTCCAGACGTGACGCTTGGCATTCAGGCTAAAGAGTTCAGTCTGGGTTTCATCATACTAGAGAGTCTTGTTTCTCATGGTCTGAGTCCTTCAGGTGCCTTTTGGCAAACTCCGAGCGGGCTGTCATGTGCCTTTACTGAGGAATGGCTTAATAAGGGCTTGATGGGTGGAGTGCTGCAGAGATTGTTGTCCTTCTGGAAGCTTCTTCCATCTCCACAGAGGAACTCTGGAGCTCTGTCAGAGTGACCATCGGGTTCTTCGTTACCTCCCTTACCAAGTCCCTTCTCCCCCGATTGCTCAGTTTTGCCAGGCAGCCAGCTCTCGGAAGAGTCTTGGTGGTTCCAAACTTCTTCCATTTAAGAATGATGGAGGCCACTGTGTTCTTGGGGACCTTCAATGCTGCAGAAATATTTTGGTACCCTTCCCCAGATCTGTGCCTTGACACAATCGTGTCTCGGAGCTCTATGGACAATTCCTTTGACCACATGGCTTGGTTTTTGGTCTGACGTGCACTGTCAACTGTGGGACCTTATATAGACAGGTGTGTGCCTTTCCAAATCCTGTCTAATCAATTCAACAGATGGACTCCAATCAAGTTGTAGAAATATCTCAAGGATGATCAATGGAAACAGGATGCACCTGAATCTCATATCAAAGGGTTTGAATACTTATATAAATATGGTGTTTCTGTTTTTTACTTTGTCATTATGGGGTATTGTTTGTGGATTAAATACATGTTTTTCCTCAACAATCAATTTTAGAATAAGGCTGTAACATAACAAAATGTGGAAAAAGTCAAGGGTATTGAAAACTTTCCGAATGCACTGTATGTGCATTAAAGTAGTAAAAAATTAAGTATTTGGTCCCATATTTATAGCACACAATGACTACATCAAGCTTGTGACTCTACAAATTTGTTGAAAGCATTTGTGTTTCAAATTATTTAGTGCCCAATAATTGTAAATAATAGAGTATGTCATTTTGGAGTCACTTTTACTGTAAATTGTAAATAAGAATAGAATATGTTTCCAAACACTTCTACATTAATGTGGATGCTATCATGATTACAGGTAACCCTGAATTCATTGTGAATAATGATGAGTAAGAAAGTTACTGAGACATAAATATCATACTCCCCCCCCCCCAAAAAAAGCCATCCTCCGCTGTTATTATAATGGTGAGAGGTTAGCATGTCTTGGGGGCATAATATTTGTGCGTCTGTAACTTTCTCACTCATCGTTATTCACGATTCTTCATATCAGACCTGGTTGCTTTTCATTTGCATAATGATGTTGTTGCTTTAATTAATATAACATTTGTGCAACCCAACCACCCCACTAATTCTGTCTGGCAATCCTCGTGCTAATGATGGATGTTAGGGCTAATGACACTTGTAATTTATATCGCAATCACCCATTGTCAAGTCCTTTCTAATTCTGCCTGACGACAGAAGCCGGTGTCTTTCACAACAGATTAGTAATGTGCAGAGTAATGGGAATTGCATCCCAAATGGCACCCTATTCCCTATGTAGTCTACTACTTTTGAACAGAGCCCTATGGGCCTTGGTCAAAAGTAGAGCACTAAGTAAGGAATAGGTTGCCATTTGGCATGCAGCCATGGACAAGGTCATGATGTAAAATGTTTAATGGCGCTATTTTCTGTTTGGGAAAAGACGAAGGGCTTAGGGCTAAGCCTTTGAGGGCATGCAGTAGGGATCTTCAAAGTCTACTGAGATACAGAGTGGAAATTACAATTCAAACCGTGCATTATCAAAATGTGCATCATGTGGGTGATTGAATTGCAGTGGATCACCTCCCTTCAGAAGCCTTTGGAAAAGTAATGCCTCCCCAATTCTAACAGCAACTGTGAATCATTGTCTGTCATTATACATAACCCTGGCCCTAATCAAACTTGTTTCAAGGCATTTTAGCCAAGTTAACTGGCCCAAATTCATCCTAAAATAGTCATACACTTTACTCTTATTTATTTATTTTTTAAATTCTGATGTAGTTGTAATATTTACTCTTCATTGTATTCTATTTTTTTTATTTAGAAAACCTTTCCACACCAAATACTAACATACTGTACACATACGAACAACAACTTACAGATGCACACAAACAACAAATTACAGATGCACACAAACAACGACTACATCTCATCTGCCCAGACCTGCATGCTCACACCCCCATCCCTAGTGCTTGGCCACAGCCCCATCCCTAGTGCCTGGCCACACCCCCATCCCAAGTGCCTGGCCACACCCCCATCCCTAGTGCCTGGCCACACCCCCATCCCTAGTGCCTGGCCACACCCCCATCCCTAGTGCCTGCATTATTGTTTGCCACACGGCCTTAAATTGTACCAATTCGTTTGTTTTTCTCGGTCGCCCATGCTATTTCAATATTTCAATAATAAATAATTTGATTTTTCTATTGTGTTAATGATGGTAGATTGATTTCCAAGTTTTTAGTTGACATTTTTTCAAGATGAGTGATGAGAAGAGAATCGTCCAGCCCATTGGGTCCTTCACTACACCCCCATCCCTAGTGCCTGGCCACACCCCCATCCCTAGTGCATGGCCACACCCCCACAGCCATGTCTTGAAATATTGACCGTTCCTTTTATTCTGATGTAGTTGAACTTTTTTGTATTAACTTGACATTCACCATTATTCACCAAAAGGAACTGCAAAAAAAAATGTGTAACTATAAATTAAATTGTTCTTAGTGCTACCGAACAGGTATAGGTGGAATCTAATGTTAAAATGTAACCAACAAAATGTATATCTGTTTTAGTACATTCACCGTACATTCACAGTGTGACATGGTGCCAGACTTATGGGACTTCTCTTTCAGCACTCACACTGTACTGTAGCACAGCTATGGTCTTTGCAGTGCTGTGGAGAGAGACTGTGGGGCTATTTGAGACGTTATGGAACATTGGCCAAAGAACTGTCTGCAATGCATCCCAGCCATCCTCTGAGATGCTATCCTTTTCCTCCTGAGATATATCATGCACTTCTAAAATCTGATGTTGATACGTCCATTTTACTAAACACAGCCAGCTCCATGACTACTATAGTAGGCTAACTTGTATCTTTGTTTACAGCTAATATAAGCAGCATTTTGAGTCTCTCTCTCTTTTGCCGGTAAAGTGCTAACATCAAATATATGTCAGTTTTACTCAAAACAGCTCAGTGGATACTATGTAAACCTTTGTTTACAACAGATATACTGTATATTGTAGTTCCTTAGTATAATGCCAGTACATGTTTCGAGGTTCTGCACGTGCAAAATAAGTTTATTGATACAGACCAAAACAAGGAAAACATACCTAACATATGTTAGTATTCATTGAAAGTGAAGTGGGGACATGAATCTATAATCAAGGTCCATTTTAATTTATGTGCCAAGTCAGTCCAAGCTTGAATAGTCCCAAAATGAATAGTCCCAAAATGAATAGTCCCAAAATGAATCATCTCAAAATGAATAGTCCCAAAATGAATAATATCAAAATGAATAGTCCCAAAATTAATAATATCAAAATGAATAGTCCCAAAATGAATAGTCCCAAAATGAATAGTCCCAAAATGAATAGTCCCAAAATGAATCATCTCAAAATGAATAGTCCCAAAATGAATAATATCAAAATGAATAGTCCCAAAATGAATAATATCAAAATGAATAGTCCCAAAATGAATAGTCCCAAAATGAATAGTCCCAAAATGAATAGTCCCAAAATGAATAGTCCCAAAATGAATAGTCCCAAAATGAATAATCTCAAAATGAATAGTCCCAAAATGAATAGTCCCAAAATGAATAGTCCCAAAATGAATAGTCCCAAAATGAATCATCTCAAAATGAATAGTCACAAAATGAATAGTCACAAAATGAATAATATCAAAATGAATAGTCCCAAAATGAATAATATCAAAATGAATAGTCCCAAAATGAATAGTCCCAAAATGAATAGTCCCAAAATGAATAGTCCCAAAATGAATAGTCCCAAAATGAATAATCTCAAAATGAATAGTCCCAAAATGAATAGTCCCAAAATGAATAGTCCCAAAATGAATAGTCCCAAAATGAATAATCTCAAAATGAATAGTCACAAAATGAATAGTCACAAAATGAATAATATCAAAATGAATAATATCAAAATGAATAATCTCAAAATGAATAGTCCCAAAATGAATAATCTCAAAATGAATCATCTCAAAATGAATAATCTCAAAATGAATCATCTCAAAATGAATAGTCCCAAAATGAATAGTCCCAAAATGAATAATATCAAAATGAATAGTCCCAAAATGAATAGTCCCAAAATGAATAGTCCCAAAATGAATAGTCCCAAAATGAATAGTCCCAAAATGAATAATCTCAAAATGAATAGTCCCAAAATGAATAGTCCCAAAATGAATAGTCCCAAAATGAATAGTCCCAAAATGAATAATCTCAAAATGAATAGTCCCAAAATGAATAGTCCCAAAATGAATAGTCCCAAAATGAATAGTCCCAAAATGAATAATCTCAAAATGAATAGTCCCAAAATGAATAGTCCCAAAATGAATAATATCAAAATGAATAATATCAAAATGAATAATTTCAAAATTAATAGTCCCAAAATGAATCATCTCAAAATGAATAATATCAAAATTAATAGTCCCAAAATGAATAGTCCCAAAATGAATAATCTCAAAATGAATAGTCCCAAAATGAATAATCTCAAAATGAATAGTCCCAAAATGAATCATCTCAAAATGAATAATATCAAAATGAATAGTCCCAAAATGAATAATATCAAAATGAATAGTCCCAAAATGAATAGTCCCAAAATGAATAGTCCCAAAATGAATAGTCCCAAAATGAATAATATCAAAATGAATAGTCCCAAAATGAATAATATCAAAATGAATAATCTCAAAATGAATAATCTCAAAATGAATAATCTCAAAATGAATAGTCCCAAAATGAATAGTCCCAAAATGAGTAATATCAAAATGAATAGTCCCAAAATGAATAGTCCCAAAATGAATAGTCCCAAAATGAATAGTCCCAAAATGAATAATCTCAAAATGAATAGTCCCAAAATTAATAGTCCCTAAATGAATAGTCCCAAAATGAATAGTCCCAAAATGAATAGTCCCAAAATGAATAGTCCCAAAATGAATAATATCAAAATGAATAGTCCCAAAATGAATAGTCCCAAAATGAATAGTCCCAAAATGAATAGTCCCAAAATGAATAATCTCAAAATGAATAGTCCCAAAATGAATACTCCCAAAATGAATAATATCAAAATGAATAATATCAAAATGAATAATCTCGAAATGAATAGTCCCAAAATGAATCATCTCAAAATGAATAATATCAAAATGAATAGTCCCAAAATGAATAGTCCCAAAATGAATAATCTCAAAATGAATAGTCCCAAAATGAATAATCTCAAAATGAATAGTCCCAAAATGAATCATCTCAAAATGAATAATATCAAAATGAATAGTCCCAAAATGAATAATATCAAAATGAATAGTCCCAAAATGAATAGTCCCAAAATGAATAGTCCCAAAATGAATAGTCCCAAAATGAATAATATCAAAATGAATAGTCCCAAAATGAATAATATCAAAATGAATAGTCCCAAAATGAATAATATCAAAATGAATAGTCCCAAAATGAATAATATCAAAATGAATAGTCCCAAAATGAATAGTCCCAAAATGAATAGTCCCAAAATGAATAGTCCCAAAATGAATAGTCCCAAAATGAATAATATCAAAATGAATAGTCCCAAAATGAATAATATCAAAATGAATAGTCCCAAAATGAATAATATCAAAATGAATAGTCCCAAAATGAATAGTCCCAAAATGAATAGTCCCAAAATGAACAGTCCCAAAATGAATAATATCAAAATGAATAATCTCAAAATGAATAGTCCCAAAATGAATAGTCCCAAAATGAATAATATCAAAATGAATAGTCCCAAAATGAATAGTCCCAAAATGAATAGTCCCAAAAAGACTAGTCTCAAAATGAATAATCTCAAAAAGAATAGTTCCAAAATGAATAATATCAAAATAAATAATCTCAAAATGAATAGTCCCAAAATGAATAGTCCCAAAATGAATAATATCAAAATGAATAGTCCCAAAATGAATAGTCCCAAAATGAATAATATCAAAATGAATAGTCCCAAAATGAATAATATCAAAATGAATAGTCCCAAAATGAATAGTCCCAAAATGAATAGTCCCAAAATGAATAATATCAAAATGAATAGTCCCAAAATGAATAATATCAAAATGAATAGTCCCAAAATGAATAATATCAAAATGAATAGTCCCAAAATGAATAATATCAAAATGAATAGTCCCAAAATGAATAGTCCCAAAATGAATAGTCCCAAAATGAATAGTCCCAAAATGAATAATATCAAAATGAATAGTCCCAAAATGAATAATATCAAAATGAATAGTCCCAAAATGAATAATATCAAAATGAATAGTCCCAAAATGAATAGTCCCAAAATGAATAGTCCCAAAATGAATAATATCAAAATGAATAATCTCAAAATGAATAGTCCCAAAATGAATAGTCCCAAAATGAATAATATCAAAATGAATAGTCCCAAAATGAATAGTCCCAAAATGAATAGTCCCAAAAAGACTAGTCTCAAAATGAATAATCTCAAAAAAAATAGTTCCAAAATGAATAATATCAAAATAAATAATCTCAAAATGAATAGTCCCAAAATGAATAGTCCCAAAATGAATAATATCAAAATGAATAGTCCCAAAATGAATAGTCCCAAAATGAATAATATCAAAATGAATAGTCCCAAAATGAATAATATCAAAATGAATAGTCCCAAAATGAATAGTCCCAAAATGAATAATATCAAAATGAATAGTCCCAAAATGAATAGTCCCAAAATGAATAATATCAAAATGAATAGTCCCAAAATGAATAGTCCCAAAATGAATAATATCAAAATGAATAGTCCCAAAATGAATAATATCAAAATGAATAGTCCCAAAATGAATAGTCCCAAAATGAATAGTCCCAAAAAGAATAGTCCCAAAAAGACTAGTCTCAAAATGAATAATCTCAAAATGAATAGTCCCAAAATGAATAGTCCCAAAATGAATAATATCAAAATGAATAGTCCCAAAATGAATAGTCCCAAAATGAATAATATCAAAATGAATAGTCCCAAAATGAATAGTCCCAAAATGAATAGTCCCAAAATGAATAGTCCCAAAATGAATAGTCCCAAAATGAATAATATCAAAATGAATAGTCCCAAAATGAATAGTCCCAGAATGAATAGTCCCAAAATGAATAATCTCAAAATGAATAATCTCAAAATGAATAATATCAAAATGAATAGTCCCAAAATGAATAGTCCCAAAATGAATAGTCCCAAAATGAATAATCTCAAAATGAATAATCTCAAAATGAATAGTCCCAAAATGAATAGTCCCAAAATGAATAGTCCCAAAATGAATAGTCCCAAAATGAATGATATCAAAATGAATAGTCCCAAAATGAATAGTCCCAAAATTAATAATATCAAACTGAATAGTCCCAAAATGAATAATCTCAAAATGAATAGTCCCAAAATGAATAGTCCCAAAATGAATAGTCCCAAAATGAATAATATCAAAATGAATAGTCCCAAAATGAATAGTCCCAAAATGAATAATATCAAACTGAATAGTCCCAAAATGAATAGTCCCAAAATGAATAGTCCCAAAATGAATAGTCCCAAAATGAATAATATCAAAATGAATAATATCAAAATGAATAATCCCAAAATGAATAGTCTCAAAATGAATAATCTCAAAATGAATAGTCTCAAAATGAATAATATCAAAATGAATAATATCAAAATGAATAATCCCAAAATGAATAATATCAAAATGAATAATCCCAAAATGAATAGTCTCAAAATGAATAGTCCCAAAATGAATAGTCCCAAAATGAATAGTCCCAAAATGAATAGTCCCAAAATGAATAGTCCCAAAATGAATAGTTTCAAAATGAATAGTCCCAAAATGAATAATATCAAAATGAATAGTCCCAAAATGAATAGTCCCAAAATGAATAGTCCCAAAATGAATAATATCAAAATGAATAGTCCCAAAATGAATAATATCAAAATAAATAATATCAAAATGAATAGTCTCAAAATGAATAATATCAAAATGAATAGTCCCAAAATGAATAGTCCCAAAATGAATAGTCTCAAAATGAATAGTCCCAAAATGAATAATATCAAAATGAATAGTCCCAAAATGAATAGTCCCAAAATGAATAGTCCCAAAAAGACTAGTCTCAAAATGAATCATCCCAAAATGAATCAACTAAAAATAAATAGTCCCAAATCGGACCCTACTCATATTTCTCCAGTGCTAGCTTCTCGACACTGGCTTTCTGTGAAGGCTAGGGATCATTAAGGTTTTACAGTTAACCTACAAAGCATTACACAGACTTGTTAGTACTCTGTCCGACTTGGTCCTTCCGTACATATTGTACCTTCACGTATGCTACGGTAACAAAACGCAGGCCTCCTTATTATTTCTACAATTTCTAAGCAAACAGCTGTGGGTTTTCTCCTATAGAGATACACTTCCATGGAATGGTCTGCCTATCCATGTGAGAGACGCAGACTTGGTCTCAACCTTTTAAGTCATAAGACTCATCTCTTGAGTAGGTCCTATGATTGAGTGTAGTCTGGACCAGGGGTGTGAAGGTGAACGGCAAGGCACTGGAGTGAAGAACCACCCTTGCAGTCTCTGCCTGACCGGCTCCCATCTCTCCACTGGGATTCTCGCCTCTGACCCTGTTACAGGGGCTGTGTAACTGGCCTGCGCATGCTCTCCCATGCCATCCCTAGGAGGGTGCCTCACGTCATGCCCGACTTGAGTGGGTTGAGTGAAGGATGTGATCTTCCTGTCCGATTGTGTGCCTCTCGAGCTCTGATGTTTATGGGATATACTGCCTAGTCTCAGGGTAGTAAGTTAATGGTCTGTTGACATCACTTTGGTGGTGCTGGGACTGTGCTTTGGCAAAGTGTGTGGTTATATCCTGCCTGGTCGCTGTCTGAGGGTAACTTTAGATAGGGCCAGAATTCCCCCCCCCCCTCCCCTCTGTTTCAGTCCCCAGTATCTATGCTGCAATAGTCTATGTGCAGGAGGGCTAGGGTGAGTTTCTCTTTCTCTCTTGGTCTTCCCCCCCGGAGGACCTGAGCCATAGAACCATGCCTCAGGACTACCTGGCCTAATGACTCCTGGCTGTCCCCGTCCCCAGTCCACCTGGTCGTGCTGCTGATCCAGTTTCTGAAGTTCTGCCTGCAACTATGGAACCCTGACCTGTTCACCGGACGTGCTACCTTGCCCTGGACCTTCTGTTTTGACACCTTCTCTCTCTCACCCCTTGGCTATATTTATCTCTCACCTGCTATCTCAACCTCTGAACACTCAGTTATGAAAAGTCAACTGACATTAACTCCTGAGGTGCTGACCTGTTGCACTCTCTATAATCACTGTGACTATTATTTGACCCTGCTGACCATCTATGACATTTTGAACATCTTGAAGAATGATCTGGCCTTAATGGCAATGTACTCTATAGTCTCCACCCAGCACAGCCAGAAATGGACTGGCCACCCCTCAGAGCCTGGTTCCTCTTTAGGTTTCTTCTTACAGTATGTTCCTACTTTTCTATGGACTTTGTCCTAGCCACTGTGCTTCCACATCTGCATTGCTTGCTCTTTGGTGTTTTAAACTGGGTATCTGTATAAGCACTTTGTGACAACTGCTGAAAATAAAAGGGTTGATTGATTGATTACTTTGACAAGGTTAGAATGGGAATCATAAGGCTCTGGTCAAAAATAGTGCACTATATAGGGAATAGGGTGCCATTTGGGACTTGAAGAATTGCGCCTCATTCCAATCACTTTAACTGGAAGAGAAAAGCAATTGGCCCAATGTTACTCAAGGAGTCCAAATTACAGCTTTGAAACCCGCGCTGCATTACCTTAGCATTGTAGGACTGCAAAATAATTTAATAAAGAAAGAAGCAAAGTGTCAAGTTGAAGTGACTCAGATAAGAGGAAAGCAGAGAATAGCTGTTGAGAGAAAGAGATCATTGGGTGCGTCCCAAATGGTAACCTATTCCCTATAAGGTATACTACTTTCTCTCAACAACGTTGGTCAAAAGAAGTGCACTGGAAAGGGAATAGGGTGCCACGATTCATCAAGACTTCATTGCTATTCAGTAGTGTTCTGCAGTGAAGTGACAAGGCATAACAATGAGCGCAATTAAGTAGTCCATGTTTTCTCTAATCAAAGTGAATGCTTGCTGAGAGTACAGACGTCCTCACTTAAACGTAGAGGACCTGTTGACACTGTTTTAGCCAGATCTCTTTGTTTAATCATATCATATTATATTCTGTGAGGTAAAACGTTCAATAGGCATAGATTTATCTTTTTAAAGTATTCATCTTGATTTATTTTTAATAAGCCTGTGAAAGAGTTGGCATGTTAGAGCCTTTTGTTTTTACAGGTTCAGATACTGGGATATACCAACACAACACCAGGCCTAACACCGGGTATAACAAATAACTATATTTCAATATTTATTTTTCACAAGAATCATGTATTCAAGTGGCCTGTATCATGGTGATAAAAACAAAGCAAATATGCAGTACATAATTACATGTCAATTCATGTAGTATAATGCGTAGTCACAATTTCCAATAATTTCTCCTCTTCTAGTTCCCATGTGCAAATAAACATACGCACCCATAACAAACATATTACTGAGATTATTATAATGCTGAATATATTTATACCCTCTCAAAGACCACTAATTTATACACCCTATAAAAGTTTGTCTAGAGTCAAGGTAAAAATGCATTTATATATTTCTCTAGAGCAGTGGTTCCCAAACTTTTTACAGTCACGTACCCCTTCAAACATTCAACCTCCAGCTGTGTACCGCCTCTAGCACCAGGGTCAGCACACTCTCAGATGTAGTTTTTTTGCCATCATTGTAAGCCTGCCACACACACACACACACACACACTATACGATACATTTACTAAACATAAGAACAAGTGTAAGTTTTTGTCACAACCCGGCTCAGGGGAAATGACAAAGAGGTCTTATAGGACCAGGGCACAAATATTAATATAATAATAATCAATCATTTTGCTCTTTATTTTGCCATCTTACATATAAAACTTCATTTTTTCATCAAAACTGTGACAAACACACCACAGATTAATGAGAAGGGTGTGCTTGAAAGGATGCACATAACTCTGCAATGTTGGGTTGTATTGGAGAGAGTCTCAGTCTTAATAAATCATTTTCCACAAACAGTCTGTGCCTGTATTTAGTTTTCATGCTAGTGGGGGCCGAGAATCCACTCTCATGGTTGCAAAGGCATCAGTGTCTTAACAGCGTGATTTGCCAAGGCAGGATGCTCTGAGCGCAGCCCAATCCAGATATCTGGCAGTGGCTTCTGATTAAATTACATTTTCACAGAACCGCTTGTTGCAAATTCGATGAGGCTCTCTTGTTCAGATATCGGTAGGTGGACTGGAGGCAAGGCATGAGAGGGATAATGAATCCAGTTGTTTGTGTCATCCATTTCGGGAAATTACCTGCGTAATTGACATTGTCTGTAAGCTTGAGTTCATTTGCACACAAAAAATCATACAATGATGGAAAGACCTGTGTGTTGTCCTTGTTAATGCAGACAGAGAAGAGCTCCAACTTCTTAATCATAGCCTATATTTTGTCCTGCACATTGAATATAGTTGTGGAGAGTCCCTGTAATCCTAGATTCAGATCATTCAGGCAAGAAAAATAATCACCTAGATAGGCCAATCGTGTGAGAAACGCGTCATCATGCAAGCGGTCAGACAAGTGAAAATGATGGTCAGTAAAGAAAACTTTAAACTCGTCTCTCAATTAAAAAAAAAATGTAAATACTTTGCCCCAGCACAATTCTGTATTTTGTAGAAGTGTTGATTGCTGCCCATATCATTGCTTAGTACCAAAAATACACAAGAGTTCAGGTGCCTTGCTTTAACAAAGTGAACCATTATCACTGCAGTGTCCAAAACGTCTTTCAAGCTGTCAGGCATTCCTTTGGCAGCAAGAGCCTCTCGGTGGATGCTGCAGTGTACCCAAGTGGGGTCGGGAGCAACTGCTTGCACGCTCGTTACTACTCCACTATGTCTTCCTGACATGGCTTTTGCGCCATCAGTACAGATACCAACACATTTTGACCAGAAAACTCCATTGACGTCACAAAGCTGTCCAGTGCTTTCAAAATATCCTCTCCTGTTGTCCTGGTTTCCAGTGATTTGCAGAAGAGGATGTCTTCCTTAATTGACCCCCCATTAACATAACGGACATATACCAGATGCTGTGCAAGGCCTGCCACATCTGTTGACTCATCCAGCTCTAATGCATAGAATTCACTGGCTTGTATGCGAAGCAGTAATAGTTTCAAAACAGTTCCTGCCATGTCACTGATGCATCGTGAAACAGTGTTCTTTGATGAAGACAATGTCTGTATAGTTTTTTTGACCTTTTCCCCCAGCATTGTCTCAGGCATATCCGCAGCAGCAGGAAGAATTAAGTCCTCTACAATAGTATGGGGCTTGCCTCTCCTAGCCACTCAGTAGCTCACCATATTACCATATAAGATGCTTCTAGCCCTGCTTATTAATGGTATCTGTTGCTTGTATACATGTCTTACTACTCGAAATTAATCTTAATTCTCGCTCAAAAAACTACTGTGGCTTATTTTTCAAATTGCCATGCTTTGTTTCTAAATGTCTGTGCAAGAGTGAAGGTTTCATTGAGTTGTGAGATAGTACTTTTGCACATATAACACACTGCGGCTGAGGAAAGCCCCTACTCCCAATATAATATTTGAATCACAGAACAATGCAGTTCCAAACATATTTGCGCCTCTTCGATGGTCCAATGTCCCTGTCTGTTGTTCGGTGCTTTCCCGGGTAAGGGGGCAGTAGCTCTTCGGCTGCATCAGATTCACAACTGTCAGTATCCATGCTAGCTGGGCTAACGACAAATGTAGAATTACTGATGCTAGCATTGGATGTGCTCATGGAAGCAGGACAACTTGTGTTGTTGACAGGTGCAGGTGTAGTACTGTTTTATTTGGCGTACACCCGACGGCATTGATCTTACCCCATGGGGTTACGCCAGTTTGGGAATACATGTTCTAGAGTGTAGGGAAATCGCGTAGAATTAAGAATGTTACAGTTCAGGGTGGTTAATATCACAAAGAACAAGCTTCCTACGTTGAGGAAAATGGTCCATTTATTTTCTGTTGTGGTGCTTTTAATACCTTTTTAAATATCAATTTAGGTGATTAATTTAACCATGCAAATGTTATATGATTTAACATTATTCATAGCAATGGTATGTGTGTGGAAAAGAAGTCTAAAGTGAATTAAGTAAATGAATGTTCTTTACAGGTTAAGTTGAACTGTAAATATTATCTATGAAATATCACATCTATTAATTGCATAGTTTTCCAGGGAAAGAAGTGATGAAAATTAAAGATATTTTAATGTAACATGCATTATTAATTGCATGCTGAATAAGTTTTTTGTTGATTTGAAAGATAAACTAGCCTGGCACACCACCAGCTACCCCTCTTTCTTGGGTTGAAAATGATAAATCTGGGTTCAAATACTATTTTACATCTTTCAAATACTTTCAGCATTTGCTCTAGCCTGCCTAGAATGAAAGATGGAGTTAAGTGTTGGGACTATTCTATTGGTTCCATAAAGCCAGGCAAGCTCTGTCAAGCACAGCTAAAGTATTAAGGATTTTAAATAGTTTTGGTTGTATGTGCAGCAGCAAACTGCATCCCTACTAGACTAGACCAGTCAGAGAGGCCAGGCCAAACAGAGCACAAAGAACTCTGTGGTGTGTGTGTCCCAAATGACACCCTATTTCCCTATATAGTGCACTACTTTTGACCAGAGCTCTATGAGCCCTTGTCAAAAGTAGTGCACTATATACAGTATAGGGTGTCATTTGGGACGGGCCAAGGGAAATAAATGCCAGAGCTGGCAGAGCCTCTAGCTGAAGGTCACCAATCCATCATCCGCTCGTTAAATAACCAAAATGGAAATCAAAGAACAATAAAACAGGGAATCAATAGAGGCTGCAGCCGAGGGATCAGACCCAAAGCTTTTACAGGGATTAGAGCAGCCCAGCTCATTGGCTTTTAAATGGCAAGCCAGCTACCGCACAGCAGCCAGCACAACATCTCTCTGTCTGGTTTTCGTTTTTGTGATCTCTCTCGCTCTCTCTTTCTGTCAGCTAGCAGCTAGCAGGCCTGAATTCAAATAATAAAATAATTTCAAATACTGTATCTGTGCTTGATTGAGTTTGCCCAACTCAATGTAACCAATGGAATAGTAGGAAATATGACATACTGCCTATCTGGCACTCCAGGGCAGGCAGGCTAGAGAAAACGCAAGGTATCTGAACAATTTCAAATACTAACTGAACCAAGGTCTGCTAGCAGCAGGCACACAAAAACAGCTGCTCTCTGCTTTTTCTCTCACTTCTCTCTTCTTCCTATTTCAAGAAGCATTGACCTTCAGTGACATTTCTTCCTGTCACGCTAATAATGGAACAGGCTGACACATTTGTATTGTTGTGGTGTCTTGTGTTTTAAATCAAGGGTTACATAACGGTGTGAGTGATTGAGGGTGTGTGTGTGCATGCCTGTGTGTGTGTTCATCAAAATGAATGTGCCTGAAATCTTTCTACCCCTCCCCTGGATTTGCATTAAATACAGTATAATGATCTCCTTCCAGGCCGACAACATTGCAACTTGCATTAACCAATGGTTGTGTGCCACTTCTTGCACAGTCGGGCATCAGATTGCTATATGATGCAGTTAGCTGATATGTTAAACACCTATCCAAGTGTTGTGAGATAAATAAGAATGTGTTCTCGCCTAGTTAAATAAAGGTTAAATAAAAAAATAAAAAAATACTTGTGATGTGTCTGTAATGTAGTCAACAAGGTCTACACTGCTCCCAATTGCCCTAATTTATTCTCAGTAAATAAGTCAATTTGAGTCAGAAAAAGATAGGCACCCTCATAGATATCATCCTGGCCAACCTGCCCACTAAATACACCTCTGCTTTCTTCAACCAGGATCTCAGCGATCACTGCCTCATTGCCTGCGTCTGTAATGGGTCCGCAGTCAAACGACCACCCCTCATCACAGTCAAACGCTCCCTAAAACACTTCAGCAAGCATGCCTTTCTAAGGCCTTTCTAATGGACCTGGCCCGGGTATCCTGGAAAGATATTGACCTCATTCCGTCAGTAGAGGATCCCTGGTTATTCTTTAGAAGTGCTTTCCTCACCATCTTAAAATAAGCATGCCCCATTCAAAAAGTTTAGAACCATGGACAGATATAGCCCTTGGTTCACTCCAGACGTGACTGCCCTTGACCAGCACAAAAACATCCTGTGGCGTATTGCATTAGCATCGAATAGCCCGCGATATGCAACTCTTCAGGGAAGTTAGGAACCAATACACACAGGCAGTTAGGAAAGCAAAGGCTAGCATTTTCAAACAGAAATTTGCATCCTGTAGCACAAACTCCAAGAAGTTCTGAGACACTGTAAAGTCCATGGAGAATAAGAGCACCTCCTCCCAGCTGCCAACTGCACTGAGGCTAGGAAACACCGTCACCACCGATAAATCTACGATAATCGAGAATTTCAATAAGCATTTTTCTAAGGCTGGCAATGCTTTCCACCTGGCTACCCCCCCCCCACAGCAACTTACCCAAGCCTTATCCAATAGCCTGTTTAACCTCTTTCGTATCGTCTGAGATTCCCAAAGATTAGAAAGCTGCCCCGGTCATCCCCGTCTTCAAAGGGGGAGACACTCTAGACCCAAACTGTTACAGACCTATATCTATCCTACCCTGCCTTTCTAAGGTCTTCGAAAGCCAAGTTAACAAGCAGGTCACCTACCATTTCGAATCCCACAGTACCTTTTCCGCTATGCAATCTGCTTTCCGAGCTGGTCATGGGTGCACCTCAGCCATGCTCAAGGCCACAGGGTTCAATTCTCGGGCTGACTCTTTTCTCTGTATACATCAATGATGTCGCTCTTGCGGCTGGTGATTCTCTGATCTACCTCTATGCAGACGACACCATTCAGTATACTTCTGGACCTTCTTTGGACACTGTGTTAACTAATCTCCAGACGAGCTTCAATGCCATACAACTCTCCTTCCGTGACCTCCAACTGCTCTAAAATGCAAGTAAAACTAAATGCATGCTCTTCAACCAATCGCTGCCCAACCTGCCCACCCGCCTAGCATCACTTCTCTGGACGCTTCTGACTTCGAATATGTGGACAACTACAAATACTTAGGTGTCTGGTTAGACTGTGAACTCTCCTTCCAGACTCATTTTAAACATCTCCAATCCAAAATTAAATCTAGAATCGGCATCCTATTTCGCAACAATTCATCCTTTACTCATGCTGCCAAACATACCCTCGTAAAACTGACTATCCCACCGATCTTTTACTTTGGCGATGTCATTAACAAAATAGCCTCCAACACTCTACTCAACAAACTGGATGCAGTCTATCACAGTGCCGTCCGCTTCGTCACCAAAGCCCCATATACTACCCACCACTGTGACCTGTATGCTCTCGTTGGCTGGCCCTCGCGTCATATTCGTTGCCAAACCCACTGGCTTCAGGACATCTATAAGTCTTTGCTAGGTAAAGCCCTCCTTATAGCAGCACCCACCCGTAGCACACGCTCCAGCAGGTATATTTCACTGGTCACCCCCAATGCCAATTCCTCCTTTTTAAAATTTTTACCCCCTTTTCTCCCCATTTTTCGTGGTATCCAATTGTTAGTAGTTACTGTCTTGTCTCATCGCTACAACTCCCGTACAGGCTCGGGAGAGACGAAGGTCGAGAGCCATACGTCCTCCGAAACACAACCCAACACTGTACACCTAGCGACCTGGTCAGCATGCACTGCACCCAGCCCGCCACAGGATTCGCTAGTGCGCGATGAGACAAGGATATCCCTACCGGCCAAACCCTCCCTAACCCGGACGACGCTAGGCCAATTGTGCGTTGCCCCATGGACCTCCCAGTCACGGCCGGCTGCGACAGAGCCTGGGCTCGAACCCAAAGGCCAATTCCTCCTTTTGCCGCCTTTCCTTCCAGTTATCTGTTGCCAATGACTGGAAATAATTGCAAAAATCACTGAAGCTGGAGACTCATATCTCCCTCACTAAGTTTAAGCATCAGCTATCAGAAGAGCTTACAGATCATTGCACCTGTAAATAGCCCATCCAACTACCTCATCTCCATATTGTTATGTATTTATTTGTATTTATTTATTTATTTATTGCTCCTTTGCACCCCAGTATCTCTACTTGCACATTCATCTTCTGCACATCTATCACACCAGTGTTTATTTATTAAATTGTAATTATTTCACCACTACGGCCTATTTATTGCCTTACTTCCCTAATCTTACCTCATTTGCAGACACTGTATATAGACTTTTTCTATTGTGTTATTGACTGTACGTTTATTTCTTCCATGTGTAACTCTGTGTTGTTGTTCCATGTCGCACTGCTTTGCTTTATCTTGGCCAGGTCGCAGTTGTAAATGAGAACTTGTTCTCAACTGGCCTACCTGGTTAAATAAAGGTGGAGAAGGAAAAAAAATAATATATATATATATACACATGTATATTACACCTTGCAGAAAGCCTATCCACCTGACAATCTCTTATAAACTATTGTAACCAAGACTTGAAAATAACTGATATTGCCACAAAATGGAAGGAGTGTTGGAACAAAGCTAACACAATTACAGTTAAAGAAAATGTATGCTTAATCCAGTATAAACTAATGTATAGAATGTATTATACAAGAGACAACAATCACCAATTCTGCAGCACAACGGCAATGTCATGTCTTAAGCGTAAAACGAACAATGACTGAATAATTCATGCCTTCTGGGAGTGCTATAAAGTCCAAAAGGTATGGGCAGATTTAGAAAGCTGGCTGTCAGAAGTTTAACAATGTAAGTTTACTTTTAATACATCTGCAGTATCGATATATTTCAACACATGGCATATGGGGGTCCAGTGAGATACCCAATGGGTTGGACAAAATCATTTTTGTCACTTATATTGAAGAAGACGTTAATTAAATACTAGCGGTAAATTGATTCTCCAGCGTTAAGAGAATGGAAGAATCAAATGCTTTATGATAACTTTTTTAATTTGAATAAAAATCTGACAGACAGACACAATTTAAAATCATATGGGGTATGAGAAACACCATTGGGTGTAAATACAGAGGGAACATGTGGGTCTGAGAAAGTGTAATGTCATTCATGTTTGTGGAAATGTATTTACAATACCAGTAAAAAGTTTGAGATTCTTCAAAGTAGCCACCCTTTGACTTGATGACAGCTTTGCACACTTGGCATTCTCTCAACCAGCTTTATGAGGAAATCACCTGTAATGTATTTTAATTAACAGGTGTGCCTTCTTAAAAGTTAATTTGTGGAATTGATTTTCTTCTTAATGCGTTTGAGCCAATCAGTTGTGTTGTAAGGTAGGGGTGGTGTACAGAAGATAGCCCTATTTGGTAAAAGACCAAGTCCATATTGTCAAGAACAGCTCAAACAAGCAAAGATAAATGACAATCCAGCATTACTTTAAGACATGAAGGCCAGTCAATGCGGAAAATGTCAAGAACTTTGAGAGTTTCTTCAAGTGCAGTCGCGAAAACCATCAAGCGCTATGATGAAACTGGCTTTCATGAGGACCGCCACAGGAAAGGAAGACCCAGAGTAACCTCTGCTGCATAAGTTCATTTGAGTTACCAGCCTCAGACATTGTTGCCCAAATAAATGCCCAGAGTTCAAGTAACAGACGCATCTGAATGTCAACTGTTCAGAGGAGACTGCGTGAATCTGTCCTTCATGGTTGATTTGGTGCAAATAAACCACAACTAAAGGACACCAATAAGAAGAGAATTACTTGCACCAAGAAACACGAGCAATGGACATTAGACCGGTGGAAATCTGTCCTTTGGTCTGATGAGTCCAAATTTTTGGTTCCAACCGCAATGTTTTTGTGAAACACAGAGAAGGTGAACGGATGATCTCCTTATGTGTGGTTCCCACCGTGAAGCATGGAGGACGTTTGATGGTGCTTTGCTGGTGACACTGTTGTTGATTTATTTAGAATTCAAGGCACACATACCCAGCATGGCTACCACAGCATTCTACAGCAATACGCCATCCCATCTGGTTTGTGCTTAGCATATGTGGGAACTCCTTCAAGACTGTTGGAAAAACATTCCAGGTGAAGCTAGTTGAGAGAATGTCAAGAGTGTGCAAAGATGTCATCAAGCAAAAGTATGGCTACTTAGAAGAATTTTACATATAAAATATATTTTGATTTGTTAACACTTTTCTGGTTCCTACATGATTCCACAAGTGTTACTTCATAATTTGGTCGGGCTGCAGGCTCTAGGAAGAGTCTTTGTGGTTCCAAACTTCTTCCATTTAAGAATGATGAAGTCCACTGTGTTCTTGGGGTCCTTCAATGTTGCAGACATTTTTTGCTACCCTCCCCAGATCTGTGCCTCGACACAATCCTGTCTTGGAGCTCTACGGATGATTCCGTCATCCTCATGGCTTGGTTTTTGCTCTGACATGCACTGTCAACTGTGGGACCTTAGACAGGTGTGTGCCTTTCCAAATAATGTCCAATCAATTGAATTTACCACAGGTGGACTCCAATCAAGTTGCAGAAACAGCTCAAGGATGATCCATGGAAACAGGTTGCACCTGAGCTCAATTTAGAGTCTCATAGGAAAGTGTCTGAATATGTATTTCCATAAAGTATATCTGTTTCTTATTTGTAATACATTTCAATGAAAAAATGTAAACCTGTTTTCGCTTTGTCATTATGGGGTGTTCTCTGCAGATCCTCTCAAGCTCTGTCAGGTTGGATGGGGAGCATCGCTTCACAGCTATTTTCAGATCTCTCCAGAGACAATTAACTCATTAGGATCTGGGGTACCATGAGCGGTTCTTTAAAGAGTTACCATACCAAACTCTATAAGGACTTTACCTATCACATCTATAAACAGTCAAATTAATCATAAGCTCGTATCACATTGTATGATCATTCTGAACTGTTGTAACCTCCTTGCATCTTCAAAAATGCAAGCCTACTTATGGTTCAGTAGCTAATTAAATGGGAACACAGGATAAACATACACACTTTGCACCAGTTATTGACTGGAGAATGAATACATTAAAACAGGTCCCTATTAGAATGACATCAACATGGCTGCTTGTTACAAAAGAGCGGTAGAGAGAGGGGGGGACAGAGACGCTTAACATCTGTACTTTCTGGAAACTACTCTGACCTTCGGTAACCATAGACTTTGCACATGAACCGCCGCCTGCTTTGAGTAAGAAATCATGAATGTATTTACGTGAAATGAGTGGAGAACGTTCTGCTGCCTGCAACATCCTCCAGCATGACCGGTTTGGCGGAAGGTCAGTCATGGTGTGGGGTGGCATTTCTTTGGGGGGCCGCACAGCCCTCCATGTGCTCGCCAGAGGTAGCCTGACTGCCATTAGGTGAGATCCTCAGACCCCTTGTGAGACCATATGCTGGTGCGGTTGGCCCTGGGTTCCTCCCAATGCAAGACAATGCTAGACCTCATGTGGCTGGAGTGTGTCAGCAGTTCCTGCAAGAGGAAGGCATTGATGCTATGGACTGGCCCGCCCGTTCCCCAGACCTGAATCCAATTGAGCACATCTGGGTCATCATGTCTCGCTCCATCCACCAACGCCACGTTGCACCACAGACTGTCCAGGAGTTGGCGGATGCTTTAGTCCAGGTCTGGGAGGAGATCCCTCAGGAGACCATCCGCCACCTCATCAGGAGCATGCCCAGGCATTGTAGGGAGGTCATACAGGCACATGGAGGCCACACACACTACTGAGCCTCATATTGACTTGTTTTAAGAACATTACATCACAGTTGGATCAGCCTGTAGTGTAGTTTTCCACTTTAATTTTGAGTGTGACTCCAAATCCAGACCTCCATGGGTTGATAAATTTGATTTCCATTGATACTTGTTGTGTGATTTTGTTGTCAGCACATTCAACTATGTAAAGAAAAAAATATTTAATAAGAATATTTCATTCATTCAGATCTAGGACGTGTTATTTTAGTGTTCCCTTTATTTTTTTAGCAGTGTATTATATTTTTATGCTTAAAAGGTAGTATCGGGAACCATGTAAGTACAAGGTACTTACTATGTAAATCCCTAGTCACCAGTGGAGGCTTCTGAGGTGACGACTGCTCATAATAATGGCCGGAACGGAGTAAATGGAATGTCATTAAACACATTACCACAAGCCTGTCGTCCTCAATTAAGGTGCCACCAACCTCCTGTGTTCATCACAATATATTTTAATTTATTTACTACCACGTAGTAACCATATAAATAAATTCAAGTCAATCAGCTGGGACCAAGAGACTGAAAAACAGCTTCTATCTCAAGGCCATCAGACTGCTAAACAGCCATCATTAACTCAGAGAGGCTGCTGCCTATATTGGGACCCAATCACTAGCCACTTTAATAAATGGATCACTAGTCACTTTAAACAATGCAACTTTAAATAATGCCACTTTAATAATGTTTACATATCTTACATTACTCATATCATATGTATATACTGTATTTTATACCATCTATTGCACCTTGCCTATGCTGCTCGGCCATCGCTCATGCATAAATTTCACCCCTTTAGATTTGTGTGTATTAGGTAGTTGTTGGGGAATTGTTAGGAACTAGAAGCACAAACATTTCGCTACACTCGCATTAACTTTTTATGGCTGCAGGGACAGAATTGAGTAGCTTGGATGAAAGGTGCCCATATCAAACGGCCTGCTCCTCAGTCATAGTTGCTAATATTTGCATATTATTATTAGTATTGGATAGAAACCACTCTGAAGTTTCTAAAACTGTTTGAATTATGTCTGTGAGTATAACAGAACTCATATAGCAGAAATTCCACTTCCTGTTTTTTTTCTGGAGGTGGCAGATTTTCAACCAAGGTCTCATTGAAATTACAGCGAGATATGGATGAGTTTTCACTTCATACGCCTTCCACTAGATGTCAGCAGTCAATAGAGCTTTGTCTGATGACACTAATGTGAAGGGGGGTCGATTGACACAGGAAATAGTCACCACAGCCATGAGTGGACCATGCTTTCAACAGGCGCGTTCACAGATGAAAGACCTGCATTCCATCGCTCATCTGAAGTCATTCTAATTCTCCGGTTGGAACGTTATTCAAGATATATGTAAACAACATTCTAAAGATTGATTAAGTACATCATTTGACATGTTTCTACTGACTGTTACGGAACTTTTGGACATTTCGTCGTGTTATAGTGGACGAGCTTTGTGACTTTGGAATTGTTTACCAAACGCGCTAACTAAAGTAGCTAATTGGACATAAATAACGGACATTTTTGAACAAATCAAGCATTTATTGTGGACCTGGGATTTTTAGGACTGCATTCTGATGAAGTTCATCAAAGGTAAGGAAACATTTATCATGTGTTTTCTGGTTTCTGTTGACTCCAACATGGCGGCTAATTTGGCTTCTGTTCTGAGCTCCATCTCAGATTATTGCATGGGTTGCTTTTTCCGTTAAAAAAAATTAAATCTGACACAGTGGTTGCATTAAGGATAGGTATATCTATAATTCCATGTGTATAACTTGTATTATCATCTACATTTATGATGAGTATTTCTGTTGAAACGATGTGACTATGCAAAATCACTTGATGTTTTTGGAACTAGTGAATCTAACGCGCCAGTGTAAACTCCGATTTTTTTATATAAATATGAACTTTATCAAACAAAACATGCATGTATTGTGTAAAATGAAGTCTTATGAGTGTCATCTGATAAAGATAATTCAAGGTTAGTGATTAATTTTATCTTTATTTCTGTTTTTTGTGAATGCTATATTTTGCTGGAAAATGGCTGTGCTTATTGTGGTTTGGTGGAGACCTAACATAATCGTTTGTAGTGCTTTCGCTGAAAAGCCTATTTGAAATCGGACACGTTGGTGGGATTAACAACAAGAATAGCTTTAAAATGATATAAGACACATGTATGTTTTAGGAATTGTAATTATGAGATTTCTGTGGTTTGAATTTGGCGCCCTCTATTTTCACTGGTAGCTGTCATATCGATCCCAATATCGGGATTGCAGCCATAACAGGTTAACGTCTGCTAACCATGTATATTTGACCAATGAAATTTGATTTGACAACATAGTCGGTTGCGAAATACCACCACATTGGATGACTCTGTCCTATAAAGACCACAGCAAATTTGGCTGTAATCTTACATTGTTGTTTCATGGTACCACCTTCATACTTACAGGGTAGGTACAAGGGAAAAGGGCTGTAAAATGAATCCATTGCTAATACCATGAAATATGAGATACTTGCAGATCAACTGACGCTCTTTATGAATTTGTCTAATTATTGTGTAGACATAATGTACCAAGTCATTTTTCTGTAGTTAGCTAGGCATGTATGTTGTAACAAGGTGGTAAAATGAAGTAGTTTCCATTTCCAGGTAGATTCCAGGTAGATCCCATGAAGAGGACAGAAATATGTTCTAGATCTTACACTCACAACCATGTGTTTCAATACTCCAGCAAATATATGGTTTCATCTCCTTTAAGGTGGTGGCAGCTCAGCTCCCAATAGTTGTAGTGTTACATAACACTTTGTTTTAAAGAATATGATTCCACGAAAAGGACAGCAAATCTGTCCTTGATCTTACCCTGTTGTTTCATGATACCAACTTCACATTTATAGGGTAGGTATGGGGTAAGAGAGCTGTAAAATTAAGCCATTGCTAGTACCATGTAAACACCAAATACTTTCAAGTTTACTGCAGTAATATAACAAAGTGATCCACTTTGGCGAGGTGGAAACAAATCACAATTAAGACAAGTACACAACTCACTGAATTATAAAATATATATACATATATAAACCTGAGGTAAATAGAAGTATATTGTATTATTAGACTAGCATAACAACAACCTTCCTTTTACCAAGTTCACGTGAAGCAGCAGGGTAGTCTGTGTTTAATTTCACTGTGTATTAAAAACACAATTTGAGATCATTGTGAGGGGATTTCACCAGTGGGGAATTGTGCTTCCCGGGAAAATTGTGTCAGAGGTTGCAACAGTAACCATTGGGGGTGGGGCTTAGTGTAGTGGCAATTGCATACATTTCTGTGTGAAAGGTTTTTCACAAAATGTGTTCTTGTACATGAATATGAAGCATACAAAGAAGACTAGCATAGGCCTACATTCCAATCATAAGCTAGCATAGAAGATTGCTGGCCTTGTCACTTGACAACAACAAAATTCCACAAGCATACATGTCAAAATGTCACGACCTTAGTTATTTTATTATGTCTTTGTTTTAGTATGGTCAGGGCGTGAGTTGGGTGGGTTGTCTATGTTCCGTTTTCTATGTTGTGTTTGCGTTTGGCCTGGTATGGTATGGTTCTCAATCAGAGGCAGGTGTCGTTAGTTGTCTCTGATTGAGAATCATACTTAGGTAGCCTTTTCCCACTTGTGTTTCGTGGGTGTTGATTTTCTGTTCTGTGTTTTATTTCACCGTTCAGGACTGTTTGTTTGTCGTTTTATTGTTTTTGTTTCAGTTTTCACTATTCGTATTAAAAATCAAGATGAACACTTACCACGCTGCGCTTTGGTCCTCTCCTTCATACCACGACCATTACACAAAATGTAATTCATACATGTCAAAATGTAATTCTGACATAAATCACTGATTCTACTAACGAAAGCATGTTGTTAACACTTGCTTCCCCCCCCCTTCTTATCTTGCCCTTCCTCTTCACTTTGTACCTCCGAACTGCCGGATAGTGTTAGAAACTGTTGCTGTCCTCAACCTTCCTTTTCTGCCTCCTCTATCCTCTCTATAGACCTCTTGCTCCCCTTCAAACCCTTGCTTCCTTCCTCTCCTGCTTTCTTTTTCTCTTTCTTACTCCCTCCTTTATTTGTACAGCTATGTTTCACTTTATTCTCCATCACTATGGAGGTAGCCTATTGGTTAGAGTGTTGGGCCAGTAACTGGAAGGTTGCTTGATCAAATCCCAGAGCTGATAAGGTAAACATCAGTTGTTCAGGCCTCTGAGCCAGGCAGCACCCACTGTTCCTTGGGTGCTGTGGATGTTAATTAACCTCTCTGAGGTATGTCAACAGCCAGTGAAATTGCAGGGCACCAAATTCAAAACAACAGAAATCCCATCATTAAAATTCCTCAAACATTCAAGTATTTTACACCATTATAAAGATAAACTTGTTGTAAATCCAGCCACAGTGTCCGATTTCAAAAAGGCCTTACGACGAAAGCACACCAAATGATTATGTTAGGTCAGTACCTAGTCACAGAAAAACACAGCCATTTTTCCAGCCAAAGAGAGGAGTCACATAAAGCAGAAATATGGATCAAATGAATCACTAACCTTTGATGATCTTCATCAGATGACACTCATAGGACATCATGTTACACAATACATGTTTTGTTCGATAAAGTTCATATTTCTATCCAAAAATCTCAGTTTACATTGCCGCATTATGTTCAGTAGTTCCAAAACATCCGGTGATTTTGCAGAGAGCCACATCAATTTACAGAAATACTCATAATAAACATTGATAAAAGATACAACTGTAATGCATGGAATTTTAGATCCACTTCTCCTTAATGTAACCGCTGTGTCAGATTTTTTTTAAACTTACCGAAAAAGCACACCATGCAATAATCTGAGTACAGAGCTCAGACAACAAAACAAGCCATTCAGATATCCGCCATGTTGTGGAGTCCACAAAAGTCAGAAATAGCGTTATAAATATTCACTTACCTTTTGATGATCTTCATCAGAATGCACTCCCAGGAATCCCAGTTCCACAATAAATGTTTGTTTTGTTCGATAAAGTTCAGAATTTATGTCCAAAAACCTCCTTTTTGTTTGCGCGTTTAGTACACAATCCAAACTCAGGACGCGCGGGCAAGTCCAGGCGAAAGTTCAGACGAAAAGTCATATTACAGTTCGTAGAAACATGTCAAGCAAAGTATAGAATCAATCTTTAGGATGTTTTTATCATAAATCTTCAATAATGTTTCAACCGGAGAATTCCTTTGTCTGTAGAAATGCGACGGAACACAGCTAACTCTCACGTGAGCGCACGTGATCGGCTCATGCCACTCTGGCAGACCTCTGACTCATTCAGCTCCCATTTCCCCCTCCTTCACAGTAGAAGCATCAAACAAGGTTCTAAAGACTGTTGACATCTAGTGGAAGCCTTAGGAAGTGCAATAATACCCCATAGACACATTCGATAGGCAATGACTTGAAAAACTACAAACAAAGAATTTTGGATTTTATCTCAGGTTTTTGCCTGCCATATGAGTTCTGTTATACTCACAGACATCATTTAAACCGTTTTAGAAACTTCATAGTGTTTTCCATCCAAATCTACTAATAATATGCATATATTAGCAACTGGGCCTGAGTAGCAGGCAGTTTACTCTGGGCACCTTATTCATCCAAGCTACTCAATACTGCCCCCCAGTCCCAAAGAAGTTAAGGCAGCCCCTTGCACCTCTCTGATTCAGAGTGGTTGGATTGAATGTGGAAGACACATTTCAGTTGGACTAGATATCCACCATCTCTGGCACAGCTGTGCCAAACTGCCACCACACCAAGTAGTTTGATTGTTTGTTTAACGATGATTGATCGCTAGCCACAGCTTTCAGCCTCTCCCTCACTTCTCTCTGAGCTCAGGGTCAGCCATGGGAGGTGCCTGCAAACTTACCTGTTCTTATACTTGACCATAGAGTTTACTAGAGGGCACACCTGCCACAAATGCCACCTCTTTGCCTCAGACTGGGGGAATTCTGAACAGTACAGCAGCACAATGTTTGAAGTTTACATTTTGTCTTTTGATTTGAAGGTATAAAAAAATAAAGGTGGAATTTCACAAAATCACTTTCCCCCTAATTAGGCCCTAATCAGTATTGAGATAAGATGATTAAGTCTACTTATCTCAAATCTGAATGACCCATGTGCCCAGCGTATCAAGGGTGGTTCAGCACAACAGATTAGTCCTGAAGACTGGCTGTGTGGACTAAGGCAGTGTTTTGACACACAGGAGACCTTGAGACCCAAGTTCACATCCATCTTCTCACATGAATACCAGTGCTAAATGCCCACTTTATACATGTTACCTCATGTCACCTCTGCTATAACTTACATAGCCCTAAACATGTTGATTGTAACATTATTTATAATTTCACAAAGTTGCCAGGCAACTGTAACCTGTAATTTGGACCAAAGTTTATTTCCCAATGTCTTCTTTAACATGTTAATACAAATATTGACAGAACATTCCATCAACAGTTATAATCAATCAATAGTTATACTATAAATCATTTGCCATTCAAAACCATTTGATTATATGAGAGACACAGTTTGCCAAAACATTATGTGTGTGTTTTGTTGCTGCCCTTCATATAAACTGAAACAGCAGAAAGTGTTTTCACAACACTCTGTTAAAAATACAATTATTTAGGCCCACAATTACTCAAAGACATTGGGTGTTTGAGTACTTCCATTCTGTTTGGAAACCAATTCAGTGTATCACTACACTTACATTTGGTTTACATTCAAACACTCAACAAACACTAGATCTCCATTCAGGTGCACTACTTTCATGGGTTTACTACACAATGATGGTGTTTTGAGACGTTCTATTTTAACAGTGCAGTGAAGAAATCTACCTGGAATGTACGTGGAAACAGACAACACTTAATTTTACAGCCCTGTTACAGCACACATACCTAGGAACTATAAGAAAATTACTTTGTACATTATGTCTTCACAATAATTAGACTAAATCATAAACAGGGTCAGTCGATCTGCAAGTATCTCGTATTTACAGTTGAAGTCGGAAGTTTACATACACCTTAGCCAACTACATTTAAACTCAGTTTTCACAATTCCTGACATTTAATCCTAGTAAAAATGCCCTGTCTTAGGTCAGTTAGGATCACCACTTAATTTTAAGAATGTTAAATGTCAGAATAATACTAGAGATAATTATTTATTTTAGTTTTCATCTCATTCCCAGTAGGTCAGAAGTTTACATACACTCAATTAGTATTTGGTAGCAATGCCTTTAAATTGTTGAACTTGGGTCAAACATTTCAGGTAGCCTTCCACAACCTTCCCACAAGAAATTGGATGAATTTTGTCCCATTCCTCCTGACAGAGCTGGTGTAACTGAGTCAGGTTTGTAGGCCTCCTTGCTCGCACACGATTTTCCAATTCTGCCCACAAACTTTCTACAGGATTGAGGTCAGGACTTTGTGATGGCAACTCCAATACCTTGACTTTGTTGTCCTTAAGCCATTTTGCCACAACTTTGGAAGTATGCTTGGGGTCATTGTCCATTTGGAAGACCCATTTACGACCAAGCTTTAACTTCCTGACTGATGTCTTGAGATGTTGCTTCAATATATCCACATAATTTTCCATCTTCATGGTGCCATCTATTTTGTGAAGTGCACCAATCCCTCCTGCAGCAAAGCACCCCCACAACATGATGCTGCCCCCCCGCCCCATGCTTCACGGGTTGGGATGGTGTTCTTTGGCTTGCAAGCCTCCCCATTTTTCCTCCAAACATAACAATGGCTATTATGGCCAAACAGTTCTGTTTTTGTTTCATCAGACCAGAGGACATTTCTCAAAAAAGTACGATCTTTGTCCCCATGTGCAGTTGCAAACTGTAGTCTGGCGGTTTTGGAGCAGTGGCTTCTTCCTTGCTGAGCGGCCTTTCAGTTTATGTCGATATAGGACTCGCTTTACTGTGGATATAGATACTTTTGTACCTGTTTCTTCCAGCATCTTCACAAGGTTCTTTGCTGTTGTTCTGGGATTGATTTGCACTTTTCGCACCAAAGCACATTCATCTCCAGGAGACAGAATGCATCTGATTCCTGAGCGGTATGACGGCTGCGCGGTCCCATGGTGTTTATACTTGCTGAGTTTGTAGGTAGGCCTTGAAATACATCCACAGGTACACCTCCAATTGACTCAAATGGTTCACCAACTACTTTGCAGACAGAGTTCAGTGTGTCAAATCGGAGGGCATGTTGTCCGGTCCTCTGGCAGTCTCTATGGGGGTGCCACAGGGTTCAATTCTCGGACCGACTCTTTTCTCTGTATATATCAATGTTGTTGCTCTTGCTGCGGGTGATTCCCTGTTCCACCTCTATGCAAACGACACCATTCTGTACACTTCTGGCCCTTCCTTGGAAACTGTGCTATCTAACCTCCAAACGAGCTTCAACGCCATACAACACGATTTCCGTGGCCTCCAACTGCTCTTAAACGGTAGTAAAAGCAAATGCATGCTTTTCAACCGTTCGCTGCCTGCACCCGCACGCCCGACTAGCATCACCACCCTGGATGGTTCCGACCTAGAATATGTGGACATCTATAAGTACCTAGGTGTCTGGCTAGACTGTAAACTCTCCTTCCAGACTCATATCAAACATCTCCAATCCAAAATCAAATCTAGAATCTGATTTCTATTTCGCAACAAAGCCTCCTTCACTCACGCCGCCAAACTTACCCTAGTAAAACTGACTATCCTACCGATCCTCGACTTCGGCATCTACAAAATGGCTTCCAATACTCTACTCAGCAAACTGGATGCAGTTTATCACAGTGCCATCCACTTTGTTACTAAAGCACCTTATACCACCCACCACTGCGACCTGTATGCTCTTTTCGGCTGGCCCTCGCTACATATTCGTCGCCAGACCCACTGGCTCCAGGTCATCTACAAGTCCATGCTAGGTAAAGCTCCTCCTTATCTCAGTTCACTGGTCACGATGACAACACCCACCCATAGCACACGCTCCAGCAGGTGTATCTCACTGATCATCCCTACAGCTAACACCTCATTTGGCCGCCTTTCCTTCCAGTTCTCTGCTGCCTGTGACTGGAACGAATTGCAAAAATCGCTGGAGTTGGAGACTTTTATCTCCCTCACCAACTTTAAACATCTGCTATCTGAGCAGCTAACCGATCGCTGCAGATGTACATAGTCCATTGGTAAATAGCCCACCCAATTTACCTACCTCATCCCCATACTGTTTTTATTTATTTACTTTTCTGCTCTTTTGCACACCAGTATCTCTACCTGCACATGACCATCTGTTATTGACTTGTTTATTGTTTACTCCATGTGTAACTCTGTGTTGCTGTCTGTTCACACTGCTATGCTTTATCTTGGCCAGGTCGCAGTTGTAAATGAGAAATTGTTCTCAACTAGCCTACCTGGTTAAATAAAGGTGAAATAAAAAAATAAAATAAAAAATACAAAAATGTTGTCA
This sequence comes from Oncorhynchus mykiss, assembly GCF_057628025.1. NCBI lineage: Eukaryota > Metazoa > Chordata > Actinopteri > Salmoniformes > Salmonidae > Oncorhynchus > Oncorhynchus mykiss. Next base: position 36,024,480 of record NC_143041.1, read on the forward strand.
ATTAGCCTATCAGAAGCTTCCAAAGCCATGACATCATTTTCTTGTATTTCTCCAAGCTGTTTAAAGGCACAGTCAACTTAGTGTAAACTTCTGACCCACTGAAATTGTGATACAGTGAATTATAAGTGAAATAATCTGTCTGTAAACAATTGGAAACATTGCTTGTGTCATGCACAAAGTAGATGTCCTAACCGACTTGACAAAACTATAGTTTGTTAACAATACATTTGTGGAATGGTTGAAAAATGAGTTTTAATGACTCCATCCTAAGTGTATGTAAACTTCCGACTTCAACTGAATATGGTATTAACAAAGGCTTCATTTTACAGCCCTCTTACCTTGTACCTACCCTGTAATTGTGAAGGGGGTATGATCGGTGGTGGTTCATTTCTTTAGTATAAAATGAGGAGAGTTAAATGTATCACATAAGTCAGAGTTATACTTAAACTACATATTTTTTTCACTCATTACTAAGGGAGCAGGTCAATACAACACACACATATAAAGTGAATCGATTGAGTGCTATACAATAATGATGGCTGGTTGACGAATCACCCTCAGATGATTCGTTGAGAGCCCCGAGACAAAGATACAAAGGTATTTTATAACCAAGATACAACCCCTTCAAGCTACATGACAAACAATAGATGTATGGAATGAGTCACAAGGTTAAGATTTGTATGAAATATACTTATAATTCACAGCAGACAGTATCTGCTGTAAAAACTGTTCTCATTGTGTAGAAACCATGGTCTGGTCTTGGGGTCATCTCTCCCTGGTACCATATAGAACAGAAACATGAACTCATGCTCTGGAATGGGTCTCTTTAGGTTGTATCACCCAAAAGACATCGTAAATCTCCTGTCAGTGTTAAATCTCCTAGAGACCCACTTTCAGTTCACACAGACACAATAGAGTTAAAGGAACACTCTATTCTGCTGCAGAAAACAACCATTTGATGCAATAAAAGTATTTTAACATAATCTTGTAATTTTGCTCTGACAGATCACAGCCAGATTTGCTGTCGTCTTTATGGGACAGTTATCCAATATAGTGGTATTTCACAAGTAACTACGTTGTATCTACCTGGAAACAGACACCACTTAATTTTACAGCCTTTTTATTACAAACATACTGTACATGGTAACTAAATGCAAAGTACATACTGTAGGAACAATGTGAGAGAATAATAAAGCCAGGAGGATTGACTTAAAGGTATTTCTATGGTTACTACATGGTAATAAATAAATCTTATCACATATCAATTTTGATTAGGGATTTACATCGTAAGTACCTTGTACTTATAAGGTTCTCAATACTAACTTTGGGACAAAAAATATACTATATAATTACATTTTGTTACTTTGTAATTGCTAAGATAGTATGTAGTACTTACTTGCTCTGTTCCTAGTAAATATGTTTGAGACTAAATAGTACCATGTATTTTTGTTATTAGGTATTTACCTAGGTATTACCTAGTAGTTACCCGGCTTTTTACAATTTTACAATGAAGGGTTACCAGCTGGCCTATACTTTGCATTTCCTCTTTCTGACATGTTTCTCAAAACCAAGAATTACAACCTCCTTCTCAAAAAATGTAAACTCTCAAATCTCCTGAACTAAAACCAATTCCTTTTAACAATATTAACAATACACTGCCTGTGTCTCTGACTGTGTCTCAGTAAATCATGACAGAGAGGGGTGAAAAATGACTAGAGAACGCAGACATGAAAGGTTTAATAAAACAAAAGGTGATTACAGCAATTTTACGCTAGCAGCCTCCCGTTGGAGTGAGTACCCGGGGGATCAAGGCCTAATCCATTAGATTGTGGGGGCATGATGGAGAAGATTAGGGCTGAGTCCCACATGGCTCTCTATTCCCTTTATAGTGCACGACTTTTGACCAGTACCTATTGAGTTCTGGTCAAAAGTTATCTACTACATTATAGGGTGCAGGCAGACATTTGTGACACATGGTTTTGTCATTCCCATGTTTGATATTCCTTTCCTTTTTAAAATTTGAGACATCTTGCCTTGCAGAGTCAGCTAAATTGTTTAAGTTTTAGATTAGCGGAGGAGGATGAGGGGGGGAGACAAAGAAAAGGAAGAAAAAGAAGAACAAGATGTGAACAATTGTCAGATATTGTCAACCTTGAGATGATTATAATGAAATGGGCATTTCCTGTCTTGACTTGGCTACATTTTTCTCTTACTGTAGTGGGATATGGACTTATAGTCAGAACGGTAGGCCTGTTTTAGATCTCTCTAATTCTGTTTCATGTTTGTGCTGGTGTTGTCCTGCTAGATCTGTGCTTGATATTCACTTCGGAAATAACAAGTGTTGTAGACGGGTTGTGGTGTCATATGTTGCATACCAAATGACACCCTATTGGGAATAGGGTGCAATTTGGGATGCAACTATACTGTCAGTCAAAATTACAAGGCTGAGGGAGTGGGAGACAGATCAGGGAAACAGGGAGTATCAATCATAAAGTAAACATGAAGGACTATCATTATCTATATTTAACAGAATCTTTATATACAATCACAAACTAAATTATTGTCACCTTTGATAAAGATGAGCAAAACATATTGTATAAAGTAAATAATACAAAATGCTTAGCTATATTGTATGCTAAAATAAATGAGACAATTATATCCTTTTACACTAATAGTACTGGTCAAAGAAAAATGTTTTCATTAAAAAAAATCTCAAAGATATAGCTCAAAATGATTGGCACACCTGTTTTCAATACTCCCTCACCCTTCCTTTGCGAGGATAGCAACACTGAGCCTTTTTCTAACATGGTTTATGAGATTGGAGAACACATTGGGTGGGATCTTAGACCATTCCTGATATTCTTGTCTGCGCTTACGGATTGCCCTCTTCAATTCAAACCACAGGTCATCAGTGGGTTTCAAGTCCAAAAAGTGGGACACCCACTGCAAAATGTTGATTTTGTGGTCAATTAACCTTTTTTTTTGTGGACTTTGATGTGTGCTTGGGGTTATTGTCTTGCTGGAAGATCCACTACTGGCCAAGTCTCCGCCTCCTGGCTGAGGCTGACAGAATTTTTGCTAAAATATCCTTTTAATGGGTAAAGTTCACGATGCCGTTGACCTTATCAAGGCCCCAGGACCATTGGAAATGAAATAGCCCCATACATCAACGATCCACCACCATATTTTACACTAGGTATGGGGTTATTTTCTGTACATGCATTGTCCTTTCAACGCCAAACCCACCACTGGTGTGCGTGGCCAAAGAGCTATTTTCGTGTCATCCAACAAATGTAAACACATGGAGTTTGCTAAATGGCATTGACACTTGGATTAGAACCAATGCTATTGTCAGATGGCATGAAAATATAGCTCTTTGGCCAACCACACAAGTGATGGGTTTGGCGTTGAAAGAACAGTGCATGCAGTATGCAGAAAATAACCCCATACCTACTGTAAAATATGGTGGAGGATCTTTGATGTTATGAACATTGCTACGCATTCCATCATCCTCTAGTCTAGTATGTTCCATTGTTGAATCTGTCTTTTTGAATTTCCTTTGATGAGACCTGGCAGCTCGAGGGGGGTGAGTGTCTGTGTCAATCTCAGGTATTTAGGGTCTGTGTGATGACTGTCCCTCGAAGCTCAAATGCTCTGTGCCTCAAAGGCTGTCTTTCATGTGTTTGGTTTTCAAAGGCGTCTCCTTCTCCTCCCTGCCAAAACTATCCCACATGGAGCCATGAGCTGGTAATGTCACATGTTTTAAACATAGACCTTTCAAAATTACAAAGTCAAACCAGGTAAAGTGAGATATCGACCAGAATCAGAAAGCCTTTGGTCCTTGTGTAAAAGTGCATAGCTGGTCCCCATATCCTGAAGTAGAGCAGCAAAACAGGACGGAATATCCGGATGGCCTTGAACTAAATATTGCTAACTATGGATAATTGTGACAGCCATGTGTCATGTCTTTTTCAGTCTTTGAAAATCTTTTCACTACCTACTCCCTTGGTGGCTGGTTCCCTTTTTTGTGGTCACAACTAATGTATTAATTGCCAGAGGCGACCACAAAGTGTCTGGATCCAATATGAGATTCTAGTGGAACTCCATTAGAAATCCAGGTTGTGCACTGATGGCTGATAGGACAAAGGGATTCACACCCTGAGTAAAGGTCTTTCTAAATAATAATAATACAGTTAGCGGAGATGAGTATGCAACTTTCTTTTTCATTCATAAGGACAAGGGGATTACAAATAAAGATGCATGAAATATGACCTATTTATATGATTAGTATATAAATATATAGGCTAATAGCATCAAACCCTGTACTGTCAAATCCCTATGTTCCAGAATCCACCTCTCTGCCTCCCTTTAAGGGCATCACTGGAGATGTGCCCTGTTGCGTTTCATTACCGCATAAAAGGGAAAAAGCGACAACATAATAACCTTATCAGTAACAGATGAGTGAGATGTTCAAAGGGACGTTCTGCCTCGCTGCGTTGCCTGCCTGTCTGACCTGCAAAGGGAAGCTGGTCTGATCAAAGATATCTGAAACAGGATGGTTCTGGTGCAACTCAGGTCTCATTGCCCACAGGTCAGAAAATAATATCCAAATTGCTACACAAAGGTGCCACTAGCTAACTGACAGGTGGCACATCTAAAGGGGGATGCCCTTCACTCGCCCGTGGTGGGACGTTGGTTGCCTACTGATCACGAATAAGCATCTGGCACTATGGGCTTGATTGTGGGGCTTATTTTTTAGGACGGGATGTTCTGTGCACCCGCAATGTACTCACAATGCTTGAATCTGATGTACCATTGAATTGAATGACTCATTCATCTGTCTGTTGTGTGCAAATTTCTGATGTAACAGTTGAACATATAAAGCTTTATTACACTTGGCCATGGCAGGAACACAATGCCTTGTTGCAGACAGGGTCATTGTCACGTTCATCAATCCAATCCATGAGTGAACTTGTAAATATTTTGACAATAAAGTTCATTTTTACTGTCATTTGATGCATAGGGTATGTGATGGATGGACCTTTATAAAGTATTCATGTGTTGCTTATTTACAATTTTGAAGTCTGAAATTATCTCTTTGTAACCATAACAACAACTTATCTGTCAAACAAGGCCGTCCATAATAGAACCCTGACATATGAAGACAAACTCATTTCAATGGTGGAGTCTTGAGTTCCAAGATCTTTCAAGTGATTCAATAATTTCCAGGATGATTTTTTCTTAGATAAAAGCTAAGCTTATTCACATCAATGACATCAAAGGTTGTTTTTTACTATGAACCCATCTGTCTGTCATTTACAGTGCCTTCAGAAAGTATTCATACCTGTTGACTAATTCCATATTTTGTTGTGTTACATCCTGAATTAAAAATGAATTGAATAGATGTTTTCTTTCACCCGTCTACACACAATACCACATAATGACAAAGTGAAAACATGTTTGTCGAATTTTTTTGCAAATGTATTGAAAATTAAATACAGAAATGTAGAATTTACGTAAGTCTTCAAACACCCGAGTCAATATTTTGTAAATGCACCTTTGTCAGCAATTACGGCTGTCAGTCTTTCTGGGTAAATTTCTAAGAGCTTTCCACACCTGGATTGTGCAACATTTTCCAATATTTCATAGACAACCATTTTCAGGTCTTGCCATAGATTTTCAAGTAGATTTAAGTCAAAACTGTAACTAGCTCCATTCCGCCTCTTTTTTTATCCTGAAATAAATCACAGACAGTGTCACCAGCAAAGTACCCCCCACACCATCCCACCTCCTCCACCATGTTTCACGGTGGGAACCCCATATGTGGACATTGTCCATTCACCTACTCCGCTTCTCACAAAGACACAGCCGTTGGAACCAAAAACCATTGCTTGTGTTTCTTGGACCAAGCAAGTCTATTCTTCTTAGTGTCCTTTAGTAGTTGTTTCTTTGCAGCAATTCGACCATGAAGGCCTGATTCATGCAGTCTCCTCTGAACAGTTGATGTTGAGATGTGTCTGTTATTTGAGCTCTGTGAAGCATTTATTTGCAATTTCTGAGGCTGGTAACTCTAATGAACTTATTCTCTGCAGCAGAGGTAACGCTGGATCTTCCTTTCCTGTGGCGGGCCTCGTGAGAGCAAATTTCATCATAGCGCTTGATGGTTTTTGCGACTGCACTTTAAGAAACTTTCAGAGTTCTTTAAAAGTTCCGTATTGACTGACCTTCACTTCTTAAATAAATGATGGACTGTCGTTTCTCTTTGCTTGTTTGAGCTGTTCTTGCCATAATATGGACTTGGAATTTTACCAAATAGGGCTATCTTCTGTATACAACCCCTACCTTGTCACAACACAACTGATTGGCCCAACGGGAAAGGGAAAGAAATTCCACAAATTAACTTTTAACAAGGTACACCTGTTAATTGAAATGCATTCCAGGTGACTACCTCATGAAGCTGATTGAGAGAATGCCAAGAGTGTGCAGAGCTGTCATCAATGCAAAGGGTGGCTACTTTGAAGAATTTCAAATTGAAAATATATTTTGATTTGTTTAACACTTTTTTGGTTACTACATGATTCCATATGTTCATAGTTTTGGTGTGTTCACTATTATTCTACAATGTAGAAAATAGTAAAAATACAGAAAAACCCTTGGTGTTTCCAAACTTTTAACTGGTACTATAATTCTACTTTGACGTTATGGGGTATTGTGGGTAGAACAGTGAAACAAAACATTAATTTAACATTTTTGGGATAGGGGGCAGCATTTTCACTTTTGGATAAATAGCGTGCCCAGAGTGAACTGCCTCCTACTCTGTCCCAGATGCTAATATATGCATAGTATTATTATTATTGGATAGAAAACACTCTGACGTTTCTAACTGTTTGAATGATGTCTGTGAGTATAACAGCACACATATGGCAGGCGAAAACCTGAGAAAAATTCAACCAGGATGTGGGACATCTGAGGTTTGTAGTTATTCAAAGCTTGACTTACCGAATACACATTGAGATATGGATGAGGTTGCACTTCCTAGGGCTTCCACTAGATGTCAACGATCTTTAGAAATTGGTTTGAGGAATCTACTATAAAGGAGGGGCTCTTGAGACCTCTTTGAGTCAGTGGTCTGGCAGAGTGCCTTGGTCTCATGACGCGCGCTCCCAACACAGTTTACCTCTCGTTCCAGTACTTTTCTGAAGACAAAGGATTTCTCCGGTTGGAACATCATTGATGTTTTATGATAAAAACATCCTAAAGATTGATTCCAGACATCGTTTGACATGTTTCTAAAGGACTGTAACGGAACTTTTCAAGTTTTTGTCTGGACGAAGTGCCTGTGCCTCATGAAGATGGATTACTGGGCTGAACACGCTAACAACAAGTGGCTATTTGGACATAAATGATGTAACTTTATGGAACAAACTGGGATTCCTGAGAGTGGCTTCTGGTGAATATTTATGGTGTTGTTTCTAACTTTGTTGATTCCAAAATGGCGGATATTCCTCTGGCTGTTTTGGGTTCTGAGCGCCGTACTCAGATTATGCTTTTTCCGTAATTTAAAAAAAAATCTGACACAGCGGTTGCATTAAGGAGAAGTCTATCTTTAATTCTGTGAATAACACTTGTATCTTTTATCAATGTTTATTCTGAGTATTTCTGCAAAATCACTGGATGTTTTAGAATCAAAACATTACTGCACGTAAGGCACCAATGTAAACTGAGATTGTTGGATATAAATATGCACATTATTGAACAAAACATACATGTATTGTGTAACATGATGTCCTATGAGTGTCATCTGATGAAGATCATCAAAGGTTAGTGATTCATTTTATGTATATTTCTGCATTTTGTGACTCCTATCTTTGGCTGGAAAAATGACTGTGTGTTTTTGTTACTTGGCTCTGACCTAACATAATCATATGTTGTGCTTTAGCTGTAAAGCATTTTTGAAATCGGACACGATGGGTAGATTAACAAGATCTTTATCTTTCATTTGCTGTATTGGACTTGTTAATCTGTGAAAGTTACATATTTCTAAAAAATATCTTTGAATTTCGCACGCTGCCTTTTCAGCTGAATGTTGTCGAGGGGTTCCCTGTGCTAGAAAGGTTAATGGATTTTAAATGAAGGCTGTAACACAACAAAATATGTTAAAAGTCTAGGGGTGTGAATACTTTCTACAGCCACTGTAATTGACATGACAAGAGCTTATTGAATGATAAATCCCAGTGTTAGACATGCAGAACAGTGAAAGGCAGTGAAACAGTGAAAGTACTTTTTGCTTTGCACTAGCCAGCCTGGAGTGCCAGATGGGTTTGCACTTCTGTTTATTTTGGTACTATTGTGCCAGACAAGATTAATGAAGCACAGCTTACGTTTTTTTAAATGATTTGAACCCAGGTCTCACAGTGGCTGGCTTTGGACATAAGACAACACAGTGGTAACAGTGACATGGCTGCCTCAGGGTTCCTACGTTGCTCCTCTTGTGTTACGTGTATTAATTAATGTGTGTGCACGCGTGTGTGAGTGTGTGTAACGTGTTTAAAAATACATTCTATTGATTAGTGTGTGGAAGGAAGCCTCACTTAGGGTCCAAGGGTCTATGTTTTAGATGCAATAGATATAAATTATTGAATGATATGTGTCATACCACAAATGCAGCAAGACATTGAAGTCCACTGAAAATATGGGTGTTTACTATATGTAACATCTGACACTATGTTCTTGGGGGAAATGGAGAACATTATATTTATATTTCCATGATGTTTCAAACAAATGTAGATGCAGAACATCAATAGATTCTTCACACAGTTTACCACCTCTGAAGAAACACGTTTGAGTCAATTGTAAATGTGGGCATTTATGTCACAACTGACCACATTTTCTTGGGGGAAGAAGGATAATCCTGTTAATGTAATGCAGCCTACAGGTACATTATGTTTGCATAATGTTCAGACTAATGTAGAAGCATGCAGCACTTCAAACAACTTGAAGTGTACGATCATGATTTACTCTAGACTTGTTGTCCTCCACTTAAGCCCTCCTCTCCATGATGATTCTAACCATAAACACTCTTCTCATCTCAACAAAATGTACAAGGGTCACTCATATAATTGGCTCATATGCAATCTAAATTAGTTTTTGGGGTTGTTGACTTTTAATTACTTCAAGGAAGTTGGAGGTTGGTAGGGGGTATTGGTTTAAAAGTTATTTGATCTTGAAATGAGAGAACACCATCAGGAATCTGGTTTCCAATTGATTCCGCTCAAACACATAGTTAATGATACCTAATGTGTTTATAAATGAATAAATAACCATTCATAACCCTCTACAGGATCAGTGTCCCCCCCCCCCCCCGAAGGGGAGTCAGGTGTCAGCTAATCTGGAGTGCAATCAATGAGACGAGATTGGAGATGTTGGTTAGAGCTGCCTTGCCCTATACAAAACTCGCAAAATTTGAGTTTGCTTTTCACAAGAAGCATTGCCTGATGTGAACCATGCCTCGAACAAAAGACATCTCAGAAGACCTAAGATTAAAAATAGCTGACTTGCATGAAGCTGGAAAGGGTTACAAAAGTATCTCTAAAAGCCTTGATGTTCATCAGTAAGACAAATTGTCTATAAATGGAGAAAGTTCAGCACTGTTGCTACTCTCCCTGTGATTGGCCGTCCTGCAAAGATGACTGCAAGAGCACAGCGCAGAATGCTGAATGAGGTTAAGAAGAATCCTAGAGCTAACATCTCTGTTGACGAGTTTACGATACGTAAAACACTAAAAAATAATGGTGTTCATGGGAGGACACCACGGAAGAAGCCACTGCTGTACAAAATAAATATTGCTGCACGTCTGAAGTTTGCAAAAGTGCACATGGATGTTCCACAGCTTCCTAGTAAAATATTATGTGGACAGATGAAACTACAGTTGAATTGTTTGGAAGGAACACACAACACTATGTGTGGAGAAAAAAAGGCACAACACAGCAACATCAAAACCTCATCCCAACTGTAAAGTACGGTGGAGGGTGCATCATGGTTTGGGCAGCTTTGCTGCCTCAGCGCCTGGACAGCTTGCTATCATCAACGGAAAAATGAATTCCAGAGTTTATCAAGACATTTTACAGGAGAAAGTTAGGTTCTATGTCCACCAATTGAAGCTCAACAGAAGTTTGGTGATGCAACAAGACAACAACCCAAAACAAAGAAGTAAATCAACAACAGAATGGCTTCAACAGAAGAAAATATGCCTTCTGGAGTGGCCCTGTCAGGTGCGTGAATGAGGACCCAAAAGCGAATTAACAAACAGAGTTTCTTTAATGATGAACACACGTGGGCTCAGATGGACAGGTAGATTCCGACAGGACAGGACAAGGTTGCAGCAAACACGATGATAGTCTGGTTCAGGCATGAGACACACAAACAAGAATCCGACAAGGACAGGAACAAAAACAGAGAGAGATATAGGGACCTAATCAGAGGGAAAAAGGGAACAGGTGGGAAAAGGGGTGAATGAGGTAGTCAGAGAAGACAAGGAACAGCTGGGGGAAAGAGGGACAGAAACGGTAACCTAGTACGACCAGCAGAGGGAGACAGGGTGAAAGGAAAGGACAGAAACAAGACACAACATGACAATACATGACAGTACCCCCCCACTCACCGAGCGCCTCCTGGCGCACTCGAGGAGGAAACCTGGCGGCAACGGAGGAAATCCTCGATCAGTGCACGGTCCAGCACGTCCCGAGAGGGAACCCAACTCCTCTCCTCAGGACCGTACCCCTCCCAATCTACGAGGTACTGGTGACCACGGCCCCGAGGACGCATGTCCAAAATCCTACGGACCCTGTAGATGGGTGCGCCCTCGACAAGAATGGGGGGGGGGGGAGACGAGCGGGGGCGCGAAGAACGGGCTTGATACAGGAGACATGGAAGACCGGGTGGACGCGACGAAGGTATCGCGGAAGAAGAAGTCGAACTGCGACAGGATTAATGACCCGAGAAATACGGAACGGACCAATGAACCGCGGGGTCAACTTGCGAGAAGCCGTCTTAAGGGGAAGGTTCTGAGTGGAGAGCCAAACTCTCTGACCGCGACAATATCTAGGACTCTTAGTTCTACGCTTATTAGCAGCCCTCACAGTCTGCGTCCTATAACGGCAAAGTGCAGACCTGACCCTCTTCCAGGTGCGCTCGCAACGTTGGACAAAAGCCTGAGCGGAGGGGACGCTGGACTCGGCGAACTGAGATGAGAACAGCGGAGGCTGGTACCCGAGGCTACTCTGAAAAGGAGATAGCCCGGTCGCAGACGAAGGAAGCGAGTTGTGGGCGTACTCTGCCCAGGGGAGCTGTTCTGACCAAGACGCAGGGTTGCGAAAAGAAAGACTGCGTAAGATGCGACCAATAGTCTGATTGGCCCGTTCTGCTTGACCGTTAGACTGGGGGTGAAAGCCGGAAGAGAGACTGACGGAAGCCCCAATCAAACGGCAAAACTCCCTCCAAAATTGAGACGTGAATTGCGGACCTCTGTCCGAAACGACGTCTGACGGAAGGCCATGAATTCTGAAAACATTCTCGATGATGATTTGTGCCGTCTCTTTAGCAGAAGGAAGCTTAGCAAGGGGAATGAAATGAGCCGCCTTAGAGAACCTATCGACAACCGTAAGAATAACAGTCTTCCCCGCTGACGAAGGCAGTCCGGTGACAAAATCTAAGGCGATATGAGACCACGGTCGAGAGGGAATGGGAAGCGGCCTGAGACGGCCGGCAGGAGGGGAGTTACCGGACTTAGTCTGCGCGCAGACCGAACAAGCAGCCACGAAACGACGCGTGTCATGCTCCCGGGTGGGCCACCAAAAACGCTGGCGAATGGAAGCAAGCGTACCCCGAACGCCAGGGTGGCCGGCTAACTTGGCAGAGTGAGCCCACTGAAGAACGGCCAGACGAGTAGGAACGGGAACGAAAAGAAGGTTCCTAGGACAAGCGCGCGGCGACGGAGTGTGAGTGAGCGCTTGCTTTACCTGCCTCTCAATTCCCCAGACAGTCAACCCGACAACACGCCCCTCAGGGAGAATCCCCTCGGGGTCAGTGGAGGCTACTGAAGAACTGAAGAGACGAGATAAAGCATCAGGCTTGGTGTTCTTAGAGCCCGGACGATAAGAAATCACGAACTCGAAACGAGCGAAAAACAGCGCCCAACGCGCCTGACGCGCATTAAGTCGTTTGGCAGAACGGATGTACTCAAGGTTCCTATGGTCAGTCCAAACGACAAAAGGAACGGTCGCCCCCTCCAACCACTGTCGCCATTCGCCTAGGGCTAACCGGATGGCGAGCAGTTCGCGGTTTCCCACATCATAGTTACGTTCCGACGGCGACAGGCGATGAGAAAAATACGCGCATGGGTGGACCTTGTCGTCAGAGAGGGAGCGCTGAGAAAGAATGGCTCCCACGCCCACCTCTGACGCGTCAACCTCGACAACGAACTGTCTAGAGACGTCAGGTGTAACAAGGATAGGAGCGGATGTAAAACGATTCTTGAGGAGATCAAAAGCTCCCTGGGCGGAAACGGACCACTTAAAGCACGTCTTGACAGAAGTAAGGGCTGTGAGAGGAGCTGCCACCTGACCGAAATTACGGATGAAACGACGATAGAAGTTCGCGAAGCCGAGAAAGCGCTGCAGCTCGACGCGTGACTTAGGGGCGGGCCAATCAATGACAGCTTGGACCTTAGCGGGATCCATCTTAATGCCTTCAGCGGAAATAACAGAACCGAGAAATGTGACGGAGGAGGCATGAAAAGAGCACTTCTCAGCCTTCACAAAAAGACAATTCTCTAAAAGGCGCTGGAGGACACGTCGAACGTGCTGAACATGAATCTGGAGTGACGGTGAAAAAATCAGGATGTCGTCAAGGTAAACGAAAACAAAGATGTTCAGCATGTCTCTCAGGACATCATTGACTAATGCCTGAAAGACAGCTGGAGCGTTAGCGAGGCCGAAAGGAAGAACCCGGTATTCAAAGTGCCCTAACGGAGTGTTAAACGCCGTCTTCCACTCGTCCCCCTCCCTGATGCGCACGAGATGGTAAGCGTTACGAAGGTCCAACTTAGTGAAAAACCTGGCTCCCTGCAGGATCTCGAAGGCTGAAGACATAAGAGGAAGCGGATAACGATTCTTCACTGTTATGTCATTCAGCCCTCGATAATCTATGCAGGGGCGCAGGGACCCGTCCTTCTTCTTAACAAAAAAGAACCCCGCTCCGGCGGGAGAGGAGGAGGGGACTATGGAACCGGCGGCAAGAGCTACAGACAAATAATCTTCGAGAGCCTTACGTTCGGGAGCCGACAGAGAGTATAGTCTACCCCGGGGGGGAGTGGTTCCCGGAAGGAGATCAATACTACAATCATACGACCGGTGTGGAGGAAGAGAGGTGGCCCTGGACCGACTGAACACCGTGCGCAGATCGTGATATTCCTCCGGCACCCCTGTCAAATCACCAGGCTCCTCCTGTGAAGAAGAGAAAGAGGAAACAGGAGGGATAGCAGACATTAAACATTTCACATGACAAGAGACGTTCCAGGAGAGGATAGAATTACTAGACCAATTAATGGAAGGATTATGACAAACTAGCCAGGGATGGCCCAAAACAACAGGTGTAAAAGGTGAACGAAAAATTAAAAAAGAAATGGTTTCGCTATGATTACCAGAAACAGTGAGGGTTAAAGGTAGCGTCTCACGCTGAATCCTGGGGAGAGGACTACCATCCAGGGCAAACAAGGCCGTGGACTCCCTTAACTGTCTGAGAGGAATGTCATGTTCCCGAGCCCAGGTCTCGTCCATAAAACAGCCCTCCGCCCCAGAGTCTATTAAGGCACTGCAGGAAGCTGACGAACCAGTCCAGCGTAGATGGACCGACAAGGTAGTGCAGGATCTTGAAGGAGAGACAGGAGTAGTAGCGCTCACCAGTAGCCCTCCGCTTACTGATGAGCTCTGGCTTTTACTGGACATGAAGTGACAAAATGACCAGCAGAACCGCAATAGAGACAGAGGCGGTTGGTGATTCTCCGTTCCCTCTCCTTAGTCGAGATGCGGATACCTCCCAGCTGCATAGGCTCAGCTCCCGAGCCGGCAGAGGAAGATGGTAGTGATGCGGAGAGGGGGGCAACGGAAAACGCGAGCTCCTTTCCACGAGCTCGGTGACGAAGATCAACCCGTCGCTCAATGCGAATAGCGAGTTCAATCAAGGAATCCACGCTGGAAGGAACCTCCCGGGAGAGAATCTCATCCTTTACCTCTGCGCGGAGACCCTCCAGAAAACGAGCGAGCAAAGCCGGCTCGTTCCAGCCACTGGAGGCAGCAAGAGTGCGAAACTCAATAGAGTAGTCTGTTATGGATCGATTACCTTGACATAGGGAAGACAGGGCCCTGGAAGCCTCCTCCCCAAAAACAGATCGATCAAAAACCCGTATCATCTCCTCCTTAAAGTCCTGATACTGGTTAGTACACTCAGCCCTTGCCTCCCAGATTGCCGTGCCCCACTCACGAGCCCGTCCAGTAAGGAGAGATATGACGTAGGCGACACGAGCAGTGCTCCTGGCGTAAGTGTTGGGCTGGAGAGAAAACACAATATCACACTGGGTGAGGAACGAGCGGCATTCAGTGGGCTCCCCAGAGTAACACGGCGGGTTATTGATTCTGGGCTCCGGAGATTCGAAAGCCCTGGAAGTGGCCGGTGGATCGAGGCGGAGATGGTGAACCTGTTCTGTGAGGTTGGAGACTTGGGTGGCCAGGGTCTCAACGGCATGTCGAGCAGCAGACAATTCCTGCTCGTGTCTGCCTAGCATCGCCCCCTGGATCTCGACGGCTGAGTGGAGAGGATCCGAAGTCGCTGGGTCCATTCTTGGTCGGATTCTTCTGTCAGGTGCGTGAATGAGGACCCAAAAGCGAATTAACAAACAGAGTTTCTTTAATGATGAACACACGTGGGCTCAGATGGACAGGTAGATTCCGACAGGACAGGACAAGGTTGCAGCAAACACGATGATAGTCTGGTTCAGGCATGAGACACACAAACAAGAATCCGACAAGGACAGGAACAAAAACAGAGAGAGATATAGGGACCTAATCAGAGGGAAAAAGGGAACAGGTGGGAAAAGGGGTGAATGAGGTAGTCAGAGAAGACAAGGAACAGCTGGGGGAAAGAGGGACAGAAACGGTAACCTAGTACGACCAGCAGAGGGAGACAGGGTGAAAGGAAAGGACAGAAACAAGACACAACATGACAATACATGACAGGCCCAGTCAGAGTACAGACCTCAACCCGATTGAGCTGCTGTGGCATGATCTCAAGAGAGCAATTTGGTGTTTGTCCCATTTTGTGAATTCTTGGTTGCTGAGCGGACCACAGACCTCACAGCCATGAAGGGCAATGGGTTCTATAACTGGTTCAAGTATTTTTTGCCAGATCCTAATTGGTATGTCGAATTTGATGTTCCTTTTGATGGCATAGAAGGCTCTTCTTGCCTTGTCTCTCAGATCATTCACAGCTTTGTGGAAGTTACCTGTAGAGCTGATGTTTAGACGGAGGTATGTATAGTTTTACTGTCAGGGCCTAGGTCTGACAGAATCTGTGCAGAAGATCTAGGTGCTGCTGTAGGCCCTCCTTGATTGGGGACAGAAGAACCAGATCATCACCAAACAGTAGACAATTACTTCAGATTCTAGTAGGGTGAGGCCGCGTGCTGCAGACTGTTCAAGTACCCTTGCCAATTCTTTGATATATATGTTGAAAAGGGTGGGGCTTAAGCTGCATCCCTGTCTCACCCCATGGCCTTGTGGAAAGAAATGTGTGTTTAGCCAATTTTAACTCCCTATTATTGTTTGTGTACATGAATTTCATAATTTTCCCCCAACACCACTTTCCATCAATTTGCATATCAAATGTAATGTATTTATATAGCCCTTCTTACATCAGCTGATATCTCTAAGTGCTGTACAGAAACCCAGCCTAACACCCCTAACAGCAAGCAATGCAAAACTCCCTAGGAAGAAACCTAGAAAACCCAGGAAGAACCTAGAGAGGAACCAGGCTATGAGGGGTGGCCAGTCCTCTTCTGGTTGTGCCGGGTGGAGATTCTAACAGAACATGGCCAAGATGTTCAAATGTTCATAAATGACCAGTATGGACAAGTAATAGTAATCACAGTGGTTGTCGAGGGTGCAACAGGTCAGCACGGCCAGGTGGACTGGGGACAGCAAGGAGTCATCATGCCAGGTAGTCCTGAGGCATGGTCCTAGGGCTCAGGTCCTCCGAGAGAGAGAAAGAGAGAAAGAGAGAATTAGAGAGAGCATACTTAAATTCACACAGGACACCGGATAAGACAGGAGTAATACTCCAGGTATAACTAACCCTAGCCCCCCGACACAAACTACTGCAGCATAAATACTGGAGGCTGAGACAGGAAGGGTCAGGAGACACTGTGGCCCCATCCGATGATACCCCCAGACAGGGCCAAACAGGCAGGATATAACCCCACCCACTTTTCCAAAGCACAGCCCACACCACTAGAGGGATATCTTCAACCAACTTACCATCCTGAGACAAGGCCGAGTATAGCCCACAAAGATCTCCGCCACGGCACAAGCCAAGGGTGGCGCCAACCCAGACAGGAAGACCACGTCAGTGACTCAACCCACTCAAGTGACGCACCCCTCCTAGGGACGGCATGGAAGAGCACTAGTAGGCCAGTGACTCCGCCCCTGTAATAGGGTTAGAGGCAGAGAATCCCAGTGGAGAGAGGGTACCGGCCAGGCAGAGACAGCAAGGGTGGTTCGTTGCTCCAGTGCCTTTCCGTTCACCTTCACACTCCTGAGCCAGACTACACTCAATCATAGGAACTACTGACGAGATGAGTCTTCAATAAAGACTTAAAGGTTGAGACCGAGTCTGCGTCTCTCACATGGGTAGGCAGACCATTCCATAAAAATGGAGCTCTATAGGAAAAAGCCCTGCCTCCAGCTGTTTGCTTAGAAATTCTAGGGACAATTAGGAGGCCTGCGTATTGTGACCGTAGCGTACGTGTAGGTATGTACGGCAGGACCAAATCGGAAAGATAGGTAGGAGCAAGCCCATGTAATGCTTTGTAGATTAGCAGTAAAACCTTGAAATCAGCCCTTGCCTTGACAGGAAGCCAGTGTAGGGAGGCTAGCACTGGAGTAATATGATCAAATTTTTGGGT
This sequence comes from Oncorhynchus mykiss, assembly GCF_057628025.1. Classification (NCBI taxonomy): domain Eukaryota; kingdom Metazoa; phylum Chordata; class Actinopteri; order Salmoniformes; family Salmonidae; genus Oncorhynchus; species Oncorhynchus mykiss. Next base: position 36,041,713 of record NC_143041.1, read on the forward strand.
TCTAGTCAGGATTCTAGCAGCCGTATTTAACACTAACTGAAGTTTATTTAGTGCTTTGTCCGGTAGTGTGGGAGCAAGCGGTACATAAAGGGACAAACATAATACTGTACCACAAGAGGAAGATACACTTAGAGTGCATTTGCCATTCTGGTAAAATGCATTGTCTATTGTATAGGACAGGAAACCAAAGTAAGGCCATGAGAGCATAGGACAGCTGGACATACCAAGGTCAGAGGGACGTACAAAGGAGGGGGTCAACCAAATGACCAACGGATGGACTATAGACACAGGGCATATATTTTTAGGACATGAAGAGAAGAGACACATAGTCTACTAGTCCTAATAAGGACAGACATACCAAAGAACACACCAAGCTAAAACATGAGGGGCCCCATAGGATAAGATGGGCATGTATTATTTTTGGGACATGAAGAGGTCCTGTCACCATTATGGCCTGATGGCTCTCATGGCCTTACTTTGGTTTCCTGTCCTATACAATAGACAATGCATTTCACCAGAATGGCAGATGCACTCTAAGACTGAAAGCAGATATGGGCGTTATTGGGCGTGAACAAGCAGGATGCACAGATTGGGATATGATGGTGGCAGATGGACTGAGGGATGTAACTTCATTTGCATGTGGGATGGACTCATATGTTGTATGTGTATAAAAACAGAGCCAGTGCTCTGGAAAAGGGTGTGTTCCGCGGACCATCTAGGCTTCTGATATGTTTGTATTACAAGCCTATATTGAATTCACAAGTTCTTGTAAGTGTTATATTTTGTAACGATCCTCCACGACAGTAGCCGGAAAGTAGAGCATTCCAGTAATCTAACAAAAGCATGGATACATTTTTCTGCATCATTTTTGGTCAGAAAGTTTCTGTTTTTGGCAATGTTACGTAGATGGAAAAAATCTCTCCAATCTCTCCAAAAGAATGTGGTGATCGATGGTATCAAAAGCAGCACTAAGGTCTAGGAGCACGAGGACAGATGCAGAGCCTCGGTCTGATATCATTAAAAGGTAATTTACCACTTCACAAGTGCAGTCTCAGTGCTATGATGGGGTCTAAAATCAGACTGAAGCATTTCATATGCATTGTTTGTCTTCGGGAAGGCAGTGAGTTGCTGCGCAACAGCCTTTTCTAAACATTTTGAGAGGAATGAAAGATTCGATATACTGTAGGCCGATAGTTTTTTATATTTTCTGGGTCAAGGTTTGGCTTTTCAAGAGAGGCTTTACTACTGCCACTTTTAGTGAGTTTGGTACACATCCTGTGGATAGAGAGCCGTTTATTATGTTCAACATAGGAGGGCCAAGCACAGGAAGCAGCTCTTTCAGTAGTTTAGTTGGAATAGGGTCCAGTATGCAGCTTGAAGGTTTAGAGGCCTTGATTATTTTCATCATTCTGTCAAGAGATATAGTACTAAAACATTTGAGTGTCTCTCTTGATCCTAGGTCCTGGCAGAGTTGTGCAGACGCAGGACAACTGAGCTTTGAAGGAATACGCAGATTTAAAGAGGAGTACGTAATTTGTTTCTAATAAGTTCATGAATTTATTACTGCTGAAGTGAAAGCCATCCTCACTTGGGGAATGCTGCTTTTTAGTTAGCTTTGTGACAGTATCAAAAATAAAATTCGGATTGTTCTTATTTTCCTCAATTAAGTTGGAAAAATAGGATGATCGAGCAGCAGTAAGGGCTCTTCGATACTGCACAGTACTGTCTTTCCAAGCTAGTTGGAAGACTTCCAGTTTGGTGTGGCGCCATTTCCGTTCCAATTTTCTGGAAGCTTGCTTCAGAGCTCGGGTATTTTCTGTATACCGGGGAGCTAGTTTCTTATGACAAATGTTTTTAGTTTTTAGGGGTGCAACTGCATCTAGGGTATTGCGCAAGGTTAAATTGAGTTCCTCAGTTAGGTGGTTAACTGATTTTTGTCCTCTGACATCCTTGGGTAGGAAGAGGGAGTCTGGAAGGGCATCAAGGAATCTTTGTGTTGTCTGTGAATTTATAGCATGACTTTTGATGCTCTGGTTGGGGTCTGAGCAGATTATTTGTTTCAATTGCAAACTTAATAAAATGGTGGTCCGATAGTCCAGGAATATGAGGAAAAACATTAAGATCCACAACATTTATTCCATGGGACAAAACTAGGTCCAGAGTATGACTGTGACAGTGAGTAGGTCCAGAGACATGTTGGACAAAACCCACCGAGTCGATGATGGCTCCGAAAGCCTTTTGGAGTGGGTCTGTGGACTTTTCCATGTGAATATTAAAGTCACCAAAAATGTGAATATTATCTGCTAAGACTACAATGTCCGATAGGAATTCAGGGAACTCAATGCGGAACGCTGTATATGGCCCAGGAGGCCTGTAAACAGTAGCTATAAAAAAGTGATTGTGTAGGCTGCATAGATTTCATGACTTGAAGCTCAAAAGACGAAAACGTCATTTTTTTTGGTAAATTGAAATTTGCTATCTTAAATGTTAGCAACACCTCCGCCTTTGGGGGATATACGGGGGATATGGTCACTAGTTTAACCAGAAGGTGAGGTCTCATTAAACACGGTAAATTCATCAGGCTTAAGCCATGTTTCAGTCAGGCCAATCACATCAAGATTATGATCAGTGATTAGTTCATTGACTATAATTTCCTTTTAAGTAAGGGATCTAAACATTAAGTAGCCCTATTTTGAGATGTGAGGTATCACGATCTCTTTCAATAATGACAGGAATGGAGGAGGTCTTTATCCTAGTGAGATTGCTAAGGCGAACACCGCCATGTTTAGTTTTGCCCAACCCAGGTCGAGGCACAGACACGGTCTCAATGGGGATAGCTGAGCTGACTACACTGACTGTGCTAGTGGCAGACTCAGGCTAACAGCCTGCTGCCTGGCCTGCACCCTATTTCATTGTGGAGCTAGAGGAGTTAGAGCCCTGTCTATGTTGGTAGATAAGATGAGAGCACCCCTCCAGCTAGGATGGAGCCCGTCATTCCTCAGCAGGCCAGGCTTGGTCCTGTTTGTGGGTGAGTCCCAGAAAGAGGGCCAATTATCTACAAATTCTATCTTTTGGGAGGGGCAGAAAACAGTTTTCAACTAAAGTAGAGGAGGGAGTTTAAGGATGATAGGTCCTACGAAAGTTAAGTATTCATCCGTTTTTGCTCAGCTGCCCATAGCCCTGTTCACTCAGCCTCGAGGCAGGAGGGGAGGGTGGAGTCGGCCAGGAGGTAAGGGGACATTGAGTCATAGGATGCGGAAAGGGAGAGTAGGGTCAAAGAGGCAGAACCAAGAAAGAGAGAGAGAGGCCAAATCAAGAAAGAGAGAGAGAGGCAGAATAGAGAGAGAGGCAGAATAGAGAGAGAGAGAGAGATAATTGCGATGGCGCATGACCATCTGTGTGTGGCTAGCTTTGAAGGAGAGGGAGACCAAAAAGGAAACAAAGTAGTAATCTGAGACCTGGAGAGGGTTGGTGTGAGATTAATAGGCAAACAGCCTCTAGTAAAGATGAGGTCAAGCGTATTACCTGCCTTGTGAGTGGGAGGGGACTGGGAAAGGGTGAGGTCAAAAGAGGAGTGGAAAGAAAGAGTTGTCAAGAAATCGAAGGCAGACGTTGGGAGGTTGTAGTCACCAAGTAAGAAGAGCAGTGAGCCATCGTTAGGAAATTAGCTTATCATGGTGTCAAGCTTATGAAGGAACTCTAAGGGAACCTGGTGGGCAATAGATGACAACAATGTTAAGCCTGAGAGGACAAGTGACAGTAACAGCATGGAATTCAAATGAGGAGAAGGACAGGTGAGATGGACAGGTGAGAAATGAGCAGCCCTGTGCCACCACCGTGACGACCAGATGCTCTCGGACTATGAGAGAAAACGTAGTCAGATGAAGAGAGAGCAGCTGGAGTAGTAGTGTTCTCTGGGGTGATCCATGTCTCCATCAGAACTCTGGGTTCTTGACTTCAGATCGGCAGTTCCAAACGCTGCCAGAGACCAGGAATTCCACATGGGTTGTGTGCGCAGGGTACACTAATTTAGAAAGGTTGCAGCCAAGGGGTGGGGTGTGTCTGTAAAGCCTACAGGGAGAGGTGTAAACAGTTATAGAAAAAACACATACAGTAGCTGCCAACGCTACAAAAGAGCAAAATGAGATTATCTGAAAATAACTAGGTAAGATACTCACATGAGAAAGTGGTGTCGAGCGATCCTCTCATAACACCACAGAACAACTCGGCAGAAGCGTCTTAGTTTTGTGACGAGAACATCGCTGACACGACCGCCACTGACACGACCGCCACTGACACAGCCACTGCTGAGAAACAGGAGAGACTGAAGTACTAACACTAATTGCTAATTGCCTTGTAGAGGTGAAGAGCACACCTCCCAGTACTAATAGCTGATTTCCTAGGAGAGGAGAATCCACCCCTCCTCCAATACAGCTCCTGATTACCAAAAACAACAACAGTCACAAATTGCTCTGCTCCTTAATCCTGGTTGATGTGTCAACAAACATCTGCAAGTTATGAACAGTCAGCAGTTCACACACCAAGTAGGCTACTGGGAAGACAGGCAGCACTTAAAATAGATATCCCTAGCTAGCAAAAAGACAGTACTAGACAACAACAGTTTAAGACAAAATCTATACTGGAGATATCAGGAGTCCTCTAGTTCAATGGTTCCCAACATGGAGTACTTGGCCTAACCATAGGGGGTACTTGAGACCATAGCCTTACTGGTAAAATGCAAATGAGGGGTTACTTCATTATTGCAATAATGAAGCTGGTCAACGCCACCCATCCGTATTTAACCTTTATTTAACTAAGCAAGCCAGTGAAGAACAAATTCCTATTTACAATGACGGCCTACACCGGCCAAACCCAGATGATGCTGGGCCAATTGTGCACCTCCCTATGGGACTCCCAATCATGGCCGGTTGTGATACAGCCTGAATTCAAACCAGGGTGTCTGTCGTGATGCCTCTAGCACTGAGATGCAGTGCCTTAGACCACTGCGCCACTCAGGAGTCCATCGTTGAGAGCCCAACAAGCAGATTTGGTTTACAGCTCTGTATAGCAAAGTACATCCTCCTGAATGTTCATGACAAACAACAGATGTCTGGAATGGGTCAAAATGTTAGGATTTGTATGTGAGAAAGGAGTATCCCTCAGCCAGATAGCATTTGCTGTGTAGACAGTTCCAATTGTATAGAAACCAGGGTTTGGCCCCTAAGACAAGGCTCCTCCCATCAGCCATTCACACCAGAGACATCTTCTCCCTGGTACCTCATATAATGCACAACACCAACTCATTCTATGGAATGTCGGCTATAGGTTCTATCATCAAGCCATCATGAATAATTTGCCAGCGCCAAGCCCCAGAAGCCCAACTCAGTCCCACAGACACAGATGAGAGAGTACTAAGAAACCGTATTCGATGCATAAACAGTATTATAACATAATCTTGTAATTTTTCTACTTTATGATGCAATAGCTGAAAAGGGTAGGAAATACTGCTCTAGCTTATTTCTATAATAAGTCTTCTAATTCAGCATTTATCGCACAACGTTAAACTTGATCATATTAATTTCTAATACAAAATGATTTGCATACATTTATCATCTTTCTCCCTACATACTGTACAAATGGGATCCCATTCATGGGGAACTGGGTATACAGCCTCCCTGCTGATAGTAGGGAAGCCAGAGTTATGGAGTTATTTTCACCACACACACACACACACAAGAACACGCACACACACGCACGCACGTGCACGCGCTCCAGAGGTAGTGTGGATAGAAAGTAATTACATTGGCCCTCCCAAGAAGCTTCTTCCACAATCCTCCAGGAAAGCACAAATTAAAAAATTTGAGATTCCATTTTGTTGGAATTTAATCAAATCTAATTGCTCTGTAAAATCTAAAAGACAGCCCCATACTAAAAAGGTCAGCCAGAGCAATACAAAGGTTACAGTTGCGTTAAAGTTTGCCTATGGATTTTTGTTAATTGGCTTCACATCGAACTTGTCAATCAAAAATTGTCCAAACACTAATATCACTATGGGCTAAATCTGAACATGAGAAGCATATATGAAACTCATCCCACATACAGTATATTGATGTCAATGGGGAGATTTGCAAAAAAAATTCAAGGTTAGAATAACTAATTGATTTACCATAGCACTTACGAAACAGACCAAACAGTTGTCCAACAAAGCCCTTATCATGATTAATCTAGTTGGCTGCGTCTCAATCTACTTATGTATCCCTTCTGCATCTGCGGTGGAAGGTAGCAGAGCCACAGCACTGCTTGTCAGACCAGGAGATATCCCGAAAGCGTTCTTCTCACGAAAGCGTCTGCAGTGTCTGAAAAGTTTGGGCTACAAGTTAATAAAACCACTCTCACGAACTCCGTTTTGCTCTACGACCCCCACAAGTGTCATGGGACTTGTCTGAAGGTAACCCGGTACTGGTTTAAAAAATGAATAAAGGTATGGAAGTAGTTTTGTGTCAACAAAGGTAAATATTTCCTGAGCTTTCTCTACCTCCTATAAATAGGACAGACCCTTTTTTTTGACTATCTGTTTTGCCATTCATTTGAATGTTATTCAATGCGTTTCTATGGACTATAGCAGTAAAGGCCAAATTCAGTATTATAACAAATCATTTTAAAATTGACACAGCCTCCCTGCAGATAGTTCCTACATGGGTCCTGAAATTCTAAACCAAATAGCAAATCGATCCATGGTATGACCATTTTAAAACAATCCCTACCAAAGTCTTATAATTAACTACCAGAGAACGCTGGCCTTGCCCTGATATTTGTTTTCAAAATGCTCTGAAACCCTGAGTCAGGTGTGTATTGAAATAGCTCCTTCAGAAAAATACATTATGTGGAGTCTGAGACAGAATGCGCCCTTGTCTGATTCTCAGACCTTTAAAGCCACCAACCTTCTCTCGCTCTTTCTGTATTTCTTTCTCTCTTTCTCTCTCTCTTTCTCTGGTCTTTCTCTCTCTATCTCTCTCTCCCTCTCTATCTCTCTCTCTCCACTTACCTCTACCCGCCCACACACACACACTCACACACATATAAGCACACACAGAGAGAGAGAAAAAGAGACAGAGAGAGAGAGTGACATACACAGCTGCCTCTCTCTTCTCTTCCCAGTGCCTGTGTCCTCGCTTGGGATTTTATGACACAAATAACAAAACACAGGAACAGATTGGGGCCCTCTGAGTGCTGCACACACTCTGAACACTGGAGCTATGGTAATTGGATAAACCCAGCTCTCCCTTCATTCACAATCGCTTTGTTTCAGATGCATGCCTTGTCTCTGTTGTTTCAGTTTTGTATGTGGTCATTTTTTATAAAGCTGTTTAATGTACAGTATTTAGTGTTGTGGTTGTGTGTAATAGATTAAGTATGTGTAGGTGGAGTGTGTGTGTGGGGGGTGGGTTGTGTGTGTGTGTGTGTGTGTGTGTGTGTGTGTGATCAGAATGACATAAGGTTGCTTAATTTCTGCTCTGTTCCTCGATGCATTTACATGTCGGTTACATATACAACTCATATTAAGAGTAAAAATAAAATAGTGCTGGAGCACCATTATAAAATTCAAGGCTACTCCCCCTGACACCCAGAAATAGAGGGTTTAGTTGGGTTCTAGGCTTGACACAGACATAATATGATACAACTGCCACTCTCCCTCTAATAATGACTAACATCTCGTCTGCTGTGGGATTTACTGCTGTGTTAGTTTGATGAATTTGCAGGAAACAACTGAAATAAAATGAGCAGAGAGATTGGCAGTAGTTGGTAGTTCTGTCCCCTGACTTTCAGCCAACTAGGAGAATATAAATAAGATTGGTTCACTAATGAATCAGTTTAAACCAAGTTTTCAACCCCCACATTGTGCTAAAAACAGATATAGTTTATTGAAGGAAATGTTGTTCCAGTTGAGAAATGTTTTGAAAAATCAAAGTCTATTAGCTACTTTTTATTTTATATGCTCTTTTCGATGGGGGTGGGGTGGGGGGTTGAGCGGGCACACCGCTGATGTTCCCTTGAGCAAGGAAACTTAACCCCCTAAACTGCTCATTGGGCGCTGCACTGCAGCTACCCTCTGCTCCAGCCTCTCCAACCTAACTATATTAACTCTATGAACTCTATCAACTCTGTTAGCTGAATTAGCTCTATAAACTATATTAGCTCTATAAATGATATTAGCTCTATTAACTCTATAAACTCGGTTAGCTCTATTAGCTCTATAAACTCTATTAGTGCTATTAGCTCTATAAACTATATTAGTTCTATTAAGTTATGTTAGCTCTATTAGCTCTATTAAGCTCTGTTAGCTCTATTAGCTCTATTAAGCTCTGTTAGCTCTATTAGCTCTGTTAGCTCTATTAAGTTATGTTAGCTCTATTAGCTCTATTAAGCTCTGTTAGCTCTATTAGCTCTATTAAGCTCTGTTAGCTCTATTAGCTCTGTTAGCTCTATTAAGCTATATCAGCTCTATTGAGCCAGGTTAGCTCTATTAGCTCTATTAGTTATATTAGCTATATTAGCTATATTAATCTGTGTTAGCTCTATTAGCTATATTAGTTATATTACCTATATTAGCTATATTAATCTTTGTTAGCTCTATTAGCTCTATTAGTTATATTAGTTATATTAGCTCTATTAACTCTATTAGCTCTATTAGTTATATTAGCTCTATTATCTCTATTATCTCTATTAGTTATATTAGCTTCATTAGCTCGATTAGCTATATTAGTTATATTAGCTCTATTAGCTATGTTAGCTATATTAGCTATATTGGCTCTGTTAGCTCTATTAGCTATGTTAGCTCTATTAGCTCTATTAAGCTCTGTTAGCTCTATTGGTTATATTAGCTCTATTAGCTATATTAGTTATATTAGCTCTATTAGCTCTATTAAGCTCTGTTAGCTCTATTGGTTATATTAGCTCTATTAGCTATATTAGTTATATTAGCTCTATTAGCTCTATTAAGCTCTGTTAGCTATATTGGTTATATTAGCTCTATTAGCTATATTAGTTATATTAGCTCTATTAGCTCTATTACCTATTTGAGTTATATTAGCTCTATTAGCTCTTATGGTGTTTGGACCTGGATTTGGTCTGGAGAAGTCTGCATGCCAGTGCTAGACTATGTGGGCGTTGCGTAAGATAAGGTGCATGGTCTGATACAGCACTGTGTCTCATTAGACTCCAATGGGGAGAGATGTCTGCTGACGGGACAGGAGTCCTGAGGGGTGGGGGTGGGGGTGCATGGAAACACTTGAGTAAAAGTAAAGATACCTTAATCGAAAACAGTTTGCTTGTTTTAAATATGCTTTATTATCAAAAGAAAATGCAATTGCTATAATATACTTACGTAAGTATCAAAAGTAAAAATGTAAATCATTTATGATTCCTTATATTAAGCAAACCAGACGGCTTCATTTTCTTATATATTTTTATTTATTTATGGATAGCCAGGGGCACACTGCAACACCCAGACATAATTTACAAACGAAGCATGTTTGCATCGTGAGTCTGCCAGATCAGAGGCAGTAGAGATGACCGGGGTTGTTCTCTTGATGAGTGCGTGAATTGGACCATTTTCCTATTCAAAATGTAAGGAGTACTTTTGGGTGTCAGGGAAAATGTATGGAGTAAAAGTAAAAGTTGTCTAAAATATAAATAGTAAAGTACAGATATCCCAAAAAACTACTTAAATACTTTACACCACTGTGAGTGTCTCTCCGTTATGTACGTATGTAGCCAGTGTAGCTGAGGCCTACCGTCCTAAATGCTCTCCTGCAGCCCCTTTCTCTGTGCATTAAGATCAACCTCATAAACCACCTCTGGGCTGGCGATGCAGAGGTTTGCCAGGCCTGTGTGTCTACTCTAGAGCACGAGAAAGTGGATGGGGTAAATAATGAGAGGAAGAAGAGAGAGGTTAAAGGAGGAGAGAAAGCATGGGTTTTGTTTTTATCTATGTAAATGTCATTATCTAACAGCCCATCATTAATTGTACATTCTTAAAATAACACAAGTGTGTAAAGTACACGGAATCTGATTACATTGTGCCATGTACATTCAGAGAGAAGAAGTGCAAGCTCCTGAACATAACCCAAATTGAATGCAAGAGAACTATAAAGCTTCACCACGTTACCCTCCTCTTCCGCCTCGTCTTCACTCCCTTCCTTCTCTTGTCCCTTCCCTCTTCCTCCTCTTCCTCTCTTACCTACTCATCTCTCTCCCTTCCCTCCTCTTTCCTCACTTCCTCATCTCCCTCAGTTCCCTACTCATCTCCCTCCCTTCCCTCCTTTTTCCTCTCTCCTCTCCCTCTCTTTTCCCTACTCACCTCCCACCCTTCCCTCCTCTTTCCTCACTTCCTCATCTCCCTCAGTTCCCTACTCATCTCCCTCCCTTCCCTCCTTTTTCCTCTCTCCTCCTCTCCCTCTCTTTTCCCTACTCACCTCCTACCCTTCCCTCCTCTTTCCTGACTTCCTCATGTCACTCAGTTCCCTACTCATCTCCCCCTTCCCTCCTTTTTCCTCTCTCCCCCTCTTCCTCTCTTCCAAACCATTTGATTCACAATAGTTCTCCTGGTGACCTGCTGATCAGGTTGAGAAAGGCCATAGCAGAAAGGTCCACATACATGGGGCTGCGTGTGGTGAGCAACAAACATTGCTGATTTTAGTCCTGATTGCCAATCAGATGTCCTTTGTGTCCTTTGGTTAAGACAGAATCTCAGTTCAGGGTGCTTGGTTCTTCTAACCTCCTTTTCATAGACTGTTCAGCAGTCTACAGGGGATGTGTGTAATCCACTGAAAAACAATATATATATATATATATATATATATATATATATATATATATATATATGAGTATTTTTTTATTTATTATTAGTTCACTCTACAGTCACAAAAATGTTTGCACTATGATGTGACATGCTACACTTTGCTTGTTGAAAGTGCTATATCTTTAAAAACTTGGACATTTGGACTGTAACAACAGTGGACTAATTACATTTTTGGGGGTGATTATTCCTTTAAACAAAAGGAAACTTCAGCTGCTGTTAAGCAGCCCTTTGTATTCGATCATAAGGGCTTCAAGTACTTTATTTTACCATATGCTAGTGTCTCTGGTTGTCTTCCTTTTTATTGAGACACTCTGGGACAAGAGTGACAAGAAAAAACTTTGACTAGGAATACTCTGTGACTGTGTGAATACAGGCCCTGGTCTTTGACTGGGTACAGGACAGGAATACTCTGTGATTGTGTGAATACAGGACCTGGTCTTTGACTAGGTACGGGACAGGAATACTCCGTGACTGTGTGAATACAGGCCCTGGTTTTTGACTAGGTACAGGACAGGAATACTCCGTGACTGTGTGAATACAGGCCCTGGTTTTTGACTAGGTACAGGACAGGAATACTCTGTTACTGTGTGAATACAGGCCCTGGTCTTTGACTAGGTACAGGACAGGAATACTCCGTGACTGTGTGAATACAGGCCCTGGTGCAAGAGGCTGAGCAGATGCTCCACGTTGGAGCTGGGTTCACACCATTGACTCTGTTCATGTTAATGTACTCACTGTAATGTAAGTCTCTTTGGATAAAAAAAAAACTATTTTACTAGTATTAACATAGTATTATAATAACAGTAAGGGGTGGCAGGTAGCCTAGTGGTTAAGAGTGTTGGGCCAGTAACTGGAAGGTTGCTGGTTTGAATCCCCAAGATTTTTTAATTTTTTTTTTATTTTACCTTTATTTAACCAGGTAGGCAAGTTGAGAACAAGTTCTCATTTACAATTGCGACCTGGCCAAGATAAAGCAAAGCAGTTCGACAGATACAACGACACAGAGTTACACATGGAGTAAAACAAACATACAGTCAATAATACAGTATAAACAAGTCTATATACAATGTGAGCAAATGAGGTGAGAAGGGAGGTAAAGGCAAAAAAAGGCCATGGTGGCAAGGTAAATACAATATAGCAAATAAAACACTGGAATGGTAGTTTTGCAATGGAAGAATGTGCAAAGTAGAAATAAAAATAATGGGGTGCAAAGGAGCAAAATAAATTAATTAATTAAATACAGTTGGGAAAGAGGTAGTTGTTTGGGCTAAATTATAGGTTGGCTATGTACAGGTGCAGTAATCTGTGAGCTGCTCTGACAGTTGGTGCTTAAAGCTAGTGAGGGAGATAAATGTTTCCAGTTTCAGAGATTTTTGTAGTTCGTTCCAGTCATTGGCAGCAGAGAACTGGAAAGAGAGGCGGCCAAAGAAATAATTGGTTTTGGGGGTGACTAGAGAGATATACCTGCTGCGTGTGCTACAGGTGGGAGATGCTATGGTGACCAGCGAGCTGAGATAAGGGGGGACTTTACCTAGCAGGGTCTTGTAGATGACATGGAGCCAGTGGGTTTGGCGACGAGTATGAAGCGAGGGCCAGCCAACGAGAGCGTACAGGTCGCAATGGTGGGTAGTATATGGGGCTTTGGTGACAAAACGGATTGCACTGTGATAGACTGCATCCAATTTGTTGAGTAGGGTATTGGAGGCTATTTTGTAAATGACATCGCCAAAGTCGAGGATTGGTAGGATGGTCAGTTTTACAAGGGTATGTTTGGCAGCATGAAGGTAGCTTGGTTGCGAAATAGGAAGCCAATTCTAGATTTAACTTTGGATTGGAGATGTTTGATATGGGTCTGGAAGGAGAGTTTACAGTCTAACCAGACACTTAAGTATTTGTAGTTGTCCACGTATTCTAAGTCAGAGCCGTCCAGAGTAGTGATGTTGGACAGGCGGGTAGGTGCAGGTAGCGATCGGTTGAAGAGCATGCATTTAGTTTTACTTGTATTGAAGAGCAATTGGAGGCCACGGAAGGAGAGTTGTATGGCATTGAAGCTTGCCTGGAGGGTTGTTAACACAGTGTCCAAAGAAGGGCCGGAAGTATACAGAATGGTGTCATCTGCGTAGAGGTGGATCAGAGACTCACCAGCAGCAAGAGCGACCTCATTGATGTATACAGAGAAGAGAGTCGGTCCAAGAATTGAACCCTGTGGCACCCCCATAGAGACTGCCAGAGGTCCGGACAACAGACCCTCCGATTTGACACACTGAACTCTATCAGAGAAGTAGTTGGTGAACCAGGCGAGGCAATCATTTGAGAAACCAAGGCTGTTGAGTCTGCCGATGAGGATGTGGCGATTGACAGAGTCGAAAGCCTTGGCCAGATCAATGAATACGGCTGCACAGTAATGTTTCTTATCGATGGCGGTTAAGATATCGTTTAGGACCTTGAGCGTGGCTGTAGTGCACCCATGACCAGCTCTGAAACCAGATTGCATAGCAGAGAAGGTATGGTGAGATTCGAAATGGTCGGTAATCTGTTTGTTGACTTGGCTTTTGAAGACCTTAGAAAGGCATAGTAGGATAGATATAGGTCTGTAGCAGTTTGGGTCAAGAGTGTCCCACCCTTTGAAGAGGGGGATGACCGCAGCTGCTTTCCAATCTTTGGGAATCTCAGACGACACGAAAGAGAGGTTGAACAGGCTAGTAATAGGGGTGGCAACAATTTCGGCAGATAATTTTAGAAAGAAAGGGTCCAGATTGTCTAGCCCGGCTGATTTGTAGGGGTCCAGATTTTGCAGCTCTTTCAGAACATCAGCTGAATGGATTTGGGAGAAGGAGAAATGGGGAAGGCTTGGGCGAGTTGCTGTTGGGGGTGCAGTGCTGTTGACAGGGGTAGGAGTAGCCAGGTGGAAAGCATGGCCAGCCGTAGAAAAATGCTTATTGAAATTCTCAATTATGGTGGATTTATCAGTGGTGACAGTGTTTCCTATCTTCAGTGCAGTGGGCAGCTGGGAGGAGGTGTTCTTATTCTCCATGGACTTTACAGTGTCCCAGAACTTTTTTGAGTTAGTGTTGCAGGAAGCAAATTTCTGCTTGAAAAAGCTAGCCTTGGCTTTTCTAACTGCCTGTGTATAATGGTTTCTAGCTTCCCTGAACAGCTGCATATCACGGGGGCTGTTCGATGCTAATGCAGAACGCCATAGGATGTTTTTGTGTTGGTTAAGGGCAGTCAGGTCAGGGGAGAACCAAGGGCTATATCTGTTCCTGGTTCTAAATTTCTTGAATGGGGCATGTTTATTTAAGATGGTTAGGAAGGCATTTAAAAAAAATATCCAGGCATCCTCTACTGACGGGATGAGGTCAATATCCTTCCAGGATACCCCGGCCAGGTCGATTAGAAAGGCCTGCTCGCTGAAGTGTTTCAGGGAGCGTTTTACAGTGATGAGAGGAGGACGTTTGACCACTGACCCATTATGCAGGCAATGAGGCAGTGATCGCTGAGATCTTGGTTGAAGACAGCAGAGGTGTATTTAGAGGGGAAGTTGGTTAGGATGATATCTATGAGGGTGCCCGTGTTTAAGGCTTTGGGGAGGTACCTGGTAGGTTCATTGATAATTTGTGTGAGATTGAGGGCATCAAGTTTAGATTGTAGGATGGCTGGGGTGTTAAGCATGTTCCAGTTTAGGTCGCCTAGCAGCACGAGCTCTGAAGATAGATGGGGGGCAATCAGTTCACATATGGTGTCCAGAGCACAGCTGGGGGCAGAGGGTGGTCTATAGCAGGCGGCAACGGTGAGAGACTTGTTTTTAGAGAGGTGAGAGGTGAGAGAGGTACAGACCTGGATAGCAGGACAGAACTCTGCAGGCTATCTTTGCAGTAGATTGCAACACCGCCCCCTTTGGCAGTTCTATCTTGTCTGAAAATGTTGTAGTTTGGAATTAAAATGTCTGAATTTTTGGTGGTCTTCCTAAGCCAGGATTCAGACACAGCTAGAACATCCGGGTTGGCAGAGTGTGCTAAAGCAGTGAATAGAACAAACTTAGGGAGGAGGCTTCTAATGTTAACATGCATGATACCAAGGCTATTACGGTTACAGAAGTCGTCAAAAGAGAGCGCCTGGGGAATAGGAGTGGAGCTAGGCACTGCAGGGCCTGGATTCACCTCTACATCGCCAGAGGAACATAGGAGGAGTAGAATAAGGGTGCGGCTAAAAGCAATAAGAATTGGTCGTCTAGAACGTCTGGAACAGAGAGTAAAAGGAGGTTTCTGGGGGCGATAAAATAGCATCAAGGTATAATGTACAGACAAAGGTATGGTAGGATGTGAATACAGTGGAGGTAAACCTAGGTATTGAGTGATGAAGAGAGAGATATTGTCTCTAGAAACATCATTGAAACCAGGAGATGTCATTGCATGTGTGGGTGGTGGAACTAATAGGTTGGATAAGGTATAGTGAGCAGGACTAGAGGCTCTACAGTGAAATAAGCCAATAAACACTAACCAGAACAGCAATGGACAAGACATATTGACATTAAGGAGAGGCATGCTTAGTCGAGTGATCAAAAGGGTCCAGTGAGTGGAGAGGTTGGTTGAGGGTCACGGCGATTTAGACAGCTAGCCAGGCCATCGGTAGCAAGCTAGCATAGGATGGAGGTCTGTTGTTAGCCACATCTTGCGTTCGGTCAGTAGATTAGTGGGGTTCCGTGTGGTAGAGGGGATTAATCCAAATCACACAACAACAACAAAAATAAGAACAATAGATATAGTTATAGAGGCCCGAGAAGAAAACGTAATAATAATAAAAATAAATAAATTGTCCGATTGTCTATTCAGATAGCAGCCGGTAAGACAGCTAACGGTTAGCGGGCCGCAGATGGGCGTTCAGGTAACGTCGCGACGGAGGAGCCAGCCGGATCTCCTTCAGGTAGATAACGTCGGCAGTCCAGTTGTGAAGGCCCGGTGGGGCTCCGCGTAGGCAGTAAAACGGGTCCGGATAGGTGACTGCAGCCCAGGAGTGAATGATGGAACTCAGGAGTGATTGACGGAGCTGGCTAGCACCGGAATAATTGATGTTTGCTCCGGAATCGACGAAAGCCGATTGTCACACGGATAGCAGCTAGCTAGCTGTGAGATCCGGGTATGAATGTCCAGAGAGCAGTTGAAATCCAGGGACATGGAGAGAAAAATTGGTCCGGTATGTTCCGTTCCGAGCCGCGCCGTACAAAACTAGCGATAGATTTTCGAGCTAAAGGATAGCTGATGACCACAAACCGTGGTTAGCTGAATACTAACGATTTGCCAGTAAAGAAGCTAACTAGCTTCTGATTAGCTTCTGGATTAGCTTCTGGGCTAGCCCCTGGCTAGCTTCTGGCTAGTTTCTGGCTAGCTTCTTGGAGTTTCTGGCTAGCTTCTTGGAGGATTACAGATCTGAGGTAAATAATACTTTTTTATAAATATAAATTGGTGAGGCGGGTTGCAGGAGAGTGTTTTGAAGATGAGTTGATGGAAAACAAAAATAAAATGTATGTGGAAAAAGTTGTAAATATATATATATACAGGACACGACAAGACGGGGACAAAAGACGTCTGAACTGCTATGCGATCTTGGTGAAAATGTGTCTAGGTGAAAGATGACTAGGTGAAGAACCTGTTGATGTCCCCTTGAGCAAGGCACTGGATCAGAGCATCTCCTTAATTACTAAAATGTAGAGGAAGCTAACACCTGTAGAGTGAGTTGTAGTAATAGGGTGCCATCTATTAACGATGAGTGTCCAGCATCAATCAAACAGGTAGAGGCGGCCACTGGTATTCTAGGCTACATCTTCATATAGACACTCTGAGACTCTTGGTTATTATCACTGAAGCAGGTGCATTATATTTACCATCACAGTTTATAGAATAACTGTAAGAGTTAAAAACATAATCTGAACTACTGAAGTGAATAAAAAGTAGAAGCCTAATTTACTGTAAATTTTTTTTTACAATATATATTTCCTCAAACCATCCCTCTCTGATCACGACACACGTACAAGACACCATGAAGTCAAATCAGTGTGATCTTAGTGGACTCCTCCTGTGCATGGAGGCCTCCTCCTGCATGTTGAAGACTCCTCCTGTGTGTTGAGGACTCCTCCTGTTTCGTTGAGGTCTCTTCCTGTGCGTTGAGGCCTCCTCCTGTGCGTTGAGGCCTCCTCCTGTGCGTTAAGGTCTCTTCCTGTGCGTTGAGGACTCTTCCTGTGCGTTGGGGTCTCTTCCTGTGCGTTGCGGACTCCTCCTGTGCGTTAAGGCCTCCTCCTGTGCGTTGAGGACTCCTCCTGTGCGTTCAGGTCTCTTCCTGTGCTTTGCCCTAGGCACCAAGGCTGGATTTGACAGGGAGGTCCTGAGTTTATGCAGCGTGGCATTGGGGTTGGCACACACCATTACACACAGGCCCCGAGTCCCTGCACGCAGGAGCATCACACACACACAAACACACACATAGACACCCACGGAAATATTACACAGAGAAACACAAACACACGTATGAAGAGGCGCATAAACACAGACACACATACTGATAGCTTCCTGCATGGCCAGTGCAGCCAATGAGTTAGCTGGTTGTCCCCCTTTCCTTTCCGAACCTCATTGAGTCCGGAGGTTGGAGGCTCTCCATCAATTAAATATCTATGGGAATAGTTCAGACCTCACTGGGTCCAATCTCTGAAAGCATAACAGCAACAGATGGTGGAAGTGCCCCTGAATGCTCTCTCTCTCTCTAGCGCGCTCTCTCTCTCTAGCGCACTCTCTCTCTCTCTCTTCTCTCTGTCTTTTCCTGCTGTAGCAAACTGTCTCAAATTAAGATCCTACATCTGTAGTAAAGAGATATGGAAGCAAGATACATTTTATGTTTTCAATGCAGTATTTCCTGCCAGTATGACACACTCATGAGTCCTGTGCAGTGGCGGCCGCTGATTGGCTGAATACCCGTGGTGCAGGTGGTGGTGGTGTTAGAAAGCATTATCTAACTGGCGATAGCTAACATTAAGTTACAAAGCATTATCTAACTGGCGATAGCTAACATAATGTCACAAAGCGTTATCTAACTGGTGATAGCTAACATAATGTCACAAAGCATTATCTAACTGGTGATAGCTAACATAACGTCACAAAGCATTATCTAACTGGTGATAGCTAACATAACGTCACAAAGCATTATCTAACTGGCGATAGCTAACATAATGTCACAAAGCATTATCTAACTGGTGATAGCTAAAATAATGTCACAAAGCATTATCTAACTGGTGATAGCTAACATAATGTCACAAAGCATTATCTAACTGGCAATAGCTAAGCTCCCAGTTAGTCATATATTAGTTTCGATAGACTTGAAATTGGCATGGGAGATAACTAGTTATCAAGCTACCAGCTAGTTATATCTAGCTGCTTATCAAAGGTGAAGGTCAAAGATAACTGGTTAATTTGACCAAAATATTTACCAAACTATTTCTCAATGTTTCTCAAAATTACTGTAACTAATTAATTTGATAATTTTTTGTGATACACGCGGTTTTATGCTGTTTTAGTCCACACAACATGTTGTCCTGTCACCCACAGTAGAACCTGATGAACACCATGGGGGGAAACAATTAAATTGGCCAGCCACAGCATTTTTGTCCTACCAGATCCGCCATGACAAGGTTCTAGCTAGTGTATCCCTCTGTCCTTTGACTCTTGTTGGAAGTAGATGTTTATCAGGCTGCCATGACTGTTATGATTATTTACAATTTCCATTTTTGCTTTAGTGCCATCTGTACCTGATAGAGCAGATCTAGTCTCACCATCTGGCGCGAGAGACTCATTGGGAGAGAGACTAGAGCAGACCCAGAAGTTCTGACTGAACATACCTTTGAGCACCCCACCCCAGGACATTTACTTTCTGCTATTATAATCTATGCTATGAAGTCCTGCGAGTTCATTGGGGTAATTCCCCCTCATAGCAAATAGCTGGCAAAACAATCCAAGCAATTTTCGCAAGGCCTACGCCCCCGTGGAGGTGGAGCTGCTGCTGCTGGCAGAGGAGTCACTGAGTAGTAAGTAACTGAACTGCTTGTTTTGAACAATATATTTTGGAAACAGGAAAATGTACACATTTACCGCACTTTACATAATCCATGAATTAATGGTCCAATATTCCTATGGATCCTCACAAGCCACTGAACCACACAATCTATCAGGCTCACTTTGACTTGGGTTTTTTGCCTCAGCAACGTGGCTTGTCAGTATTCAGTTCACAGACCACGTCTCACTCTGATCAAAGGGAAGATACAGAACCAGTTTGCTCCTTTTTATATCTTTTTCAAACCTTATTGTAAACACTTTTATACCTTTTTCAAACCTTATTGTAAACACTATTCTACCGTTTTCTAACCTTATTGTAAACACTTTTATACCTTTTTCAAACCTTATTGTAAACACTATTATACCTTTTTCTAACCGTATTGTAAACACTAGTATACCTTTTTCAAACCTTATTATATACACCTTTATTCCTTTTTCAAACCTTAATGTATACACTGTTATACGTTTTATACATGTTTATATACTGTTGTACCTTTTATCCTAATTATTTTATGCCTCTTTTATTCCTTTTTATACTGCTATCTACTGCAGTGATACAGCTTGTTTAAAACGGACGAATGCTGTACATACTATTGTTCCATCTGGTTTAATCAGGCTAGCTCTGATGCAGTGCTGTAAATCATCAACCATTGTTTTCCATCACGATAAACACTCAACACTGACATCAGCTATGTTTAGGTGGTGTTAATTGCTTGACTACAAGATATAATTTAGAAAATTGAGAGGGTACCGCAATTTAGTCATTAGCGTTCCATCACACTAATTATCATGTTGGTCGTATAATCAAGATATTGACCCTGTTCTCTCAATTCAACAGTGGCTTGACAGCAGCTATGGTTTAACAACAAATCCTAGCTGCTGTTGTTATCCAACCCAAAATACTGTTTGTAGTTCCCCATTATATTTCTGTTCCTTTGGCTTGCTATTACTTTTTTATTACTGTGTTGTTACCATATAGATCCTATTAGTGTATTATAATTCCAAATGATATGGTTATTACATTGTAATAATGATAGATGGCTTATCAAGTCAACCTGATAACACACAGATGTAAAACGTTCTATTCCACAACATATTTCCATGTTTCCTAAGTTAAATGTCCAATGCAACTGTTTTATCTCAATATCAAATCATTTCCGGGTAACAATTAAGTACCTTACTGTGACTGTTTTCAATCAAAATGGACAAAAATAAACAAAAATTGTTTCTTAGCAAAAAGCAATGTCTCAAGCAAGAATTTTGCTAGGGCTGTCTGGTGGTCTGAGTGGGGAGGGGAAAACTGAAAACTAACTGTTATTGGCAAAGAGGTTTGGAACGCTCTTTCTTATTAGTTGATGAACTAATTTACATCCTGGTGATGTCACCAGGCAGGTCAAAACCCTATCCCACGACCTCCCGGGTGGCACAGTGGTTAAGGGCGCTGTACTGCAGCGCCAGCTGTGCCATCGGAGTCCCTGGGTTCGCGCCCAGGCTCTGTCGTAACTGGCCACGACCGGGAGGTCCGTGGGGCGACGCACAATTGGCCTAGCGTCGTCCGGGTTAGGGAGGGCTTGGTCGGTAGGGGTGTCCTTGTCTCATCGCGCACCAGCGACTCCTGTGGCGGGCCGGGCGCAGTGCGCGCTAACCAAGGTGGCCAGGTACACGATGTTTCCTCCGACACATAGGTGCGGCTGGCTTCCGGGTTGGATGTGTTAAGAAGCAGTGCGGCTTGGTTGGGTTGTGTATCGGAGGACGCATGACTTTCAACCTTCGTCTCTCCCGAGCCCGTACGGGAGTTGTAGCGATGAGACAAGATAGTAGCTACTACAACAATTGGATACCACGAAATTGGGGAGAAAAAGGGGTAAAAATGTAAAAAAAAAAAAAAAAAAGGCATTATCATAATTTTCACTATTTCACAGTATTATTCCAACCTTATAGTGCGGAAATATATATAAGACACAAATCACGTTTTTGACTGCACTGGGCCTTTAAGTCCTTGGTTGGTACCAGATAAATGCTGATACTCTTTCTATTTGGCACAGGCATTCTCCCCACAACTAAGCGCGGATAAGGACAAAGATACAACACGACCATCAGCAAGACAGAGGAGTTGTGCCCCATTTAGCATAATAAGTCCTATAAAGATGATTGCACAACATATATATACTTCCTCTCACATGATATTCTCACATGCTATTCTCAGATGCTTTTCTACCATAAGCACTCTATGTTTGCATGAGTGTGTCCTACCGTACATGGTATACAGTAACAGTCCTACCATACCGTGTGATCTACGGTACATGGTACACAGTAACAGTCATATCATACCGTGTGATCTACAGTACATGGTATACAGTAACAGTCATACCATACCGTGTGATCTACATTACATGGTATACAGTAACAGTCATACCATACCGTGTGATCTACATTACATGGTATACAGTAACAGTCATACCATACCGTATGATCTACAGTACATGGTATACAGTGAAAGCTGGAGCTCCATTCACTGATTCCACTGATACAGTAAAAATACACATGTATACAGAGTGATGGTTTATTCATGTAACACACACACACACGTCTGCTCTGGGGCAATCTGTTGGAGACAATGTCATGTTGAATTGCAGAGAGATGACACATGCATTCCCTTGGCAGATGGAGACTGCAACAGGCAATCTGGCCAAGACAGTATATTCACATATTGTAGAGCAGGTATTCCCAAACTGGGGTACGCTACCATCTGGGGTATGCTCGGGTACCGCAATGCCGTCGGGGGTATGCCAAGTTAAAATGTGATTCACATGTTAAAAAATATATTTTTCACAATTACAAAAATGTACATTTACACATTTTCAAACAGTCCATTTATATTTTTCAATGGGGCTATACATTTGGGTGAGGTTTTGTTCTCGCCTGAGTAGCCTTGATTCACTGCCAAAATAAAATTAATCCATCTAGTGTTCAGCGAAAGAACAACACAATGTCAAATACAGGTAGCCTAGTCAAGTAATTAACATCCAATCACATTAACTGTTAAGGGCTGCGTCCATAGAGACACATACCAGCTCTACTGGTAATACTGCTACTACCAGCAGCACTACACCTGCACCTGTCGACGACACAAGTTGTTCTGCTTCCATGAGCACATCCAATGCTAGCATCAGTAATTCTACATTTGTTGTTAGCCCAGCTAGCATGGACACTGACAGTTGTGATTCTGATGCAGCCGAAGAGCTACTGCCCCCTTACCCGGGAAAGCACCAAACAACAGTCAAGGATGTTGGACCATCGAAGAGGCGCAAATAGAACTATATTGATTTGGGGTTCACTTACGGTGCCTTGCAAACGCATTCACCCCCCTTGGCATTTTTTATATTTTGTTGCATTACAACCTGTAATTTAAATATATTTGTATTTATATTTCATGTAATGGACATGTACAAAATAGTCCAAATTGGTGAAGTGAAATGAAAAAACGGAAAGTGGAACGTGCATATGTATTTACCCCCTTTGCTATGAAGACCCTAAATAAGATCTGGTGCAACCAATTACCTTCAGATGTCACATAATTAGTTAAATAAAGTCCACCTGTGTGCAATCTAAGTGTCACATGATCTGTCACATGATCTCAGTATATATACACGTGCTCTGAAAGGCCCAGAGTCTGCAACACCACTAAGCAAGGGGCACAACCAAGCAAGCGGCACCATGAAGACCAAGGAGGTCTTCAAACAGGTCAGGGAAAAAGTTGTGGAGAAGTACAGATCAGGGTTGAGTAAAAAAAAAATATCAGAAACATCCCACAGAGCACCATTAAATCCATTATTTAAAAAATAATAATAATATGGCATCACAGCAAACCTGCCAAGAGAGGGCCGCCCACCAAAACTCACTGAACAGGCTAGGAGGGCATTAATCAGAGAGGCAACAAAGAGACCAAAGATAACCCTGAAGGAGCTGCCAAAGTCCACAGCGGAGGTTGGAGTATTTATCCATAGGACCACTTTAAGCCATACACTCCACAGAGCTGAGCTTTACGGAAGAGTGGACAGAAAATAAGCCATTGCTTAAAGAAAAAATTAAGCAAATACATTTGGTTTTCGCCAAAATGCAAGTGGGTGACTCCCCAAACATATGGAACATACTCTGGTTTTATGAGACTAAAATTGAGATTTCTGGCCATCAAGGAAAACGATATTGTCACGCCCTGACCATAGAGAGCCATTGTCTCTCTATGGTGTAGTAGGTCAGGGCGTGACTAGGGGGTATTCTAGTTTATTATTTCTATGTTGTGTTCTAGTATAATTTTTCTATGTTGGTGTGTTGTATGATTCCAAATTAGAGGCAGCTGGTAATCATTGTCTCTTATTGGGGATCATATTTAAGTAGCTATTTTTCACACCTGTGTTTGTGGGATATTATTTTGTGTTTGTGCATGTTCACCATGTAGTCACATGTCGTTGTTCATTTATTGTTTTGTTTAAGTTTCACTTTATAATAAAGATGTGGAACTCTATGTACGCTGCGCCTTGGTCCAGTTCTTATGACAACCGTGACAGTTATGTCTGGCGCAAACCCAACACCTCTCATCATCCCGAGAATACCATCCCCACAGTGAAGCATGATGGTGGCAGCATCGTGCTGTGGGGATGTTTTTCATCGGTAAGGACTGGGAAACTGGTCAGAATTTAAGGAATGATGGATGGCACTAAATACAGGGATATTCTTGAGGGAAACCTGTTTCAGTCTTCCAGAGATTTGAGACTGGGACGAAGGTTCACGTTCCAACAGGTCAATGACCCTAAGCATACTGCTAAGGGGAAACATTTAAATGTTTTGGAATGGCCTAGTCAAAGCCCAGACCTCAATCCAATTGAGAATCTGTGGTATGACTTAGAGATTGCTGTAAACCAGTGGACCCCATCTGCCTTGAAGATTGGTCAAAAATCCCAGTGGCTAGATGTGCCAAGCTTATAGGGGCATACTTAAAGAGCCTTGCAGCTGTAATTGCTGAAAAAAAGTGGCTCTACAAAGTATTGACTTTGACTTTGAATAGTTATGCACACTCAAGTTTTCTGTTTTTTTTATTTCTAGTTTCACAATAAAAAATATTTTGTATCTTCAAAGTGGTAGGCATGTTGTGTAAATCAAATGATACAAACCCCCAACAAATCCATTTTAATTCCAGGTTGTAAGGCAACAAAATAGGAAAAATGCCAAGGGGGGTGAATACTTTCACAAGCCACTCTTTATTGGGAGTAGTGCCTTTCACAGTGTGTTATATGTGCAAAAGTACTATCTCACAACTCGATGAAACATTCACTCTTGCACAGACATTTAGAAACAAAGCACGCCAATTTGAAAAAAAAGCCACGGGAGGTTTTGAGCGAGAGTTAAAACAACTTTTGTGTAGTAAGACATGAATCAAATCAAAAGATACCATTAATAAGAAGGGGCTAGAAACGTCTTATATGGTGAGCTACCGAGTGGCTAAGACAGGAAAGTCCCATACTATTGTGGAGGACTTAATTCTTCCTGCTGCCATGAATATGGTTGGGACAATACTAGTGTGTGTGTGTGTGTGTGTGTGTGTGTGTGTGTGTGTGTGTGTGTGTGTGTGTGTAGGTAAGTAAAGAAATAAAACAGCGGTTAAAAGACATTTGAAAAAAGAGCAGAAAGGCTATATACAGACAACGGTCAGTCAGGCTTAATGAGGTAGTATGTACATGTATGTATCGTTAAAGTGACTATGCATATACAGTATGATGAACAGAGAGTAGCAGAAGTGTAAAAAGAGGGGTTGGCGGGTGGTGGGACACAATGCAGATAGCCCGGTTAGCCAATGTGCGGGAGCACTGGTTGGTCGGGCCAATTTAGGTAGTATGTACATGAATGTATAGTTAAAGTGACTATGCATATAAAATAAACAGAGAGTAGCAGCAGCGTAAAAGAGGGGTTGGGGGGGAACACAATGCAAATAGTCTGGGTAACCATTTGGTTACCTGTTCAGGAGTCTTATGGCTTGGTGGTAAAAACTGTTGAGAAGCCTTTTTGTCCTAGACTTGGCACTCTGGTACCGCTTGCCATGCGGTAGTAGAGAGAACAGTCTATGACTGGGGTGGCTGGGGTCTTTGACAATTTTTAGGGCCTTCCTATGACACCGCCTGGTGTAGAGGTCCTGGATGGCAGGCAACTTTGCCCCAGTGATGTACTGGGCCGTACGCACTACCCGCTTAAGTGCCTTGCGGTTGGAGGCCAGGCAGTGATGCAACCGGTCAGATGCTCTCGATGTTGCAGCTGTAGAACATTTTGAGGATCTCAGGACCTATGCCAAATCGTTTTAGTTTCCTGAGGGGGAATAGGCGTTGTCGTGCCCTCTTCTCGGCTGTCTTGGTGTGTTTGGACCAAACCAGTTTGTTGTTGATGTGGACACTAAGGAATTTGAAGCTCTCAACCTGCTCCACTACAGCCCCGTCGATGAGAATGGGGACGTGCTCGGTGCTCCTTTTCCTGTAGTCCACAATCATCTCTTTAGTCTTCTTTACGTTGAGGGATAGGTTGTTATTCAGGGCACCACCTGGCCAGGGCTCTGACCTCCTCCCTATAGGCTGTCTCGTTGTTGTCGGTGATCACCACTACCACTGTTGTGTCATCAACAAACTTAATAATGGTGTTGGAGTCGTGCCTGGCCATGCAGTCGTGGGTGAACAGGGAGTACAGTAGGGGACTGAGCACGCACCCCAGGGGAGCTCTAGTGATGAGGATCAGCGTGGCAGATGTGTTGCTACCTCCCCTCACCACCTGGGGGCGGCCTGTCAGGAAGTCCAGGATCCAGTTGCAGAGGGAGGTGTTTAGTCCCAGGTTCCTTAGCTTGGTGATGAGCTTTGAGGGTACTATGGTGTTGAACGCTGAGCTCTAGTCAATGAACAGCATTCTCACGTAGGTTTTCCTTTTGTCCAGGTGGGAAAGGGCAGTGTGGAGTGTAATAGAGATTGCATCATCTGTGGATCTGTTTGGGTGGTATGCAAATTGGAGTGGGTCTAGGGTTTCTGGGATAATGGTGTTGATGTGAGCCATTACCAGCCTTTCAAAGCACTTCATGGCTACGGACGTGAGTGCTACGGGTCTGTAGACATTTATGCAGGTTGCCTTTGTGTTCTTGGGCACAGGGACTATGGTGGTCTGATTGAAGCATGTTGGTATCACAGACTCAATCAGGACATGTTGAAAATTTCAGTGAAGGCACCCGTCCTGGTAATCCGTCTGGCCCCGCAGCCTTGTGTATGTTGACCTGTTTAAAGGTCTTACTCACGTCGGCTACGGAGAGCGTGATCACACAGTCGTCCGGAACAGCTGATGCTCTCATGCATGCCATAGTGTTGCTTGCTTCGAAGCGAGCATAGAAGTGATTTAGCTCGTCTGGTAGGCTCCTGTCACTGGGCAGCTCACGGCTGTGCTTCCCTTTGTAGTCTGTAATAGTTTGCAAGCACTGCCACATCCGACGAGCGTCGGAGCCGGTGTAGTATGATTCAATCTTAGCCCTCTATTGACGCTTTGCCTGTTTGATGGTTCGTCCCAGGGCAGAGCGGGATTTCTTGTAAGCTTCCGGGTTAGAGTCCTGCACCTTGAAAGCGGCAGCTCTACCCTTTAGCTCAGTGCGAATGTTGCTTGTAATCCATGGCTTCTGGTTGGGGTATGTATGTATAGTCACTGTGGGGACGGCGTCCTCAATGCACTTATTGATAAAGCCAGTGACTGATGTGGTGTATTCCTCAATGTCATCGGAAGAATCCCGGAACATGTTTCAGTCTGTGATAGCAAAGCAGTCCTGTATTTTAGCATCTGCATCATATGACCATTTTTTTATAGACCGAGTCAATTGTGCTTCCTGCTTTAATTTTTGCTTGTAAGCAGGAATCAGGAGGATAGAGTTGTGGTCGGATTTACCAAATGGAGGGAGAGCTTTGTACGCATCTCTGTGTGTGGAGTACAGGAGATCTAGAACTTTTTTCACTCTGGTTGCACATTTAACATGTTGATAGAGATTTGGTAGAACTGGTTTAGGTTTCCCTGCATTAAAGTCTCCGGCCACTAGGAGCGCCTTCTCTGGGAGAGTGGTTTCCTTATACAGCTGACTGAGTGCGGTCTTAGTGCCCGCATCTGTCTGTGGTGGTAAATAAACAGCCACGAAAAGTATAGCTGAGAACTCTCTAGGCAAGTAGTGTGGCCTGCAATTTATCACAATATACTCTACTTCAGGCGAGCAAAATCTAGAGACTTCCTTAAATTTCATGCACCAGCTGTTGTTTACAAATATGCAGATTCCGTAAGCTATGGTTGCAGAAACATAATTTACAAATGGCCTCCCGTGTGGCGCAGGGTCACAGTGCTAGCTGTGCCACCAGTGACTCTGGGTTCGAGCCCAGGCTCTGTCGCAGCCGGCCGCGACCGGGAAGTCCATGAGGCGATGCACAATTGGCCTAGCATCGTCCAGGTTAGGGAGGGTTTGGCCGGTAGGGATATCCTTGTCTCATCGCGCACCAGCGACTCCTGTGGCAGGCCGGGCGCAGTGCCCACTAACCAAGGTCGCCAGGTGCACGGTGTTTCCTCCGACACATTGGTGAGGTTGGCTTCCGAGTTGGATGCGCGCTGCGGCATGGTTGGGTTGTGTATCGGAGGACGCATGGCTTTCGACCTTCGTCTCTCCCAAGTCCGTACGGGAGTTGTAGCGATGAGACAAGACAGTAACTACTAACAATTGGATATCACGAAATTGGAGAGAAAAAGGGGGTAACATTTAAAAATAATAATAATAATAATTTACAAATATCGTGGAAAAAACACACAATAGCACAATTGGTTAGGAGACCGTAAAACGGTGGCCATCTCACCCGGCACCATAACACGTAATAGGGTAACATGGCAGGCGAAAACCTGAGAAAAACCTGAGAAAAAATCCAGCCAGGAAGTAGGAAATTTGAGGTTTGTAGGTTTTCAAGTCTTTGCCTATCCAATATAAACTTCCTAAGGCTTCCACCAGATGTCAACAGTATTTAGAACCTTGTTTCAGGCTTCTAATGTGAAGGGGGATAGAATAAGAGCTGTTTGACTAATAGGTCTGGCAGAAGGCCATGAGCTCAGTCAGGCATGCACCTGTGAGAGTTTGCTGCATCCTTTTCATTTCTAAAGACAAAGGAATTGTCCCGTTGTAACATTATTGAAGATGTATGTTAAAAACATCCTAAAGATTGATTCTATACATCGTTTGACATGTTTCTACGAACTGTAATGGAACTTTTTGACTTTTCGTCTGCCCTGCGCCTCGTGACTTTGGATTTGTGAACTAAACACGCGAACAAAAAGGAGGTATTTGGACATAAATTATGGACTTTATCGAACAAAACAAACATTTATTGTGGAACTGAGATTCCTGGGAGTGCATTCTGATGAAGATCATCAAAGGTAAGTTAATGCAACCACTGTGTCAGATTTCAAAAAAGCTTTACGGAAAAAGCACACCATGCAATAATCTGAGTACAGCTCTCATGTTGTGGAGTCAACAGATGTCAGAAATAGCATTATAAATATTAACCTGTTAGGCCTAGGCAGAATACTGCCCCTTTGGAGGAATTGCGTGCCCATAGTAAACTGAAAAAAAATCTGTCCAAAATTGCTAATATATGCATATAATAATTATTATTGGATAGAAAACACTCTAAAGCTTCTAAAACCGTTGGAATTATGTCTGTAAGTATAGCAGAACTCACAGGGCAGGCATTCTTCCAAACTAGTTTTGGGATCATGAAAGTTGGGGCAACTTTGACGTGATCGCCCCCACCTTTCCCAACCAGCTATGGATCTGGGGACACTTTATATGTCTTCCACTAGGTGTCCTCATTCAGTACAGCGTTTAATTGTTCAAATCCCGCAAGCTTTGAACCTATGGGAGTGAATTGAGTGCGTGTCGCAAGAAAATACCTGTGCGTTAGGGCGCGAATTGGCCACATTCATTCCTTTGTTCCAGCTCTCCTGAGGAGAAGTAACAATGACCGGTTGAATTGAGAATTGTTTTGTACGTTTAGAACATCCTAAAGCTTGATTCTGCACTTAGTTTGACCTGTTTAGTCGACATATAATATGTAATTTTGAAGTTTTAATGCGCAACTTTTCGGGACCAGAGGAAATTTTGGGTGCATTTCAGCTGATACTGCTAGCAGATGCTAATACAAAGACACAAGACTTGAAACCAAACGATGTTTTGGGTAAGTATGACCCCTTCCAGTACATTCTGAACGAAGACCATCAAAGGTAAGGGAATGTTTATGTTGTAAGATTAGAGTAGATTTGGATAGAAAACACTCTAAAGTTTCCAAAACTGTTAAAATAGTGTCTGTGAGTACAACAGAACTTATTTAGCAGGCGAAACCCTGAGAAAAATCCATTCAGGAAGTATTTCTTTTTTGGTTTTGTAGTTTTCTATTCAATGCCATTACAGTATCCATTGACTTAGGACTCCATTTGCAGTTCCTATGCCTTCCACTAGATGTCAACAGTCCTTAGAAATCGTTTCAGGCTTGTATTCTTATAAATGAGGGAGTAAGACCAGTCTGAACGAGATGGCCCTACAGTGTCTCAGAGCTTTTTCATGCGCATGTGCATTTCTTGTTTATATTACAATACAATATATCTTTTATATTGACAATGTTATTTTCCGGTTGAAATATTATCGATCATTTAGGCTAAAAAACAACCTGAGGTTTGAATATTAACATCGTTTGACATGTTTCTATGAACTTTACGGATACAATTTGGATTTTTTTGTCTGATTGTTTTGACTGCGTTTGAGCCTGTGGATTACTGAAGAAAACGCGCTAACAAAACTGAGGTTTTTGGATATAAAGAGATTTCATCGAACAAAAGGAACATTTATTGAGTAAATGAATGACTTCTGATTGCCACCATATGAGGATCATCAAAGGTAAGGGATTACTTGTATCTCTATTTCCGAGTTTTGTAACGCTTCTGCTTGGCTGGTTACAGTTTGTAATAATTTGTCAACTGGGCTAGGTTCTGGGCTAGGTATGCTTTTGCAGAAAAGCATTTTATAAATATGACACTGTGGTTGGTTTAACAAGAAGCTAATCTTTAAACCTATGTAAAATATGTTTTGTTTTCTGAATTTTTATAATGAGCATTTCTGTATTTGAATATGGCGCTCTGCAATCTCACTGAATGTTGGCCAGATGGGACGCTAGCGTCCCACGTACCCTAGAGAGGTTAATTTTGGGGATAGGGTGCAGCATTTTCACTTTTGGATGAATAGCGTGCCCAGAGTGAACTGCCTCCTACTCTGTCCCAGATGCTAATATATGCAAATTATTATTAGTATTGGATAGAAAACACTCTGGAGTTTCTAAAACTGTTTGAATGATGTCTGTGAGTTTAACAGAACTCATAAGGCAGGCGAAAACCTGAGAAAAATCCAACCAGGAAGTGGGACATCTGCTTGGCCTACCGAATACACATTGAATACACAGCTTGGCCTACCGAGTACACATTGAGATATGGATGAGGTTGCACTTCATAGGGCTTCCACTAGATGTCAACCATCTTTAGAAACTGGTTTGAGGATTCTACTATGAAGGGGGGGCTCATGAGACCTCTTTGAGTCAGTGGTCTGGCAGAGTGCCTTGGTCTCATGACGTGCGCTCCCGACAGAGTTACCTCTCGTTTCAGTGCCTTTCTGAAGACAAAGGAATTCTCCGGTTGGAACATTATTGATGTTTTATGTTAAAACATCCTAAAGATTGATTTCATACATCGTTTGACATGTTTCTAAAGGACTGTAACGGAACTTTTCAATTTTTTTCTGGACGAAGTGCCTGCGCCTCATGAAGATGGATTATTGGGCTTAACACGCTAACAACAAGTGGCTATTTGGACATAAATGATGGAACTTTATGGAACAAACTGGGATTCCTGAGAGTGGCTTCTGGTGAATATTTATGGTGTTGTTTCTAACTTTGTTGATTCCAAAATGGCGGATATTCCTCTGGCTGTTTTGGGTTCTGAGCGCCGTACTCAGATTATGCTTTTTCCGTAAAAAAAAAAAAGAAATCTGACACAGCGGTTGCATTAAAGAGAAGTCTATCTTTAATTCTGTGAATAACACTTGTATCTTTGTATTTCTGCAAATTTTTAGACTTGGCTATGACCTAACAAAATCATATGTTGTGCTCTTGATGTAAAGCATTATTGAAATCGGACACGATGAGTAGATTAACAAGATGTTTATCTTTCATTTGCTGTATTAGACTTGTTCATGTGTAAAAGTTACATATTTCCAAAAAATATTTTTGAATTTTGCGTGCTGCCTTTTCAGCGGAATGTTGTCGAGGGGTTCCGCTGCCCTAGAAAGGTTAAGGAGAAGTTTATCTATAATTCCATGCATAACACTTGTATATTTTATCAATGTTTATTGTGAGTATTTCTGTAAATTGATGTGGCTCTCTGCAAAATCAACAGATGTTTTGGAAGCAAAACATTACTGAACATAATGCGCCAATGTAAACTGAGATTTTTGGATATAAATATGAACTTTACCGAACTAAACATACATGTATTGTGTAATATGAAGTCCTATGAATGTCATCTGATGAAGATCATCAAAGGTTAGTGATTAATTTTATCTCTATTTCTACTTCTTGTGACTGAAAAAATGGCTGTGTTTTTCTGTGACTGGATGCTGACCTAACATAATCGTTTGGTGTGCTTTCGTTGTAAAGCCTTTTTGAAATCGGACACTGTGGTGGGATTAACAACAAGTGTATCTTTAAAATGGTGTATAATACTTGTATGTTTGAGGAATTTTAATTATGAGATTTCTGTTGTTTGAATTGGCGCCCTGCACTTTCACTGGCTGTTGTCAAATCGATCCCGTTAACGGGATCTCAGCCATAAGACATGTTAACAAGGACAACACACAGGTCTTTCCATCATTGTATGACTTTTTGTGTGCAAATGAATTCAAGCTTTCGGACAATGTCAAATGTAATACAGCAAAGCACCTGAGTGAGTTGGGTGCACAAGTACGCAGGTACTTTCCTGAAACGGATGACACAAACAACTGGATTCATTATCCCTTTAATGCCCTGCCTCCAGTCCACCTACCGATATCTGAACAAGAAAGCCTCATCGAAATTTCAACAAGCAGGTTCTGTGAAAATGTAATTTAATCAGAGCCACTGCCAGATATCCTACCTTGGCAAATCACACTGTTAATAAGACACTGATGCTGTCATGTATTGTCATGTTGTGTCTTGTTTCTGTCCTTTCCCTTCACCCTGTCTCCCTCTGCTGGTCGTTATTAGGTTACCTTTTCTCCCCCTCTTTCCCCCAGCTGTTCCTTGTCTCCTCCTAACTACCTCGTCACCCCTTTTCCCACCTGTTCCCTTTTTCCCTCTGATTAGTCCTCTATATCTCTCTCTGTTCCTGCTCCTGTCTTTGTCGGATTCTTGTTTGTGTTGTTCATGCCTGAACCAGACTATCGTCATGTTTGCTGCAACCTTGTCCTGTCCTGTCGGAACCTGCCGGTCCATCTGAGCCTACGTTTTGTTTTGTTATTAAAGAAGCTCTGTTTACGTTAATTCGCTTTTGGGTCCTCATTCACGCACCGTAACAGAAGAATCCGACCAAGAATGGACCCAGCGACTTCGGATCCTCTCCACTCAGCCGTCGAGATCCAGGGAGCGATGCTAGGCAGACACAAGCAGGAATTGTCTGCTGCTCGACATGCCGTTGAGACCCTGGCCACCCAAGTCTCCAACCTCACAGAACAGGTTCACCATCTC
Source organism: Oncorhynchus mykiss (assembly GCF_057628025.1). Taxonomy (NCBI): domain Eukaryota; kingdom Metazoa; phylum Chordata; class Actinopteri; order Salmoniformes; family Salmonidae; genus Oncorhynchus; species Oncorhynchus mykiss. The sequence goes on from NC_143041.1 coordinate 36,074,529, forward strand.
CGCCTCGATCCACCGGCCACTTCCAGGGCTTTCGAATCTCCGGAGCCCAGAATCAATAACCCGCCGTGTTACTCTGGGGAGCCCACTGAATGCCGCTCGTTCCTCACCCAGTGTGATATTGTGTTTTCTCTCCAGCCCAACACTTACTCCAGGAGCACTGCTCGTGTCGCCTACGTCATATCTCTCCTTACTGGACGGGCTCGTGAGTGGGGCACGGCAATCTGGGAGGCAAGGGCTGAGTGTACTAACCAGTATCAGGACTTTAAGGAGGAGATGATACGGGTTTTTGATCGATCTGTTTTTGGGGAGGAGGCTTCCAGGGCCCTGTCTTCCCTATGTCAGGGTAATCGATCCATAACAGACTACTCTATTGAGTTTCGCACTCTTGCTGCCTCCAGTGGCTGGAACGAGCCGGCTTTGCTCGCTCGTTTTCTGGAGGGTCTCCGCGCAGAGGTAAAGGATGAGATTCTCTCCCGGGAGGTTCCTTCCAGCGTGGATTCCTTGATTGAACTCGCTATTCGCATTGAGCGACGGGTTGATCTTCGTCACCGAGCTCGTGGAAAGGAGCTCGCGTTCTCCGTTGCCCCCCTCTCCGCATCACTACCATCTTCCTCTGCCGGCTCGGGTGCTGAGCCTATGCAGCTGGGAGGTATCCGCATCTCGACTAAGGAGAGGGAACGGAGAATCACCAACCGCCTCTGTCTCTATTGCGGTTCTGCTGGTCATTTTGTCACTTCATGTCCAGTAAAAGCCAGAGCTCATCAGTAAGCGGAGGGCTACTGGTGAGCGCTACTACTCCTGTCTCTCCTTCAAGATCCTGCACTACCTTGTCGGTCCATCTACGCTGGACCGGTTCGTCAGCTTCCTGCAGTGCCTTGATAGACTCTGGGGCGGAGGGCTGTTTTATGGACGAGACCTGGGCTCGGGAACATGACATTCCTCTCAGACAGTTAAGGGAGTCCACGGCCTTGTTCGCCCTGGATGGTAGTCCTCTCCCCAGGATTCAGCGTGAGACGCTACCTTTAACCCTCACTGTTTCTGGTAATCATAGCGAAACCATTTCTTTTTTAATTTTTCGTTCACCTTTTACACCTGTTGTTTTGGGCCATCCCTGGCTAGTTTGTCATAATCCTTCCATTAATTGGTCTAGTAATTCTATCCTCTCCTGGAACGTCTCTTGTCATGTGAAATGTTTAATGTCTGCTATCCCTCCTGTTTCCTCTGTCTCTTCTTCACAGGAGGAGCCTGGTGATTTGACAGGGGTGCCGGAGGAATATCACGATCTGCGCACGGTGTTCAGTCGGTCCAGGGCCACCTCTCTTCCTCCACACCGGTCGTATGATTGTAGTATTGATCTCCTTCCGGGAACCACTCCCCCCCGGGGTAGACTATACTCTCTGTCGGCTCCCGAACGTAAGGCTCTCGAAGATTATTTGTCTGTAGCTCTTGCCGCCGGTACCATAGTCCCCTCCTCCTCTCCCGCCGGAGCGGGGTTTTTTTTTGTTAAGAAGAAGGACGGGTCCCTGCGCCCCTGCATAGATTATCGAGGGCTGAATGACATAACAGTGAAGAATCGTTATCCCCTTCCTCTTATGTCTTCAGCCTTCGAGATCCTGCAGGGAGCCAGGTTTTTCACTAAGTTGGACCTTCGTAACGCTTACCATCTCGTGCGCATCAGGGAGGGGGACGAGTGGAAGACGGCGTTTAACACTCCGTTAGGGCACTTTGAATACCGGGTTCTTCCTTTCGGCCTCGCTAACGCTCCAGCTGTCTTTCAGGCATTAGTCAATGATGTCCTGAGAGACATGCTGAACATCTTTGTTTTCGTTTACCTTGACGATATCCTGATTTTTTCACCGTCACTCCAGATTCATGTTCAGCACGTTCGACGTGTCCTCCAGCGCCTTTTAGAGAATTGTCTTTTTGTGAAGGCTGAGAAGTGCTCTTTTCATGCCTCCTCCGTCACATTTCTCGGTTCTGTTATTTCCGCTGAAGGCATTAAGATGGATCCCGCTAAGGTCCAAGCTGTCATTGATTGGCCCGTCCCTAAGTCACGCGTCGAGTTGCAGCGCTTTCTCGGCTTCGCGAATTTCTATCGTCGTTTCATCCGTAATTTCGGTCAGGTGGCAGCCCCTCTCACAGCCCTTACTTCTGTCAAGACGTGCTTTAAGTGGTCCGTTTCCGCCCAGGGAGCTTTTGATCTCCTCAAGAATCGTTTTACATCCGCACCTATCCTTGTTACACCTGACGTCTCTAGACAGTTCATTGTCGAGGTTGACGCGTCAGAGGTGGGCGTGGGAGCCATTCTTTCTCAGCGCTCCTTCTCTGACGACAAGGTCCACCCTTGCGCGTATTTTTCTCATCGCCTGTCGCCGTCGGAACGTAACTATGATGTGGGAAACCGCGAACTGCTCGCCATCCGCTTAGCCCTAGGCGAATGGCGACAGTGGTTGGAGGGGGCGACCGTTCCTTTTGTCGTTTGGACTGACCATAGGAACCTTGAGTACATCCGTTCTGCCAAACGACTTAATGCGCGTCAGGCGCGCTGGGCGCTGTTTTTCGCTCGTTTCGAGTTCGTGATTTCTTATCGTCCGGGCTCTAAGAACACCAAGCCTGATGCTTTATCTCGTCTCTTCAGTTCTTCAGTAGCCTCCACTGACCCCGAGGGGATTCTCCCTGAGGGGCGTGTTGTCGGGTTGACTGTCTGGGGAATTGAGAGGCAGGTAAAGCAAGCACTCACTCAAACTCCGTCGCCGCGCGCTTGTCCCAGGAACCTTCTTTTCGTTCCCGTTCCTACTCGTCTGGCCGTTCTTCAGTGGGCTCACTCTGCCAAGTTAGCCGGCCACCCTGGCGTTCGGGGTACGCTTGCTTCCATTCGCCAGCGCTTTTGGTGGCCCACCCGGGAGCATGACACGCGTCGCTTCGTGGCTGCTTGTTCGGTCTGCGCGCAGACTAAGTCCGGTAACTCTCCTCCTGCCGGCCGTCTCAGGCCGCTTCCCATTCCCTCTCGACCGTGGTCTCACATCGCCTTAGATTTTGTCACCGGACTGCCTTCGTCAGCGGGGAAGACTGTTATTCTTACGGTTGTCGACAGGTTCTCTAAGGCGGCTCATTTTATTCCCCTTGCTAAGCTTCCTTCTGCTAAAGAGACGGCACAAATCATCATCGAGAATGTTTTCAGAATTCATGGCCTTCCGTCAGACGTCGTTTCGGACAGAGGTCCGCAATTCACGTCTCAATTTTGGAGGGAGTTTTACCGTTTGATTGGGGCTTCCGTCATTCTCTCTTCCGGCTTTCACCCCCAGTCTAACGGTCAAGCAGAACGGGCCAATCAGACTATTGGTCGCATCTTACGCAGTCTTTCTTTTCGCAACCCTGCGTCTTGGTCAGAACAGCTCCCCTGGGCAGAATACGCCCACAACTCGCTTCCTTCGTCTGCGACCGGGCTATCTCCTTTTCAGAGTAGCCTCGGGTACCAGCCTCCGCTGTTCTCATCTCAGTTCGCCGAGTCCAGCGTCCCCTCCGCTCAGGCTTTTGTCCAACGTTGCGAGCGCACCTGGAAGAGGGTCAGGTCTGCACTTTGCCGTTATAGGGCGCAGACTGTGAGGGCGGCTAATAAGCGTAGAACTAAGAGTCCTAGATATTGTCGCGGTCAGAGAGTTTGGCTCTCCACTCAGAACCTTCCCCTTAAGACCACTTCTCGCAAGTTGACCCCGCGGTTCATTGGTCCGTTCCGTATTTCTCGGATCATTAATCCTGTCGCAGTTCGACTTCTTCTTCCGCGATATCTTCGTCGCATCCACCCGGTCTTCCATGTCTCCTGTGTCAAGCCCGTTCTTCGCGCCCCCGCTCGTCTCCCCCCCCCCCCCCCCATCCTTGTCGAGGGCGCACCCATCTACAGGGTCCGTAGGATTTTGGACATGCGTCCTCGGGGCCGTGGTCATCAGTACCTAGTAGATTGGGAGGGGTACGGTCCTGAGGAGAGGAGTTGGGTTCCCTCTCGGGACGTGCTGGACCGTGCGCTGATCGATGATTTCCTCCGTTGCCGCCAGGTTTCCTCCTCGAGTGCGCCAGGAGGCGCTCGGTGAGTGGGGGGGTACTGTCATGTATTGTCATGTTGTGTCTTGTTTCTGTCCTTTCCCTTCACCCTGTCTCCCTCTGCTGGTCGTTATTAGGTTACCTTTTCTCCCCCTCTTTCCCCCAGCTGTTCCTTGTCTCCTCCTAACTACCTCGTCACCCCTTTTCCCACCTGTTCCCTTTTTCCCTCTGATTAGTCCTCTATATCTCTCTCTGTTCCTGCTCCTGTCTTTGTCGGATTCTTGTTTGTGTTGTTCATGCCTGAACCAGACTATCGTCATGTTTGCTGCAACCTTGTCCTGTCCTGTCGGAACCTGCCGGTCCATCTGAGCCTACGTTTTGTTTTGTTATTAAAGAAGCTCTGTTTACGTTAATTCGCTTTTGGGTCCTCATTCACGCACCGTAACAGATGCCCTTTGCAACCACGTATCTATATGAGAGTGGATTCTCGGCCCCCACTAGCATGAAAACTAAATACAGGCACAGACTGTGTGTGGAAAATGATTTAAGACTGAGACTCTCTCCAATACAACCCAACATTGCAGAGTTATGTGCATCCTTTCAAGCACATCCTTCTCATTAACCTGTGGTGAGTTATTCACAATTAACAAATAAAGTTGTATATGTAAGATGGCTAAATAAAGAGCAAAATTATTGATTATTGTTATATTCATATTTGTGCCCTGGTCCTATAAGACCTCTTTGTCATTTCCCCTGAGCCGGGTTGTGACAAAAACTTACACTCGTTCTTATGTTTAGTAAATGTATCGTATAGTGTGTGTGTGTGTGTGTGTGTGTGTGTGGCAGGCTTACAATGATGGCAAAAAAACTACATCCGAGAGTGCACTGACCCTGGTGCTAGAGGGGGTACACAGCTGGAGGTTGAATGTTCGAAGGGGTACGGGACTGTAAGAAGTTTGGGAACCACTGTTGTAGAGTATTCACACACAGGAACTTTTGCTTCTCTAGAAGCTGAAAGGAATAGGTCCAGTAAGTCATATTCCTGTCATTGACGTTTCCTCGTCTTGGAGCTCCAGAAGGAGAATGGAGAGGAGAGGTATTTATAGGAGGAAGTCCCGTAGGTACCGAAGACGACTCAAGACAGTGCCATTCAGTTTATTCCAAATCTCAGAGCTCCAAACTGAGCGAAGGAGGGGTGTCGCTGGCTAAGTAGCAAGAGGACTGGTCCCCAACACAACACATATGACTATAATTACTACAACGGCACACCGCAACAATTTCACTGCAGCCTCATGTGTACCCTCAATATGGCCAACAGCCGGCCGGACCGTCACAGAACATTGACTTGAATAGGATACTCCGTTCTAGTGATTCTATTTCTATGACCAAACATGAATCTTGATAGGAAGTTAATCTGTGGGATAACCCTGCTGCTGCCAGTCTGTCTTCTAGCTGTAGAATGCATATCAACCAGCACGACAGGATGGTTCACACACACATCACAGGAGGTTTCTGAGGGGAGCACGGCACATAATAATGGCTGGAACTGAGCGAATGGAATGGCATCAAACACATGGAAACTATGCTCTCACAGTCTCACACTGCAGAATTAGACATTCATCTACATTCTCCAAACGTTGAATTTGTTTTTATAACTCTTAACTTTATTGCAAAGTGAAGGGTTAAGTTCAGGCACTCATTCTGAATGGTTAAGATAAGGGTTAAGGTTTGGGATAGGGATTAAACATTAAATTTAGGCACTCATTCTGAATGGTTAAGATAAGGGTTAAGGTTTGGGATAGGGATTAAACATTAAGTTTAGGCACTCATTCTGAATGGTTAAGATAAGGGTTAAGGTTTGGGATAGGGTTAAACATTAAGTTTAGGCACTCATTCTGAATGGTTAAGATAAGGGTTAAGGTTTGGGATAGGGTTAAACATTAAGTTTAGGCACTCATTCTGAATGGTTAAAATACGGGTTAAGGTTTGGGATAGGGATTAAACATTAAGTTTAGGCACTCATTCTGAATGGTAAGGGTTACAATAAAAAAACGACTGGGATCGAAACTTCTCATCCAGAGTTATGGAACTATATCCGTCCTCCACCCCGTCCCCAAAAAACTAGCAAAACCAAAGCCTACTTGATGTTATAGTGCTCACTGTTGTCCCTAGTGGCCCGAATTCTGAAGGCATTTTCCCAGCTCCTCAGGAAATGGATAGTTGTCCAATTTCGAGGTCAATCTTGAATGATCTCCCTGGTAATGGATACCATTCCTCAGATTCCGCTCCAGCCAATACCACAAGCCCATCCTCCTGACTTAAGGTACCACCAACCTCCTGTGACGCAGGGGCTCCCAAGTTGCACAGCGGTCTATGGCACTGCATCTCAGGGCTAGAGGTGTCACTACAGACCCTGGTTTCACTCCAGTCTGTTTCACAACTGGCTATGATTGGGAGACCCATAGGGTGGCGCATAATTGGTCCAGCGTGGTCTGGGTTAGGGTTTGGCTGGTGTAAGCCGTCATTGTAAATAAGAATTTGTTCTAAACTGGCTTGCCTACTTAAATACATTTTAAATGAAGTACACTCTGGATTGAATCCCTGAGCTGACAAGGTAAAAATCTGATTTGGAGGGGTTGGGTTAAATGCAGAAGAGACATTTAAGTTAAACTAGGTATATCCCTTTCCCCAAGGTATATTGGAGAAGAGAGAAGGCAATTTGACGGATCAAGGAGTGATTGATCGGGGGTTAATGTTGAATGGGGGTTAATGCTGGTGAAGAACAGAGGGCCCTAAGGACCAGACCCCTGCAGGCACAGAAAACTGCACCCCTTGTTCCCATGCAGAGACAAACTGCCTGTGGTTTAAAGATTTTGCTTTTATGAAGTTTACCACTTTAGTTACTGTATCCACAACATGGTTCATTTTCAGAACACATTTACAGAGTACCTCCTGATGAATAATGCCGTGCAGGAAAATAATTTTCTGATCTGGGTTCAGCTCAGCTACTTGATCTTGTATTATTTCCTACTTGATCTTGTATTATTTCCTACTAGATCTTGTATTTTTTACTGTCAAGTTTGGACACCCTTCAGTGGTCACACTGGATAACTTTTCAAAACTCAGTCCCAGCTTTGCCACACACTTACTTATGAACCTCCTCCAATAAATCTTTCCCTGTGGTTGTGCTCTTCATTGACTGCACTTTAGCAAGCTCCTCTGTAATTTCAAAGTCTGGGGTTATGCCTTGTAAGAATATCAACAACTCCGCCGTGCCACGTGCATCACTGGGCCAAGGAGAAATAGGTGAAATCCTTTACCTTGTCTTTCAAATGTCGTTCCATATTCTCTGCGATTTCCTCAACCCGCTGTGTCCCTGTTCGTCTTGAGAGGGAAACATTTTCAAACAGCTCTTTCTTGTCGGGGCAAAGTATTGCTGCAGAGTCAATGAAACATTCTTTAATGAATTCGCCCTCAGCGAATGGCTTACTATGTTTAGCAATTTTGTGGGACAGTACAGAGCTAGCTCTCGCATTTCTGTTGTTTGCTGAATGCAGTTTTGAGAAAGTTCCTTGCTGCTTTTGCAACTCTTTCGATGCACTTCCCTCTGCTCAGAAGACATATTCCTATATTTCTCTGCATGCTTCGTCTGGAAGAGTCTGGACAAGTTGTAGTCTTCAAGACAGCGATGCTCTCGTTGCACACTAAGCACACAGCTTTCCCGGATACCTCAATAAAGATATGTGTTGATGTCCAGTCTTGCTGGAACACCCTACATTCATTGTCTACTTTCCTTTTCTTTCAAATCTTTGAAAAACACATTTTTTGCACAATTTCTAGCCAGCTACTATTTGTAACTGTGACGTGTGTGTCACTGTCTGTCCTCGTGAAGTTATTTATACGTGCCTTCAAAATAAATGTCCCACAAGCGGTGGGAGTTAAATCATAACACAAAGGCAAGTATTCATTGGGCTTTTAATTTGAATAACAAATACGTTTTTCAAAACTTTACTATCACAAATTCTTTATGTGATCTGAGCATGATTCCGCGGGCCGTATTGATTCAGGTCGCGGGCTGCTGGCCGGCCTTTTCCCAGGCCTGGTGTAGACTAAGGTAACTAGTTTACAGAGTCAGTTTTGATGTGACCAATGGTATAACCTGCCAAGTCTCCTACAGCATATTCACACAGAAGCCATATACTTTGTATTCTATCTTGGTGTGTCCGTGGAGAACAGTCTTTGGTCCTGGGAGTGTAATGGAGGAAGAGGGAACAGCATGAGAAAGGATGGAACATTACCTCCTCTCCTCACCCTTGGATGGGCTATGGAGTGGTGACAGACAGAGGGAGGTGCCCTATGGAGTGGTGACAGACAGAGGGAGGTGCCCTATGGAGTGGTGACAGACAGAGGGAGGTGCCCTATGGAGTGGTGACAGACAGAGGGAGGTGCCCTGCCCAGAGCTCCTGCCACAGATTGGCAGGGCTGTAGCAACCCAACACCCCCACAGATATGTCTCCATAAGGCTCAGTATCTGGCAGTTTGGCAGGGCTGTAGCAACCCAACACCCCCACAGATATGTCTCCATAAGGATCAGTATCTGGCAGTGTGACAGAGCTGTAGCATCCGTACACCCTCACTGATATACTGTATCTCAGTATTTGGCAGTGAGACCTTGGCAATGGCTTACCCACATGCCATATGTGTCTGTGCAGGCATGGATTCACCAGATAGTACCATCCACAATACCACACGATGTGAGTAAGATCCATATGTGCTATCTGTGTTACAGTATGTCGGTGTGGACAAACTACACCAAGGATGATTCAAAAAAATTATTAAAAATGTGATTCTATGTTTTTCATGGCTCTCTCTTCGCCTGCAAACCCCCTCACCACTAACCCAGACAAACACAGCAAAGCACTTTCTCTCTCTCTCTCCTCCTCCTCCCGCTCCCGCTCCCCCTCCCCCTCTACCTCTCTCTTTCCCTCTCTCTCGACCTCTCCCTCTCTCCCTCTCTTTCTCCCTCTCTTTCTCCCACCCTCTCCTCTACAAAGTTCAGTCACTTCATGTTCCATTAGCCAGTCAGACAAGACCCAGCCCTGATTGGTTCGGACAGCTTGGTGTTGGTGAAGAGGCAACCCAGCAGCATGTCTTCTACACAATCACCAGACAACACTGCCTGTGTGTGTGTGTGTGTGTGTGTGTGTGTGTGTGTGTGTGTGTGTGTGTGTGTGTGTGTGTGTGTGTGTGTGTGTGTGTGTGTGTGTGTGTGTGTGTGTGTGTGTGTGTGTGTGTGTGTGTGTGTGGTAAAGAGGCAGCATGTCTTCTACTCAATCACCAGACAACACTGTGTGTGTGTGTGTGTGTGTGTGTGTGTGGTAAAGAGGCAGCATGTCTTCTACACAATCACAAGACAACACTGCCAGAGTGAGAGTTTTAGGTCCCTTGTCTTTCTCTCTCCATCCCTCTCTCTCCTTTTCACTCTCCTCTGCCTCTTTCTCTCTGTCTGTCCTGCCTCTCTCTCTCTCTCAATCACCAGTAAACACTGTCAGGGTGAGACTTCATGGGTCTTAACTCTCTTCCTCTCTCTTCCTGCCTCTCTCTTCTCTCTCTCCCTCTCCCTCCCCTCCTCTCTCCCCTCTCACTCTCTCTCCCTCCCTTCTCACTCTCCCTCTCCCACACCATGCCCTCTCTCTCACCCTCTCTCTCCCCATACCTCTGCCTTCTCCGTCTCCCTCCCCTCTGCCTCTCCCTCATCTTCCTCTCTCACTCTCTCCCCTTCGCCTCTCTCTCTGGCTCTGCCTTTCCCTCCCCTCTGTCTCTCCCTCTCCTCACCCTCTCTCCCTTTCTTGACCTCTCCCTCTCTCCCTCTCCTTCTCCCACCCGCTCCTCTACAAAGTTTAGTCACTGTGTGTTCCATTTGCCAGTCAGACAAGACCCAGCCCTGATTGGTTCGGACAGCTTGGTGTTGGTGAAGAGGCAACCCAGCAGCATGTCTTCTACACAATCACCAGACAACACTGTGTGTGTGTGTGTGTGTGTGTGTGTGTGTGTGTGTGTGTGTGTGTGTGTGTGTGTGTGTGTGTGTGTGTGTGGTAAAGAGGCAGCATGGCTTCTACACAATCACAAGACAACACTGACCGGGGTGAGAGTTTCAGGGCCCTTGTCTTTCTTTCTCCATCCTTCTCTCTCCTTTTCACTCTCATATGCTTCTTTCTCTCTGTTTGCCCTGCCTCTCTCTCTCAATCACCAGTAAACACTGCCAGGGTGAGAGTTCAGGGGTCTTAACTCTCTTTCCCTCTTTCTCGCTTCCTCTCCCTGCCTCTGTTTCTCTCTTGTTGTCTTCTCTCTCTCTCATTTTCTCTTGTCTCTCTTTCTCTCTCTTGTATGTCTCTCTCTTGTTTCTCTCTCGTCTCTCTCTGTCTCTCTCGTCTCTTTGTCTCTCTCTTGTCTCTCTCTTGTCTCTCATCTCTCTCTTCTTCTCTCGTCTCTCTCTGTTTCTCTCTTGTCTCTCTCTCTGTCTCTTTCTGTCTCTCTTGTCTCTCTGTTTCTCTGTCTCTCTCTTTGTCTAAGTCTCTCTCATCTCTCTCTGTCCCTCTCTCATCTCTCTCTCTGTTTCTCTCATCTCTATCTGTCTCTCTTGTCTCAGTCTCTCTCTCATCTCTCTCTGTTTCTCTCTTGTCTCATGCCTCAAAATATGAAGTAAACTGTCCAGGTTTCAAACAATTAAGGAATATAAAAAATATAGAGATGCTCATGATAGACCTAAGTGTCTTCTGGTAGATGGAAAGGCTTTCCAACAAACCTCGTCTTAAATGTTAACTACAGTAGCTGCAAAGTTGCCTACCTGTCAGAATGAGATCATGATTATTTGCATCAGTCCAGTAGCCTTGCCATTTATTTTGAAAACTGAAACTCATGTGCTGCACACTTTAATTAAAGGATACAGTGCCTTGCGAAATTATTTGGCCCCCTTGAACTTTGCGACCTTTTGCCACATTCCAGGCTTCAAACATAAAGATATAAAACTGTATTTTTTTGTGAAGAATCAACAACAAGTGGGACACAATCATGAAGTGGAACGACATTTATTGGATATTTCAAACTTTTTTAACAAATCAAAACCTGAAAAATTGGCCGTGCAAAATTCAGAGAGTATGTCACTGTTTCTCATTAAATTTTTCAGACAGGGCGCTTTTCCTTCACCGGGCGGGGTCATTGGAAACATTTAGGAAACATTTGAGGATTCCCACTTCTCCAGTCACCACTACATCACCGTCTATCTCTGTCTCTTTCTCTCTCTCAGTCTATCTATCTCTGTCTCTTTCTGTCTCTCTCCGTCTCTGTCTATCTCTGTCTCTTTCTCTCTCTCAGTCTATCTATCTCCGTCTCTTTCTCTCTCTCAGTCTATCTATCTCTGTCTCTTTCTGTCTCTCTCCGTCTCTGTCCATCTCTGTCTCTGTTCCTCTCTCTTTCTTCATCACTCTCCAAGTCTCTGTGTTTGTGTCTTTCTGACGCTCTCTCTGTCTCTTCCCTCTCTCTCTCTCTTTCTCTCTTTCTCTCTCTCTCTCTCTCTCTTTCTCTCTCTCTGTCTCTTCCCTCTCTCTCTCTCTCTCTCTCTCTCTTTCTCTCTTTCTCTCTCTCTCTCTCTCTCTCTCTCTCTCTCTGTCTCTCTTTCTCTCTCTCTCTCTCTCTCTCTCTGACCATCTCTAACTCTCAATTCAATTTCAATTCAATATCAATTTAAGGGGTTTATTGGCATGGGAAACATATGTTAGCATTGCCAAAGCAAGTGAAGTAGATAATAAACAAAAGTTAAATAAACAATAACATTTAACAGTAAACATTACACTCACAAAATTTCCAAAAGAATAAAGACATTTCAGATGTCATATTATGTGCAAATAGTTAAAGTACAAAAGGGAAATTAAATAAACACTGTATTTACAGTGGTGTTTGTTCTTCATTGGTTGCTGTGATGGCACACTGTGGTATTTCACCCAATAGATATGGGAGTTTATCAAAATTGGGTTTGTTTTCAAATTCTTTGTGGATCTGTGTAATCTGAGGGAAAAATGTGTCTCTAATATGGTCATACGTATGGCAGGAGAGGAAGTGCAGCTCAGCTTCCACCTCATTTTGTGGGCAGTGTGCGGCCTTTCTCAATAGCAAGGCTATGCTCATTGAGTCTATACACAGACAGAGCTTTCCTTTCTCTCCTTCTCTCCCTCTCTCTCTCTCCCCATTTCACTCCCTCCCTCATCTCTCTTTCCCCCTCTATATTCTGGAGAGTTGATACCAGCTCTGAGCTATTGTTGTGTTTTATTTCACGTGTCCTGTTCTTACCCAGGCTCTCACTCACTCAAAGATATTGTGCTCTCATTCCAATTTAAAAACATATCTTTATCTCTGTTTCTTTTGTCTTGTTGCAGTGTATTTATTTGGCACTGTTCCTCTCGGAGACCGATCTAGTATAGGAGAAAGACTGCATCTCAAATGGCATCCTATTCCTTTTATAGTGAACTACTTTTTAGCAAGGCCTGGTCAAAAGTAGTACACTATAGGGAATATGGTGTCATTTGGGACTTAGGTAAAAAAATAAAAAAAATATTTAAAAAAAAGAAGCCTTCGTTTTCATTTCCTTCTGTTGCTTTGCTTTGAATGAACTATTTTGACCCAGTTGCTGTCTTAGGGCTGTCCTTGTTTGGCTTCTGGGTGACATGACAGTACTGCTCAACTAGGAGAGAATTCCTCTGGTTAAAAGAGGTTGCGGAATAGTGTTCATTGTACATTTTTGTAATTATTTTTTGGCTACTCAATCCACCTAATCTAACGTGTCACCTTCTATGAGCAGAGGGAACACTAAAATGGTCCCTTGTGAGAAGGAACTTTACACCCACACACACACTTTTCCTACTGGAAGAGGATGCATTGGTTTATGCATCCTCCCTGGTTGTTGATAAGAATAGGATAGCTCTCTTACGTTCCCTAATAAAGATGAAAGGGTGAACAGATATGTGACAGGACAGAGGCAGCCTCTCATCCTCTGTGACACCTCACACATCAAGAAATAGGTGACAAAGCATTTATGATAAACTTACAAGGTCTCAAAATCTCCATTGTGCATACTAGGCTATACTATAAAGATGTATCTACTTATTTTCCCCCCACTGCAAACACAGACTCCACATGAATAGTTTTACAACTTTATTCAGTCACCCTCAGACTTGTATAGCACACTGAAAGTTTAACCCCCTAAATCAGATAGACACAGTGTGCATCCCAAATGGCACCCTATTGCAATATAGTGCACCACTTTTGATCAGGGCCCTATTTGGGATGCGCCATAGAGACACAGGAGAGAAATGTATTTGTATGGAGAACGCAAAATGATTTACAACATCACAGACTCTCCCATGTGAATATATGGAGAGAGGAGAACAATGAGACAACAGAGATAAGACTCGCTGAGAGCAGTTTATAATAAATTGATCGCCACCCCAGGAAAGAAGAGGCAAAGACTCAATCAGATATACAGCCATGATGCTTTCTTCATGGCCGGCTACGAGTATAAGAGATCAGGGCCAGACCCAGATGGTTTGAAATGTATTAGTTCCAAAAGGGGTAGGCAAGAAAATGGTCGTGGACATGCAAAAGGTCAAAACCAGATCAGAGTCCAGGAGGTACAGTGTGGCAGGCAGGCTCGAGGTCAGGGCAGGCAGACTGGTCAAGCAGGCGGGTACAGAACCCAGAAAGCAGGCAAGGGTCAAAACCAGGAGGACTAGTAAAAGAGAGAATAGCAAAAGCAGGTGCATGGGGAAAAACACGCTGGTTGACTTGAAACAGACAAGACAAACTGGCACAGAGAGACAGGAAACACAGGGATAAATACAATGGGGAAAATAAGCGACACCTGGAGGGGGTGGAGACAATCACAAGGACAGGTGAAACAGATCAGGGCGTGACAACAAGCTTGCAGCTTGCATCAGCCCAGGCACTGCTAAGGGAGGGACACCTCTACCATTATTTATTTGATCATTATACATGTCATGACGTTGGCCTGGGGGTAGGTTTATGACAGTCATAACTACCTCTTCCCCCATTTTTCCTCTCTCTACCCTACTGATGTGACATTTGAAAATCCTTTGGTTAACATAGAATTTCTGGGAACATCAGAAGGTGGGGGGAAATGAACCATATTCTGGTAAATCTGACCTGGGCATGGTCCGAAGGCTCAGGTCCTCCGAGAGAGAGAATTAGAGAGAGCATATGTGGGGTGGCCAGTCCTCTTCTGGCTGTGCCGGGTGGAGATTATAACAGAACATGGCCAAGATGTTCAAATGTTCATAAATGACCAGCATGGTCGAATAATAATAAGGCAGAACAGTTGAAACTGGAGCAGCAGCACGGCCAGGTGGACTGGGGACAGCAAGGAGTCATCATGTCAGGTAGTCCTGGGGCATGGTCCTAGGGCTCAGGTCCTCTGAGAGAGAGAAAGAAAGAGAGAAGAAGAGAATTAGAGAACGCACACAGATTCACACAGGACACCGAATAGGACAGGAGAAGTACTCCAGATATAACAAACTGACCCTAGCCCCTGACACATAAACTACTGCAGCATAAATACTGGAGGCTGAGACAGGAGGGGTCAGGAGACACTGTGGCTCCATCCGAGGACACCCCCGGACAGGGCCAAACAGGAAGGATATAACCCCACCCACTTTGCCAAAGCACAGCCCCCACACCACTAGAGGGATATCTTCAACCACCAACTTACCATCCTGAGATGGTACAGCCTTCCATCTACCACCAACCTACCGAAGTGCAGCTCAGGTTAAATATTTATTGCATTTTACTTTTCCAAATAGGCGGTAATTTAGAATGCATAAGATACTGTATTTACGATAGAGACATCGCTTCTCCCTTTGTTCTTCAGTCTTCCCGCTCTTTCACTCAAACCCAGCCCCTTTTCTTTGTGTAACCAGCTGTCATATCTGTTCTGTCTGCTAGGGACGTTTTCCTTCTTGATATAATTTGTAATCAAGGTATGATTCATTCTGTGTATATGTAATTCTGTGTGATAAATTAGGTATTTACAGTGCCTTGCGAAAGTATTCGGCCCCCTTGAACTTTGCGACCTTTTGCCACATTTCAGGCTTCAAACATAAAGATATAAAACTGTATTTTTTTGTGAAGAATCAACAACAAGTGGGACACAATCATGAAGTGGAACGACATTTATTGGATATTTCAAACTTTTTTAACAAAACAAAAACTGAAAAATTGGGCGTGCAAAATTATTCAGCCCCCTTAAGTTAATACTTTGTAGCGCAATCTTTTGCTGCGATTACAGCTGTAAGTTGCTTGGGGTATGTCTCTATCAGTTTTGCACATCGAGAGACTGAAATGTTTTCCCATTCCTCCTTGCAAAACAGCTCGAGCTCAGTGAGGTTGGATGGAGAGCATTTGTGAACAGCAGTTTTCGGTTCTTTCCACAGATTCTCGATTGGATTCAGGTCTGGACTTTGACTTGGCCATTCTAACACCTGGATATGTTTATTTTTGAACCATTCCATTGTAGATTTTGCTTTATGTTTTGGATCATTGTCTTGTTGGAAGACAAATCTCCGTCCTAGTCTCAGGTCTTTTGCAGACTCCATCAGGTTTTCTTCCAGAATGGTCCTGTATTTGGCTCCATCCATCTTCCCATCAATTTTAACCATCTTCCCTGTCCCTGCTGAAGAAAAGCAGGCCCAAACCATGATGCTGCCACCACCATGTTTGACAGTGGGGATGGTGTGTTCAGCTGTGTTGCTTTTACGCCAAACATAACGTTTTGCATTGTTGCCAAAAAGTTCAATTTTGGTTTCATCTGACCAGAGCATCTTCTTCCACATGTTTGGTGTGTCTCCCAGGTGGCTTGTGGCAAACTTTAAACAACACTTTTTATGGATATCTTTAAGAAATGGCTTTCTTCTTGCCACTCTTCCATAAAGGCCAGATTTGTGCAATATACGACTGATTCTTGTCCTATGGACAGAGTCTCCCACCTCAGCTGTAGATCTCTGCAGTTCATCCAGAGTGATCATGGGCCTCTTGGCTGCATCTCTGATCAGTCTTCTCCTTGTATGAGCTGAAAGTTTAGAGGGACGGCCAGGTCTTGGTAGATTTGCAGTGGTCTGATACTCCTTCCATTTCAATATTATCGCTTGCACAGTGCTCCTTGGGATGTTTAAAGCTTGGGAAATCTTTTTGTATCCAAATCCGGCTTTAAACTTCTTCACAACAGTATCTCGGACCTGCCTGGTGTGTTCCTTGTTCTTCATGATGCTCTCTGCGCTTTTAACGGACCTCTGAGACTATCACAGTGCAGGTGCATTTATACAGAGACTTGATTACACACAGGTGGATTGTATTTATCATCATTAGTCATTTAGGTCAACATTGGATCATTCAGAGATCCTCACTGAACTTCTGGAGAAAGTTTGCTGCACTGAAAGTAAAGGGGCTGAATAATTTTGCACGCCCAATTTTTCAGTTTTTGATTTGTTAAAAAAGTTTGAAATATCCAATAAATGTCGTTCCACTTCATGATTGTGTCCCACTTGTTGTTGATTCTTCACAAAAAAAATACAGTTTTATATCTTTATGTTTGAAGCCTGAAATGTGGCAAAAGGTCGCAAAGTTCAAGGGGGCCGAATACTTTCGCAAGGCACTGTAGTTAATAAATAATTAAACCCAATTTTGTATTGCTGATTCAACTTGTTAGCCAGGGTTTGTGAAGATAACCAAGAATGTACAAATTTCAGATGAGACTGAAATAAGGTGACGATTAATATTAACTGCTATTGATGTAAAATATTACTAAGTCTTTAAGAGTTTATTCGGACGATAACTGCTCTATAAATATTATTTTGTGGTGCCCCGACTTTCTAGTTAATTACATTTACATGATTAGCTCAGTCAGGTAATATTAATTACAGAGAAAAGATTTTATAGAATAGCATGTCATATCACTTAATCCGGCATAGCCTAATACAGTATTAGCCTTGGAGTATGAGAAGTTAGGGTAGTAACGGATGTGGATTGAGAATGGGCACGATAAAGCTAGGTAAATGAGGTTGGATTTGATATTCATTGTCATTGCAGGCAGGGAAAAATACATGCTCTACTGTAGTATCTCTATGCATTTCAGATTGCAGTACAAGGGAAGAACAATAATCCAAAGAACCCTCTCTCTGATTTTGATATGATGTTTGTTCCACCCACCTAATGCTGAGAGCACTTTCTGTATGTCTTTGTAGTGGATCGACATATTCCTTCTTTGCCTTGTAAAATAAATGGCTAAAGAAAATAATTCAAAAGAGAGCTGGGTCATTGCTGCCCCCCTAAACTCAAAGGTCACCATTTTAAAATGGAAAGCTCCAGGGTAGGCTCAACGTGCCGTTTCTCTAGTCGGCCATGCCAGAGTTCTGGATGCCCCGGGCAGCTAGCTGTCGTCGGCCCGACACACACACATACAAGCACACGCACACACACACACAAGCACACGCACACACGCACACACATCCTCACTCTGTGTCTCGCTTCCTCTCTCAAACACTCTGTGTCTCTTTCCTTCTCTAAAACTCTCTCTCTCTCTCAAACACTGTGTCTCTCTCCTTCTCTAAAACTATCTCTCTCTCTCTCTCTCTCCCCTCTTCTCGGCTTTACCGTTGTTCTTCTGTAAGGTGAATGTTACCTTGGAGAATATGAAACGCACCATGTGTAAAAAGGGGCCACGCTTTTAATAATGTCAGACTCTCCGGGTGGAACATGGGTGAACTTTGTTCATGGCGCTATTCAATAATTTATGCTTACAGCATGTTGGTATTCAATCCAATCACACGACAAGTCTAGCACTCAACAGAATTATGTCAGAACTCTGAATAAAGAATACATTTTCGGAATCCCACCTAAAAACAACGTTAAGCAATTTAATATGGGTTTTGAGTCCTATTTGTTTTTAGCACAAAACTCCAACTTCTACTTCATGCAAGCCCTGTAAGAATATATTCACCTTCTGACTAGAGGTAGCTAAAGACCTGAGGGAACCCTGAGGGAGTGTTCCAGAATGTTGCTGATTGTTCCATAACTTCAGCAGGCACTAGTCTAGGAAATTACTTGTGATAGTTGTACAGTAGAACTGTTTGGTGCCAGGATATAAACTCAGCAAAAAAAGAAACACCCCTATTTCAGGACCCTGTCTTTCAAAGAAAATTTGTAGAAATCCAAATAACTTCACAGATATTCATTGTAATGGGGTTAAATACTGTTTCCCATGCCATTCAATGAAGCATAAACAATTAACGAACATGCACCTGTGGAACAGTCGTTAAGACACTAACAGCTTACAGACGGTAGGCAATAAAGGTCACAGTTATGAAAACTTAGGAACTAAAGAGGCCTTTCTATGGACTCTGAAAAACACCAAAAGAAAGGTGCCCAGGGTCCCTGCTCATCTGTGTGAACGTGCCTTAGACATGGTGCCAGGAGGCATGAGGACTGCAGACGTGGCCAGGTCAATAAATTGCAATGTCCTTACTGTGAGATGCCTAAGACAGCGCTACAGGGTGACAGGACGGACAGCTGATCGTCCTCGCAGTGGCAGACCACGTGTAACAACACCTGCACAGGATCGGTACATTCGAACATCACACCTGCGGGACAGGTACAGGATGGCAACAACAACTGTCCGAATTACACCAGGAACACACAATCCCTCCGTCAGTGTCCGCAATAGGCTGAGAGAGGCTGGACTGAGGGCTTGTAGACAGATTGTAAGGCAGGTCCTCATCAGACATCACCGGCAACAATGTCTCCTATGGGCACAAACCCACAAACCCTGTCTGGTCGCTGGACCAGACAGGACTGGCAAAAATTGCTCTTCACTGACGAGCCACGGTTTTGTCTCACCAGGGGTGATGGTCAGATTTTCATTTATCGTCGAAGGAATGAGCGTTACACCGAGGCCTGTACTCTGGAGCGGGATCGATTTTGAGGTGGAGGGTCCGTCATGGTCTGGGGCGGTGTGTCACAGCATCATCGGACTGAGCTTGTTGTCATTGCAGGCAATCTCAATGCTGTGCATTACAGGGAAGACATCCTCCTCTCTCATAAGGTACCCTTCCTGCAGTCTCATCCTGACATGACCCTCCAGCATGACAATGCCACCAGCCATACTGCTCGTTCTGTGCGTGATTTCCTGCAAGACAGGAATGTCAGTGTTCTGCCATGGCCAGCGAAGATCCCAGATCTCAATCCCATTGAGCACGTCTTGGACCTGTTGGATCGGAGGTCTTGGGCCATTCCCCCCAGAAATGTCCAGGAACTTGCAGGTGCGTTGGTGGAAGAGTGGGGTAAAATCTCACAGCAAGAACTGGCAAGTCTGGTGCAGTCCATGAGGAGGAGATGCACTGCAGTGCTTAATGCAGCTGGTGGCCACACCAGATACTGACTTTTGTTCAGGGGCACATTATTCAATTTCTGCTAGTCACATGTCTGTGAAATTGGTTCAGTTTATGTCTCAGTTGTTGAATCTTGTTATGTTCATACAAATATTTACACATGTTAAGTTTGCTGAAAATAAACACTTTTGACAGTGAGAGGACGTTTCTTTTTTTGCTGAGTTTATTTGAATTTAGTTTACTGGTTTGTATCAAGAGGGCCCTCTCCTTCTCCTCTCCCCTCCTCTCCCCCATCCCTTATCCCTCCACCCTTTCCTCCCTCCCCCAGCCTAGTGGGCTGGCATCCGGGCATTTGACATTTACTCTGCTGCCACTTCCTAGCTTGCTGCCTTGCCCCTTCCTCCTCCATCCCTCCTCCATCCCTCCCTTCCCTTCTCTCCCTCCTCCTTCACTTTTTCTAATTGAGAATTGAGAAGATAAATCACATATTTGGTACAGACTGAGCCATTTCTGAGTGAGCACAGACAGAGCCATTTTCAAGTAAAATAAGAGAAGTGCAGGAAAGATATTTAGACCTAGATGGTACTAATGCAGGGTGCATAGGGAGGCAGGCAGTCCCATGCATTCTTTCCTGGAGCCTTTCTACCTCTTACTTGACCTTTAATAACAGTGTTTTTTGTGTAACGGATGTGATCTTTACTCTCTCTTGAGTTGTGTAATAAAGAAAAGAAGGCCAGCCAATGGTCCCAGTTGATCTGTAGTTTATTCTGGGACAATAGACAAAGGGCAGCACATCAGATGTGCATTGCTCGATGATGTTGATGGCTGTAGATTCTAACATGGAATCAACTGTGAGCTAATGCGACCATTACAATTAGAACTTGCTCGTACAGCAATAAAATACATACAAAAGCACATCACTGGAAGCCCCGAATATCTAACGGGAACCGTACACGTATACATTGAGTATACAAAACATGCTCTTTCCATGACACAGGCTGACCAGGTGATTCCAGCTCAAAGCTATGATCCCCTATTGATGTCCCTTTTTAAATCCACTTCAATCAGTGTAAATGAATGGGAGGAGACAGGTTAAAGATGAAGGGGAGGAGACAGGTTAAAGATGAATGGGAGGAGACAGGCTAAAGAAGGATTTTTAAGCCTTGGGACAATTGAAACACGGATTGTGTAAGACAAAAGATTTGAGTGCCTTTGAACGGGTTATGGTAGTGGGTGCCAGGCCCACCGATTTGTGTCAAGAACTGCAACACTCCTCCTCTTTCCCGTGTCTATTAAGAATGGTCAATCACCCAAAGAACATCAAGCCAACTTGACACAACTGCGGGAAGCATTGGAGTCAACATGGGCCAGCGTCAATGTTGCCTCAAATTCTTTGGGCACTGAGCAAATTTCAGGTCTGCTGAGTGCAAACTTTCAACATGATGAAAATCCTGTGCACCTTCCAGTGCACGTTTACTGTGAACACTGAAGCTGTAATCGCTTTAAGTTACAGTTTCAGACAGTGGTCAAGTAGGCTGTTGTGGCAATTTGATCATTATGTAGGCCTACCAGAGTGGCCTACCATCAAAAACAATGGAGAAATGCATCCCATAACATTTTAACATGGGAATAGCTGTACTATCATTCAGCATACAGTAGCAGCCCATGTGTGGTGTTCAATGTAGGCCTACATTCCAGAGACTTTTGGAAAAAAACATGCAGGGCTTGACATTGGGGCGGCAGGGTAGCCTAGTGGTTAGAGCGTTGGACTAGTAACCGGAAGGTTGTGAGTTCAAACCCCCGAGCTGACAAGGTACAAATCTGTCGTTCTGCCCCTGAACAGGCAGTTAACCCACTGTTCCCAGGCTGTCATTGAAAATAAGAATTTGTTCTTAACTGACTTGCCTGGTTAAATAAAGGTAAAATAAAAAAATAAAAAAAAACATTAACCTGTTTATCCACCTGTTGTTCAGACAAGGAGGTGACTGAACATTTCGTTGTGTTTTTTGACACAAGAAACCACTTTACAAAATGAAATGCATTATTATTCCCATACCATTATTACAGAGAATCAGACAAATGATGCTACTCTCTGTCTATTGGCTACTTAGCTTATTCAAGCCTGTCTCAAATTACAACACTGCCCCTTTTAGACAAAAAAAACTCTTTACCCAACTTGCTTTTTCTGGAAATGTACACGTTTTGTGCACTTTTAGAAAGAAATCACTCCCTCATTGCAGACCACAAAGTATCTATAACTGGGCTAGTAACTCACTAACTAGCAAAGGATATGAACGAACGTGCACATGGCTGCATGCAGCTCTCGCTTTGATCTCAAAACAAGTGCATCTACTTACTACCGTTCATGCTGTAAACACAGTCCAGTTCAAAGTAAATGGCACAGATCCATATATGGCAATGGTCTATTTGCATATAGTCCTACTGCAGTTCTGATTAGTTATGCCACACCAATCTGTGTAGAGTACGGGCTGCAATGTGCAAGTCAATGCAACAGAATCCTACTCTGATGCGTTCTGCCTTCAAAATCTTGCATAGTTTGTTTTGTTTCGGTATGTTGCATTGAAAGTGGCTAATATTGCGATGATTTGATCACAATTCCCACAGTAAAGGGAAACATTGATTGTGTTAACTCTAGAAATTAAATCTCGTGCTTCTCTACACGGGATGATATTTCTTCTGCGAGGCAGTCCCGGGGGAGCTGCATGCACACATTGGCCAGCATCCCTGTGGATTGGTTTTGATAGCTTGTAGAGTCCATACCCTGACAAATTGAGTCTGTTCTGAGGGCAAAAGGGGGTGGGGGTGCAACTCAATATTAGGAAGGTGTTCCTAATGTTTGGTATACTCAGTATACAGTGCCTTGTGAAAGTATTCGGCCCCCTTGAACTTTGCGACCTTTTGCCACATTTCAGGCTTCAAACATAAAGATATAAAACTGTATTTTTTTGTGAAGAATCAACAACAAGTGGGACACAATCATGAAGTGGAACGACATTTATTGGATATTTCAAACTTTTTTAACAAAAAAAAAACTGAAAAATTGGGCGTGCAAAATGATTCAGCCCCCTTAAGTTAATACTTTGTAGCGCCACCTTTTGCTGCGATTACAGCTGTAAGTCTCTTGGGGTATGTCTCTATCAGTTTTGCACATCGAGAGACTGACATTTTTTCCCATTCCTCCTTGCAAAACAGATCGAGCTCAGTGAGGTTGGATGGAGAGCATTTGTGAACAGCAGTTTTCAGTTCTCCATCCATCTTCCCATCAATTTTAACCATCTTCCCTGTCCCTGCTGAAGAAAAGCAGGCCCAAACCATGATGCTGCCACCACCATGTTTGACAGTGGGGATGGTGTGTTCAGCTGTGTTGCTTTTACGCCAAACATAACGTTTTGCATTGTTGCCAAAAAGTTCAATTTTGGTTTCATCTGACCAGAGCACCTTCTTCCACATGTTTGGTGTGTCTCCCAGGTGGCTTGTGGCAAACTTTAAACAACACTTTTTATGGATATCTTTAAGAAATGGCTTTCTTCTTGCCACTCTTCCATAAAGGCCAGATTTGTGCAATATACGACTGATTCTTGTCCTATGGACAGAGTCTCCCACCTCAGCTGTATATCTCTGCAGTTCATCCAGAGTGATCATGGGCCTCTTGGCTGCATCTCTGATCAGTCTTCTCCTTGTATGAGCTGAAAGTTTAGAGGGACGGCCAGGTCTTGGTAGATTTGCAGTGGTCTGATACTCCTTCCATTTCAATATTATCGCTTGCACAGTGCTCCTTGGGATGTTTAAAGCTTGGGAAATCTTTTTGTATCCAAATCCGGCTTTAAACTTCTTCACAACAGTATCTCGGACCTGCCTGGTGTGTTCCTTGTTCTTCATGATGCTCTCTGCGCTTTTAACGGACCTCTGAGACTATCACAGTGCAGGTGCATTGATACGGAGACTTGATTACACACAGGTGGATTGTATTTATCATCATTAGTCATTTAGGTCAACATTGGATCATTCAGAGATCCTCACTGAACTTCTGGAGAGATTTTGCTGCACTGAAAGTAAAGGGGCTGAATAATTTTGCACGCCCAATTTTTCAGTTTTTGATTTGTTAAAAAAGTTTGAAATATCCAATAAATGTCATTCCACTTCATGATTGTGTCCCACTTGTTGTTGATTCTTCACAAACAAATACAGTTTTATATCTTTATGTTTGAAGCCTGAAATGTGGCAAAAGATCGCAAAGTTCAAGGGGGCCGAATACTTTCGCAAGGCACTGTATATACTCATCAGGAAATATACATAGTGAACTCGTACACATTGTAAATACTTCATTATAACCTGGGTGGTTCGAGCCCTGAATGCTGATTGGCTGACAGCCGTGGTATATCAGACCGTATACCACAGGTATGGCAAAAGTTATTTTTACTGCTCTAATTACATTGGTAACCAGTTTATAATAGCAATAAGGCACCTCGGGTTTTTTGGTATATGGCCAATATACCACGGCAAGGGCTGTGTCCAGGCAGTCTGCGTTGTGTTGTGCGTAAGAACAGACCTTAGTCGTGGTATACTGGCCATATACCACACCTCCTCGGGCCTTATTGCTTAAAACTCTGCGCTGCGTCGTGCTTACGAACAGCTCTTAGCCGTGGTATATTGGCCATATACCACACCTCCTCGGCCTTTATTTCTTAAATAGAACACATGATTTAACCTTTTACTGCAGTGGGCTAAGTTATGGTCACTTACTTTGAAACACAAGTATAAACCTCACACACGGTTAAGGGCTTACTTAAAAGAGGACAACTGTACCATGTCAGATGTAGAGTTGCAATGTGTTCAATTTGCATCCCAATATTACACTTTATATACATCACAGAGGACTGAAATATAACAAAACTGTTTGACATAGAAACACCAAATATTAATAATATTCCACCCATGAGGCAACTGGGTCATTTGACTGCAGGAAAGGGCTACAAATGTGACCTACCGCTTGAATGTCAATATCAGACTGGGCAGAATTTATGTTTGCGATCTTCAAACGTAGCCAATTACATTACACCTTATTGACATCTGACTTGAACCAACCAATTAAAATACATAAACATTAAATACACATTTATGCAGTGGCAAGTGGAAACATAACTAATCACGTTGCATTTGCAATGCATGTGTTTGGTATTGCAGAGCTGCTATTGATGCTTGTGTCTTGGTTTCTTGTTGTAAATACAGTCAAGACAGCACAGCACAGGGAGAAAGGTTTGCATACTTTCTGTTCTTGTCAAAATAATTGGCATATAATAATAATAATAATATGTAGACAACAAGAAAGCAAAAGTTTCACAATACTCTTATGTGTTCCAGGCTTCTGCACATACATTTTCAAGCTGTAGGATGTGTAAACCATAGAGTTTAATATAAACTATGGAAGTTCAGTTTCTAATTAGGTCTGGCTGAGAGGCACCCCCAGGGGCAAAAGTCTGATAAGCAGTCTGATGAATATCCTGTAAGGAAAAATCAGTGCATCACTATAGGGCAGGTATACCCAACTGGCAGCCCGCTGGCCGATTTTTTTAAACTGTATTTTTATTGTTGACTCTGTACCGGCACCCTGTATATATTGTTATTTTTTACTGCTGCTCTTTAATTACTTGTATCTCTTATTCTTAACCGTGTTTTTTGAAACTGCACTGTTGGTTAGGGGCTCGTAAGTAAGCATTTCACTGTAAGGTCTACCTACACCTGTTGTATTCTGCGCATGTGACTAATAAAATTTGATTTGATTTGTTATTGATCTTAGCTGGACTTTGATCAATTGACTGTATTTCAGGAGAATACACACACTGTGGATTGTAGCGTAAAATATATGGTGGCTAGCCAGGTAATTCGGGTGGCTGTGATGTTAGAAGCCAAAACTATACATTTAAGGCAGCAATCTTTTCTGAATGCCTTGCAGACTGGGTGGTGTGGTGTTGTGGAATGGAATGGAATTTAATGCTGTCACATTTGGTTTTTCAATTACAAATCAGCCCAGTCAGCGTTTGTGTTGAAAGTTGTTTTAAAAAATGCTTTTTGTTTAAATAAGGTCGTTATGTGAAAAACCAAACAAAGCGACCGCTACAGAATTAGACCATTCGCTCTAGATAGTTGGTTTTGTATTAAGGTTTAAACATGTCCAACCTCTCACCCAGAGTTTTCAGCTAGGTGGCCCTTTTCCCTTAGATTGTCAAGTGGAGTCTTCATGTAGGTAAATTCCCCATGGTGGTACCAACTCAGCCTACTGAGGTAAATGCCACAGACAAGACCGGTTGGCATGGAAACCAAGGTGTGTGTGTGTGCATGTGCGTGTGCGTGTGTGTGTGTGTGTGTGTGTGTGTGTGTGTGAGTGTGTGTGTGTGTGTGTGTGTCTCGTGTATCTCAGGACTATATGGTATTTTAACACCTAGTAAGGTGTGCTTGTGTTGCCATGACCCCCTATACTTGTTACGTTAAAGGTCAAATGCAAAATTCAGAGCTTCACATTCACTTCATAAAGAGATGCTTCAATTAGATTTAACATACAGTATAGTGTAACTTCTTTATGAAGATAGATCTGAAGTGCCTAATCTCAACAGCCCAAAAGGTTTTTCTCCTATTATGAAAATATGTTTTTTATACCAACAAAGTATTTAGGTGTATGTGTGTGTTTAACATGCTTGCCAGTACTGGACTTGAGTTTGCATTATTTGATCCAATATTTACGTTGTTTGTGTTCCACTATATTTCAAAGCGACTGCATGACAAATCTCTGAGTCTGTCTTGACTTCAGAGTCAGTCTGCAATTAGCGAGTGAGGTCAGAGTCTGCCTTGGGTAGCTCAGTGCCCTTGGAGACGTTGGAACAGAATAAAGCCAAGTGGAAAAACTCACCTTTTCTGCTAAACAACAAAAGCTCTGGAGCCAGTTTATAGTGCAATGTCATACAACTCCAGCAGAAAAGGAACATTACACAGTCAATGTCCCATATGGCACCCTATTCCCTATATACTGTAGTGCACCCTGATCAAAAGTAGTGCACTACATAGGGAATAGGGTGCCATTTTGGACAAAGCCACAGATTGCACCTTGGATAACAAACATCAGGCTGCCAGTTGGCCAATCCACCGGCTATGGCGGCAAGTCTGGCAGGGCTAAATTGGACCAAGACAGATGCTGTCACTGAGCCCTGGCTGGCTGCATCCCCAACTCGCAATGTAATGGGGGCGTTCCAGGTCATCTTTTTTGCAGTCGTGCTGTGCAAGCAGAGTGGGATGTGCAGCTGAAGCGACTGTAAACAACACAACCTGAGTTGAGTTACTCTGATATGTGTGTAAGGATTATCCTCATATCATATAGAACATGATTTATTGAAGGGATTCTCATTTCAGGAAGAAGAAGACCATGCAATAACTAGTTCTCACAATCTCACGTCAGAATGAGACGTTTATCCATGTTTCTCAAATGTCAAATTACGTAGTTTTTTCAAATGTCAAATTTTGACGTGTTTAAGGGTAAGTTTAGGCATTTAATCCGAAATCGTAAGGTTAGGCATTCACTCTGAATTGTTAAGGTTTGGGATAGGCTTAAAACAAAAATCGCAAAACCAACTTTCTATTGCTGTATTCAAACTTTTAACCTTTGGAATCAGAGAAAGACGCCATCCACCATCCCTGTCCACAACACCCTAGCAACCAGAACCTACTTGAAGGTAACAGCACTCACTGTTGTCCCTAGTGGCCGGTTTCCACGTCATATCCCGATGGATGGGTGACCTGGCTGGATCACTTCCAAACCATAGAAAATCCCACCCAGTTGATCACCTGAAAATTGTGAAAGCTCTCCATGACACTGCCCCCACAATCATTGTGACAAGTACACCCTCTATTCATCTCTATTGATTCTCCTCACACGGGTTGCCATCTCTCCACTCATGCATTATGGACGGAACCAATACACATTCACCTCCTCTGGATCAAGTTGAAACTTTCCACTTGGTATCAGCAGCAGTGTCAGTGAGGATGCCACTGTTAGGCAAGTGATATTAAAGACATGCTCATGAACTCTGGCGACTACTAAGTATTTTTTTTAACCTCCCGCTTTGGGCTGGATGTGTCAATGTGTTGTTCATTACATGCATAATCTATGATCAGAATTACTGTTTTCCACAGTTAACCACAAAATTCCTAGTTTGAAAGCGACTGTTTTCCTGGAAGCTGTGCTGCGTTATATTCCCAAAATGTTCCCCCACTTGGGCCAGGCCCCTAGCAATTTGAGTTCTAGCCAACAAGTTTCAGCCCCTCGCCATTTGAGTGACAGCTAGCAAAATGCACACACAGCAGAGCGAGACAGAGAGCAATGACGTGGTGCACATATATGCACATATGTGAAGTAGTATGCAATTTCCGGGGACCACTTTTGGCTAGTAAGGGCAACTTTTAGAACTACTCGCTAAAAAGTACACAAACGTACCAGAGAATCTCTTTCATACCGAGGTAGGCTTTACACTGAGACTCGGTATAAAGTCTAGCACATTTCTTCCGGCTGTATCCGAAATTGGCATCCTATTCCCTATATAGTGTATTACTTTTGACCAGAGCAGTGCATTATATAGGGAATAAGTTCCAATTTGGGACGCACACGTCTTTGCTTAGAAATATCGGAGGACAAGGTTTGGTCTCAGGGGGTCTGTCGAACTCTGTAGATATAAAATATTTAGGAACTCTGCAAATGACTGTGGCACAGAACAAATATAAATGTTGAGTGGCTTTTAAATAATACAGATCCTTGCTTCTTGGTTGATTTAAAATTTGAGATTTTATAACGAACACATATATAACACACACATACACACACACCAGTGGAGGTCGGTGCCATTTAAGATGAAGGATCACCATTTTTTTCATGAGCATGGCCTTATTTCTATTACAGCAGGGATCATCAACTAGATTCAACCGCGGGACGATTTTTTCTTGAGCGGATGGTCAGAACATAATTAAGCAATAAGGGCCAAGGGGGTGTGGTTTGTAGCCAATATATCACGGCTAAAGGCTGCTCTTATGGATACAGCCCTTAGCCATGGTATGTTGGCCATATACCACAAACCCATGAGGTGCCTTATTGCTTTTTCTAAACTGGTTACCAATGTAGTTAGAGCAGTAAAAAGAAAAAAGTTTTTGTCATACCCGTGTTAAACAGTCTGATATACCATGGCTGTCAGCCAATCAGCATTCAGGGCTCGAACCATCTAGTTTATAATCACAAACAATTTGTAGATTGGAAATTGACTGCAAGAAGCCCAAACAGATGTAATGTTTGACTAAAACATAGTAATTTCAAACCTTGCTTACATTTGTATCTCTATTATCCATGGGAATACATGGGAACAAATGTCTTCAATTAAATCATTTGGAGCTGATTTCCTGATGTTTTTACAGTCTTTTATGTCTAACAATGAAAATAATAAATTTAAAATAATAATAATATGTTTTTGCTCAGAAAACTTGGGGTGGCCGCCAGTTGAGGTACACTGTAGTACAGCATGTTGGATGACTGTCATTCATATTCCATTCACCAGTTCAATGTAACATCGATAGGTTTAGGCTGCTACATGATACTCTAATGTTCCCTATACCCATCATGAGGTTGCTACAACCTAGCCTA
Organism: Oncorhynchus mykiss; assembly: GCF_057628025.1. Taxonomy (NCBI): domain Eukaryota; kingdom Metazoa; phylum Chordata; class Actinopteri; order Salmoniformes; family Salmonidae; genus Oncorhynchus; species Oncorhynchus mykiss. Next base: position 36,103,707 of record NC_143041.1, read on the forward strand.
TGAATGAAAGTTTACAATGTATGTGCACACAGGTCGAAAGAAATATGCAAGGTGACAGATAGTGAGACATTCAATACCACCTTGCACACTCTTTCCTGCGCCTATCTGATCTATGGTGTAATCATTAGTCCAACAGTTGCATCTAGAGTTCCTATTGGATAAATTCAGGAATGTTTATCCCCATTTCGTTCTGTTTGATTCCATTCAAGAAACGGTTTTCAACAGAATCGGCAGAATGAATACATCCTTGATCACGCGTGAACACAGCTCACTTTCATAGCAGCCAAATTGTATTCCTTCTTGCATCTATGCGCTCTCCTCCTCTCACCTTTTCCCTTCGCTTGTGGACTTCAATGCACAACACATCATCTGTATGTGACCAGGTGAAAAAATATTTCCAAGCCAAACCACTACACACAGCCTACATGGTCACCATATTACACACACACACACACACACACACACACACACACACACACACACACACACACACACACACACACACTGCACCACTCATTGAATCAAATGTACTACTAAATGGGACTATCAAGATAATTGCGTGGTAAGTTATTATTTTTCTCAAGGACACAATTAATAAACCATCAGCCGTCCATCCACTCCGGGATGAGAGAGTGAGACATTTTGCACCACTCTCCGGCTGATGACTGGCTATTTCTGCAAGCAGTTGTTTTCAAGAGAAGCGACACGGAGGTAGGTTACATCCCAAACGGCAGCCTATATGGGCTGGAGGACAACGAAACTGTGAACGGCCAAATCGTCTCACAGATTGCAGGGCATTGAGACATGAATGGACAAAGAGGAGGAAATAGTGAAGAATGAAATTGCACTTGACAAAACAATCTGTAGTTTACACTACAGAGCCCTGCAACATGAGCTGCTATGTTTTCACCATGGATGGATGTTGTCGGCATGATACCATAGAGATATACCATTTTAATATGAGTATGAATATGGTGGCAAAAGGTGAAAAAGGGGTTACAGAAGGTTTATACTTCCAGGTTATATAGTATACCTAACTATGGATATATGTATGTATTGTTTACCCAAAATGGGTAATTGTCATTGTCTCATTGACTGATATTTTATGATCTATCATCATTTTGATGCTTTGACAAATGTCTCCACTGGCACACTCCTTCAATTAACTTTGTCTACTTCTTCATATATCCATCACAGACTGCTTACTGCATCACAGACTGCTTGTCAGTGCTAGTAAGTAAAGGTAAATATATAAAGTTGCTGCATCATTGCGATGTACGACGACCATGCTTTCTTTTTATTTGCTATTTCTGTATTGAACCGGTGACAAGTTCAAAACACTAACGGGTAAAACCCTAAAGTATTTTTATCAGAGTGAACAGGAAGAGGGGAGAAAAAAGCTAAGCGTTGTATTTTTACCAGTGCTCTGACAGTATGATTAAACTCAAAGGGACTTCCATACCTCAGGCTAGTATTTAGTGAGATGCCTTCCCTCCACCACCACCTTGCTTTTGGAGGTATTAAATGGTGAATGCTAACAGAGACATTTGTCACAAAGTGATGATGGCTTTTCTTAGGGCCTCAGGGCACTGGCAGATGTTGACTGGTGTGTCTGCCATGGCAGGTACAAGAGAGGAGGAGATGAAAGAGACACACACACACAGGAACGCATGTACATATACACACTGGTGGTTCTGTAGAAGACATGCTGCCTTTTTACCATACACACACGCAAACACACACACCACTGCTGTCTCATGCCATGAAATGATAATGATAATACAACAACGAAGCATGCCATACTGAGAACCCGCAAATTGCAAGTGGAGTAATGAATTGTGGGTTTAAAAAAAACATTTGATCTCTCTCTGCCACATTGTTTATGGAAGCCTATAGATAAAGGCCTTAAATGCCAACTTCCCCTTCCTTCCTTCCTTCCTCTCTCCCTTCTCTCTCTCTGTCTCTCTGTCTCCCTCTCTCTTTCCTCTCTCTCTCCTTCTCTCCATCTCTCTCGCTCCCCCTTCTCTTTCTCTCCTCATCAGACCCTCCTGCAAATTTCACCATCACCAGGAGAAGTGTGATGAGTTCCCCTTAAAAATATTCTGGTTTGAAGGGCACCATATACAGTATATATGGAGAAAGTCTACTGAGAAAACAAGATAATATATATGGAGAAAGTCTACAGAGGAAACAAGATAATTTATATGGAGAAAGTCTACTGAGGAAACAAGGACATATGGAGTCTCAAGGTATGAAGAGAGAATTCAAGGTATTAGAGAGAATTCCTTAGAGCTTCCTGAGACACAGAGAGAGAGAGATGAGGGGAAGGATGGATGAGAGGAAGAGTGTGGAAGAGGGGGGAGAGGGAAGGAGAGAGAGAGGGGTGGAAAATAAGGAGAGTGGTTGGATGGGGGTGGGGGGAAGAGAGGAAGAAAGAGAAAGGGAGGGAGGAGATGGAAGAGAAGGAGTGCTCTAGGCCTGTCTGTGAAATTTACATTACAGCACAAAGAGTATTTATTATTTATCCATCTTTTAATGTCAGAGCCCAGATTCAGTATAAAGAGGGAGGGCATACTTGACCACTACGACCGTGTGCGGTCTCTTTGGTATCCCTTATTTATGAACGTTCCCCTGTGTTAGTCTTGGGTAAAGAGAAGAGGGAGAGTGGGAAAGGATCACTGGGAAAGAAGGGAAGTCTTGAGAAAGAATCAAGAGAATTACCCGGGTAAGCACACCACTTCTGATTCAGCCATTGCTTTACATTATCCCATGAAAATGTGCTTTTTTTTAAACTTCGGCATGTTTAAATTGGTGTTGATTAATTTGCACTGTCCCTGTCAATCTTACTTGTACAGTCTTACTATAAGTAGGCTGATATTGTTCATATGGCAGGTATGATACAGACAGACACACACACACACACACACACACACACTGGAAAAGGTTAAACATAATCCAGGTGAGACATGAAAGAATAACTGAATTCCAGGAATGTCAGTAGAGGTTGGAGAGATGGTTGCCAAGGGGGCAACAGTTTCTGTGCTTGTCTAGTCTAATAGGTGAATGGGTTGACATTGCAGCAACATGTTGAAATCTTTTATCACACACATACAGTGAGGAATCATTTGATGGCACTTGCAACGCTAGGATTGTGGGATCAATTCCCAGGGCCACCCATACGAAAACTGTATGCACGGATGACTGTACGTTGCTTTGAATAAAAGTGTCTGCTAATTGTCATATATTATAATACTGGAGTAGTATCCCCTCCAGTGATTTTTGTGTAATTAAAATGACAAATATTATAAATATTCAGGTAAGGATTTTCTGTGTCTTTCATGTAGCTTTGAAATTCTGTTTCACTTGTAGTTTTTTTAGTGCTTGAGAATAGTTCAAATATATTTGATTGACAATAGTTGGAATATGGCAACCTTCACAACCTTCACTATCCCATGAAATATGTTCCCTGTTACCAAGAGGTGATGGCAGCATTGTGATAACTGTATCAGACAGACACATCTCATTCAACAGATGGTATTTCCATTGAATCTGGCTTTCAGTCACGGATGGAGGTTCTAGCCTTGACTGAATAAAGCAGACCTTTTTCTACCACTTCTTTCTGTGTGTCCCAAATGGCACCCTATTCCCTAGTGTACTATCTTTTACCAGGACCCATAGGGCTGGTCAGAACTAGTACACCAGTAGTGTACCATATAGGGAATAGGGTTCCTTTTGGGATGCAGACTTTCTTTGAAGAGCTGTAAAAAAATAGCTTTGTTGTGTAGTGAGGGAGTGTATAGACTTTATCAGTGACTTTTCAAAATGGAAGGTACAAAAACACTCTCAAAGCTCGATATGCAGAGATGTGTTTCTGACAGGCTACTGCATATCCATCAAAGGGTGACCTTTCCCTGCTTCTAATAAATTGCCTTGTCCCCTTTCCTCATCTTTGTGTTGGGAGAACTTTCGGTAGGAGTGGAGAGTGCGGTGTTTTCTTTCTTTTGGTCACCTCTAAGAAAAGTTACGTTTTCGGTGGGTAACGTTAGTATATAAATATTCTAATGTGCAGGCTACCTTAGATTTCTGTGCTGTTCTCTGTCACTTCATGACAAGTTTCAGATGGTGTTTCTGTTTCTTTGGTAACTTTTTTCCCTGTGTGAAGATAACAGATAATAACATGCGCTTCCCTCAGATTTCTGTGTTTCTTTCTGGCCCTTTGGTCACGTTTTTTGGGGGTAGTAGATAAAGATTCTAGTGTGCCTCCCTGATATGTGTGCTGCTGTTTTCTGTCCCTTATCTCTTCATGACAAGTTTAGTACATTTCCTCTGCGTCTCCTTGGTACATGAGGCTATTACACAGAGATTAGAGTGCCGGGTCACTGCAGTAAGCTGCTTTAGAGGGCACAAAATGCTAAAATGTAGCCAACATACATTAGGTATAGAGTTTTTAAATGATTATTTGCCTACATAAGGGCCTCATAATGCATTTATAAGCCTGACATAATGCATTTATAAGAAATTAGAGTGTCAATCACTGCAGTCAACCTTTGTGGAGGGTAGATAACTCTCTTTATCTCCTGTTTGGCTGCAGTAAAAAATATCCTCTGATTATATTTGATCAAATCTAATTTTATTTGTCACATGTGCAGAATACAACAGGTGTAGGTAGACCTTACAGCGAAATGCTTCCTTACAAGCCCTTAACCAACAATATAGCACAGAGTCAATGGTTAGTCGGTTACCGGTTAGTCGAGGTAATTTAGATAATATGTACATGTAGGTAGAGGTATTAAAAGTGACTGTGCATAGATAATAACAAAGAGTAGCAGCAGCGGTCAGTGGTGGTGGTGGGGGGGGAGCGCTCCGGTACCGCTTGCCATGCGATATCAGAGAGAACAGTCTATGACTAGGGTGGCTGGAGTATTTGACAATTTTTAGGGCCTACCTCTGACACCGCCTGGTATAGAGGTCCTGGATGGCAGGAAGCTTGGCCCGTAAGTTCTGGTTGAAGGCAGAGCAGTTGCAAAACCAGGCAGTGATGCAACCCGTCAGGATGCTCTCGATGGTGCAGCTGTAAATCCTTTTCAGGATCTGAGGACCGATGCCAAATCTTTTCAGTCTCCTGAGGGGGAATAGGTTTTGTCGTGCCCTCTTCACAACTGTCCTTGTGTGCTTGGACCATATTAGTTAGTTGGTGATGTGGACACCAAGGAACTCTCAACCTGCTCCACTACAGATGACAATGGGGGTGTGTTCAGTTCTCCTTTTCCTGTAGTCCACAATCATCTCCTTTATCTTGATCACATTGAGGAAGAGGTTGTTGTCCTTGCAACACATGGTCAGGTCTCTGACCTCCGCCCTAAAGGCTGTCTCATCGTTGTTGGTGATCAGGCCTATCACTGTTGTGTCATTAGGAACAACAACAAAATTATCATGTTGGAGTCGTGCCTGGCTGTGCAGTCATGAGTGAACAGGAAGTACAGGAGGGGACTGAGCACGCACCCCTGTGCAGCCCCCATGTTGAGGATCAGCGTGGAGGATGTGTTGTTACCTACCCTTACCACCTTAGGGCAGCCCGTCAGGAAGTCCAGGATCCAGTTGCAGAGGGAGGTGTTTGGTCCCAGGGTCCTTAGCTTAGTGATGAGCTTTGGGGGCACTATGGTGTTGAACGTTAAGCTGTAGTCAATGAATAGCATTCTGACATAGGTGTTCCTTTTGTCCAGATGTGAAAGGGCAGAGTGGAGTGCAATAGAGATTGCATCTGCTGTGGATCTGTTGGTGCGGTATGCAAATTGAAGGGGGTCTAGGTTTTCTGGGATAGTGATGTTGATGTGAGCCATAACCAGCCTTTCAAAGCATCTCATGGCTACAGACTTGAGTGCTACTGGTCGGTAGTCATTTAGGTAGATTACCTTAGTGTTCTTGGGTACAGGGACTATGGTGGTCTACTTGAAACATGTTGGTATTACAGACTGAGACAGAGAGAGGCTGAAAATGTCAGTGAGGACGCTTGCCAGTTGGTCAGCGCATGCTCGGAGTACACGTCCTGGTAATCCGTCTGGCCCTGCAACCTTGTGAATGTTGACATGTTTAAAGGTCTTACTCACATCGGCTGCGGAGAACATGATCACACAGTCATCCGGAACAGCTGATGCTCTGATACATGTTTCAGTGTTACTTGCCTCAAAGCGAGCATAGAAGTGATTTAGCTCATCTGGTAGGCTTGTGTCACTGATCAGCTCTCGGCTGTACTTCCCTTTGTAGTCTGTAATAGTTTGCAGGCCCTGCAACATCCGACGAGCGTCGGAGCCGGTGTAGTATGATTAGAACTTAGTCCTGTATTGACACTTTGCCTGTTTGATGGTTCGTCAGAGGGCATAGCAGGATTTCTCATAAACTTCCGGATTAGAGTCCCACTCCTTGAAAGCGGCAGCTCTACGCTTTAGCTCAGTGAGAATGTTGCCTGTAATCCATGGCTTCTGGTTGGGGTATGTACATACAGTCACTGCGGGGATGACGTCCTCGATGCAGTTAATGATAAAGCCAGTGACTGATGTGGTGTACTCCTCAATGCCATCAGAATAATCCCGGAACATATTCCAGTATGTGCTAGCAAAACAGTCCTGTAGTTTATCATCTGCTTCATCTGACCACCTTTTTATGGACTGTGTCACCGGTGCTTCCTGCTTTAATTTTTGCTTGTTAGCAGGAATCGTGAGGATAGAATTATGGTCAGATTTGCCAAGTGGAGGTCGAGGGAGAGCTTTGTACGGATCTCTGTGTGTGGAGCAAAGGTGGTCTAGAATTTTTTTCCCTCTGCACATTTAACATGCTGATAGATGCTGACTCTCTAGGTAGATAATGTGGTCTACAGCTTATCATGAGATACTCTACCTCAGGCGAGCAAAACCTTGAGGCTTTCTTAGATTGTGCACCAGCTGTTTATTACATAAATGCACAGGCCCCCGCCCAGTGTCTTACCAGAGGCTGCTGTTCTGTCCTGCCAATAGAGTGTATAACCCGCCAGCTGCATTTTCTTAATGTCTTAAGAATGTATTTTCTTACTGTATTTTCTTAATTTTCTTAATGTCGTCGTTCAACATAAGATATTACAGTTTAATGTCCCGTTGGTAGGATATACGTGCTTTCTGTTCATTTATTTTCCAGCTATTGAACATTAGCTAGTAGAACGGAAGGCATGGGCAGATTAGCCACTCATCGCCTGATCCTCACAAGGCACCCTGATCTCTTTCTGTGAAATCTTGTGTTTCCTTCTCCAGCGAATAACGGGGTTCTGGCCCTGGTCGGGTGTCTGTATTATATCCCTCCCGTCTGACTCGATTAAGAAGAACTCTTCGTCCAGTTTGAGGTGAGCAATCGCAGTTCTGATGCCCAGAAGCTCTTTTCGGTCATAATAGACGGTAGCAGCAACATTATATACAAAACAAGTTACGAACAATGCCATGATGGGTACCTACTTAAGAGCTTCATAACACATTCATAAGCCCATCAAAACACATTCATAAGGGATTAGAGTATTGAGTCACTGCAGTGACCTCCTTTAGACGACAAGGAGTCTTTACCAGCCATTAGGCTGCATTTCAGGGTGCAATAATGTTGTTAACATAGAGAAGGGTTCCTTCATAAGGACTTTCTCATGACTGTCCTGATCAGGTCAGGTTACAGGAGACCACAACACTACAGATTATCTCTCAACCCCAACAGAGGAGGAGAGATCTAGGGGTCTGAAGATGTGGGGGTTTTAAGACCCCTCACGCCCATGGTAAATCTTAGGCCACAGACAAATTCCTTTTGTCCTGTTACTATGGCGAACCAGCCTCAGAACATTAAACATGAAATAAAGGGACTTTGGAACAATGGTTTCCGTCAGCCACAATGGTGGTCATGACGATAGATGGAATCGTCATGAAAATGTATGTCCTTTTTGTTTTGTTATTAAAGGTTTATAGATTACGTTATTACGAAAACATTGTCACATCAACAGTTTACCTAGTATATGTTTGATGTTTATACATTGTACGTTGTATGGAAAATGTCCAAAGCAAAGAGAATGTTTTGGTAAAGATTAAACGTGAAGTTAGTTGTCTAAAATTGGATTTGAGTCAAATCTAGACCTTGCTCTTAACTTGGTACACCCAGAGAATTGCCCTAAAGGCGGTTACGCCCACTTCTGACCCGAGGGTATAAAACCTGTGCGTGAAGAATTTACAGATAAGACTACGTGACCCAAGCTGCAGCCGAGGTCTAAAAAATTAAACGAACCCAACACGCAACACAAGTTTGAAGACGAGAAATCTTTTTCTACCCAAGCTACAGATGAGTAGCTGTGTCTAAGCGGGTGAATTCAAGTCAAACCCCCTGGCCTCCTCTCCTCATCGAATCGGGGTATCTACACTGTTTCATTCCTACGCTGTGAGCTCTGAGCTACAGAGCTGTCTGTCCTCAGAAGAGCCCTTCCAGAGCAAGGGCGAAGGAACAGACTCCTAAGCCAAAAGGACACTGACATCGTGAGGACAACCAAATAGTTGCGCCGGAGAAGTGTGTCATTGAGCAGGCTGAACGGGGCAAGGCTAGGGTTAGAATAAGCATAGCTGACAAATTCACCCAAATGTATATTTCTCTCGTGTACTTTCTCTTTTTCTCTCTCTTTTAAATCCCCATTTTGGGTAACACGCGCCATAGTGTGTTGGCCCGTTATACTAAGTTCTAATCAATAGCCTGGAATGTGTTTTTGTGTATGTATATCTTTTATCATCATTTTAGCTTTCTAGTAAATAAATACTCAACTAAGACTGGTGTGGTACGAACTCATTGGTGAGACCCGGGTCCGTGCAGATTCTCGGATTATGTGACGTTCAGAACGAGACTGTAGAGGTAACTGATTAATTAGCGGCTGTTGTAAAATCGATATTCTGATATTCTTTGAGTTACTTTGGGAAATAGAAACTCAATAAAACTAATTTTCCCATGGTGCCCCAGATTAATGAGTTACTAATTGCTTGATTCAGTTAGTCACCCAATTAGAAACCTTTAATCATTCAATGAGCAACAGTCGTCACATTAACTAATACAACGCCACGACAACTTCATAACACATTCAAAGGCCTGACTCAAAGCATTCATAATCACTTCTCTTTATCAGCTGTTTGGTGGCACATTAGGCTCCCAAAAAGGATATGTCAACACACATTAGGTGGCTTAGATGATTAATCATTATTATTTAGATATTGTGGTAAAGCAAACGATGATGCAAACATTGAGTTAATACCTTTCCCTGGGGCAACATGTTCACCTTCTGTATGTATGATCTAAACATAGACACATTCATGAATAATGGAGTACAATGGTTATTGTTGTTGTGCAGGAGGAAAACCTCAATGGTATGCCTTGTCATTCAGATGGAACATATTTTATTCAGTGTCAACAAATTGTAATGTTTACTGTATTTTAGCGCGCACAGCTTGAAATCTCTCTTAGAGAATCTCTCTGTTGGTATTCAACTCTCTGTCTCTCTGGTATTGTTCTATGGTCATTTAATTAAGCATATTCTTTGGACTGAGAAATCTTTGAGGTTCTTATCAACACTTCTCTTGCAAAACATCTCCAAAATGTAAATGAAAAATGTGTCACCTCAACAACAACAAAAAACACACCTTGAAAAAACAGTTTTCATTGACGTAGTAGAAAACTGAAATCAACAAGCCACAATGACGTACCACAGGGGTAATTTGTAATGTCCCAATCAATCCAGTCTAGTGTAGACACACAGGGACATAACAACTGTCAATCAATCACGCTAGCGACGGTAATAAACCACACAGTTGTCTTTCTCCTCTCTGTCTGTCACACACACATACAATCACGCACACACACACACCAGTCAGTCTGTCACCTGTCTATTCCTCTGGATCGGATCTGAGTAGAGTATGGATGATCTGTCAGCCTCCGTTGATTGAAAATCTATCTCATTTGCTGTTTTCCTAAACAAACCAGCCACGTCAATCAAGGGTTTTGTGCTGAAATGGGTCCTATAGTGTACTAACACAAGTTAGCTAATAGAAAACTCTGGCACTTAAGTTTGTTTTTCCTTTCACCCTTCCATAGCTATTACAAATTGAAACCCTAAAAATACATGGTACCACAAGAAGTCTTACGCTGTGGACATGAGAAACACAATTTCACAGAATAACTGGTCTATGAACTTATTCATATTTCCTCCAAACACCTCCAGGCTTCAACCACATAGCTGCTCTAACAGAATATATTTGAGGGGTGGATCGAAGAGAATAATGCCACATCACATTTTACAGCTTCAAGGAAATCTCTCTGTACAATATCATCACTTGAAGAGGGAATTTCTTTGGTTGTGCGGCCCTTATGATGTTGTCCCCCTCCTCCTCCTCCGTCTTCTTGTTCTCCTCCTCCGTCTTCTTGTTCTCCCCCTCCTTAAACTCAGATGCAGAACCTCTACACACAGTGTGTTCGTCCCAAATGGCACCCTATTCATTACTTTTGACCAGCCCCCATAGGGCTCTGGTCGAAAGTATTGCACAATAGGGGACACAGTGCCATTTGGGACTTAGACAGTTGTACATGTTAATCATTTAGAAGACGCTCTTACCCAGAGCGACTTACAAGAGCAATTAGGGTTAAGTGCCTTGCTCAAAGGGACATCAACAGATTTGTCCCCTAGTCAGCTTGGGGATTGAAACCAGTGACATTTCGGTTATTGTCCCAATGCTCTTAACCAGCTAGAGTATCTGCCGACAATGTTTAATCAACATTTTTCTGGTCCCTTAATTCAGTCACTGACTGCCAGTTATAACTGTGGTGTTATCTCTTAACCTGCATCCATACACTTTCTAAACCAACTTAATTCATGTTTGCTTACAGCTAAGGAGCACGTCCCAAATGGTACACTATTCCCTATATAGTGCACTACTTTTGGCCAGGGCCCATAGAGCACTATGAAGGAAATAGGGTGCCATTTGGGATAAAACATGGGCCTTTCAGACGGCATTCTGCACACACTCCCTTTAATGCAACTGAGTGGTCTAATTTTGGCTGCACTTTAAGTTGACAGGTACTCTGCAAACGCCTGACACCATGTTTTGGATGGGGATGGCACTTGACTAAGGAGGGGTTTGAACCAGGAGACTGCATAACTGTGTACCAAATGGTACCCAATTTCCTATATAGTGATAGTATATAGAGAAGAGGGTGCCATTTGGGACAAAGACCATGACTGCAGCCGCCTTTGGAAAATAAAATATAGGTTCTGCTTTCAAAGAAGATGGAGGGCAAGTAGTGTTATTATTGGCACTCTCTCCCACCATCTACAGTGCCTTCAGAAAGTATTCATACCCTTTGTCTTACAGCCCAAATTCAAAATTGATTAAAAAAAAAATGTAGCACCCATCTACACACAACACCCCATAATGACAAAGCGAAAACCGTTTCTTCAAAAAAAAAGCACATTAATAGAAAATTAAATACATGAATATCTAATTTGCAGAATTGAGCTAAAGTGCCTCCAATTTCCTCTGATCATCCTGGAGAATCCTGGACAACACTGCAATGGCGCCGGAGAGGATGGCTGACATTTTATTGGCTCTTAATTAAGCATTTAATTAAGCATTTCACTGTAAGCATTTCTTAAACCCTCCAGGTTTGGCCGAGGTAGGCCGTCATTGAAAATAAGAATTTGTTCTTAACTGACTTGCCTAGTTAAATAAAGATTCAATAAATACAAATAAAACAAAAGTAAGGTACAACACCTGTTGTTTTCAGCGCATGTGACAAATAAAATGTTATTTTATTTGAACTTGATTTGAGTCCGCCTGTGGCTAGGGCTGTTATGGTGACCTTGTGACCGCCGGTGGGGCGGGAATAAGTCATGATGCCAGTCGAATTCCACATGACTGTTTAGTCACAGTTCTCCAAGCTCTGATGCTCATTAGTAGCCTACCAAACTTGCTAACTGTGTCACGGCATCGTAAGAATTAGACCAAAGTGCAGCGTGGAGCGCGTACATTTTCCTTTTATTTTAGCAAATGTCGCCAACATAAACAACAAACGAAAAACAACCGGGAAGCTTACAGGGCTATAGTGCCACGAACAAAGGTAACTACCCACACTGAAGGAGGGAAAAAGGGCTACCTAAATATGATTCCCAATCATAGACAACGATAGACAGCTGTCCCTGATTGAGAACCATATCCGGCCAAAACATAGAAATAAAGAAACATAGAAAACAAAACATAGAATGCCCACCCCACATCACACCCTGACCTAACCAAATAGAGAAATAAGATGGCTCTCTAAGGTCAGGGCGTGACAAACTGCCTGGTACTCAGCACTCTATTGTCCCTCTAATAACTCTAAAATCAATGCAAATGTATTCAAATCTAATCAAACACTTCATGAGTGCCCATGGGATCATGTTGCACAGCATTTCTACAGGCTTTGCAATTTCGTGAGAAAACATAGTGATGGCCTCTATTAAAAAGAGGAGGATCCCATCAGCTTTCTATAGGCTAGGCCTACTACAGTATATTTATTTCTCAACTTCCCTAATATTAAGCACATTGCTTATCTTTACAACAGGAGTATAGCCTACCTGCCTGACATGAAAATAAACCACAGGGAAAAAGCATCCTCTATTTGCTATAAGTGCATAGATTACATTGTTTTCCCCTTTCCCTGTTTCGAGACAGGTGCATGATAATGGTCCATTCTAAATCCAAACAAATTTCACACATATATTATTTAGTATATGTAAAGACAAGATTAAATCAAGAATAGTGTGATGGTGACAATATTAGCCTATCACTTGAATGATGTGAATGAAAGCTTTTATTGATGTGAAAGCTTTTATTTTGTGCAACTTTTTCAAATTATAGTGCACACCTCATGTAGACTAACCCATAGGCCTATACTGTAGGTTTGTATCACAACTAAAGTGTACAAATAACTTAAAATTAAGCACATTAAATCAATGACAGCAGGTGTAGAGCCTAACTGGCATACATATGCATATGCAGAGTTTGAGGATGACAGTTTTCACCATAAAAATGCACCTTTATAATAAAAGCATTGCATGCATATTCACATTTGTGGTCACTTTTGAGAATGGTGTTTCCTGCTAATGGAACATAGCGCTTATAGCCTACTGCCATGTGTGCTTATAATGTGAAGAAATAGCCTAATAGTTTATTAACATTTGGACTAAACATTCTCATCTGTTGAGTCAGCTCATTGCTTAAAACAGGTTTTTTGATGCTAGTGGTTGTGTTAATTTGGGATCTATCGCATCCCACAACTGTCCCAGACTATGTTTGGACCATTCATTTCTTGCACAGAATAAAATAGATAAACTTTTGTACTATGGGGGATACTAGATTGACATAGGCTAGTGGTTTTGCTGTTCATTAGGCCTACTCATCTTGTTGGCTAATGAAATGTAAACGTGGACAGTTCTTCCAATATCGTCAATATGCGCCTCTGAATTGGATAAGGACTTCCAATTGGATAAGGACTTCGCAATTGCTTCCCTGATGTATCCATCTTCACTTGTAGTCTGTGAGAAAGACCTGATCACGTGACTGAGCGTCATGTGAGTGAGAGGTGCTTTGGCATGCAGCCGGGAGAAGGGAATTATAATTATTATATTCAGCCCAAGGGTTCAACGGCCATTGACATGAATTTTCTTAAGGGGGCATTACGGCCACACAAAAGGGATGTAGCCAGGAAATGTTATGCATTATCCTTGTGCTTGTGAAATTGTGAATGAGAGACTGATAAAGTGTGTGCAGCCTGCACAAAAAAACAAAGCAGAGCTCATGCTTTTCAAACTTTTTCAAATCATCATTAGAGTCGCATCATACAGCCTTATAATGTATTAAAATCAAAACATATAGCCCAACATTTGTATCACAACTAAAGTGACATAAAAAAACTCTAAATTAAGCATGTAGGAGTAGCTGTTTCTTTGTTAACCGCTCAACACTGAATAGCTGCATGTGCGCATGTCACGCCCTGACCTTAGAGAGCCGTTTTATGTCTCTATTTGGTTTGGTCAGGGTGTGATGTGGGGTGGGCATTCTATGTTCTCTTTTCTATGTTTTTGATTGGGAATCATACTTAGGCAGACTTTTTCCCTTCTGTCATTGTGGGAAGTTGTCTTTGTTAGGGGCACTAGAGCCCTTGTAAGCTTCACGGTCGTTTTGTTGGTGACATTTTAACTAATAAAAGAAAATGTACGCTCACCACGCTGCACCTTGGTCTCATTCCGACGACGGCCGTGACAGCGCACTCCCTCAAATCTTTTGGATAAAACATCCTTTCTATTTTATTCAGCTATGTTCAATTGTATTCTTCATACTATAAAATAATGTAAAATAATGCCATGGAATTCTAAGCACATCTTGTCTGCTAAATGAACTAGTGTAGCCCACAGCCATATGGCATATTCAGATCAGGGCCTAACATAAGGACAACTCAGAGTATGCTATTATTTTCTTCTGAAATAGACTACATTTTCTTCATATGCTTACAGTATTTAGACCTGTCTAAAATAATTCATGTATTTATTGTGATGGTGTAGGCTATATTATACTTTTTTTACATGTAGATGTTCCAAAGGTCTGCATCAGTGGCTTGTAGGCTATGCATGTAAGCCAGGAGATGATAAATGTGTTTATGTTAATTAACAGTCAATGAATTACCGTGAGACTGAGAGTTATTTACAGCCCTACCTGTGGGCAATTCAATTGTTTGGACATGATTTAGAAGGAAACACACCTGTCCATAAAAGTTCCCACAGTTGACAGTTTATGTCAGAGCAGAAACTATACCATGAAGTCCAAAGAACTGTCCGTAGATCTCCTAGATAGATTTGTGATGCGGCATATTTCTGGGGAAGGTTATAAAACATATATCTGGGGAAGAGAGTGTTGAAAGTTTCCATGACACCAGTGGTCCCCATCATTGGGAAATGAAAAAAATATGGAACTACTCAGACTCTGCCTAGAGCTGGCCGTCCGACCAAACTGAGAAACCAGACAAAAAGGACCTTGGTCTGAGAGATGACCAAAAACCCGATGACCACTCTCACAGAACTACAGCCAGGCGGAGATACAATATATATGCAAAATCATTCACAAGGAGATTCCTTCAAAAATATTATTTGAAGATTAACCTGCTAGTAGGAACGGTCTCTATAGTACTTCACCAATCTGGGCTTTATGGGATAGTGGCCAGACCAAAGCCACTTCTGAGAAAAAGGGTGTGAATATTGTGTAAATTAGATAATTATCTATATCATTTTCAATACATTTGATGAAGGCACTGTATGGGATCTTTTTTCTAGATATTATCAATGTACCTTCTCTCCAACTCACCGGAGCCCTACAGGAGCTGGCAGACACAGCAACACTATCTGGAAGACAGGCATCAATGTTGTGATTCCACATATCAATCACAAATGAAGGAGTTTTGGCAACCATTGCCTCACCTCTCACGATAGTGCAGTGTGTTGCCAGATATCATGACAGTTGTAAATTGGCATACACAAAGCATTGTATAAAGTTATTCTCCACTACAATAAAAAGGTCATCTAAAGTTGATCATTTATGAGGGCGGCCAAAACGTTCAATATAATTTCAAGTGAAAATGTTCATTTTAAAAGAAAAGGGTAAGGATAGCAATTTACTTTAGAGTTTGGTAAGTAGGTTCTGTAGTCTTGCCAACTCCTATGGTCATTGTAACATCAAACACAAGGCTGTACAGCAAAAACAGATCTGGGACTAGGCTGGGGTAATAGATGGCAGGGGGTGGGGTTAAAGGTCCGTTCTAAAAGTATCCCGTCAGCAGGTCTTCTGTCAGGAGACAGCCAATCAGAACGGAGCCAGCTGGCGTGGTTTGGGATGCCAGAGGAAACGACAGGCAGGTTACAGGATGGTCCTCCCTCCCCTAGTGTCCGTGAGTGTGTGCATGCTTATATCAGCATATCCCACGTGTGTGTGTGTGTATGTGTTTGTGTGGATTCCCATATAGGACAATCTGGTTTATTTTGCAGTCATATCTTAAAGGAATGTTCTCCTTCTTACTAGAGAAATTAGAATTAGAACTAGAAGTCACTGTAAAACACCACACCTTCAAGGAACCAATGATTAAACTCTCAAAGTTAGCCTTTCTTTACATTTTCCAACTGTAGACCCACCATGCATCCATCCCCTGAATCATAACACTCTTATTCAGACTAAACATTATTGTATTGTACCCTAACTTCAAAAAATTGTCACAGCATTCTAAATCTGATTGATGCTGGCAGGAGGATCCGGAGGACGTAATGAGTTTGTGTGTTTTGTTGAACTTTTTGTTTGGCCACGTTGGCCATATGGCTAATAAGGCTGAACCAAGCCAAAGGGATGGTCTCTGTGTGCATTTCGGTTGAATATGAGTTTTATAAAAATGATTAACTGTGTTGAGACGTTTCAGGAGGAATGGGGGCTCAGCGGGGCTGTCTGTACGTCTGGAGAGGATGAACGGTTGTAATGTGGGGCTGGAGGGTGCAGGTAGCCTAGTGGTTAGAGCAGGTAGCCTAGTGGTTAGAGCGTTGGGCCAGTAACTGAAAGGTTGATGGTTCACATCCCTAATTGCTCCTGGAAGTTGCTCTGGATAAGAGTGTCTGCTAAATGTATCGTAATGTGATGTTGTAGTGGCTTGCTATGGGGGTGGTGGTGGTTTTAGTGTAATGAAGATGTCTGATTAAAGTAAGACAAGAAGTCAAGTCTCTCTCTCCCTTTCTCTCTGCTGTGGAGGTGAGAGTTCAGGTTGGCAACAAGCCTCCTTCTATCCCAGCTGCACTGAAATGAGGAGCCAAACGGCCCATCAGTTCAGCCACTGTGGGAGACAGAGTTAAAAACCGCGAATGCATCGTTAATTACTTGGGTTTGGTTTGTGGGTTAAGGACTTCAGAGCTCCCCTTTGTGTACCTTGTGTGTGACCTCCCTCTTCTCTCCTCCATCCTCTTTCCTCCCTGCTCCCTCCTCCATCCATCCCAACCCCATCATGAAGAGTTCTGCAGCCAGGTGGAGGTGTGTGGGTATGGGGGAAGGAGAGCAGCATGGCTTCTGTCACTCAGACCAGACCGTGTGTGTGGGTCTGGCAGGCCCCGCTAGGACTAAGTGGCAGATGGCTGCTCCAGGATAATGAACCTGTGACATCTGAAGCGCCTTAGGGCCAACCCGCCAATGGCCCGACAGGCTAACAAACTCACCTGGATCCTCCGGGGAACCAGTCCATTCTTCTCCTCTCTTCTTCCCCCTCTCCTCTCCACCTCCTCTCCTCTCCCTCCTCCCACTCCACCAGCTAAAATAACTTAAGAACTAGAAGCAGAAGTGAATTGATTCTCCTCCACACGCAGGATAAGAAGTTAAAGGTCTGGAGGATAAAAGCATAGACAGAATTTAGGTGGGTGTTTTAGTGGAAGAATAGTGCTGTCTTGGATTGAATTTTCTGTCATTCACTGGAAGAGAGACAAATCAATTCTGGCGATGTCTTTATTTGTTAAGTGCTGCTGAATTGGATTAGGTTAGGTTTTTGTTTTGCGTTGGTTCGTGCTATATTCGAAGTTCAGCTGCCTGCCGTAACCAACAGGCAGCATATAAACAAATTCAGGTTCATGTTTACAGCAAGTTATAAAACATGTTAACTGCAGGCTTTAAAGGGACATCCAGCAGTGGGCTACATTAATAATATGTACCCATTTGATTCTTGAAGAATAGAACTTGCCTCATGAGCTTAGTTTAAATGTCGCACCCCATCAGAACCCAATATATAAGCTTATTTTACTCCAATGTTGTAAACAAAGTAAATGTAAACAAACTCAAAATATGGTCTTGCTTTAATGGCCATGTACTATCTTAATTTCCACCCAGCACAGCCAGAAGAGGCCTGGCCACCCTTCGGAGCCTAGTTCCTCTCGGCTTTTCCTAGGTTCCTACCGTTCTAGAGTTTTTTCTAGCCACTCTGCTTCTACATCTACATTGCTTGCTCTTTGGGGGGGTTAGGCTGGATATCTGTAGAAGCACTTTGTGACAACTGCTGATGTAAAAAGGGCTTTATAAAATAAATGTGATTGATGGATTAAAGCCCCCATGCAGTCTTTGTAATGCTATTTTTAAATCATCACTGTATGACTGATAGGATGGTTTAGAACCCACCCCCTTACCCAGATGAACAGTCATTGGTCTATTATAATCAGATCACATTGTGACAATAATGATAATGCTCTTTTTGTGTAAGAGCTGTTTGAAAAAATGGCATTATTATTTTCACAATGTGATCTGATTATAATAGATATCATTATTTTCACAATTTCAGAGTGTAATTTCGACCTCATAGTGTGGAAATATCCTAAAAGAAATAACCTTTTTTAACCCTTTTTCTCCCCAATATTTGTGGTATCCAATTGGTAGTTACAGTCTTGTCTCATCGTTGCAACTCCCGTACTGACTCGCGAGAGGTGAAGGTCGAGAGCCGTGCGTCCTCCAAAACATAATCCAAACCAGCCACACTGCTTCTTGACACAATGCCCGCTTAACCCGAAAGCCAGCCACACCAATGTGTCGGGGGAAACACTGTACACCTGGCAACCATGTCAGCGTGTATGCGCCCGGCCCACCACAGGAGTCGCTAGAGTGCGATGGAACAAAGACATCCCTGCCGGCCAAACACTCCCCTAACCCGGACGACGCTGGGCCAATTGTGCGCTGCCCCATGGGTCTCCCGGTCGCAGCCGGCTGCGACACAGCCTGGACTCAAACCAGGATCTCTAGTGACACTTAGACCACTGCGCAACTCAGGAGGCCAGAAATCACATTTTTAACTGCACTGCCCCTTTATCAAATCAAATGTTATTGGTCACATACACACGATTAGCAGATGTTATTGCGAGTGTAGCGAAAACAGTATATCCATATGAGATGATGAGATGAAGAAATGCAAGATATGTAAGCATAATTATGTGAATGAGATACTGTACAATAGTATAGAAAACAGTATATACACATGAGATTAGTAATGAAAGATATGTAAACATTATTAGGTAACTAAGATACCATAGAATAGTATAGAATACAGTATATACATATGAGATGAGTAGTGCCAGATATGTAAACATTATTAAAAGTGACTAGTGTTCCATTCCTTAAAGTGGCCAGTGATTCCTATAAGCCCCATCCCTCAGCTTTTGACCAAAACAGTGGCAGGGACAGAACTTTGGTATTGTTTCAACTGCTGTTTGGCCCTTTAAGTAAAGCTTATCAAACTTATTTTAAAGTTTATTTCATGATTTATTAACCTTTATCATTGTTGTAGCAACTCTGAATAATCCGAGCCATAAACTGACCCATTTTAACCTTTTTTTAATGATTTTGCTCACAGCTTGGCTTTCAATGCTGAGTTGTTTGAGAAGTGAGTGAGTTTTTAGAGGTTTTAACCTAGACTGCACTACATGGGATCTATTCCAAAAAGGGCATTCTCTGACAGCATCGGGATCATTGAAAGGGCAAACTCCCTGTCTGTGCCATTTGGAAGAGAGGCAGACCGATGCCAAACTGTCAATACCCAATCAGCTTTCCTCTTTTCAAGTTGAAACTCAATAACTGCACAAATTATGTATGAATCTCATTTCATTTATTGAGAATTAAATTACAAAACATTACTAGACTAGAAGAAAACAACCGTTTACTTTTCTCTCCTATCATACATTTAACATGGTGTTAAAACATGTACACGTCAACTAACAGAGACCATAAAGACACAATCAAGGGTGCATGGTGGGATGTTTGTAGCCTAACAGACTGGAAGGGTGAGGGGAGAAGGTTCAATCATTCAATTTCCGTCAAGATGGCTTTCATTAATGTTCAATTTAAATTTGCTATGACAGGACTCCAAATTGACTGGCAAAGGTTAATTTCTATGCTCACCAGTATGAAAAGATAATGAGGCAAGCCAGCTGTAAAGGAGCATCACTGTCATTTGTTTCAATGTATTTATATTGTATTTATATATCTAGGATCCTAAAATGTCAATCTATTGTCACATCGGGTTAATTGATATTTTCCAATCAGCTCAGTCTTTACCTGTTTGTTTCAATGTTAGATTGAGTGGAATGTCCCTTTAATTGTTAGAGGGTCACTTTCAAGCATTGCTAAATTGAGCACAACTGTGGCCTACTGCCTCAAGAGCTTCAGTTTGTTTAAATGGGGGATGGTATTCAGTGTGTGAAGGTGACTGCTGGTATGTCATGCAAGTTTTAATAAGAATATTACCTATTTATTATGATATCACCGTCTCATCAATGTGAGATGGCATCGGCCAGCTACCTCACACCCGGCTAGCATTCCGTCAGCACTGATTCTGTGGGAAGTCAGTGGAAGAGAAGACAGTCCAGAGACATAAGTTAAATGGACATTTTAATCTAGAGAGGTGGAAATCTGTTGTATTAAAACAGTGAATTAGATAAGGAGGCACTGCATCTTTTACCTAACTACTCATGCCTACAGTGCATGTGGAAAGTACTCAGACCACTTGACTTTATTAGCGTTTTGTTGTTACAGCCTCATTCTAAAATGGATTAAATAGTTTTCGTCCCTCATCAATCTACACACAATACCCAATAATGACAAAGCAAAAACAGGTTTTTAGAAATTAGCAAATGTATCAAATAAAAAAACTGAAATATCACATTTAAATACTTATTCAGACCCTTTACTCAGCACTTTGATGAAGCACCTAGGGCAGCAATTACAGCCTTGAGTCTTCTTGAGTATGACGCTACAAGCTTGGCACACCTGTATTTGGATAGTTTCACCCATTCTTCTCTGTAGATCCCCTCAAGCTCTGTCAGGTTAGATTGGGAGCGTTGCTGCACAGCTATTTTCAGGTCTCTCCAGAGATGTTAGATTGGGTTCAAGTCCAGGCTCTGGATGGGCCACATTCAGAGACTTGTCCCGAAGCCACTCTTGCGTTGTCTTGGATGTGTGCTTAGGGTCATTGTCCTGTTGAAGGTGAACCTTCACCCCAATGATCTCTCTGTACATTGCTCCGTTCATCTTTCCCGTGATCCTGACGAGTCTCCCTGTCCCTGCCACTGAAAAACATCCCCACAGCATGATGCTGCCACCACCATGCTTCACCATAGGGATGGTGCCAGGTTTCCTCCAGAAGTGACGCTTGGCATTCAGGCCAAAGAGATAAATCTTGGTTTCATCAGATCAGAGAATCTTGTTTCTCATGGTCTGAGAGTCTTTAGGTGCCTTTTGGCAAACTCCAAGTAGGCAGTCATGTGCCTTTTACTGAGGAGTGTCTTCCGTCTGGCCGCTCAACCATAAAGGCCTGATTGGTGGAGTGCTGCAGAGATGGGAGAACCTTCCAGAAGGACAACCATCTCCACAGAGCAACTCTGGAGCTCTGTCAGAGTGACCATCGGGTTCATGATCACCTCCCTGACCAAGGCCCTTCTTCACCGATTGCTCAGTTTGGCCGGGCTGCCAGCTCTAGGAAGAGTCTTAGTGGTTCCAAACTTCATCCATTTAAGAATAATGGAGGTCACTGTGTTCTTGGGGATCTTCAATGCAGAATAAAAAAATGTATCCTGCCTCTGAGCTCAGCGGATATTTCCTTCGACCTCATGGCTTGGTTTTTGCTCTGACATGCACTGTCAACTGTGGGACCTTATATAGACAGGTGTGTGCCTTTCCAAATCATGTCCAATCAATTGAATTTACCACAGGTGGACTCCAATCAAGTTGAGATGTTTCTACAATAATTATCAATGGAAATGGGGGTGGCAGGTAGCCTAGTGGTTAGTGCATTGGGCCAGTAACCGAAAGTTTGCGAAAGGGTTGTCATTGTAAATAAGAATTTGTTCTTAACTGACTTGCCTAGTTAAATAAATGTTAAATAAATCAAATAAAAAAACAGGATACACCTGAGCTCAATGTTGAGTCTAATAGCAAAAGCGTCTGTATACTTATGTAAGTAAGGTATTTCTGTTTTTGTTATATATATAAATGAGCAAAAATGTCTAAAAAAAACTTTTCGCTTTGTCATTATGGGGTTTAGTGTGTAGATTCATGAGGGGAAAATAATATTCATCCATTTTGGAATAAGGCCGTAATGTAACAAAATGTGGAAAAAGTGAAGGGGTCTGATTACTTTCCAAATGCACTGTAATTGAATATAGTCTCTACAGTCTCATAATACTGTACGCTTTTAAATCATTTCCAAGATTACTGAGTGGCGTGAGGGATACTGTTAAATGTAAATAGACAAAGTGACAACAAATCGAACCATATTGATAAGGCATTGCTGCTGGTCAGTAGATAACCAGGGGCGGGCGGAGAAGAGGGAGACAATGTGAGATTACCTGGAGATGAACTGCACCTACCTGTGTAATATATGTATTGTACATATACTTCAATAAAGTTTCTTCTCTGCATTATACAGGCCTCTTCTTTGACCACTGGAGACTTGGCTGGAGGAAAGGATCTTGGGTTGTGCCCTAGGGTGGGGGTCAAATGTGAGCATTGACCACAGGGAGAGGACAAGCCTGGGAAAAGTAGAAACATAAGCCTAGACTTAATCAGCTCAAGCGTTAACCCGGAATAGCCGACACCGGCATAGCTGGTGTTTTGGTGGTGTCAGAGTTGTAACTACATTCGAGCTGTCAAATCGGTGAGAGGTTTCTTGTGAAGCCACACCGATCCCACTCACATTAGAAGTTCAGAATGAGAACATATAGGCTATACAGAAATAACGACACTTGAATTGAAATCATTAAACAAAATAATAAGGATTTATAATCAGCCTAATTGAGGTGTAAATTACAACACACATTCCAACTTGTAACAATGCAGGGATTATTACTAATGTGAGTGGGCGCATCCAATGGCCAGGTTCTTGATGGGTATAATGCTAGGAGACATTCACTGATTTCAAGGCACTAACACCTCCGACGCTGTCTAAATGAAAACAATGGAACTGCTCTGCAGTTGTCGGTTATCCCCAAAGCCGTTTGCTGATTTGACAGCTCTAACGCAGTTCAAATCAAACCAAATAAAATGTTATTTGTCACATGCGACGAATACAAGAGGTGTAGACTTTATGGTGAAATGCTTTCTTAGGAGCGCTTTCCCAACGATGCAGAGTTAAAAAAGTAATAAAAGATTAGCAAAAAAAAAAACAAATAGTAACAAGATAAAAACAATAACAAGGCTATATACAAGGAGTACCGGAACCGAGTCAATGTGCAGTAGTTGAGGTGATATGTACATGTAGATAGGGGTAAAAGTCACTAGGCAATCAGGATTAACAGAGTGTGAAAGTGTGTGTGTGTGTGTTGGAATGTCATTGTAGTATGTGTGAGAGTTTGGGTGAGTCCAATGAAAGAACGTCAGTGCAGAGAAAAGGGGGGTCAATGCAAATAGCCATTTTAATGAGCTTCTGGTTATCATATATCGTGTGTGTGTGTGTGTCAGGACCCACTGAGATAGATACTCCCAGTCATACCAGTCATACCAACTAGGGCTATATGCTAATACATTTGGTCATGACTACCATGCTCTTTGTGGGTGTATGCATAAGAGGTTTTTAGAAATATCTAATCGTTTGGGTGTTGAGTCAATTATTCTCTAATTGTACAGCGATACCAAACAGTTTTCTTCCGCTATAATATCAAACTGTTCCATTAATGGTACAATCATACTGTGATTCCATAGACACGTGGCTTAATTATAAAATAATTAGAATAAATATATATATATACACACACAAAGGCAAATAAAATAAATCTGAGATGTCATAAATGTATTGAATCTCCTTGATGCATGTATGGTTGGAGCATGTTCACATTTTCCAGATAGCATGCGTAACCCTATGGCCCCTGGTCAAATGAAGTACACTATAGGGAACAGGGTGCCATTTGAGACACAGTCGATAAGTCCACACACACACACACACACACACACACACACACACACACACACACACACACACACACACACCAGTAGTTTTAATTAGGTGCAGCTTCTCAGTGAAGAAGTCATAAAGCTGTCTCGGCCTCAGTGGTGCAGAACAGACAGAACAGGAAAAAGATTCAGACTCCATTTCGACTCCCTTTTGTCCTCTGAAATCCCTTTTTGTAGTGTTGTTACCTCGTCCACAGGTTAATTACTACCACATATAAAGAGAGATGGTTGGTGGACAAGACTACAGCTATATTCCCTAGTTAACTTAGTTTCTCAGGGCCACTGTTTTACTATACTGAACAAAAATATAGAAAGCAACACGCTGTACAAGACTGTGTGTGTGTGTGTGAAGGCCCTCAGATGGATACTCCCAGCCACGCCAACTAGGCCTTTATCTGAACACATTTGACTATGACCATCATGCTCTGTGTGGGTGTATGCATACAGTAAGAAGTGTTTAAAAATATCTTATTGTGTGGGTGTTGAGTCAATTACTCTCTATTTGTACATCAATAAACCACTCTTTCCCCTAGAATATCAAACTGTTGCATTAATGATAAAATCATATTGTGATTCAGGTAAAACCATACACGTGGCTTAGTTAGAAAATAATTAAATAATTATACAAAAGTACAACTATACACAGGAGGCATTCTTAGGAAATCTGAGATGCAATCAAATGAATTGAATCACAGTGATGTAGCCCATGTATGGATGATTCATATGTACCAAATCACACGTTTCACCCTAGGCACGCACACACTTTTGTCTATATTTTTCTTGTCTAATTAAAAGGTATTAGTTATGCATGGTCAAAGGCAAGGAGCTCAAATCCACACGCACACACAGCAGACTCCAGTAGTTTTAATTAGGTGCAGCTTCTCAGTGAAGAAGTCATAAAGCTGTCTCGGCCTCAGTGGTGCAGAACAGACAGAACAGGAAAAAGATTCAGACTCCATTTCGACTCCCTTTTGTTCTCTGAAAACCCCTTTTTTTGTAGTGTTGCTACCTCGTCCACAGGTTAATTACTACCACATATAAAGAGAGATGGTTGGTGGACAAGAATACAGCTTTATTCCCTAGTTAACTTAGTTTCTCAGGGCCACTGTTTTACTATATCGATGTATCCATTTACTCTTTGTCTAGAGGTGTATTAGGTTTTTATCTTTCTCACTTTTGTATTTATGTACACTTTATGGAACAAATTCACTCTACTAATGAATTGCATCCATATAATTAATGAGTTAACCCCACATACTTATGAACGGCCGAGCCTGATGTCCTTTGCCTCACAAGTTCTCAACTGGCAGCTTCATTAAATAGTATCCGCAAAACACCAGTCTCAACGTCAACAGTGAAGAGGCGACTCCGGGATGTTGGCCTTCTAGGCTTTTGTTATGGGAGAACTTGCACAATTGGTGGCTGACTAAATACTTTTTTCAATGGAGGGTGGATTAGGGGGAGCGCAGAAAGTTTACATTCTGTCAGAACATGTTATTGTTAAATTTCATGGCTCCTAATGAGAGAGGCAAAGGGCAACAGTCTGGTTTCAGTCACTGATAAGGTTGGAGAGCCGTGGATTAGGCAGGAGTGAGGAATTCGGCCCGCGATCAGGTCAGATGGAGTGAGAAGGAACAGTCCTATGACATACACACATTGGTGTTGTCATGGCCCTGCCTCCTATGAGAGGAACAAATTAAGTTCCTGCCTAGCAACAGAGATGTATTGGCTGTCTGGATGTGCAAGGAGGAAACTCCGCCTAGAAGGAGGGTATAGTATATGTGCTTGTGCAAACATGACTTGACTTCTCAGCTGTTTGACCCAGTGGGTGAATAAAGTTGTTTTGAGCTTTGACTAGTTGTCCGTTAGGTTCTGACAAACAGAGTGAAAAACTAACATAATGTACCAAATAATCATCCTCCCTCATCACACAAGGCACCGACCGCCACTGTTTTAGAAATAAGTCAAATCCCAAAGGCACTTGATGTGTCTGAGTTGAATTGAGGAGAAAACTCTCTTTAGAGAGAGTGACATTTCATTTTCTAGCATATTGGATGGTCATGGCTCTGAGTTCATAACAGCATTTAAAACTTTTTGTTCTGCAATGACTTCCGTTCGCTGACATCACCACACCAATCCACACAGCACTTCTAACAATTCACTTTCTGCTCTGGAAACACTGAACGACTTTCACTCTCTCTGAAAATTCTCTCCATCCTCCCTAAGCTCTTCCAGCTTATGCACACTGCTTAGGCTGCATTTTCAAGGCGGTTAACCCACTTTCCATTCTAGTTTAAAGACAAAATGTACTTCTGGGGGTTTCAGCAATTTTTCACTCAAGTGCAGCTATTCAAGGAGTTTGTTCATAGTACCCTGAAACAGCCTATATAGCCTCAGTGGAATGCAATATATAACCTTATGTACCTAAATGGGGAACACATTCCAAGAGTGTGTTCTGTTCTTTATTTGAGTTCTAATTCTAACTAAATTTGTAAAACATAAATCCTCTAGAAATGACCTGAAATGTTAAGCGTGTGAGAGCAAGATATTTATTGATGAGTGTTTTCTGCCTAGTTCCAATTGTATTAAGTATCAAGGGAGGCAAGCCTGGAACCTCAGTAGTGCAGTCTGCCTAGAAAAAAAAATGCCTATAGGCCTAAAATGACTATAAGCTACTCAATTTAACATGAAATTGCAGACATAGCAACACTATAGCCAAAGTGTGTGTGTGTCTTGATTTTCATCAAGGGTGGCCCAAATAGACTGGATGACAAAGGCAGGTTTCTGTAGAAACACACACACGCACACACTACTCCTCCCACTCATGTAATTATAAAGACCGTAGAGGTTTACATGGTGGGGTTGACAAGACTCAATGTCCTCACGTTGCATCATCTCCTCTGTGGGTGGTGTCTGAGTCAGTCTCAGCAGTAATGGTGTTCCTACTCGGCTGACCCCCCCCCCCCCTCTACTTTTTCTGGTAGGTTACTTAGGCTCTCTGTACAGAAGCAACCACTTATCCCCTAGCCCCGACTCCCCTTCCCCTCTAGCCCCTAGTCCTTCCCCCCTAGGCCATAGTCCTTCCCCCCTAGCCCCTAGTCATTCCGCCCTAGCCCCTAGTCCTTCCCTCCTAGCCCCTTCCCCCCTAGCCCCTAATCCTTCCCCCCTAGCCACTTCCCCTCCTAGACCCTAGTCCTTCTTCCCTAGCGCCTATCCCTTCCCCCTGGTACCCTAGCACATAGCCCCCTAGCCCTTCCCCCCTGGTGCCCTAGCACATGGTGCCCTAGCACATAGCCCCCTAGCCCTTCCCCCCTGGTACCCTAGTACATAGCCCCCTAGCACATAGCCCCCTAGCCCTTCCCCCCTGGTACCCTAGTACATAGCCCCCTAGCCCTTCCCCCCTGGTGCCCTAGCACATAGCCCCCTAACCCTTCCCCCCTGGTGCCCTAGCACATAGCCCCGACACTTAGATCAGTATATCTGAAAGGATAAGCGATATGCAAAATGTCCACCTTGCCTATCAGGTGACAATATCAAACTACTAGATTGCTTATACCTAGGGGGAAGGGGCTAGAGATTGTTTCTGAATCCGTTTCAGAAACAAAAGCTTCTCTCATTACTCTCAGTAGAGGTGTGTAGAATCACTACAGTACAGTATTACACACACGCATGCACACGCGCACACACACACACACAGTAGCCTAGCTCTATCTCTGATCAGGCTGGCAAAGTTTCTCTCTGTTAAACCCTCCAGCTCTTATCGCTTTCATGTCCCACAGTTCCACTGATTGGTTTTGTTGCTTGACGTCTGATGTTGTTTGAGAATTAACTGGTTCCTTGACTTTATGTGGTTACAGACAGACTCATTTGCAATATGGTGGAGTGTGGTTAAGCTAACAGGTGCTCGAGTTACGGTAACAAATGTCTAGTTTCATAGCTGTTGTTCAAGGTGCAGTTGGAAATTACATGGTGAAGAAAGATTCAATTGCAATGCTGGAGATTCTCTTTCAGAATGTGGTGGTTAAGTGGAACAACAGGTGGTTGAGATAAAGGTGTGGTTTCATAGCATGATGAAGAAAGGGTTTGTGAAAATAGGATTTTGAGATACATGAATCGTGTAACATGACATTGTTTCTGCATCTCAGTATTCTAAGCTTGATGAAGCTATGTAAGTGTATGCAACTGATTGCTTTGAATTAAGTGCATCTTTGTTGGCATGATGCAATTTTATATTAATTGGAAGCTAGTGGAGTGCCAGACAGCCATACAATTGATCTCAATGTTTAACTTCTAATTTATTTCCGTCTTGTGCAGGAGGGATTCAATCAGCCTATCTCTCTGAGGAACAGAAAAACATTATCCCTTTCCACCCACTTTATCTGCACACGCCTACACACACACAGAGAGAGAGAGACACAGACACACACACACACACACACACACACAAATAGATACAGAGACAGACACAGAAACACACAGAGAGACTTTATCTACTCAAGAGAAAATGTGGGAACTGCCTGAGATTTCTAAACAAAATCTAATAAATGTCTGTGTTCTGAGCAGTGTGCTGGTTTCTCTTGTCTTTGAAGTAATCACATTCCCACGCACCGGAAACATGATTACTCAGATGTGCGTGTGCTTTAAAAAATTATAATTATAAACAAAATCAAGAAAATTAATTATGTGACATCTCATCACTCTGCGTGGTGGAATATGGGCACAGTTACTATGGAAACATGGAATAAGAAACATAATATAATTGCTTACTGTAAGTTCCAAAATAAAGGAAGGTACTTGAGTATAAATAGAAGACACTAAAGCAATAAAGGTACGAAAAATAAATTATCCGGTTTCTGTTGATTGGAGTTGACGTGCTTGTGTGTGAGTGTGTTTGTGTGTGTGTGTGTGTGTGTGTGAGTGTTTGCTATACGGTTCACGACTTCAAGAAATGAGGAAAAAGAACAGTGAACAATGTGAGTGAGACAGAAATAGAGAGGGAGCATCCAGGATGGGAGGAGGAGTGTGTGGGTGAGTAGCATGGAGACATGATACGTGTATGTGAGTATGTATGCAAGGGAGGAGGTGTGAGAGAGTAGGGAGGGCGGGAGGGACGGTGGGAGAAGACTCTCTCCTGTGTTCCTCTCTCTATATGTATCCTACCCTGTTCCTCCGTATCCCTTTCTCATCCTAAGCCTCACTCTTTGTCTCTAAATCTCTGCTGTAATCTCTCCTCTCCTGCCTCCTGTTCTCTCTCATTCCCTCTTCCTCCCTTTCTCCTTCAGTCCCTTTCTCAGCCATGTCAACAGCTCCACCAAGAGGTAGAGAAAGCTTCCTCACATGCATCTCTCTCTCCATCATAACCCTCAATCTACCCACTGACATCTCCCAACATAAAACACTGTTTCACTAATATACCTAATTGGGCTTTTCCCCCCATATAAATACATACACAGAATAAATCTTAAAGGCATGCAAATACTATCCAATAAGTACTTTCTTCAGGTTAAATATATAAAATTGGTTAGTAATAGACAAACAATTAAGACATACTGATGATCATGTAAGCTGTGGAAAAGTTTGTTAGACTTCCTCATCTTGTCAAATCAAATCAAATTGTATGTCACATACACATGGTTAGCAGATGTTAATGCGAGTGTAGCGAAATGCTTGTGCTTCGAGTTCCGACAATGCAGTAATAACAAGTAATCTAACTAACAATTCCAAAACTACTGTCTTGTACACAGTGTAAGGGGATAAAGAATATGTACATAAGGATATATGAATGAGTGATGGTACAGAGCAGCATAGGCAAGATACAGTAGAGTACAGTATATACATATGAGATGAGTATGTAAACAAAGTGGCATAGTTAAAGTGGCTAGTGATACATGTATTACATAAGGATACAGTCGATGATATAGAGTACAGTATATACGTATGCATATGAGATGAATGATGTAGGGTAAGTAACATTATATAAGGTAGCATTGTTTAAAGTGGCTAGTGATATATTTACATCATTTCCCATCCATTCCCATTATTAAAGTGGCTGGAGTTGAGTCAGTGTCAGTGTGTTGGCAGCAGCCACTCAATGTTAGTGGTGGCTGTTTAACAGTCTGATGGCCTTGAGATAGAAGCTGTTTTTCAGTCTCTCGGTCCCAGCTTTGATGCACCTGTATTGACCTCACCTTCTGGATGATAGCGGGGTGAACAGGCAGTGGCTCGGGTGGTTGATGATCTCTATGGCCTTCCTGTGACATCGGGTGGTGTAGGTGTCCTGGAGGGCAGGTCCCCGGTGATGCGTTGTGCAGACCTCACTACCCTCTGGAGAGCCTTACGGTTGAGGGCGGAGCAGTTGCCGTACCAGGCGGTGATACAGCCCGCCAGGATGCTCTCGATTGTGCATCTGTAGAAGTTTGTGAGTGCTTTTGGTGACAAGCCGAATTTCTTCAGCCTCCTGAGGTTGAAGAGGCGCTGCTGTATTTACAGTATGTGTTCTGTCTTCCAGTCAATGCGTCCATTTATAGTAAATACTCCCTTTCCTGTGGGGTCGTCCCAAATGGCATCACATTCCCTACATAGTGCCCTCGTTTTGACCAGAGCACTACGGCCCGGGTCAAAAGTAGTGCACTATGTAGGGAATAGGGTGCCATTTGGGACACACAGTCTGCCTCCTCCTTGGCTCATCTCTGACATTTATCTCTTGCTCTGGAAGGGCCGAGCCAGAAGATGCTGACCAAGCAGAATATGAACGACATGAATAGCTGCACAATTGAGAAAACAAGGACGGTAATAAATGCCTATAGAGACATGAAATATGATATGATCTTACAGCAGCCATGCAGATAGTCTCTCTGTCGGTGCAGTTTTTGTGTGGCTGAGATGAGATCTTCTGTTTATAAATATGTGTCTCAAATGGCACCCTATTCTCTATATAGTAGACTAATTTTGACCAGATCCCATACAGCTCTGGTCAAAAGTAGTGCACTAAATAGGAAATAAGGTGCCATTTGGGAAGTACTCTAAGTCACTGCTCTGTCTGCACAATTGATATTGTCTGCAGTGCCACTCAACGTCTCAATCTGCTGTTCTAAAAAATGTCCACTGGGGGCAGAGTTGAGGCATAGTCTGGCAAGGTATCGTGCCTGAAGGTGAGTCCAATCTCCACCAGACATAAATGATGCAGGACACGGTCAAAAAACCACCTCAAGCAGAAAGTGGACTGCACAGAATGTTTAATAAAAAAGGCAGAAGAGAAAGTATATATTTGTCTGATAAACATTCTTTCAGGGTTTTAGTAAGAAAGGTTGAATGATATATACAAAATATAATCTTGTCTGTAACACTGGTTTGCTGTATCTATTTTTAATAAGTTAAGTTCACTAAAAGTATTTATACTATAACTTAACTTGAATATGATCTTATTCTTTGAGGCCTACATTTTTTTGATAAAGCAATAGCCTAAGAGGATGGATGGCAAATCACTAAAATAGGCCTATGTCCCACATATAAATTATGCCTTTCCAACATCATTAAATACATACAATGTCAAAGCAGACCAGACCAGAAAAAGTAGTTGAACAACAGCACGATTGAGGAAGTTCAGCCATTGAGAACAGCCATTTAAATGAGCCCTCACTTACCTCTGCTCAGTCATTATTCCAGCAGGATTTTCCAATTTACAGTAAGAGCTTGTGGAGGAGACCGACCCATTCCTCTGTGGCTGTCGTAACATGAATGTGTCCCGTCCCCTAGAGACACATACACACTCAGAGAGCGAAACACACACACTGTCCCCACCCCCCAGAGACAGGACCATCAGAGTACATCGTCTGTGTGTCTGGGGAACTGAGAACCTGCCTGCCTGCCTGCTGGGGGAAGAGGAATCCTAATGAGCACAGTGCACCTGCCTGGCTGGATTTTCTCTCTCTCTCAGCATGAATGACAAAGCCACTGTTGCTAAAGGGAAGTGAGATAATGACTCTCTCTCTCTGTCTATCACTCTCTCTGTGTTTTAGAATGAAACTGACATTGCACAGATGGTTCCACCACCTTCAATTAAAATGTTGTTAATATAATGGCAGATTGTGGATGTGTGA
Source organism: Oncorhynchus mykiss (assembly GCF_057628025.1). Lineage (NCBI taxonomy): Eukaryota > Metazoa > Chordata > Actinopteri > Salmoniformes > Salmonidae > Oncorhynchus > Oncorhynchus mykiss. The sequence continues at coordinate 36,135,865 of NC_143041.1, forward strand.
AAAACACACACATATACAGTATACGTTCATGCTACACACACATCACAACTGCTGCTACCAGACTTGCAAAGTACTGCACAATTTAAACTCTTGCTCCCCAATCGCCCCTTCCACAACACGTGTAAATATTGGACAATAAATTGTACCTTTCTGTATTATACGTATGCTAAAAAATGTATTATATTCTACTGAGCCATTTACTTTACATTTGTATTTGTCTATTGTATTATTTCTTATTGCTGTTGCATTTTTGAGAAGGAACCTGCAAGTAAGCATTTCATTGGACGGTGTACTATGTGTATCCTGTGTATATGACTAAACAGTTTTCTGCACACCAAGTTCAAGTCAAATGCAGGTACAAAGGCATGTTATTTTTCATAAATTATTTTGGAGAAATTGTACAATTCATTACTTTTCTTCAAAGTATGCAGCTACCAAATATCAATATTTGTATTAACATTTTCCATTTTGTGAACATTAGAAAGGTTGCTAGAAAAAAAGCCAGTTTAGAGAAAACCCTGAGTTTCCAAATGTTGTCACCAGGGGGCACTCTTCTGCTTGACCTAAACTGACCAGGTGAATCCAGGTGAAACCTATGATCCCTTATTGATGTCACTTATTAAATCCTCTTCAATCAGTGTAGATGAAGGACAGGAGGCAGGTTAAGTATTGATTTTTAAGCCTTGAGACATGTGGTACATGGATTGTGTGTGTGTGCCATTCAGAGGTGAATTGGCAAGACAAAAGATTTAAGTGCCTTTGAACGGGGTATGATAGTGGGTGCCAGGCGCACCGATGTGTGTCAAGAACGGCACCGCTGCTCAACAGTTTCCCGTGTGTATTAAGAATGGTCCACCACCCAAAGGACATCCAGACAGTTTGACGAAACTGTGGGACAATACACAACTATACATTTCTGTGTCACCAGAGGATTTTAGCTCCACAAATAAATTATTACTGTATTAGTGATTTAAATACCTGGATGGCTCACAACGTCCTCCAGCTAAATCAAGTCAAGACTGAGGTACTTATTGTTGGAGCCAAAGCACAGAGAGAATCTGTCCACACATTTCAATTCACAGGCAAAGATAAAACACCGGGTAAAAAACCTAGGTATTATTTTACATTCTGAACTCTATTTCGAATCACATTAGGAATGTGACCAAAATAGCTTTTTACCACCTGAGGAACATCCCACGGTGTGTCAATTTCTCACTCAAGCTGATACAGAGAGGCTCATCCATGCTTTTAATACAAGCAGGCTTGACTTCTGTAATGCTTTCCTGTCTGGTCTACCCAAGAAAGCCATTTGCCAACTGCAAAACATACAGAATGCTGCAGCATGCGTACTGACCAAGACCAGATGGAGCGCACACATTACACCGGTTTTAAAGGTCTCTGCACAGTCTTCCTGTACGTTTAAGAATTGATTTTAAGGTTATTCTATTGGTTTTTAAATCAATCCACGATTGTGCACCCCAATACATGTCAGACATGCTTTTTAGTTATGTACCCAGTAGGTTCCTTTAGGTCCTCTGGCACTGGCCTTTTAACTATCCCAAAGCCTCGGACCAAGAGGCATGGAGAGGCAGCTTTTAGTTATTATGCCCCCAGCCTCTGGAACAGCCTGTCAGAGAACCTGAGGGAGGCTGAAACTGTGGACATATTAAAAATACTTTAAAACCAATCCTTTTAGCTTCGCTTTTCCATAGCGTGTTTTTTAGCAGTGGTGTAAAGTACTTAAGTAGAAATAGTACTACTTAAGTAGTTTTTTGTGGTATCTGTACTTTGCTTTATTATTTATATTTTGACAAATTTTACTTCACTACATCCCTAAAGAAAATAGTGTACTTTTTACTCCACACATTTTCCCTGACACCCAAAAGTACTTGTTACATTTTGAATGCTTAGCAGGACAGGAAAATTGTCCAATTCAAGCACTTATCAAGAGAACAACCCTGGTCATCCCTAATGCCTCTGATCTGGCATACTCACTAAACAGAAATTATTGTTTTGGAGTGTCCCCTGGCTATCGGTAAATAAATAAAAAACGAAATTGTGCAGTCTAGTTTGCTTACATTGAAATAGTAATTAGAAATAGTTTACTTTTGATAGTTAAGTATATTTTAGCAATTACATTTACTTTTAATACTTTTAGACAAGTATTATTTTACTGGGTGACTTTCAATAGTAATTTTCTATTAAGAGCTACTTTTACTCAAGTGTGACAATTAGGTACTTTTTCCGACAGTTTTTTAGTCGTTCAGCTGGCAGACAGAGTGAGGTTAGGCTGTGCATGAAGAGTCTATTTTTTTACATTTGATTTAACTAGGCAAGTTAGTCAAGAAAAAAATCTTATTTTCAATGACGGCCTAGGAACAGTGGGTTAACTGCCTTGTTCAGGGGCAGAACAACAGATTTGTACCTTGTCAGCTCAGGGATTCAACACTCTAGTCCACATATGTCAGAGTCAAGGCCCGCGGGCCACATCCGGCCCGCAAGAAGGTTTTTTACGGCCCCTGGGATGATCTTGATTTATTATTAGAACCGGCCCGCAGCAAGCCGGCAGCCCGCAGATCTTTTACACGCACCAATACTACATTTCCCACAATGCAAAGGTGACGCACCGAGCAGTAGGCTGCTTCATTTCAATATTTATTGGCACAGCAGTCGTCAGCATCACAGTAAAATTAACTTTCAGATACCCATCAAAAATGGCAAAACGGAAGGTGGATACTGAGAACCGGGGGTTTCAAACAAGGTGGGAGTCGGAGTATATGTTCACGAAGGTAGCTGGAAAACCTGTGTGTCTTCTGTGTGGCGAAAGTGTGGCGGTACTGAAAGAGTATAATCTGAGACGACATTATGAAACGAAACACGCGGACAAAAACAAGAATATGGACATGGAACAAAGGCTACAAAAGGCAGAGGAATTAAAACGAGGCCTCAAATCTCGACAGGCTCTGTTCAAAAAAGCCAAATCACAAGGCCAGGCTGCTGTCAAGGCCAGTTTTATTTTGGCAGAAGAGATCGCTAAATCAGCCCGGCCATTTACGGAGGGGGATTTCATCAAAAACTGCATGATTAAAGTTTGTGACGAAGTTTGCCCAGAAAAAAGGCAACTCTTTTTAAATGTGAGTCTGAGCAGAAACACCATTGCCGAGAGAGTAGACCAGTTGTCCATCAATCTAAAAGAGCAGCTTGTGAAAAAGGGAAAAGATTTTATTGCATATTCCTTGGCTGTGGATGAGAGCACCGACATTTCTGACATTGCCCAGTTGTCAATTTTCATCCGCGGAGTGGACTCCAACCTAAGCGTGACAGAGGAGTTTTTGGCTTTACGTCCTATGCATGGCACAACTACGGGGCATGATTTGTATGAAGAGGTGTCAAGATGTGTAAATGAGATGGAGCTGCCTTGGGAAAAACTCGTGGGTTTGACAACCGACGGAGCACCTGCGATGTGTGGACACAGGAGCGGACTGGTGGCGAAGATACGGGAAAAGATGCAAGAGGAAAACGCGACAGGTGAGCTGACAGCTTATCATTGTATCATACACCAGGAAGCGTTGTGCGGTAAAGCCTTGAAAATGGAGCATGTAATGAGCATCATCACGCGCACAGTTAACTTTATCAGAGCCAAAGGTTTGAATCACCGCCAGTTCAAGGCATTTCTGACGGAGTTAGAAACGGAGCATGGTGATTTGCCTTATCACACAGAGGTGCGATGGCTAAGCCAGGGAAAGGTGCTTCAAAGATGTTTCGAGCTTCGTGAGGAGATTTGTCTGTTCTTGGACAGCAAAGGGAAAGACACAACACAACTCCGAGACGAAATGTTTCTGTGTGAAATGGCTTTTCTGTGTGACATTACGAGTCATCTGAATGCAATAAACTTGCAGCTGCAGGGTCGGGATCGTGTCATCTCTGATATGTACAGTACAGTGAAGGCATTTAAAACCAAACTGACTCTGTGGGAGACGCAGATGCGGAAAGAAAATTTGAGCCACTTTCCCAGCTGCCAGACCATGAAAGAGAAGCTCTCTACCAGTGCGTTCCCGAGCACACAGTTGGCTGATAAAATAGGTATGCTTGCCGCTGACTTTCGACGCCGATTTGCTGACTTTGAAGCACAAAAAAGCAGGTTGGAACTGCTCGGTAACCCATTTGCTGTTGACGTGGAAAGCTCACCACCAAACCTCCAAATGGAGTTGATTGACCTCCAATGCAATGATGCACTGAGGGCAAAATATGCGGCAGTGGGTGCTGCGGAGTTCGCCCGTTTCCTCCCCGGCACAATGCCCCAGCTGCGCATCCAGGCTGCTCAAACGTTGTCTATGTTTGGCAGCACATACCTGTGTGAACAACTGTTTTCTTTGATGAACCTGAACAAAACATCACACAGAAGTCGACTTACTGCTGAACACCTCCACTCAATTCTGAGGATTTCTTCAGCTCAGAGCCTTACCCCGAACATTGATGAACTTGTGGAAAAGATGGGACACCACCAAGTATCACCCTCAACCTCAAACAAGTGAACATTACTGTGCAATCACATATTTAGAGTTTTTACTCAGTTCAAGTTTAAAAGTTAAAATTTAATATTTGTTTTCACTGCATGTTACTTCTCCTTAAACAAAGTGTTGTTTTTGATTAATAGATTTTTGCACTTTATTTTTTTGTATTTCAATCCAATTATATTTTAAAAATATTTCAGTTGAGTGGATGATAGAAAATTGCTATTATTGTTTTTTCTTTGAAGTAAATTTAGCCCACTTTTGCTAAAATAGAAAATATAGTCTACTGATGGTGCCTTGAATACCGGTTTCTTTCATTTAATGTTCATGTTATGGGGATATTTATATAAAGGAAATTTGTCTTTTGTGTCTGTTGAAAATTAAAGATTACTGACAGAGCCATAAGAAAATATTGCTTTATTTATCTGATCATATTGTAATATATTTGTTAGGTTTTCAGTAGGTTCAATTAGGTTCACTAGACTATATGCGTCATTTAAAAAATGTTCAATGAACATTCGAACAGTCCGGCCCTCGTCTTGTAGCTGATTTTTTTATTTGGCCCTCCGTCCATTTGACTTTGACACCCCTGCTCTAGTCCAACACTAACCACTTGGCTACCTGCCGCCCCAAAAATGAGATCATGGATAAAAACCAGAATATTTGTCAAACAGCAATCACCAGAATATGACCCTCGATGGTTATTGGAAAGGAGCATCAAATTTATAGCGTTCACTTTCAACACACTGTGAAGTCAATTCATCATAATTTACTTAATATGTATCCTAAAGAACGGCATGGTTTCCCGAGTCATCGTGGGAGGAACACATACCATATTATCGCGTGACTCCAAGTTTGCTTCGATATGATGGTTATTATATCAGTATTTGCTCATAAAGTCGTTTCCACCGCCATTTCTCGCATAATACATTTTACCCACACAATGTCGAATGAACAAATTACATGTAACATGTTTTACAATTTACCGAAACTTCCTGTTTCCGTCACAACGGTCGTGACATGTTTGTATACGGTATACACGCATGGAAACGTGGTTAGTGAAGCCGATATGTCAGATGTGCTTTAAACTGAACTATAACCAGACAACTGGGTAATACATTTGGACTTACTTTTCAGTTTCAGTAAACGCTAACACGGCTGTACCGGAAATACACGTGGCAAGCGACGAGCTATTTCCTGGTTGCTGTGTTGACAAACGAAAGAGACAGCCAGATGGATTCATAATTGTACAATTACCCGGAAACTAAACCAGTTTTATCGGTGGTTAGCTATCTTACGCATTGACAGGCACCATAGAAGGTAGTTAGCGAACCAGCCTTGCAGAGGCAATGGACCGGACTAGGCTGCTGTTCGTGTTGTTTGGGGGTTTGTCGGAGTTGTGTTGTAATGTGTCGGCTAACAGAGGGGGATCTCCTTCGTTTACTGATGAAATCCCATTCAAAATCAACTGGCCCGGAGACGAATTCACCTTGGTGAGTGTTGTGTGTGTGTGTGTGTGTGTTAAATCATGGCTTTTAAAAATAAAATGATTTATTGACAAACGTGTGTGGTTTTAAATGGTGATAAAGCATGTTAAGCCTACCTAGCTAGGTATTCCTTGTTATGGCTGTTGACATATGATTGTCAATGAAAAGCTGATAATACATAGTCTCTGTCATTGCCTGTTATGACTCCTGTAAAGGGTTGCATCTCCTCAACATTTACAATCTGAGATGGTGTAGCCAGTAAACATGCATGCTTTCAGTACAGTATTATTAACTGACCCGAAATATGTCCTTCCATAGCCAACCTCCGGTGCCCTCTACAAAGATGATGACTTTGTCATCATGACAACAACAGAGAAGGAGAAATACAAATGTCTCCTGCCTTCCTTGTCAAATGGAGACGACGTGAGTATAAAGATTAGACTAGCTAGATAAAGAATTATGTCTGGCTCCTTTTTCAATTATTGCTTCTCACTTATCCTCCTCTCCTGGTCTCCGTCTCTCTCTCTCTCTCTTGCTGTCTCGCCTCTCCATCTCTCTCTTGCTGTCTCTCCTTTCTCTCTATCTCCCCTATGTCTCTCTTCTCCCTCTATTTCTATCTCTCAGGATGATGTCAAGGAGTACGCTGGTCCCACTCCAGGTGATCTACTGGACCCACTGTTCAAACAGAGCAGCTGCTCCTACAGAGTGAGAACCGCCCAGTTTCACTTTTACTTCTGTCTAAATATAAGCTATCTTGAGTACCACTGCAATACTAGCAACACCAATGTCATGGGTTTAACCCCTTTAGGTAGTGTTGCACGGTACACCGGTACAATGGTAATATCACGGTACCAAAAGGTCATGATACTTATGATACCAACATTTTAGCGTACCGTTTCATATGATACTACCAAGTTTTTCGTCTGACTCCTGTTATAAAATGTTTATGAAATCAGTATTGTTCATACATTCAGTTGAATTTAAGCAACAGCCATTAGTATGCACTGGTCCAATGATATCCACACCATTTCATGTGCATATCACACGTGGCAGCAGTAATCAACCAGCCTCATCCTCTACCAGCCCTCACTCACCTGCTTCTCTCAGCATCTCCTACCAGCCCTCACTCACCTGCTTCTCTCAGCAGCCCCTACCAGCCCTCACTCACCTGCTTCTCTCAGCATCCCCTACCAGCCCTCACTCACCTGCTCCTCTCAGCATCCCCTACCAGCCCTCACTCACCTGCTCCTCTCAGCATCCCCTACCAGCCCTCACTCACCTGCTCCTCTCAGCATCCCCTACCAGCCCTCATTCACCTGCTTCTCTCAGCATCCCCTACCAGCCCTCACTCACCTGCTTCTCTCAGCATCCCCTACCAGCCCTCACCCACCTGCTTCTCTCAGCATCCCCTACCAGCCCTCACTCACCTGCTCCTCTCAGCATCCCCTACCAGCCCTCAATCACCTGCTCCTCTCAGCATCCCCTACCAGCCCTCATTCACCTGATTCTCTCAGCATCCCCTACCAGCCCTCACTCACCTGCTTCTCTCAGCATCCCCTACCAGCCCTCACTCACCTGCTTCTCTCAGCATCCCCTACCAGCCCTCACTCACCTGCTTCTCTCAGCATCTCCGACCAGCCCTCACTCACCTGCTTCTCTCAGCATCCCCTACCAGCCCTCACTCACCTGCTTCTCTCAGCATCCCCTACCAGCCCTCACTCACCTGCTTCTCTCAGCATCCCCTACCAGCCCTCACTCACCTGCTTCTCTCAGCATCCCCTACCAGCCCTCACTCACCTGCTTCTCTCAGCATCCCCTACCAGCCCTCACTCACCTGCTTCTCTCAGCATCCCCTACCAGCCCTCACTCACCTGCTTCTCTCAGCATCCCCTACCAGCCCTCACTCACCTGCTTCTCTCAGCATCCCCTACCAGCCCTCACTCACCTGCTTCTCTCAGCATCCCCTACCAGCCCTCACTCACCTGCTTCTCTCAGCATCCCCTACCAGCCCTCACTCACCTGCTCCTCTCAGCATCCCCTACCAGCCCTTACTCACCTGCTCCTCTCAGCATCCCCTACCAGCCCTCATTCACCTGCTTCTCTCAGCATCCCCTACCAGCCCTCACTCACCTGCTTCTCTCAGCATCCCCTACCAGCCCTCACTCACCTGCTTCTCTCAGCATCCCCTACCAGCCCTTACTCACCTGCTCCTCTCAGCATCCCCTACCAGCCCTCATTCACCTGCTTCTCTCAGCATCCCCTACCAGCCCTCACTCACCTGCTCCTCTCAGCATCCCCTACCAGCCCTCATTCACCTGCTTCTCTCAGCATCCCCTACCAGCCCTCACTCACATGCTTCTCTCTGTGTGCATCTATTCCTCCATCAGTTTTTAAAATATAATTTAGCAGTGATGGCGAGCGTGATTGCAGACCCTGATGAGTCTTCTGCAGAGCGAGCAAAGTTGATACATTGTATAATTTCATCGCCTGTTATAAACATGGGCACAGGCCAGTCTGAGGAGACTGCAAGTTCGCTGTCACACAGCCTCTGAGTGCCAGAAAGAGAAAATTGAGCAGAGCTTCACGACAGCCATGCTTGCAGCTTTACAGCAGAGAAAACGGCTTGTCTCTAGCCTAAACATTTGAAAATACAGTATATGACCCATATTACCAATATACCCTTTTACTTTCTATCGGGATTTGTGCTCATTTAATATAATTTCACAATCCATGTCGCAGGCTGTTTTGAACTAATCCCTGGTCGCTTATTGTTGGTTTGATAACAAACAACGTTCAGTCATGTTACCTTGCTAGCTAACAACCCGGTAAATTGACAGTAGGTTTAGGCAAATTCAATTGGCACAGGAACAAAGAAAACAAGTCTGCTACTCATGAGATGTGCTTCAGAGGTAGGATTCATGTAGGACTAATTGAAACCTAAACTATATCATAAATTCAATCTCTTTCTGGTGATCCTTGAAATCTTTTTGGTGCCTAACATTTTAAAAGTTGGTAGCAGTGTGTGTTTGTGGGACTGAGTGAGAGAGAGAGAGAGGTGTGTGTGTGTTATAAGAGGGAGGGAGATGGTGTGTGTGAGGAAGGGAGGGAGGTATGTGTCTGTGTTAACTGAAGTGTAAAGGTTTCATGCAGTGTTTTCCCTTACTGACACAATGACATGCAGATCATTATGCATGTATACTCCTCCCTCCCATTCCTCCAGCCAAATCACAGCTAGGCATTTGAAAATATGAGCAAATCGGCCATTCTATTATACGCTGAACCGTGTGAAGTCAGTGTGTTGTATTGAGTAGAAGTGTGAATTTCAGTGATAGGTTTTTTGCGTAGCAAATGCGCAGAACATTTAGAAAATGGGGGAAAACGTCCGGTGGACGGGGCAAAAAGGACACTAGGCCTCTGAATGGTTTCCCCCTTGGTATCGGTGATACTAGGCCTCTGAATGGTTTCCCCCTTGGTATCGGTGATACTAGGCCTCTGAATGGTTTCCCCCTTGGTATCGGTGATACTAGGCCTCTGAATGGTTTCCCCCTTGGTATCGGTGATACTAGGCCTCTGAATGGTTTCCCCCTTGGTATCGGTGATACTAGGCCTCTGAATGGTTTCCCCCTTGGTATCGGTGATACTAGGCCTCTGAATGGTTTCCCCCTTGGTATCGGTGATACTAGGCCTCTGAATGGTTTCCCCCTTGTTATCGTTGATACTAGGCCTCTGAATGGTTTCCCCCTTGGTATCGGTGATACTAGGCCACTCTGAATGGTTTCCCCCTTGGTATCGGTGATACTAGGCCTCTGAATGGTTTCCCCCTTGGTATCGGTGATACTAGGCCTCTGAATGGTTTCCCCCTTGGTATCGGTGATACTAGGCCTCTGAATGGTTTCCCCCTTGGTATCGGTGATACTAGGCCTCTGAATGGTTTCCCCATTGGTATCGGTGATACTAGGCCTCTGAATGGTTTCCCCCTAGGTATCGGTGATACTAGGCCTCTGAATGGTTTCCCCCTTGGTATCGGTGATACTAGGCCACTCTGAATGGTTTCCCCCTTGGTATTGGTGATACTAGGCCACTCTGAATGGTTTCCCCCTTGGTATCGGTGATACTAGGCCACTCTGAATGGTTTCCCCCTTGGTATCGGGACACTAGGCCACTCTGAATGGTTTCCCCCTTGGTATCGGGACACTAGGCCACTCTGAATGGTTTCCCCCTTGGTATCGGGATACTAGGCCACTCTGAATCGTTTCCCCCTTGGTATCGGTGATACTAGGCATCATATCGGTAGTAACGTTTTGGCATCGTGACAACACTACCCTTAATGTACTCACTGTGCTGTCAGTCACTTTGGATAGGCTAACCACTCTCTTCTGGCATGTGTTGTGGTGTTAATTGTAGATCGAGTCATACTGGACGTATGAGGTGTGTCATGGGAAGCATGTGAGACAATACCATGAAGAGAAGGAGACGGGACAGGTCCGTGGGAAATTATTACTTTCACCATAATTAAATTGTCTAGCATTTAAGTATGTTGCAACACATAGAAAAAAAGCAATCAATGTGAAATGTTTTTTCTCTGTTTTATCTAGCAGATCAAACTTCAGGAGTACGTCTTGGGAAGCATGACCAAGAAGACTGAATCTTCAACCACTTCAGGAACAGAGACTGCAGAGAAAGTTGAGGAGACGAAACCAGAGGAGTCAGAACCGGAGAAAGAGGTTTGTTGTTTGACAGAGACCCAGCAGTGAGGCTCATATACATTTGAAAAAACACCAGATAAGACTTCTTTGAATCTTTTGTCTTATGTTTGTTTAATTTCTCTTTCTAATCATTGGTCTTTACCTTACTTGCTGTGATCTGGTTAGTTTATCTACCTAAGTTGAATACACAGATTATCTCTGTTGAAAGACACAAATATAAATGTCTTTAGGTTCCCACTAAGAACGTGGAGGGCCAGCTCGCTCCATACTACCCGGTGTTGATGGGCCACGGGACGGCCTGCGTCCTGAAACAGAACACGCCTCGCTCCACCAACGTGCTGTATGTCTGCCACCCCGAAGCAAAGCATGAGATCCTCTCTATTGCTGAGGTCACTACCTGCGAGTACGAAGTAGTGGTGCTGACCCATCTGATCTGTGCACACCCCAAATACAGGTGTGTGTGTGTGTGTGTGTGTGTGTGTGTGTGTGTGTGTGTGTGTGTGTGTGTGTGTGTGTGTGTGTGTGTGTGTGTGTGTGTGTGTGTGTGTGTGTGTGTGTGCACACCCCAAATACAGGTAGCAGCAGATCTACCCAATCAGTTTCCCTTGTTTGATCTATTTCAGAACTAGCATAGCTGATTTAACTCATTTACAGAATGACATAGTGAATAGTCCCGTAGTTAGTGTAAGTTAAGGCAGTGGTATTCAAACTTTTGGGACCCCATGTTTTCCACCAGAATTTCTGGTGAACACATTAATGTTTGCAATAATTTCTCGAGATCCCAATATGACAACCTTAAAATCTGTATATTTATTTGCATCAACGAATAACCTCAAATGTAATGAATTTTCTCATCAAAAATTAAAATAAACCAATAAATAATTGTGCTCAATTTTTTTATTTATAATTATTTCTCAAAACGTTAGTATATTGTCCCATGTTTGAGATGTAATGGAGTCATATCTTTATCCCATGGTGTGTTAGGTTCAAGTCGTCCCCAGTGAATGCCATCTTCTGCCAGGCCCTGTCTGGTTCTCCCCTGCAGCCTCACAGTCTCTCTCAGATGAACCGAGAGCAGGAACAGCTACTGAAACCTCCCTTCAGTGCTCCTACTGCCCCAGAGATGGAGAGAGAGGTGAGGGGGGGGGGGGGGGTGAAACTGGTGGAAGATAGGAAGGGGCAGGGGTAGTGGAAGACTAGTAGGCCGCACCATGGTAAAGCGTTTTGCATTCTTCCCAACTCTACTGAACAAGACTCGGGTTTAGAAGCCAACCACCTCCCCTCCTTTTTTTCTCCAGGAAGAGAGTATGTCCCCGGTGAGAGAGGAGGCCTTCTCCTCTACCCATAAGCCCCTGGTGGTGGGCGGGCAGACTCATATTACAGTGGGAACCACCCACATCTCCCGCCTGACGGACGAGCAGCTGATCAAAGAGTTCCTGAGTGGCTCCTACTGTCTCCATGGGGTTAGTATGAGGCATGCTGATTGGCTGGCTGTTGAAGAAGACACCTACTCATTGGCTACAGTTCCATATTGGCTACTGCTCATTGGCTGCTGTTGTTTATTCAATTCAATTGAATATAACATTATTGTTCCCTGATGTATTACATGTATACATACCAAAATACTTTTATCTCCCTCACCAACTTTAAACATCTGCTATCTGAGCAGCTAACCGATCGCTGCAGCTGTACATAGTCCATCGGTAAATAGCCCACCCAATTTACCTACCTCATCCCCATACTGTTTTTATTTATTTACTTTTCTGCTCTTTTGCACACGACCATCTGATAATTTATCACTACAGTGTTATTGACTTGTTTATTGTTTACTCCATGTGTAACTCTGTGTTGTTGTCTGTTCACATTGCTTTGCTTTATCTTGGACAGGTCGCAGTTGTAAATGAGAACTTGTTCTCAACTAGCCTACCTGGTTAAATAAAGGTGAAATAAAAAAAAGGGGAACTGACAGAGGAGGTTAGAAGAGGTGCTCAAGTAACACACACCTCTTCTGTAGCTCATACTGTAGCATACTGTAGCATCTGTCTGATGTCTGGAATCTGTGTGTTCCAGGGAGTGGGATGGTGGAAGTATGAGTTCTGCTATGGGAAGCATGTGCATCAGTACCATGAGGTAAGGGTTCTTTCTCTATTGTGTATCAAACTTATGGAAACAACGTGTTTGACTCCATCCCAGCCCTTACAATGAGCCTGTACTCCTTCACATGGAGTTGATTGTGGCCTGTGGAATGTTGTCCCGCTCCTCTTTAATGGCTGTGCGAAGTTGCTGGATATTGACGGGAGCTGGAACACTGTCATACACGGTGATCCAGAGCATCCCAAACATGCTCAATGGGGGACATGTCTGGTGAGTATGCAGGCAATGGAAGAACTGGGACATTTTCAGCTTCCAGGAATTGTGTACAGATCCTTGCGACATGGGGGCCGTGCATTATCATGCTGAAACATGAGGTGATGACGGCAGATTAATGGTACGACAATGGGCCTCAGGATCTCGTCACGATATCTCTGTGCATTCAAATTGCCATCAATAAAATTCAACTGTGTTCGATGTCTGTAGCTCATAACATAACCCCACAACCACCATGGGGCACTCTGTTCACAATGTTGACATCCGCAATTTGGTCACCCACACGACGCCATCTGCCCGGTACAGTTGAAACCAGGATTCATCCATGAAGAGCACACTTCTCCAGCATGCCAGTGGCCATCAAAGGTAAACATTTCCCCACTGAAGTCAGTTATGACACTGAACTGCAGTCAGGTCAAGCCCCTGGTGAGGATGGCGAGCACGCAGATGAGCTTCCCTGAGATCGTTTCTGACAGGTTGTGCAAACCGGGTGTCTGGTCTCAGCTGATCCTGCAGGTGAAGAAGCTGGATGTTGAGGTCCTGGACTGGCGTGGTTACACGTGGTCTGTGAGGCTGGTTGGACGCACTGCCAAATTCTTTAAAAAAGTGATGTTGGGGGTGGCTTATGGTAGAGAAATTAATGTTCAATTCTCTGGCAACAGGTCTGGTGGACATTCCTGCAATCAGCATGCCAACTGCACACTTCCTCAAAACTTGACACATCTGTGGCATTTTGTTGTGTGTGACAACTGTACATTTTAGTGTGGCTTTTTACTGTCCCCAACACAAGGTGCACCTGTGTATTGATCATGCTATTTAATCAGCTTCTTGATATGCCACACCTGTCAGGTGGATGGATTATCTTGGCGAAGGAGGAATAATCACTAATAGAGATGTAAACAAATTTGTGCACATTTGAGAGAAATAAGCTTTTTGGGTTTATGGAACATTTCTGGGATCTTTTATTTCAGTTCATGAAACATGGGATTAACACTTGCGTTTTATATTTTTGTTCAGTATAATATAGGATGGTTGATTGATGTATGTGTTCTCTCCCAGGATAAGGAGCAAGGGAAGAACATGGTGGTAGTGGGCAGTTGGAACACTGAGGAACACCTGGAGTGGGCCCAGAAGAACGTGGCCCGGTCCTACCAGCTCAAAAACGATGGGGTGCAGAAAGTAAAGTATGTCAGCCAGCTCTACAATCAGTTTATTAAAAGATCACACTGATCTGCAGGATGTTGATAATGAATGTACCACTATTTTAGAAATGGGGCATTAGAGGCTGGTGTCTGGGACAAAGGTTAAGCCTACCTCTGGACTAAAAGCGTGCTCGATGGAGAATACTGATTGAAAGGGCCTTTTAATTCAGCAATAGAATTCACCTGTTTCCAGGAAACCTAAACATGTTTAATGAGGAGAACACATTTGTGATTGATAATGAGGATTTCATGGTTGTACTTTCTTCTCCCAGACTGGTGTCTCACTTCTACGGCCACGGGGATGTGTGTGACATGACGGGGAAACCCAGACAGGTCATCGTCAAGCTCAAGTAGGTCATCATTAGTGTTTCCACTCTCTTCCTGAGAGAGACCTGGTCAAGTATTGACACACTTAAAGCCGCAACGTCATTTTTGGGGGCGACCTGACCAAATTCACATAGAAATCTAAGTTCTAGATCTGTCATTCTCATTGAAAGCGGGATATTTATTCTATGTGCATATTTCTATGCTTTCCCATCAAAGTTTTTATTGCGTCTTTTTACTTTCAGCTTTGTACACCAGATTCAAACAGCTGAAAATAAAAGATGTTTGGTTATGTAAAATATATTTCACAGCGGTTTAGAATGTACAATGATTCTCTACACTATACTTGCTTGTTTAGTCACAACCTGAAATTAGAACTATTAGAATTTTAGCAAACAGGAAATGGCGAAGTGATTGCTGCATAGTGCATCTTCAATATACACTACATGTATATTGTGGACACCTGCTCATCGAACATCTCATTCAAAAGTCATGGGGATTAATATGGAGTTGGAACATTACTGCGGGGACTTGCTTCCATTCAGCCACGAGCATTAGTGAGGTCGGGCACTGATGTTGGGCAATTAGGCATGGCTCGAAGTCGACGTTCCAATTAATCCCAAAGGTGTTCGATTGGTTTGAGGTCAGGGCTCTGTGCAGGTCAGTCAAGTTCTTCCACACTGATCTCGGCAAACCATTTCTGTATAGACCTCGCTTTGTGCACGGGGGCATTGTCATACTGAAACAGGAAAGGGCCTTCCCCAAACTGTTGCCACAATGTTGGAAGCACCGAATCGTTGTATGCTGTAGTGTTAAGATTTCCTTTCACTGGAAATAAGGGGCCTAGCCCAAACCATGAAAAACAGGCCCAGACCATTATTCCCCCTCCACCAAACGTTAGTTGGCACTATGCTTTGGGCAGGTAGCGTTCTCCTGGCATCCGCCAAACCCAGATTCGTTCGTCAGACTGCCAGATGGTGAAGCGTCATTTATCACTCCAGAGAGTTTCCACTGCTCCAGAGTCCAATGGCTGCAAGCTTTACACCACTCCAGCCGACGCTTGTCATTGCGATCTTAGGCTTGTCCATGACTGCTCAGTCATGGAAACCCATTTCATGAAGCTTCCAACGAACAGTGCTTGTGCTGACGTTGCTCGGTAGTGAGTGTTTTTACCGAGGACAGACAATTTTTTTGCGTTTCAGCTGTCCTGTTCTATGAGCTAGTGTGTCCTACCACTTCTTGGATGAGCTGTTGTTGCTCCTAGACGTTTCCATTTCATAATAACAGCACTTACAGTTGACCGGGGCAGCTCTAGCAGGGTAGAAATTTGACGAACTGACTTGTTGGAAAGGTGGCAACCTATGACGGTGCCACAGTGACTCACTGAGCTCTTCAGTAAGGCCATTCTACTGCCAATGTGTGTCTATGGAGATTGCATGGCTGCTTGCTCAATTTAATATCCCGGTTAGCAACGGGTGCGGCTGAAATAGCCAAATACACTAATTTGAAGGGGTGTCCACATACTTTTATATATGACATTTAGCAGACATTTATCCAAAGCAACTTAGTCATGCATTTTACGTACGGGTGGTCGCGGGAATGAAACCCACTATCCTGGCATTGCAAGCACCATGCTCTACCAACTGAGTTACAGAGGACCACTTCCCCATTGGAGTGACATGCGGAGCTTAAAAGCTCATCAGATAGAAATGTATGGTGTAGAACAGGGAATCTTGTCAGCTCTACTGATTATATTTCTATCTGCAACGTTCAGAATGTTTCACATCACTGAATACACCGCAAGTCTCTGATTCAAGTATTTTTCCTCTCCTCTGCCTCAGGTGTAAGGAGTCTGAGTCTCCCCATGCCGTCACTGTGTACATGCTGGAGCCTCAGACCTGTCAGTACGTCCTTGGGGTAAGACTGCATACACACATCACTGTCGCATCGTCTTATGGTTCAACACTTGAACACATTGTTGCAGATTTCCGATGTATTCACTACACATGGCAAATAAACTCAACCCTGTTATTTTTTCTCAATCAGGTTGAGTCTCCAGTCATATGCCAGATCCTGGACACAGCTGATGAGAAAGGCCTTCTATCTGTCACCAGCTAACAGAACAGGAGGCCTGAGAGATGAAGAAGAGGGATGAGCAGAGGGGAATAAGAAGCGCAATAGAAAAGGACATGGATTTAGGCGGCATAAAACGGACAACTGAAGAATGGATGCACCAAGGCCCATGGCACTGCTCAGGAGGTTCAGACAGACATGGAGAAAGTGTTGATCCTGGAACGGCCCCTGGAAGCCAGGACCACAGTCCCTCGCTAATGCCCTGGCTTAGACCTCCTCTATGGACTGTACCAGACCCATTCTGCTTAAAAAGCCTTATATAAAAGCATGGAAATCCTATTCTAAATGGGACAGAGACTCACAGAATGTGACCCTGCTCACTCCACAAGGCAGTGGATCTATGGCCTGGACTTCATATCTTCCTTGTATGCTTTATCTTCGGCACATTAGTTCTAGTGTCTTTTCTGGCCATATGCCAGGACAGAGAACCACCAATCATTCAGATAACCTCATCAGCAGAACCAGTTTCCATGTTGTAGTCGGTTTTATTGTCAACATTCTAAATTATCGTAATTTATTTCAGATTGATTTGATGCTTGTCCGTGACACTTTGGTTTTGTAGATATCTTTGAGCAAGGTCAGTTTGAATTTTAAAATGTGCAGACAAACTAACTGTGGGTATAGTAAGATTGGGGTTCTGGTGTCATGGTTGGGATCAATTCCATTTCAATTCAGTCGATTCAGGAAGTAAACTGAAATTCCAAATGCCTCAGTATTTCCTCATTCAAAAGCAATAATTTAAATTGGGATTTGAATTTGCCAGTTTACTTCCTGAATTGACCCCGACCATGGTTGTTATGTTACAGGGTGAGTGAGAGTAACTTAACTTGATGTGCTGTGAATTCAAATCCAAATTTGAGTTGTGATGAACATTTGTTACGTACTGAATCAGATGTTTCCTGTGAATTTCTAAATATGGTGTGTTCTATGGTTAAAATGAGGGGGGAAAAAAATAGTTAAATAAAAATATAACAAAAATGAGTTCAAATGATTGTCTGGGAGAGCTAGCCACAATATAATAAAGCTCTTGTTTAACTAGCATTCAGTTTGAACCATTATACACTTAGTAAAAAAAGGCCAACTGAACGGAATTCTGTTTGATCACCGGTAGCTTATTTGGTACCACAGACTTAGTTAGACAACTCATCTTTGTATCTGTCCCATTATGGGCTCTTTATTTTGAAGTGGTCCAAGTAGAGCGCTCTATGGATAGACACATGCACTGTGCATAGCTGTCAAATGACAAAAGCTTGAGATGCAGGTTGATTAGCTGACCACCAGAGGGCTCTGATATAGCAACGATTCCCATAGCAACGATTAAAACATTCCCTAACCAGAAACCGTGGATTGATGGCAGCATTCGTGTGAAACTGAAAGCGCGAACCACTGCTTTTAATCAGGGCAAGGTGTCTGGTAACATGACCGAATACAAACAGTGCAGCTATTCCCTCCGCAAGGCTATCAAACAAGCTAAGCGCCAGTACAGAGACAAAGTAGAATCTCAATTCAACGGCTCAGACACAAGAGGCATGTGGCAGGGTCTACAGTCAATCACGGACTACAGGAAGAAACCCAGCCCAGTCACGGACCAGGATGTCTTGCTCCCAGGCAGACTAAATAACTTTTTTGCCCGCTTTGAGGACAATACAGTGCCACTGACACGGCCTGCAACGAAAACATGCGGTCTCTCCTTCACTGCAGCCGAGGTGAGTAAGACATTTAAACGTGTTAACCCTCGCAAGGCTGCAGGCCCAGATGGCATCCCCAGCCGCGCCCTCAGAGCATGCGCAGACCAGCTGGCCGGTGTGTTTACGGACATATTCAATCAATCCCTATACCAGTCTGCTGTTCCCACATGCTTCAAGAGGGCCACCATTGTTCCTGTTCCCAAGAAAGCTAAGGTAACTGAGCTAAATGACTACCGCCCCGTAGCACTCACATCCGTCATCATGAAGTGCTTTGAGAGACTAGTCAAGGACCATATCACCTCCACCCTACCTGACACCCTAGACCCACTCCAATTTGCTTACCGCCCAAATAGGTCCACAGACGATGCAATCTCAACCACACTGCACACTGCCCTAACCCATCTGGACAAGAGGAATACCTATGTGAGAATGCTGTTCATCGACTACAGCTCGGCATTCAACACCATAGTACCCTCCAAGCTCGTCATCAAGCTCGAGACCCTGGGTCTCGACCCCGCCCTGTGCAACTGGGTACTGGACTTCCTGACGGGCCGCCCCCAGGTGGTGAGGGTAGGCAACAACATCTCCTCCCCGCTGATCCTCAACACTGGGGCCCCACAAGGTTGCGTTCTGAGCCCTCTCCTGTACTCCCTGTTCACCCACGACTGCGTGGCCACGCACGCCTCCAACTCAATCATCAAGTTTGCGGACGACACAACAGTGGTAGGCTTGATTACCAACAACGATGAGACGGCCTACAGGGAGGAGGTGAGGGCCCTCGGAGTGTGGTGTCAGGAAAACAACCTCACACTCAACGTCAACAAAACTAAGGAGATGATTGTGGACTTCAGGAAACAGCAGAGGGAACACCCCCCTATCCACATCGATGGAACAGTAGTGGAGAGGGTAGCAAGTTTTAAGTTCCTCGGCATACACATCACAGACAAACTGAATTGGTCCACTCACACAGACAGCATCGTGAAGAAGGCGCAGCAGCGCCTCTTCAACCTCAGGAGGCTGAAGAAATTCGGCTTGTCACCAAAAGCACTCACAAACTTCTACAGATGCACAATCGAGAGCATCCTGGCGGGCTGTATCACCGCCTGGTATGGCAACTGCACCGCCCTCAACCGTAAGGCTCTCCAGAGGGTAGTGAGGTCTGCACAACGCATCACCGGGGGCAAACTACCTGCCCTCCAGGACACCTACACCACCCGATGTCACAGGAAGGCCATAAAGATCATCAAGGACATCAACCACCCGAGCCACTGCCTGTTCACCCCGCTATCATCCAGAAGGCGAGGTCAGTACAGGTGCATCAAAGCTGGGACCGAGAGACTGAAAAACAGCTTCTATCTCAAGGCCATCAGACTGTTAAACAGCCACCACTAACACTGAGTGGCTGCTGCCAACACACTGACACTGACTCAACTCCAGCCACTTTAATAATGGGAACTGATGGGAAATGATGTAAATATATCACTAGCCACTTTAAACAATGCTACCTTATATAAATGTTACTTACCCTACATTATTCATCTCATATGCATACGTATATACTGTACTCTATATCATCGACGGTATCCTTATGTAATACATGTATCACTAGCCACTTTATACTATACTATGCCACTTTGTTTACATACTCATCTCATTTGTACATACTGTACCGGATACCATCTACTGTATCTTGCCTATGCTGCTCTGTACCATCACTCATTCATATATCCTTATGTACATATTCTTTATCCCCTTACACTGTGTACAAGACAGTAGTTTTGGAATTGTTAGTTAGATTACTTGTTATTACTGCATTGTCGGAACTAGAAGCACAAGCATTTCGCTACACTCGCATTAACATCTGCTAACCATGTGTATGTGACAAATAAAATTTGATTTGATTTGATTTGATTTGATTTGATATTTTCCTTCAAAAGGTGCTGTTCACCTTTATGGATCTTCAACTTGACCTGAAAATCAGAGGAGTAATTCCAGAACTCCTGCTGCTAATTGTCTAACCTTAATCTTGAGGAATTGATATGATTATTTACGTTATACAATGTAATATAACGTCTGTACATAGAACACTATAAAATTAAGAATTTCTAATATACTGTATGTTTTTTGGCAGGAGCGCACTGGACACATTACACTTGCAAAATATTTATTGAAATCATAGAAAATGTATGAGACTCACAAATACTGTATTATTATGAAGAGACATATATCAGTGTAAAAAAAAGATTCCAGTCAGTTCAACAATGTCAATAACACTTTGGGATCAGTACCGTTACGTATCTCTCTATTCTTCACACTTTTCCCTCTGGAATAGGATACATATCTTTATATTCCTGGGTAGAGTCAATGGGGGTTATTCTATACCGTAACTTTTTTTCCACCTAAAAAAAATAACAGTTCAATACCGCATGATATTCAGAAAATGAGCATCTGTTTACTCTCTGGTGTCTTGTAGTAACAGTAATGGTGGTATAACAATATAGTGACCCCTTAGTATCACTTACCTATATGCCCAAACCCTCTCCAGGTTAGACTGAAGGTGCAGTAGCTGATCAAGCAATGAATTAACACATCAAGGTGGTAAGTTAGTCTGAAGGTATGGGTATCTGATGCACTGAGGTGCTCTCAAAATCTGGCAGAACCGCAAGACTATGTTGGACCACTGAGATAAAGCCTATTAGCACTAGCTTGGGGAGCCAAGCAAAGGTTATTCATCACATTAGACTGAAGGGATGGGTATCTGATCGATCAATCAATCATAGTGGTTAGTTAGACTGAAGGTATGGGTATCTTATGGGCAGAGGTGCTCTCAACATCCTGCAGCATCTCTGGTGGGTGTGACAGTGCATGGCAACATAGGACTTAGCTAACCCAAAGGCTGTACATGTTTAGAACAATAATTTGTTTTGTGCAATGACAGTCAGCGATTAGACCAAATGGATTTGCTCGATTCACCTGGAGGGCTAGATGGGCAGAGTTTGCAGTTTTTGGACTTTTCTATTGGTTTCCTAAGCCAGGCAAGCTCAAACAGGCAGACCACAGAACCAAATAGATCCAAAGCAAAACTGGGGACAGACAGGGCCCAGGGTCTTAGCTGAAGCAAGAGAGAAGAACGAAGCAAAGAACAGAAAGAAGTAAATACAATCTACTCACCTGAGTACAGAAAGAGCACCAACGTGAACATCAGCGCCATCACTCAGCATATACTCATATCACAGAACGATAAGGTCAGGATCATGAAGTGGAAGTTGGTGTGGAACTTGCGGAAGGCCGGGTTGAAGGGGTGGAACACCACCAGGTTGAAACCAGACAGAAGATAAAGATGAGGAGCAGGGAGTAGCTCAGTGTAGCCTTGTGGATCAGGGCCCAACCAATGGAGGAAGAGGAGAGGAACCTAAAAGGAGGCAGATGACAAGGAGGAAGAGGTGAAGGAGGAGGAGAATAAGGAGTAAGAGAAGAAGATTTTAGATATACTTTCCTTACATTCCACAGAAATTTATATTTTGCTTTTCAACCCACTCACTCACTCACTCACAGACACACACGCACGCATGCATGCACACACACACACAAGCACACACCCCTTACAGAAAAAACACATAATTTCACATGTTAAATGTTTTCCGAACACTTCACGTGATCAGGTTCTTTTTTTTTTAAGTTCTTTTTTAGTTATTTAAAGCTTTGAATGGGTCGATTGGGTTCTGGAGGTGTGTGGTTACAGCAATTGCGCAGGGTTGGTGTGGCTTGTGGTAGTGGGGCCCAATGTGATATCTTTTCATGGGGCCCAATGTGGTAGGCACCCATGCCTACCACATTTGCATGTATCCGTTTGTTCGTCTGAATGCTCTGTGATGTAAAAGCATTTCAATGTCAAGAGAGTAAATGGGTCATCATGGTCATTTAATTACGTATGATGAAAACCAATACAATAGCCTACTGAAGGTTTCCTCTCTCCATCCCTGCCTAATCCCAGCTACAGGCATTACAAAGGAAAAAGTATTCCTTCACAGGTGATGATCAGAAGCAATAAGACCATATAGGCTATCTATTCTGAATGCAACCTAATATTGCGGGCTACTTGAAAAAGCGCATCTAGAAAAATGATAGACTTGATGTGTAGGCTAGAGAAAACAAAATGCGAAAATGTACATCGTTGATATATAACCCGTACATTTTCATATTTGGAATTGGAAACTTACCGCCCGCCTCCATAACAACCACATTTTTATTCACACTATATCATAAAAAAAGTATGTTTTTTTATTTTCTTGTTAATGTGATCCCCCCAAAATATCCTGGAGAAGACGGCGGCGCGCTGTACATCGACAAGAAGTGGGAGATGAGTGTGTGAAGTCATGGGAGACGTGCGGCGCCTGATACCACCTCGGGATGTCCACCTTTAGCTCGAACGTCTCACTCTAATGGACAAATCCAAATTTACTGGGGGGTAGGGTGGTGTCCTAAAAACCACCCTGTGTTTATAAACGTGAATATGGACTTAGCCAATTAGCATGCTTTTGTGGCACAGCTGATGCCAAGCAGGGCTGACCACCACGAACAAGCGCACTCTCCCTGCCCACCCTCCCTGCTTGTTCCATTAGTCCTACACTATGATCATAGCCAGCTGCAGACAATGATCAGCTAGGGGGGAAATCAGATTGAACATTTTGATGTTATATTTTTAAGTACATCAAATATATGCAACACATTTTCCACCAACAGGTTTCTGTGCCAATGCAACACACAACCAATAAACAAACCATACCAACTTCAGGCACTTCAACATTATGGTTTGCGTTTTCAACACCACAATAAATAGACAATCTCAACAAACATAAAATACACCCCTCCCTACCTTGTAGGACTACCCAGTATGGAATCCTGGACTTGACAATCTCCACATCATTAAACTTTTTGGTGTTTTGTAACAGATGTCTCTTTATATTTATCAAATGGCCGCTGCAAAGTTTGCAATGGATTTTATTTGTCAGTTAAAAAATATATACATACAGTACAAATATTTGTTTAAGTGACTGGGATTGTACAATAAAGTCGAACATACTATATATCCATTGTTGACCCTACTTTTTACATAAATACATATACAATTGCATAGACACAGACACATTACAGAGTTAATGTGAAATGAATATGGTTGATTTTTAAGGTTAGGGAGAAGTGGTTAAGGTTAGGGAGAAGTGCAGTGAATAGTGACACTTTTTAGGACGTCAATATAAATGAATGTATTTATGGTTGTTCGTAATTTTGTCTTGTCTTTTAATCATTATATGTGTTATTGTTTTTACCATCGCGACCACTTTGGAAACAAGCGTTTTAATGAATACTTTCAAGTGATTTCCTCTGGGTCCATGTTTTACATTTTGTTGTATATGCCTGTTACCCAAAATAAATTCAATTCAATAGACCAAAATAGTTTTTACTGTTCACACACTAGCAATCTTTTGACATTCTTTTAAAAAGTGTTTATGGTTGCTATGGCTTTGAGTTGCTGTGGTAGTTTGTTCCACTCAACAGTACCAATATATGTTCTTACCAGATAAGACTCATATTTCGAACAGTGAATATTAGAGTCTCTGGCATTATGCTGGTGGACATCTAACAAATGAAAAATAGTTGGATAGATATCTGGGGGCTGAGTCCGTGATAATTCTGTGGACCAGACCTAAATTAATACTACTATTTTTCCCCCACAGATAGCCAGCCTAGCTTAAAATGTTCTACCTCCAGATTAGTATGAAGGGGGAGTTTCAGTACACTTGTTACAAGCTTGTTCTGGCTTACTCTTTAAATGTTTGTGGCTGCTGGTGAACCATAATCTACAAGCATAATCAAAGTAACACTGGACTAGGGCACTTGACAGAGTCTTTAGGGTGTCTATGGCTAGGTTCCCATCCAACTGGTAAACAAAAAAATAATCTGCATAGTGTTTCCATCAAATTGACTTGTTGAGGATAAAAGTCTTTGATCAAATACGTGGTATAGGTCAACTTAACTTTTGCGGTTAAATTCCCATGTACTGAATAAAAAAATACAAGTTAAATGGGTTTCCATTGCATTTTCAAATCTAGGCCTACTGATGGTTCCGTCACTAAAATGTTGATTAGGTATGGTGAATGTGCCCACTCTGGTATTGGCACATGCGCTCTAGCAAACAGCTCGCAGATACAGCGCAGGTATAGCCTACATGAGATTTTTATTTGTCAAACGGCAGCCAAGCAACGATCATCATGTCACCAGAATAAGACCCTCAATATTTATTGAAAGGAGCATCAAGTTCATCACTGTGCACTTTCACCACCATATGACGTTAAACATGTATTTAATCTAGCCTAATAAACTGCATGTTGTGACAATTTCATGTACAGATAAATATTTAAGCAGTTAGATTAAACAACTCCACTGTGAAATATATATTTTTAAATTAAACGTATGGAAACAGGTGAATTAACACTCAGTTAGCAGGCTCAAGCAAGCTAAAACCCACATGGTAGCAAAAACTAACTAGTAGAAATTGTTAACTAGTTAGAAATTATTTAAACACTTTGCTGTAGGCTACTATTTACTAGCTAACAAATGTGTCATATAAAATATATTCACCCCACCCAGTATTGTAATCAAAACTTAGCAGAAAGCATGTAATCCTTGGCTCAGACAGTGTAGTGGTGTGGGCTCAATAGCATCTCATTAGTATGCAAGATCTTGAGAATCAGCTGTACATGTGATGGAAGAATGCAGAAGGTTGTAATTCCCTTGAATTGGGGATAGTTTAACCAAAATATGCCACAAGACCTTGAATTGCCTTGTGTATCCCACAAAAAGGTTCCCTTGATAAGCTATCTAAATTCTCGGGCTTACTGTTATGGAAAAATTCTGGAAATGTACCGACCCTTTGCAACCCTGTCAAGCCATTTTGAGGATGCTGGAATCATATTTTGGACACACGGGCGCATGCCTACAGGAGACCTTTGAAGTAGCCTAATCAGATTATAACATTGTGACTGGTTGTGTTTATGCCACATATAAAAGTTACATTTTAAAAGTGAAATGACAAATATTTAGGCTATATTGAAGCACTAGGTTCTAGGTGCGTAAAGAATAGGCTGCTCAGATTGGAGAAGAGGCAGAGTGCACATTAAGCTTTCCTGAATAACTGGGCCAGCCAGGAGCATGTGTGGCCACACTATTATAGGACGATTTGGGAGAATGAAGATCTGCAACAGATTGCACATATCAGTTCTAGAAGTAAAAATACAGCCAGACTGGCCTGCAGTCGACTGATTCAAATGGAGTGAAAAATTCAAATCATAGGGCTTTTGAGCCATTATTTACATTAACTGCAGCTTCGAGTACAAGTTTGCCCTCACTTGAAAACAATACAACTGTTCATTGCATTGTGGTGTTAGTCTAGGTGGGATAATTGTATTGTCCCTTAAGATCAATAGGTGAGCTTTTTGAGCCACGTGTCATGTCTTCACCGTTCCTTCATGAGCAATTTTTTTGCAGATCTGACAAACGATCCACCTACCACTAATGTCACGATGAATGGTGGATAGAGGGCCTGGATGGACAGACAATTTTGACCTGTGGTATTGTAAAGGTTAGCACGTGGAAAAGCGTAGTGCATAAGGGAAGTACCACCTTGATATAGAGGTGCATTCAAGTAAATTAGGACATATGTCAAGGATGGAAGAAATTATATAGGAAAACATGCAAAATGGTGAATGTAAACCAGGGAAAAACGCACTACCCTCCCCTGTACCCAATAAAAACAAAACACTCCCCTATTTTGCCCCCCCCCCAATATACATTTCCAACTGTCCCTAATGAAATCAAAAGAATAACAAACCCATTCACATGGGAGAATAAGTCACACCATTTAGTCTAGAAATACCTTGGGAACAATGGGGTCCGACTAATTCTTGAATCCCCTCTGTAGGTTACAGTGGCTTTGTTATATAGGCTACCACCTGTACATTGAGACCCAACTCCTAGACCTTGGTGTAAGATAAAAGGACCCTCTCAACTTGGTACAGTAAAACCAGTCAAAGTGCTACTTTATATTGCACTGCATATCCAAGACATGTCTACTTGATATGAATGTATGGGCACTGTACCATATTTTCTAATGTCAATTGCTGCCCTATTGATGAGGATGCATATGGCCCCAGCTGTGACTAACTTCAATATGAGTCATCTCAAAACCAACTGGCACAGACACACACTAGAAATGTGTTACAAGCAACCCATTTATTTATTTTCTTCATTAAATATAAGCAAACAGTACATCTAAAATAAAAATAAATCAATGCAGTTTTAGCACTACACTATACATGAGTGAAGTACTAAACTGCACCGATGCTTCAATGAGACTAGCTTTTCAAGTCTTCATGGATAAACAAAACATTGAACAAAAAATAACTCTCACTAGAATTTAAAAAAAAGAATGGAGAATAATATTGTATTGTAGAGTAGAGGAAGGGGTGTGATGCTAAGGTGGTAGACAGAAGGTTTGGTTATTCCTTGGGCCTGTTTACCGGACACTGATTTAGCCTAGTCCTGGACTTTGGCTTTTTTGTCCCGGAAAAGCCTTGTTTCAATGGAGACTCTCCAATTATCTGTGTCAAGGAATTACCAGTCCCTTGGGGTTCTGAGAGGTGTTTAGACACACGCCATGACGATAAACTGTGCTCATCAGCTCCACACAGCACACACATACAGCCTTGGGGAATGAACACACACAATCACTCCATCTATACCATTGACAATGAGAGAGCAGGATGAAATCAAAAGCTCTGTCACTAAAAAGCTGAACAACCCATTTACTCACAAACCAAAACTCTAAGAATAATAACATCAGCACTTCAACAACCAATAAATAAATAAATACATGTTTGTGCATTTATGTTATATACATATGCTATATACACATTATAAAATATGCACATATCATATATAGATTAAACAATGTACACAAACGTCATGTACGTAAATGTGTGTGGCAGGTTCAAATCTAATTCCCAAAATGGCACCCTATTCCCTATATAGTGCACTACATTTGACCAGAGCCCTATGGGCCGTAGTCAAAAGTAGTGCACTAAACAAATAGGCTACCATTTGGGATACATTCTCAATCTAATCTAAACGCATACAGACTGTGGCTAAGAACACGTCACTATAGGAGAACTGGGACAGTACGGTTTCCCTCTACTGGGATAATACAGTTAGTTGGCTCAGAGTTGATAACATTGAGGGGATTTTGTGCTGAGAGCAATAGGACGGGGGGGGGGGGACAGGGAATAGCTCTGGTCCAGGGCGTAGCGTGCACTCCTCCACAAGTAGTGGTGCATTAGTGGAGGAACGCACACTACACCTTGGACCAGAGGTAGGGTATCATCAAGCATTCCACATAAACACACGCAAGCAAATAAAGAAAATAAAAATGTAAGAAAAACTGTACAGTAGTATTACAAACCGCAGGACAATCATCCCTGCTATGGTTTATCCTTAAATATTAAGTATAGTAAAAATGTAAATCAGCGCTAAATACACAACCTTTATTCCATCCATTCAATCATCACGCAATCGTGTTCCCCCTGTCCCCCCTTTTCAGGGTCCTCAGGGTCCATCATGAAAAAAAATGAAAAAAGGACCCCCCCCCCCCTCCACCCCACACACAAAAAACAAGCGGTCCTTAATGGACAAGTCCCAGGTAGTTCCTCCCCGTTTTTCATTCTATTGTCTTCTGTTTGATGCCTAATGAATACGACCCAGATGTTGTCCGTTGGTCTGGCCAGAGTGCAGGGTCCTGGATGTGAGGGCTTGGTCTACCCTCATGCAGGCTGGTGTGTTCTGTTCTGGGCCTGTATTCACAGTGTCTCAGAGTAGAGGTACTGATCGAGAATCAGGTCGCCCTGTCCATATAATGGTATTCAATATGATCCTAGATCAGCAATCCTACTCTAAACCGCTTCTTGAATATGGGCCTGTTCTGTTCAGTCTGAGACCTTCCTAGTCTAATGCCAGAGTGAGGAATTGTCAAAAGGCTCAGAGAGGCCATCGAGGATAACGTTCCTCCATTAAGAAAACATAAACATCTCCTGAAAGTTGCACCAGGACCCTAAAGAGAGACAGAATGGATAGCGGGATTAATGCTTGGCTCTAAAGAGACAGAATGCATAGCACAACTAATGCTTGGCCATAAATAGAGACAGAATGGATAGTGAGATTATTGCTTGGGCCTCGAGACAGAATGGATAGTGGGATTAATGGTTGGCACTAAAGAGAGACAGAATGGATAGGGGGATTAATGCTTGGCCCTAACGAGAGACAGAATGGATAGCGAGAGTAATGCTTGGCCCTAACGAGAGACAGAATGGATAGCGAGAGTAATGCTTGGCCCTAACGAGAGACAGAATGGATAGCGAGAGTAATGCTTGGCCCTAAAGAGAGACAGAATGGATAGTGGGATTAATGCTTGGCCCTAAAGAGAGACAGAATGGATAGTGGGATTAATGCTTGGCCCTAACGAGAGACAGAATGGATAGCGAGAGTAATGCTTGGCCCTAACGAGAGACAGAATGGATAGCGAGAGTAATGCTTGGCCCTAAAGAGAGACAGAATGGATAGTGGGATTAATGCTTGGCCCTAAAGAGAGACAGAATGGATAGTGGGATTAATGCTTGGCCCTAAAGAGAGACAGAATGGATAGTGGGATTAATGCTTGGCCCTAAAGAGAGACAGAATGGATAGTAGGATTAATGCTTGGCCCTAAAGAGAGGCAGAATGGATAGTGGGATTAATGCTTGGTACCTTGTGTTGTTTATAATGTAATTTGTTTTGGGATTTTTCCACCCAAGCATACGTTTGAATTGTGTGTGTGTGCATATGTACCATGGATCTAGGTTTAGTATCAGGGAGAGAACAGCAGGTGTGTGGGTGCTACTGTTAGCTGCTGTGTGTGTACCAGGTATCTAGGTTTAGTATCAGGGAGAGACCAGCAGGTTTGTGGGTGTTACTGTTAGCTGCTGTGTGTGTACCAGGTATCTAGGTTTAGTATCAGGGAGAGACCAGCAGGTTAGTGGGTGTTACTGTTAGCTGCTGTGTGTGTACCAGCTATCTAGGTTTAGTATCAGGGAGAGACCAGCAGGTTTGTGGGTGCTACTGTTAGCTGCTGTGTGTGTACCAGGTATCTAGGTTTAGTATCAGGGCGAGACCAGCAGGTGTGTGGGTGCTACTGTTAGCTGCTGTGTGTGTACCGGGTATCTAGGTTTAGTATCAGGGAGAGACCAGCAGGTGTGTAGGTGCTACTGTTAGCTGCTGTGTGTGTACCGGGTATCTAGGTTTAGTATCAGGGAGAGACCAGCAGGTGTGTGGGTGCTACTGTTAGCTGCTGTGTGTGTACCAGGTATCTAGGTTTAGTATCAGGGAGAGACCAGCAGGTGTGTGGGTGCTACTGTTAGCTGCTGTGTGTGTACCGGGTATCTAGGTTTAGTATCAGGGAGAGACCATCAGGTGTGTGGGTGTTACTGTTAGCTGCTGTGTGTGTACCAGGTATCTAGGCGTAATAGCAGGGAGAGACCAGCAGGTCGGTCAGAACCAGCAGCTGGTCGTCAGTGAACTGCTGTTTATGCTCCTGCCAGTTGTCATGATGAGTCCGTCTAAAGTTCGACAGGGTCTTCTTCACCGTCATCTGCAGGAGTAGACACAAGACGTATTCAGAAACAAGATGCCCGGGAATGGGGAGAGAGAGACACTTGTGTTTGGGGTACCCCTCATCTCTATAGGCTGTGTGTCGTTGAGGTGTGTGTGTTTGTGTGAGAGAGCAGTGTGTGTGTGTGTGTGTGTGTGTGTGTGTGTGTGTGTGTGTGTGTGTGTGTGTATATGTACAGTGCCTTGGGAAAGTATTCGGCCCCCTTGAACTTTGCGACCTTATGCCACATTTCAGGCTTCAAACATAAAGATATAAAACTGTATTTTTTTTGTGAAGAATCAACAACAAGTGGGACACAATCATGAAGTGGAACAACATTTATTGGATATTTCAAACTTTTTTAACAAATCAAAAACTGAAAAATACAGTTTTATATCTTTATGTTTGAAGCCTGAAATGTGGCAAAAGGTTGCAAAGTTCAAGGGGGCCGAATACTTTCGCAAGGCACTGCATGTGTTAGTCCTCCTCACCTCAATGGGCTGTGTGTCATTGAGGTGGGCACTGAGGTCCATCAGTAGTTGGGGCATCCAGGTGGGAACATCGTAGGGGCTGGACAGGATACAGGCACTCAGACCTAACACTCCAGCATGACGCCGCACCAGATCTACACACACAGGGAGGAAAAGACTATAAATGAGCATTGAAAACTGAGGTATAACAGGTTTAGTAAGGTCAAGGAAACTACAATCTAGAAGACCATCTAACTCAACTGTGTTCCAGGTAAGGCAATGGACCGTTGCATGTTGACCAGGGCTTCCCAAACCCGGTCCTCAGGAACACAAGGGGTGCACGTTCTGGCTTTCCCCCTAGCACTACACAGCTGATTCAAATAATCAACTATTCATCAAGCTTTGATCATTTGAATCAGATGTGTAGTGTTAAGGCAAAATCAAAGACCTATACCTCCTGGGGTCCCGAGGACCCGAGTTTGGGAAACGCTGATGTAGACAGTTGTTGTTCCAATATCCACACTAGCAATAGCACTTAGAATGAAGCTTTGCATTGGCCATTCTAGTGTAGATATTGAACCGAGCCAGTATGCTTGTAGCACTACCAGGAACAGTATGCGTTCTAAGTAAAGCATTGGAAAGTTGTGTTAGTAGCTACCTCCGGAGGGGATGGTGTCCACCACGGAGCCCAGCTCCCTCTTCCGCTTCTTGGGCAGGCGAGTCTTGCAGAGGGCCTCGAAGTGGCTCTGCATGGGGCCCTCTATGGACAGGAAGTTACACTGCAGGAAACCGCTCAGCGTGGTGGCAGCCATCTCCCTCACCTGGGGGACAGAGGGAGAACAGAGGTAGAGAAGGAAAGGTGGAAAGAGTTCATTATTTACACAATTTGACAGACAGTGTGTGTGTGTTGCCATATACAGTTGAAGTCAGAAGTTTACATACACCTTAGCCAAATACATTTAAACTCTGTTTTTCACAATTCCTGACATTTAATCCTAGTAAAAATTCCCTGTCTTAGGTCAGTCAGGATCCCCACTTTATTTTAAGAACGTGAAATGTCAGAGTAATATTAGAGAGAATGATTTATTTCAGCTTTTATTTATTTCATCACATTCCCAGTGGGTCAGAAGTGGGTCAAATTAGAATTTGGTAGCATTGCCTTTAAATTGCTTAACTTGGGTCAAACATTTCAGGTAGCCTTCAACAAGCTTCCCACAATAAGTTGGGTGAATTTTGGCCCATTCCTCCTGACAGAGCTGGTGTAACTGAGTCAGGTTTGTAGGCCTCCTTGCTCGCACACACCTTTTCAGTTCTGCACACACATTTTCTATAGGATTAAGGTCAGGGCTTTGTGATGGCCACTCCAATACCTTGACTTTGTTGTCCTTAAGCCATTTTGCTTCAACTTTGGAAGTATGCTTGGGGTCATTGTCCATTTGGAAGACCCATTTACGACCAATCTTTAACTTCCTGACTGATGTCTTGAGATGTTGCTTCCATCCTCATGATGCTATCTATTTTGTGAAGTGCACCAGTCCCTCTTGCAACAAAGCACACCCACAACATGATGCTGCCACCCCCGTGCTTCACGGTTGAGATGGTGTTCTTTGGCTTGCAAGCCTACCCCTTTTTCTTCCAAACATAACGATGGTCATTATGACCAAACAGTTCCATTTTTGTTTCATCAGACCAGAGGACATTTCTCCAAAAAGTATGATCTTTGTCCCCATGTGCAGTTGCAAACCGTAGTCTGGCTTTTTAATGGCAGATTTGGAGCAGTGGCTTCTTCCTTGCTGAGCGGCCTTTCAGGTTATGTCGATATAGGACTCGTTTTACTTTGGATATAGATACTTTTGTACCTGTTTCTTCCAGTATCTTCACAAGGTAATTTGCTGTTGTTCTGGGATTGATTTGCACTTTTCGCACCAAAGTACGTTCATCTCTAGGAGACAGAACACGTCTCGTTCCTGAGCGGTATGACGGCTGCGTGGTC
Source organism: Oncorhynchus mykiss (assembly GCF_057628025.1). NCBI lineage: Eukaryota > Metazoa > Chordata > Actinopteri > Salmoniformes > Salmonidae > Oncorhynchus > Oncorhynchus mykiss. Next base: position 36,168,480 of record NC_143041.1, read on the forward strand.
CGATATACTTGCATACTATTATTTGTACAGATGAACATCTGGCATTTGGTACCTTCAGGCATTTGGAAATTGCTCCCAAGGATGAACCAGACTTGTGGAGGTCAACAACAAAACAATTCGGAGGTCTTGGCTGATTTCTTTTGATTTTTCCATGATGTCAAGCAAAGAGGCACTGAGTTTGAAGGCAGGCCTTGAAATAGGTCTACAGGTACACCTCCAATTGACTCACATGATGTCAATTAGCCTATCAGAAGCTTCTAAAGCCATGGCATCATTTTCTGGAATTTTCCAAGCTGTTTACAGGCACAGTCAACTTAGTGTATGTAAACGTCTGACCCATTGTGATACAGTGAATTATAAGTGAAATAATCTGTAAAGAATTGTTGGGAAAATGACTTGTGTCATGCACAAAGTAAATGTCCTAACCTACTTGCCAAAACTATAGTTTGTTAACAAGAAATTTGTGGAGTGGTTGAAAAACGAGTTTTAAGTGTATGTAAACTTCCGACTTCAACTGTACGGAGCTGGGTGGCGCAGTCTGTACTGACTACATCGGCTCAACTAAGAAGCTCTATCCAAATTCTCCTCCTCGCTGCCGCCTCAAAATGCATTGGAGAAGGTCCAAGGTCACTCCCCCTAAGACCTTCTACAATGCATTTTGAGGCGGCAGCGAGGAGGAGAATTTGGATAGAGCTTCTTAGTTGAGCCGAGGTAGTCAGTACAGACTGCGCCACCCAGCTCCGTACAGTTGAACAACACTGTTGAAAAGGAGATGGCAAGCGAGGAATCACAGGACTCATTTAAATGGAGCTAGAGAGAGAAGAGGAGAAAACTCCAGCCTCCCTGTTCTGTTGAGTGATTCAGTCTCACCATTGAGCGCACAAAGGCTCAGGACTGTTTTGTAGCTAGGCTGGGGAAGAGGTCAGAGGCTGTGTACTGTACGGTGGGCTGGGGAAGAGGTGGTTAGAGGCTGTGTACTGTACTGTGGGCTGGGGAAGAGGTCAGAGGCTGTGTACTGTAAGGTGGGCTGGGGAAGAGGAGGTTAGAGGCTGTGTACTGTAAGGTGGGCTGGGGAAGAGGTCAGAGGCTGTGTACTGTACTGTGGGCTGGCGAAGAGGTCAGAGGCTATGTACTGTATGGTAGGCTGGGGATGAAGAGGTTAGAGGCTGTGTACTGTACTGTGGGCTGGGGAAGAAGAGGTTAGAGGCTGTGTACTGTACTGTGGGCTGGGGAAGAGGAGGTTAGAGGCTGTGTACTGTACTGTGGGCTGGGGAAGAGGAGGTTAGAGGCTGTGTACTGTACTGTGGGCTGGGGAAGAGGAGGTTAGAGGCTATGTACTGTACGGTAGGCTGGGGAAGAAGAGGTTAGAGGCTGTGTACTGTACTGTGGGCTGGGGAAGAAGAGGTTAGAGACTGTGTACTGTACTGTGGGCTGGGGAAGAGGTCAGAGGCTGTGTACTATACGGTGGGCTGGCGAAGAGGTCAGAGACTGTGTACTGTACGGTAGGCTGGGGAAGAAGAGGTTAGAGGCTGTGTACCTTACAGTGGGCTGGGGAAGAGGAGGTTAGAGGCTGTGTACTGTACTGTGGGCTGGGGAAGAGGAGGTTAGAGGCTGTGTACTGTACTGTGGGCTGGGGAAGAGGAGGTCAGAGACTGTGTACTATACTGTGGGCTGGGGAAGAGGAGGTTAGAGGTTGTGTACTGTACTGTGGGCTGGGGAAGAGGAGGTTAGAGGTTGTGTACTGTACTGTGGGCTGGGGAAGAGGAGGTTAGAGGTTGTGTACTGTACTGTGGGCTGGGGAAGAGGAGGTTAGAGGTTGTGTACTGTACGGTGGGCTGGGAAAGAGGAGGTTAGAGGTTGTGTACTGTACTGTGGGCTGGGGAAGAGGAGGTTAGAGGCTATGTACTGTACGGTGGGCTGGGGAAGAGGAGGTTAGAGGTTGTGTACTGTACTGTGGGCTGGGGAAGAGGAGGTTAGAGGTTGTGTACTGTACTGTGGGCTGGGGAAGAGGAGGTTAGAGGTTGTGTACTGTACTGTGGGCTGGGGAAGAGGAGGTTAGAGGTTGTGTACTGTACTGTGGGCTGGGGAAGAGGAGGTTAGAGGCTGTGTACTGTACTGTGGGCTGGGGAAGAGGAGGATAGAGGCTGTGTACTGTACTGTGGGCTGGGGAAGAGGAGGTTGGAGGCTGTGTACTGTACTGTAGGCTGGGGAAGAGGAGGTCAGAGACTGTGTACTGTACTGTGGGCTGGGGAAGAGGAGGTTAGAGGCTGTGTACTGTACTGTGGGCTGGGGAAGAGGAGGTTAGAGGCTGTGTACTGTACTGTGGGCTGGGGAAGAGGAGGTCAGAGACTGTGTACTGTACTGTGGGCTGGGGAAGAGGAGGTCAGAGACTGTGTACTGTACTGTGGGCTGGGGAAGAGGAGGTTAGAGGCTGTGTACTCTACTGTGGGCTGGGGTAGAGGAGGTTAGAGGCTGTGTACTATACTGTGGGCTGGGAAAGAGGAGGTTAGAGGCTGTGTACTGTACTGTGGGCTGGGGAAGAGGAGGTTAGAGGCTGTGCACTATACTGTGGGCTGGGGAAGAGGAGGTTAGAGGCTGTGCACTATACTGTGGGCTGGGGAAGAAGAATCTAGGAATCTACAGCTGCAACCAGCATCAGGTCTTTAGTGTCGTTGGACTTCTCGTTAAAACATAATTATGAATAAGTTGTATACATGTGACTTCGCAGCTCCTGATCAGTATATGTATGTTATTAAACAGACACACACACAGTCCAACGTTTACACAACTGTATTAAACCCAATCCTGTCACTGATTGAGTGAACCAATTTATGTCGCCTAGCAACGAGAGGTGTCAAGCAGCCAAGGGAAGTCAATATATTAGGCTCTAGAGTAAGGCCGGTATAATTATGGACAATAACCGTGAACTCATTTTGTTGTTGTCATAATCGTCTTAATACACTCATTTTAGGAGAAGGCTGGATTCAACTTCAAATAGATATTGTTTACCCAATAGCAGTTCTTCCATTTTGACTTCAAATGGGTAAAGTTGTTTATCATTTTACGAGCAGAACGACACGGTCGTGAGGAGAAGGTTCATTTTCAAAAGTTCCAAGGTCGGCAAAACCATTTGTTTTTTAGACGTAAAGCTGCATTAAAAACATACCATTAAAACAAACCAGAACTACAATTACCATTCCCATTTGCATGACAATGAATCGTTACCTAAAATTCCATAATCGTCACAGCCCTCCCTAGAGGACAGTTGGATAGAAAGACAGAAATGGCTAAATCCATCTGTTCACCCCCTCCCCCTTAATATCCTCCACATAGCAACAGAATACTCCTGCAGCCAGTGGTTTCCATAGCAACAAGTGAGAGAGGGACCAGAGGGGGAGAAAGAGGAGGTAGACAGAGGGAGGAAGAGTGCCTAATCCCTACATACATAGAAGTGTAAAACAGGGAGGAAAGGGCCTGTGAGCACCCCCCCCACACTCTGACAGATTGCTCAGCAATTACACAATGTGATACACAATGTGATCTGTAACCAATAGGCCTACCTCCCCACACTGCTCTGTCCCCGCCCTTTCAGCCGTGATGCTATCTGGCATTAATCATTTTACATATCCATGTCTTTGTTCCGTATAATGATCACCCACTCATGCCTGTTCAACTCCTTTTCTACATTAATTTCCTGTGTGTCTGTACAGTACATGTCTGTGTGTGTGTGTACAGTATACGTCTGTGTCTGTGTGTGTCTACAGTATACGTCTGTGTGTGTGTGTGGTGTGTGTGTGTCTCTGCCTGTGTGTGTGCATTACCTCTAGCTGCTCGTCCTCCAGCAGGCGTATGACCAGTGCTCTGACGTCGTTGACGGCTCCCTGGTCGCTCAGGAAGGTGAACAGGTTGTAGAAGACCATGATCTGTAGGTACGTCAGAACCGTGTAGCGAGCATGCCACGAACTGCTGCCCGCAATCTGGAAGATAACGTAGAATGTTAATTACAAAACAACAACTATGGGTGTAAAGGTTCACCAAACCCCTGGTTTGGTACGCATCTGACGTTTTGGGGTCACGGTTCAGTGTCGGTACAGCAGGTTACATTTTTGGGGGTAAAACATGCAAAACTAAGAAAGGAATAGATGAGGCATAGAATGTAGGGCCCTATAACATGTTCAATTTACCCCCTAATTCAGTTATTCCACGTTTCAGATTTTCAGTCTCAAAATCAAACTTGTTTAATAGAAAAACAACACAATTGGAGGTTCTAAGCCCACAACAATGCTTCAACCCCATCAGGGGACAATTGGAGGTTCTAAGCCCACAACAATGTTTCAACCCCATCAGGAGACAATTGGAGGTTCTAAGCCCACAACAATGTTTCAACCCCATCAGGAGACAATTGGAGGTTCTAAGCCCACAACAATGTTTCAACCCCATCAGGAGACAATTGGAGGTTCTAAGCCCACAACAATGTTTCAACCCCATCAGGAGACAATTGGAGGTTCTAAGCCCACAACAATGTTTCAACCCCATGAGGAGACAATTGGAGGTTCTAAGCCCACAACAATGTTTCAACCCCATCAGGAGACAATTGGAGGTTCTAAGCCCACAACAATGCGTCAACCCCATCAGGAGACCATTTTGTGGTCTGGTGAAAATAAATATTGATTTTGGGGTTTAGATACCCTTGAACTTAACTGAAAACTCTTACTGACAGTTGTGGCTGCTTCGCGTGATGTATTGTTGTCTCTACCTTCTTGCCCATTGTGCTGTTGTCTGTGCCCAATAATGTTTGTACCATGTTTTGTGCTGCTACCACGTTGTTGTCATGTGTTTCTACCATGCTGTGTTGTCATGTGTTGCTGCCTTGCTATGTTGTTGTCTCAGGTTTCTCTGTAGGTAGTTTTGTGTTGTCTCTCGTGGGGATGTGTGTTTTGTCCTATATTTATATTCATATTTAATCGCAGCCCCCGTCCCCGCAGGAGGCATTTTGCCTTTTGGTAGGCTGTCATTGTAAATAAGAATTTGTTCTTAACGGACTTGCCTAGATAAATAAAGCAATGTAGTTGCACACCAGCAAGAGCCTTGCTTGGTTAGCGTTGTTTCTGTAGCACACGGGATTGCAGAGTTTGCTGAACAAATCCCTACTGAAGTGATGTAAATAATCCTGGTATCATTCTGCCAGGTCAACATCGACTACTTTGTAGGTTTTTGGGAGCGCCTTTCCATCTACCAGAAGACCGTAGTCATTAGCATAATCACTAACGGCTACAAAGTAGCAGATGCGCACACAGACGGGGGATTTCACGCGCTGTTGCCGCTTCAGAAAGTTGAAGGAAAATTTGAATCACTTAAGCATGTCTTTTTATCTTGGACAAATTCATGAAATGGTCTAATAAATACATTTAGTTGATATCCTACAAACTTCAATACATTTTTGCTTCTATTAGAAAGCCAAAATGTTCCCAAACTGGAGATAAACAATCCTCCAAATCTGATTTATCGACCACACCACTCGCCACCGTACAGAACTTGTTTCCGGCTGCACCGGCTGCACCTCACAAAAGAAGTTTGAAATGCACCAAGTAAGATTTGGAATTTGATTACAATGTGTGCATAGGGTCTAGTTGTTTGAATGGAATAGCCTACACTGTTTTTTACTCAGGAGGCATACAACGCAGCGTAGGTACAGCCTATAGGCCTACTGGTTTAATTACAGTGCCGTCAGGTAGCATTCAGACCCCTCGTCTTTTTCCACATTTTGTTACAGCCTTATTCTAAAATTGATTAAATTAAAAAGAGATCATCAATCTACACACAACACCCCATAATGACAAAGTGAAAACAGGTTCAAACATTATTTCAAATGTATTAAAAATAAACGTTACCTTATTTACATAAGTATTTAGACCCTTCTCTATGAGACTCTAAATTGAGCTCAGGTGCATCCTGTTTCCATCGATCATCCTTGAGATGTTTCTACAACTTGTTTGGAGTGCATCAGTAGTACATTGAATTGATTTGACATGATTTGGAAAGGCACACACCTGTCTATATAAGGTCCCTCAGTTGACTGTGCATGTCAGAGCAAAAACCAAGCCATGAGGTCAAAGGAAACGTCCATAGAGCTCCGACAAAATTGTCAAGGCCCCCAAAAAAATCTAAAAACCTATTGTTTTTGCTTTGTCATTATGGGGTATTGTAGATTGCTGAGGATTCCTTTATTTATTTAATCAATTTTAGAATAAGGCTGTAATGTAACAAAATGTGGAAAAAGTGTGTGTGTGTGTGTGTCAGAAATGAAAGGCGCATGGCCCAGTGACTCACCTCCCACACTGCGTGCACGTGTGTGTGTGGTGACCTACCACCTGCAGAGCATGCGTGTCCCTACCTCTTGCAGGGCCAGTAGGACCAGTGGTATCTGCTCTGTGTAGAGCAGTCCCTGGGACATCAGAGACAGACAGGTCTTAGCGTCCCGCTTCAGCTCATCATAACTGTCATCATTTTCCACCGGAGCGATCTACAACAGGAAGAGAGTGAAGAGGGATTAGGGATAGGCCTCCCCCTTTGAGTCTGGTTCCTCTCCAGGTGTCTTCCTTCCTTGACCCACCCACCTTGAACAGCAGTGGCAGCAACTGGAGCTGCTCTGGAACAGCCGTGGAGAAGGAGCGTCCGGCACTGGCCATCAGCCACTTGAGTACTGGAAACACATAGAAAACCTTTATTACATTGTATGCTCTGACAAAGGTCATTGTAACTGAAAGGTTGACACATTAAAATGACAAATGTGCATTGATCTTAGATGTACGGAGACTGTTTTCTTTTGCTTTACAACTGGGATTATCATCATCAATATGCTCTCGCGCTCCCTATCCTCTGGTCTCTTACCCGTCTTCAGTAGTTTGATGGCCTGTGTTAAGGTTAGGGGTCGTACCCGTCTTCAGTAGTTTGATGGCCTGTGTTAAGGTTAGGGGTCGTACCTGTCTTCAGTAGTTTGATAGCCTGTGTTAAGGTTAGGGGTCGTACCCGTCTTCAGTAGTTTGATAGCCTGTGTTAAGGTTAGGGGTCGTAACTGTCTTCAGTAGTTTGATAGCCTGTGTTAAGGTTAGGGGTCGTACCTGTCTTCAGTAGTTTGATGGCCTGTGTTAAGGTTAGGGGTCGTAACTGTCTTCAGTAGTTTGATGGCCTGTGCTAGGGTTAGGGGTCGTACCCGTCTTCAGTAGTTTGATGGCCTGTGTCCTCTCGTCCTGCTCCCCCACATCGTTCTCCTCTACCACGTGGTTCTGGATCTCCTCGTCCCCCTCCGTTAGGGGTTTGAGGCGCAGCAGTACCCGCTCTGTGAACTCCTTGATGCGAGGCGAGGCTGTGGGCTGAGTGTACGGCAGGTTGACGTCTATCATGAAGATGTAGGTGAGTACACTGGAGAAGAGAGACAGAGAGAGGGGGGAGGACAGCGAGCGAGAGGGGGGACAGAGAGAGAGAGAGAGAGGGGGGAGGACAGAGAGCGAGAGGGAGGACAGAGAGAGAGAGAGAGAGAGGGGGGCGGACAGAGAGTGAGAGGGGGGACAGAGAGAGAGAGAGAGTGAGAGGGGGGACAGAGAGCGAGAGGGGGGACAGAGAGCGAGAGGGGGGACAGAGAGGGAGAGAGAGAGAGTGAGAGGGGGGACAGAGAGAGAGAGAGAGTGAGAGGGGGGACAGAGAGCGAGAGGGGGGACAGAGAGCGAGAGGGGGGACAGAGAGCGAGAGGGGGGACAGAGAGGGAGGGAGGAGAACAATAAGAGGGCATGATGGTGGGTGTGTGTAGTCCCTTACCATCATATTTTGGGCGGTTTCCATTACACCACCAGTGTGTTGCCAGTGATTATGACTACGTGGGCTCTAGTGTTGTTTTTTGGGAACTGTGTTTCCATATAGACAGAGCTGTAACTGAGGACTTGTGAAGAGCCGAATAAACAACCTCTGCATCATCAAGACAGTTCGTTGTGACTAGTTGTTAACCATGGAAGGTATTCATCCATGTTCACAGTCAACCATTGTTAAGTAAATGAAAAGTACCAGAGGCCAGGGCCTTAGCTCCCAGTGAGAACCTGGGGCCAGGCCGTGGAGGTGGAAACAAGTCAGCCTTTTGGGTAAAACACTGGGGTGTTAGTGTTAGTGGAAACACGCCATTTGAAAAGTATATCGATAGTATACTTTTAAAATACTCCATCAGTATTCGGTCAATGGATGTAAGAGAGGTCCTACCTGCCGATGCGCTCACGGACGTTCTTGTAGACCTGTGTGAGTTTGGGCTCTAGGTACTGCAGCAGTCTGTGGAGCAGCTCAGGAACTCTCCACTCCTGCTGAGCCAGGCCCCCCTGCAGCACATACAGACGACTGGAGAGAGGAGAGTTATACACACTAACACAAAAATAAAGTGTTTCCCCTACCTACCATTGTACATGTGGGGAGCTACACTGCCTAGCTTTTTGCTGCCCCCCCCACCTAAAAGAGTTTGGTTTTTATTGGTTTCAATTGACAAGAGAGCCTGAATGTTGCTTTGGGGGCCTTTGTGTGTGCATGGAACATCATCTAGGAGAAAGACAGGCAGCTCTCTGTACAGTCTATCTGACAGTTCATAATCTAGGAGAAAGACTGTACAGAGAGCTGCCTGTCTATCTGACAGTTCATAATCTAGGAGAAAGACGGTCTATCTGACAGTTCATAATCTAGGAGAACGACTGTACAGAGAGCTGCCTGTCTATCTGACAGTTCATAATCTAGGAGAACGACTGTACAGAGAGCTGCCTGTCTATCTGACAGTTCAAGCGTTGGTAAAGTTTCTCCTCACCAGGCGTCTACGAAGGATCCCCCCTCCCCGTTGACTGGAGATTCCATCAGCATCTCAAACAGCCAGTGGAGCTTCCTGGGGTCTCTGCTCTCCTGTACCACACAAAACCACAAAGGTCAAAGATGTGGATGCAGGAAAACAGAATCATGTCAGATGGGACAGTCTTTCCCCATTCCTGCATTCACTCCTCGTCTCCTTAAATGCATTGGAAGAGAAGATCCAAGGTCCTTCCTGTTCTGGCCTTCTCCTCTAATGCGTTTGGGAATGGAGGAGAGAGGATGCATTTGGGAATGGAGGAGAGAGGATGCATTTGGGAATGGAGGAACTACTGATTGAGAAAGAAGCTGAAAGAAATGGACTGCTGAATGAGATGAGGGCTCGAGGCTTACACAGGCGGTGGCGATGCAGGTGCCCCAGTCAGCGTAGGTCTCTACAGTGATGTTGTTCAGTGCTGTACGGAGCAGAGGACACAGCAGCTCCCACAGACTCTCAACCTGGGAGGGGAACACAGGTCCAGAGTCAAAGGTCAAGAACATCCAAAATATTTAACTTTTATTTATCCAGGTAAGTCAGACATACACACACACATTCTTATTTGCCTGGCAAGTGGAGAAATGTAAAGTACTGCTTGAGTCTGGTGTGTGCACGCGCATTTGACCATGGTGTATGCATCTCTCGCCTACCTTGCCGTAGCTCCAGTGTGTGTGTGTGTGTGTGTGTGTGTGTGTGTGTGTGTGTGTGTGTGTTCGTTCCTACCTTGCCGTAGCTCCAGTGTGTGTGTGTTCGTTCCTACCTTGCCGTAGCTCCAGTGTGTGTTCGTGCCTACCTTGCCGTAGCTCCAGTGTGTGTGTTCGTTCCTACCTTGCCGTAGTTCCAGTGTGTGTGTTCGTTCCTACCTTGCCGTAGCTCCAGTGTGTGTGTTCGTTCCTACCTTGCCGTAGCTCCAGTGTGTGTGTGTTCGTTCCTACCTTGCCGTAGCTCCAGTGTGTGTGTTCGTTCCTACCTTGCCGTAGCTCCAGTGTGTGTGTGTTCGTTCCTACCTTGCCGTAGCTCCAGTGTGTGTGTGTGTGTTCGCTCCTACCTTGCCGTAGTTCCAGTGTGTGTGTTCGTTCCTACCTTGCCGTAGTTCCAGTGTGTGTGTTCGTTCCTACCTTGCCGTAGTTCCAGTGTGTGTGTTCGTTCCTACCTTGCCGTAGTTCCAGTGTGTGTGTTCGTTCCTACCTTGCCGTAGTTCCAGTGTGTGTGTTCGTTCCTACCTTGCCGTAGTTCCAGTGTGTGTGTTCGTTCCTACCTTGCCGTAGTTCCAGTGTGTGTGTTCGTTCCTACCTTGCCGTAGTTCCAGTGTGTGTGTTCGTTCCTACCTTGCCGTAGCTCTAGTGTGTGTGTTCGTTCCTACCTTGCCGTAGCTCCAGTGTGCGTGTTTGTTCCTACCTTGCCGTAGCTCTAGTGTGTGTGTTCGTTCCTACCTTGCCATAGCTCCAGTGTGTGTGTGTTCGTTCCTACCTTGCCGTAGCTCCAGTGTGTGTGTGTTCGTTCCTACCTTGCCGTAGCTCCAGTGTGTGTGTTCGTTCCTACCTTGCCGTAGCTCCAGTGCTTGCTGCCTCTGATCAGTCCAGAAGTGATCTCTGCTACACAGCGCTGTTTGCTCTCGTGTGTGTCGGCCACCAGACGCTCCATGTGTGGTTTCAGCACGGGCAGGAAGGCATCGTTGAAGTTACGGAACAGACCCTGAAAGATAGAGGAGTGTCAATAAGACAGAGCTACGGAAGCCTAAAGATTTGGCTTACAAAACCACCCTCCTGGGTTTATCCTTCCCTCGTTCCTCGCAGCCCTGTTCCCTGCAGTCTCCTTTTCAAAACGTCAGACGGAAGCGAATAGAGTATGAAGAGAGAACTCACGTCCTCCGATGTTTTGAACAAGAGGCGGGATAGAGAACAAGGTATTAATGAAGGTTCAGGAAATACCTCTGAGATTGGGAGGGTCTGATCTCAGGGTCTGATCTCTCTCTCCCTCACCTTGAAAAGGCAGAACCTGCGGGGGCTGAACTTGTCCTTGCCCTTCCGGTCCTCCAGAGAGAGGAACTCAATCAGCTGGTTGATGAACACTGGGTCTGAAAAGTGGTCGTAGATGATCTGCTCTCGCTGGAATGAGAGAAGAAGAAACTGTTATTACAGTTGGCTGGAGATGTCACATTTTACAGCAGAGGATGTTATATAGCGTTTTCAAAAAGTGAGAGACTGCATTCTGATTCTCTACCCTTCAGCCAGAAGTGTGCACTTGTTCACTCCTGCTCATACATTTAAAAGCATTGTATTGAAAGCGTGCATGGCTGGAGGGAGTTTCCACCATATTCCCTACACTAATACAGTCATTTCACATCAATCAGGAGTGTCCAAGTGTACACTTCGGGACAAGGGTAGCGAATTAGACTGTGGCCATTGTGTGTGTGTGCCGTGTCATCTCCTCACCTCTGTCATCTCCTCTCTGGTCAGTCCCTGTTTGGGCTGCTCCTCAGAGGGAGAGTACATCATGAGTTTCTGTGGCCAGCTGTAGTATCCCCAGTGGGTCTTCTCTACGAATGTACAGCCCTCCCAGTCCTGCTGGGTACGAGGTAGACTGCTACTGTTATACTGGAGCCACTGGTTATCAGGCCTGTCTCCTGCTATCATACCGGCCGGCTCCTTTAGACCACCTGGTAGAGGGAGAGAGGCAGTGAGAGGACCAGACTGCTACTGTTATACTGGAGCCACTGAGAGGAGAGAGGTGTTGAGATACATGCTGTATAGCTGTTATAATCACACCTGGGGTCAAATAGTATTTGTTTACTTTCAAATACAGTACCAGTCAAAAGTTTGGACACACCTACTCATTCTACTTTATTTTTACAATTTTTCACATTGTCGGATAATAGTGAAGACATCAAAACTATGAAACACACATGAAATCATGTAGGAACCAAAAAAGTGTTAAATCAAAATATATTTTAGATTCTTCAAGGTAGCCACTCTTGGCATTCTCTTAACCAGCTTCACCTGGAATGCTTTTCCAGCAGTCTTGAAGGAGTTCCCACATATACTGAGGACTTGTTGGCTGCTTTTCTTTCACTCTGCTGTCCAACTCATCCCAAACCATCTCAATTGGGTTGAGGTCGGGGGATTGTGGAGGCCAGGTCATCTAATGCAGCAATCCGTCACTCTCCTTCTTGGTCAAATAGCCCTTACACAAGCCTGGAGGTATGTTGGGTCACTGTCCTGTTGAAAAACAAATGATAGTCCCACTAAGCGCAAACCAGATGGTCGTGTCGCTGCAGAATGCTGTGGTAGCCATGCTGGTTAAGCGTGCCTTAAATTCTAAAGAAACCAGAGCTTATCACCAGCAAAGCACCCCCACCTCCATGCTTCACGGTGGGAACCACACATTCACGGTGGGAACCACACATGGGCAGCTCATCCAAAGTAACATGTCTGTTACTTGCTTCTGTGAAGCCTTTATTTGGGCTGCAATTTCTGAGGCTGGTAATTAATGAACTTATCCTCTACAGTAGAGGTAACTCTGGGTCTTCCTTTCCTGTGGGGGTCCTCATGAGAGCCAGTTTCATCATAGCACTTGATGGTTTTTACGACTGCACTTGAAGAAATGTTATTGAAATGTTCCGGATTGACTGACCTCATGAAGCTGGTTGAGAGAATGCCAAGAGTGTGCGAAGCTGTCATCAAGGCAAAGTGTGACTCCTTTGAACAATTTCAAATATAAAATATTTTGATTTGTTTAACACCTTTTTCCATGTGTTATTTAATAGTTTTGATGTCTTCACTATTATTCTACAATGTAAAAATAAATACACTTTTGACTGGTACTGTAGGTGCTTCTACACCTGCATCGCTTGCTGTTTGGGGTTTCAGGCTGGGTTTCTGTATCAGCACTTTGTGACGTCTGCTGATGTAAAAAGGGCATTATAAATACATTTGATTGAAATACTTTTAGAGCCTACCTGAAGTGCCAGATGGAAAGGGTTTGCAATTTTGGGACTATTCCTTTGGTTCCATTGCACCAGAGCAAGCCCAATCAAGTACAGCTTGAAACGAATACTATTTGAACACAGGTAAGGGGACTAGTGAGCGAGGAGACAGGAAGTGCAACTCGAGAGTGGGTACTTACAGAGCTCGTTGGGGCTGACTGGTACTTTTTTATGCGGCCTCTTGAGTTGCTTCATGATCCCTGCCACTGCTGATATCGCCAACTAGTGGGGGAAATAAACACACAAAAAAAGTTTCTATATCTTAAAATGAAACACTATAACGACGATTATGCATACGTGGCTGATGTTTGAAGATAGATGTGAATTTATATGTGAAACTTTACTGTTTACTGCCATCTTGAAGAGTTATCATGCAAAATAGATTCTCTCAATGTAGTGAATGAAACTGAATGCATGACTGGGTCTGTCCGTTAGTGATTCTGTGTTTAGTGCGCGTGTGTGTATGGATAGTGGTGGTTGTGTGGGAGCGCCCACCTTGCGGACCAGGAGCGAGTCGTGGTTGAGGCTCTTGACAAAGAACAGGACAGCAGGGGAGGGGAGAGGGTGGTCATCTCTCAGCAACAGAGACATGAATCCAATGGCATTGTGCTCAAACTTCCAGGGCCTGCAACATGCAGAGCAGCGGGTGAAAAACGTTTTGACAGAGTGAAGGGAGGTACTACCTGGGTCATATTCATTAGCAATAAGTCTTTGTACAACATGATGTAAATGGTTTCCGTTGCACAACGTTTTGCTACAGAGTGAAGGGAGGTACTACCTGGGTCATATTCATTAGCAATAAATCTTTGTACAACATGATGTAAATGGTTTCCGTTTCACAACGTTTTGATACAGAGTGCACTGATGAATAGGAAGTTGAAAATGTTGCAGTTAGAAACGTAAGGAACAGAGCTGACATGATTCCCTTGTTCTATACAACAGACTATCATATCTGTTAAACACAATACATTTCTATGCTCGTTTCAGTCATTGAGACAAGGTGAACCTACATGTTTCTGTCGTTGAGGCAGTCCAGAAGTTCACCAACCAGACTCTCATATTTCCTGAGGGAGACAGACCAGTAATATATTATAAAGTGGCTTATACTGGGGACATTATACTGTAGACATAACTGAGAAATTAGTTTAACAACAGGAACGGCAGACCTTTGCTAGACTGCAATAAGACACCAATAGGGCTAAATTTGAAGATTTTGTGTACAGTTCATCGACAGTATTGAGTGTTTAGTCATTAGCAGTGAAAGCGCTTCCTCTGGTACTTACTGAACTGAGTCGAGGTTCTTCTCCTCCTGCTTCCTGAGGCCCTCTGCTTCTTCCTGGTCTGAGGGGACAGGGTCCCGAGGCAGGGGAACACCGGAGGTCTGGAGCTGCACCGCCGCTGCCCGACATTCTGACGGGATCTACAGCAAAGAGTTTGTTTAATCAGAAATTATTATATATGTTATACAGGATATGATATATATAGCTAATGGAGGTAAAGACAGGTCATCTCAGGCCAAGCAGACTAATATATAGATGACCTGTAGATTCCCAACTTCAGAGACATGTTTGAATCCTATTCAGTCACAAAGCTTTACTCTCAAAGGCTTATGTCACACTGTACTTCTATACGCCCAACAGGAAATACTATATACATTTTGTCATTCATTGAAAAAAAGAGTTGAGAGTAAACCCAGCGGGCAAAGTTGGAAGGCATGATATCCTTACTTTCAGTTTACAAATCAGATCAAGTTGAAATTACATCAGTACAAACCATTCACAACCAGATGGTAGCAATGACAATTTCCACCAGTGGAAAAGCAGGAAGGGTATCTTACAGCAAAGTCGATGCCAATGGTCTCGTATTGGCGGTGGACCTTGTCAGCGAGGTCGTCAAACAGGCGGACGATGGAGGGCTTCTCCAGGGACATAGCTGAGCTGAGTCCTGAGCGGACGATGGCAGGCCAGGTCAGGGTGATGCAGTCCCAGTCGTGCAGGTTGGCCAGGCACACCCCACTATGGTTCCCCAAGAGACAGTACAAGGCACCCTGAAGACAGGAGAGACAGGGGGGGAAGGAAGGATGAGGAAAATAATGAAGGATGGCGAATATGAGGACTCAAAGTTATATTCCATTTCTCTATTTACATCATCCAGTCAGTCAGTCATTTAGTCAGTCAATCAATCAATCGATTGATCAATAATCAATCTGCAATAACCAGCCTAGACCATGTGCATGTGTGTGTGTGGATGAGGTAGGGGAGTGTTTATGTGTGTGGGCAAGATAAGAGAGACACAGGACAGAGACAGGCCAGTCGTACTTTGAATTGCTGTTGTGTGACGTCGGAGCGGTCTGGCTCCAGGAACTCCAGCACACGGGGGATCAGGTCCCGGCAGCAGAAGTTATAGGTCCCCAGAGCTGTGAACAGCACACTCTGAGCCCGGCTACGCACCTGGAGGGACACACGAGGTACATACACTCAAATGTTTCTTGATACCTTGCATCCTATCTCCTCGCCGCCTCCTCAAAAAACATCAGAGGAGATGAATGTGTTGAGGTGGTGAGGAGAGAGGAATCAAGGAAAAGAAGCCAAGATTGATAAAACATCTCTCTCACCACAGTAATGTTTTGTTTACCTGCTGGGGCTACTAAAACAAACATCTGTGGTAGTAAACTGAGCTAACCTGACTGTAGGTGCTGGTAGAGAGCCGCAGCAGATCCCGCATCAGTTCCTGGTGGATACTCTTGTACTCACACCCCTCCACTGTTAGCTTACGCAGCTGGACAACACAAAACACAGAGGCTAGGTTACAACCTGGGGTAAACACACAGATTCTTCCATGACTGCAGCAGACATTCGAGGATGGACAGAACAGAGAGAGGGCAGAGAGAGAGAAACCGTACCTCGTGCTGTAGCATGACTCTGTCGATTAGCAGGGCTCGGATGTGCTGCTTCCTGCCGTGAAGCTGTAGGTGTATTAGAAGACAAATGAGTAAGTGATTACAGGTCAGCACCAGAATCAACAACAAAAAATGACAAACTCAACTCTTACAAAAGATATGTCAGATAAGTATGTGGGTGCTGTAAACAACCAGCATTCATTCACTCAAGAGAAATACAACTTCATTCGGGAGGTCCACCACAATCTCAGCCATGGCTCCAGTATGGCGTTCTAGCTATATCGCTCACCCTGTTCTCCATGGACTTCTTGACCAGGTTGAAGCTCTTCCAGCGAGAGTCAAACTCTTGTTTGTGGGAGCCTTTGAAGTGCAGCAGGTCACTGATGATCTTGATGATGGAGAACAGAGACTTGGTGTCGTCCTCTGAGTGCTCCAGAATGTGATCTGAGAAAATAAAAACAGAACAAACCATTACATGGATATGTTTTAGACATGGTTTATTCAATCTTAATATGTGAAGAGCGTCATAAGGTGGTGAACACAAAGCAATTTAAAAAAAAACATTACACTTATAGGAAGGGAAATGATCTGGATAGGTTTACACTTTCTGTGTTAGTTAGATCTGGACATGTGCAGAAAAGCCAAGTACAGCAGAAGACAAGTTCCCGTTGGACATCTGTGGACATTGGACAATAAAGTAATCTTGCCAAGACAATGATAATACCGCAGTCGATGACAGGACACAAGTATCTGGAGGGTAGAGGTGATAAGTGCCACATGGTATAACAACAGTTGTTTGGCTGGCTGTAGTTTGATGTTGGGTGTGCGGATGTGTTGTGGTTACAAAAACAGGAGGGGACAAGGGTTTGTTCTTGGGTGTGGTGTCGTTACAGAGGATGTGAATTTAATGTTAGGTGGGGTTGTGGTAACTCCGACAGAAGGGAAACGGACACTACTCACGTAGAAGCTGCCTCATCACTCTGCAGATAGCATCTCTGTAGTTCTCTCTGGACACATCTGCAGGGAGGGAGAGAGAGTTGAGGCATTACAACTCTGGCTAGCCACACTATGAGCACATCCCAGTCACAATATGACTGCCCACACAAAGAAATCAGAGCACAGCTAACTAGAAGGGTAGTTAGTAATACTCCCTACCATCGGCCATCCCTGTGAAGAGGTTAGTCTCCCCCAGATTCACCATGCTAGTCACCCTGATGGGGAAAGAGGTTTCAAAGTTAAAACACACTGTTGGTAAAACACTGACAACAAATTACTTTATAAATACATTTTATTGATTAACTTGTTTGCAAATTAAATGTGTCCTACTCACAGTTCAGGGATGGGCTCTCCTTGCAGCAGGGGCAACAGGCTACCTGCTCCCAGAAGGCAGTGCTGTACAATGGACAAACTCTGTAGGACGTCATCCCTGAAAAACAGAATTAAGACAGTTACATGAAGGGTCCACATAACACTGACTACACATTATAGAGCAGAACAGGGTTGTGTTCAGCGGGGCGAAAACGTTTTGAAATGGAGGTAGCAGCTAAACTCTTCAAGACAATAGCACACTTGTCCATTGCAAAACGTTCTTGCTACTGTGTGCATTACTGAAGTAGTGATGTAGTAGAGACCCAGGCTTGTTTTAAAAATGGTGTTCCTGCTTCTGGTTGAGAAGAGCATAAAAAGGTTAGCTTATTCTTGGATGTTCAGTATCCTATCCTTTCACTTCCATCTGTCTACTCCAGACTTAACCAGTCGCTGGCACACTGTTTAATGGGTCTTCAACCTGGTAAAGTCCTGGCAAAACGGGTTTCTCTAATTGGGAAGGTTTATGTAGTCCTTCTGTGTTTGTTTGTTTGATAACAGATGAATAGGACCATTTTCTCACTATCTTTTAGTTAGTTACTTTGTTTATCCCTCACCTGGTCATGTCCCGTTCCCCCTGGGCGTATCTCTGTAGTCGGAGCAGCTCTGGCTGTAGGATCAGGTCTAGAACGTAGAACACAAAGCTGGTCTCCTCCACTCTGGGGACGTGCCACTGGATGTTCAGGTTCCACAGGTCCCCCGGACGACCCCAATCCTGGAGACACAGAGAGAAAAATGGTTTTATTCTGGATCAAAAAGGGGTTTAGGTGGTGGGCGTGAGTAGAGCCCAACCCATATATCAGACAATATTGTCCTTTTACTGATACATCGGTCAATAATTCCACCGATAACCAATAAATATGATGAAACAAACTAATCTCAATCCAATCTGAACACTTGCGGCCATTCTCATTATGTGTTATTGTAACCATGTATTAGACATTTTCTCTGTTGGATGGAAATTTGTGAGAATTCAGTGTGGAAAAATTATACTTTTTAATTTATTTTCAGTAAAACAGTATGTCCCCCCAAAAAACACATTGGTTGGGCTGTAGGCATGGGGTGTGGCCAGTGGCGTAGCTTTAGCCGGTGTAGACGCACCATACATGGGCCCAGTGACGGGCCCAGATCTGTGGGGCCATGGGCCCAGATCTGTGGGGCCAGGGGCAAATATTGTCATTTGAATACCGCCCCACCATGCCCAAGTATTAATTGTTGACGCAGGTCCATCTCCCATACGATTTGACGAGAAGATCTTTCTTTAAAGTAGGCTATATGATAAATAATCCCACTGATGGTTTCAACAACAAAATGTATTTTTGCCATTACATAGGTCAGCATGATATTTTTGCCATTACATAGGTCAGCATGATATTTTTGCCATTACATAGGTCAGCATGATATTTTTGCCATTACATAGGTCAGCATGATATTTTTGCCATTACATAGGTCAGCATGATATTTTTGCCATTACATAGGTCAGCATGATATTTTTGCCATTACATAGGTCAGCATGATATTTTTGCCATTACATAGGTCAGCATGATATTTTTGCCATTACATAGGTCAGCATGATATTTTTGCCATTACATAGGTCAGCATGATATTTTTGCCATTACATAGGTCAGCATGATATTTTTGCCATTACATAGGTCAGCATGATATTTTTGCCATTACATAGGTCAGCATGATATTTTTGCCATTACATAGGTCAGCATGATATTTTTGCCATTACATAGGTCAGCATGATATTTTTGCCATTACATAGGTCAGCATGATATTTTTGCCATTACATAGGTCAGCATGATATTTTTGCCATTACATAGGTCAGCATGATATTTTTGCCATTACATAGGTCAGCATGATATTTTTGCCATTACATAGGTCAGCATGATATTTTTGCCATTACATAGGTCAGCATGATATTTTTGCCATTACATAGGTCAGCATGATATTTTTGCCATTACATAGGTCAGCATGATATTTTTGCCATTACATAGGTCAGCATGATATTTTTGCCATTACATAGGTCAGCATGATATTTTTGCCATTACATAGGTCAGCATGATATTTTTGCCATTACATAGGTCAGCATGATATTTTTGCCATTACATAGGTCAGCATGATATTTTTGCCATTACATAGGTCAGCATGATATTTTTGCCATTACATAGGTCAGCATGATATTTTTGCCATTACATAGGTCAGCATGATATTTTTGCCATTACATAGGTCAGCATGATATTTTTGCCATTACATAGGTCAGCATGATATTTTTGCCATTACATAGGTCAGCATGATATTTTTGCCATTACATAGGTCAGCATGATATTTTTGCCATTACATAGGTCAGCATGATATTTTTGCCATTACATAGGTCAGCATGATATTTTTGCCATTACATAGGTCAGCATGATATTTTTGCCATTACATAGGTCAGCATGATATTTTTGCCATTACATAGGTCAGCATGATATTTTTGCCATTACATAGGTCAGCATGATATTTTTGCCATTACATAGGTCAGCATGATATTTTTGCCATTACATAGGTCAGCATGATATTTTTGCCATTACATAGGTCAGCATGATATTTTTGCCATTACATAGGTCAGCATGATATTTTTGCCATTACATAGGTCAGCATGATATTTTTGCCATTACATAGGTCAGCATGATATTTTTGCCATTACATAGGTCAGCATGATATTTTTGCCATTACATAGGTCAGCATGATATTTTTGCCATTACATAGGTCAGCATGATATTTTTGCCATTACATAGGTCAGCATGATATTTTTGCCATTACATAGGTCAGCATGATATTTTTGCCATTACATAGGTCAGCATGATATTTTGGCCATTACATAGGTCAGCATGATATTTTTGCCATTACATAGGTCAGCATGATATTTTTGCCATTACATAGGTCAGCATGATATTTTTGCCATTACATAGGTCAGCATGATATTTTTGCCATTACATAGGTCAGCATGATATTTTTGCCATTACATAGGTCAGCATGATATTTTTGCCATTACATAGGTCAGCATGATATTTTTGCCATTACATAGGTCAGCATGATATTTTTGCCATTACATAGGTCAGCATGATATTTTTGCCATTACATAGGTCAGCATGATATTTTTGCCATTACATAGGTCAGCATGATATTTTTGCCATTACATAGGTCAGCATGATATTTTTGCCATTACATAGGTCAGCATGATATTTTTGCCATTACATAGGTCAGCATGATATTTTTGCCATTACATAGGTCAGCATGATATTTTTGCCATTACATAGGTCAGCATGATATTTTTGCCATTACATAGGTCAGCATGATATTTTTGCCATTACATAGGTCAGCATGATATTTTTGCCATTACATAGGTCAGCATGATATTTTTGCCATTACATAGGTCAGCATGATATTTTTGCCATTACATAGGTCAGCATGATATTTTTGCCATTACATAGGTCAGCATGATATTTTTGCCATTACATAGGTCAGCATGATATTTTTGCCATTACATAGGTCAGCATGATATTTTTGCCATTACATAGGTCAGCATGATATTTTTGCCATTACATAGGTCAGCATGATATTTTTGCCATTACATAGGTCAGCATGATATTTTTGCCATTACATAGGTCAGCATGATATTTTTGCCATTACATAGGTCAGCATGATATTTTTGCCATTACATAGGTCAGCATGATATTTTTGTGTATTGATGACAATAAATCAAATTAAATTAGCTAAATAAATCATATTATTCAAAACCATGTTAAGATAATGAAATGCATTATGGGATTCATTGTGCAAATACTCTCTAAAGCATTGTTGTTTGTGTCATCGTTTTAAGCAATAGTTGAGCTAGCTATCAAGAAACAACGGCCTGAAAAAAAGAGAAAGTTGAGTAACGTGAGTAAACGCAGCAAATTTCTGGCGACAGGTGTTGGAGCGCATAGTTAATGTAACTCTCATACTTACGCCATGTAATTCGGCGTTCAGATGGCACCGTGAAAAGCTGGGGCAGGCCAACAGTGGGAATTGTCTCAGTATAATCGAACTGCTGTCATTTTTACGACCCAGTTCTGAAAGAACTTTTAGAACGCCCCGCAGGATCCGTTAACTATCTCAGTCCTCAAATCCAAAATGAGCTGATTTATATCTTAGCTGCGTGAGTGAAGTGTGACATTCAGGGAGAGATGCAGGAAGCCCCATTTTTATCCTACTATTATGGACACCACACCAGATGTATCCAAAGTAGACCAGTTAAGTCAAGTTTATCTCTATGTGAGCGTGATAAGGGATGCAAATAATGTGGCCACAGATCTGACCATCACATCACATGTTTTGGGGATTTCTGGAGACTGCTTACACATCAGTAGCTGAAATTCAACATAAAATCCTGGCAGCATAGAGGATGGCAGGGGTATGATGGAGCTGCTACCATGAGCAGGGTCTATTCGGGTGTGCAGGCCAGAATATCCATGTGCATTGTGCGCGGCGCAGTCTTAACCTGGCTCTCAACAACTGTCAAAAATGTGCCAGCGATTAAACAGTTTTATGATACTGTTGAACTGTTATACACCTTCTCCGGGCATAGCATAAAGAGATGGTCAATGATGAGTGGTATTTTTGATTTTGCATCAGAAACAGAAAACGCTGGTCATCTAGATAGGAGTCCCTTGCCACCCTGAGATACAGGTATGGGGACGTAATGAATGACCTCACCAAGATGGTGCTTTTAAGTGACAAGAAGGACGAGAGGGATGATGCAGCAGCACGGAAAAAGAAAATAAAAAAATGAACTTTTAGTCGTTCTGCAGACTAAGGTTTTAGAAAATGTGAAGGTCAGTCTACTAAGGACATAGAGGTCCTGTCCGGATTCCCACAGGATTTTGAGAAAGCCGAAGTCACTGCAAAGACCCTTGCTGTCAAATGGGGAGCTCAGAACACATTTGAAGACACTCGGAGAAGGAAGGCGAGGCGTCATTTTGATGAGCTATGTGAGGACGAGCGACTGTCTGATGGGGAGAGTCAATTTAGAGCCAACGTCTTTAACGCAAACCTTGACATCGTTATCCACCAGCTGTCAAACAGATTTAAAAGTCTGCGGGCAACAACGAGTCTGTTTGACTCCATCCATCCCACTACCCTGGCCAACGCAGATGGTGATGCGCTCTACGAGACAGACAGCCGGCTGACTGAACATTACAGCAAAGATATATCAGCAAGTTTCCCTGGCCAATTACTCTGTTTCAGGGCCTGTTTTAAGAAGGAAATAGCAAAGCACACTACAGTGAGAGACCTGGCCAAGATGCTAATTTTGAATTACAATTCAGTCACTGCTACATTTGGGGAAGTAGTTACAGCGATGCTCCTTTTTGTGACTGCCTGTAATGGTAGCCAGTGCCGAGCGCTCCTTTTCCAAACTGAAAATAATTCAATCATGGGAGCAGCTGAGAAGCAGCATGGGACAGGAGAGACTGAGTGGGTTGGCCATTCTGTCCATTGAAAACACCAGGGCCATGGATTTGAATGCCATAGTCCCGTCGAATGCCAATCAAATGAGTGAGTAAGCTTATATTTTTAAAGGGCAGGCTGCCCAGACAGCCTATATAATTAATTTACATTGCTTGTCAATCTACGACTATGATCGATCTGTCTTTGGAAACCATGTTCTGGTGCACGGCCACTGAGCCATTTCATTGTCATCATAGCCTATACGTTTAACTAGGCTATAAAAATAATAGTAAGCACATACACATCATATACTGTTAAAAGGAATGCTGCCATTTCAGACATCTGTTTGAATGCTCCACTTGGTTGATTTTCTGGTGTTTTTGCAATAGGCCTCTGCAGGAGGCAGATCTGACATCCACCAGTATGTCAGTTTTGACCCCCTGCGTAACTTCAGCGAACATGTACTGGGTCATCAGCTGTGTTTCAGTGTCTGTCAAGAGATTGATCTATATATTTATGTTTTATAATATAGGCTGTTACCTATTATTTGCAGATAAAATAGGGTGGTTTCTGACCGCTTTGTGTTTCTGTGGTGCTGATCGACTTGTATGGGTTCATTTGTGACCACCGTCCATGGTGCTGATCGACTTGTATGGGTTCATTTGTGACCACCGTCCATGGTGCTGATCGACTTGTATGGGTTCATTTGTGACCACCGTCCATGGTGCTGATCGACTTGTATGGGTTCATTTCTGACCACCGTCCATGGTGCTGATCGACTTGTATGGGTTCATTTCTGACCACCGTCCATGGTGCTGATCGACTTGTATGGGTTCATTTCTGACCACCGTCCATGGTGCTGATCGACTTGTATGGGTTCATTTGTGACCACCGTCCATGGTGCTGATCGACTTGTATGGGTTCATTTCTGACCACCGTCCATGGTGCTGATCGACTTGTATGGGTTCATTTCTGACCACCGTCCATGGTGCTGATCGACTTGTATGGGTTCATTTCTGACCACCGTCCATGGTGCTGATCGACTTGTATGGGTTCATTTCTGACCACCGTCCATGGTGCTGAATGTATTGGCTATATTGCGGCTTCTCTGGTAACAGCTTCAAATGTGCCCTTAGATTAGGTTCTGCTCTGCTGTTACAATGCTTAGTAATATTAACGCACAGCCTTACCAACAAAATGATTTACATTTTACGGGAAATATTGGTGGTGACAGGGGACTGTAATGTTTTTGGGCACCTGGGCCCGTCATGATTAAGCTTCGCTACTTGGCATGGCAGTGGCCATGGTCGGTCTGTCAGCACAGCTGAAATTTGTCTGACCACTAGGAAAGAACATTTTATTTTTATTTTTTATTTTACCTTTATTTAACCAGGCAAGTCAGTTAAGAACAAATTCTTATTTTCAATGACGGCCTGGGAACAGTGGGTTAACTGCCTGTTCAGGGGCAGAACGACAGATTTGTACCTTGTCAGCTCGTGGGTTTGAACTCACAACCTTCCGGTTACTAGTCCAACGCTCTAACCACTAGGCTACCCTGAGGCTCCCATCTTGGCGGTGGAGAGGATGTTGGTGTTTTAAAGCCAATTTCCTGCATTCTACACATTTCTTCAGTAGCTTAGAGACATTTTTCAATTTAAAGCAAATTTCATGCAATTCTACACATTTTGCCTTGGAGCTGAAATACAGGAAATTTGCTTAAAAGCGGAAAAATGTAACTTAATGCACTTTGCCATGGCTAATGCTGTGTTCTTATGCTCAAAAGTTGTTAGTTCTCAAATATTTAAAATGAAAAAAATATATAGGTCTATTATCTTTTCTACACTGAAAGTGTTTTTACATTGCAAAAATGTATTAAAACATTTAAAATGGGTCCACACTGCGGCCCACCCAAGACGTTTCTATGCAGAAAGAAAACCGGAAAGTTTGGCTTAATATGTTAATAATACACCTGATTTTTAAAAGACAAACTAAAATATTACATTTACATAAGTATTTTACTCAGTACTTTGTTGAAGCACCTTTGGCAGCGATTACAGCCTCAAATCTTCCCTTGACCCTGACTAGTCTCCCAGTCCCTGCCACTGAAAAACATCCCCACAGCATGATGCTGCCACCACCATGCTTCACCGTAGGGATGGTGCAAGGTTTCCTCCTGTCATGAGGCTTGGCATTCAGGCCAAAGAGTTCAATCTTGGTTTCATCAGACCAGAGAATCTTGTTTCTCGTGGTCCGAGAGTCCTTTAGGTGCCCTTTGGCAAACTCCAAGCAGGCCGTCATGTGACTTTTACTGTGGAGTGGCTTCCATCTGTCCAATCTACCATAAAGGCATGCTTGGTGGAGTGCTGCAGAGATCATTGTCCTTCTGGAAGGTTCTCCCATCTCGACAGAGGAGGTCTGGAGCTCTGTCGAGTGATCATTGGGTTCTTGGCCACCTCCCTGACCAAGTCCCTTCTCCCCTGATTGTTCAGTTTGGCCAGCTCTAGGAAAAGTCTTGGTGGTTCCAAACTTCTTCCATTTAAAAATGGAGGCCACTGTGTTCCTGGGGACCGTCAGTGTTGCAGAAATGTTTTGATACCCTTCCCCAGATCTGTGCCTTGACAATCCTGTCTCGGAGCACTACGGACAATTCCGTCGACCTGATGGCTTGATTTTTGCTCTGACATGCCCTGTCAACTGTGGGATCTTATATAGGCAGGTGTGTGCCTTTCCAAATTATGTCTAATCAATTGAAGTTACCACAGGTGGACTCCAATCAAGTTGTAGAAACATCTCAAGGATGATCAATGGAAACAGGATGCACCTAAACTCAAGCAAAGGGTCTGAATACTTATGTAAATAAGGTATCTCTGTTTTCTATATTTTATAAATGTGCAACCATTTCTAAAAACTGTTTTCGCTTTGTCATTAATTGAATAAAAAAATGTCCAATGATAGAATAAGGCTGTAACGTAACAAAATGTGGAAAAAGTCAAGGGGTCTGAATACTTTTCCGAATGCACTGTATGTACACAATCAAAGAGGTTAACTATGGTCATGTGGATTGTGGACTGTATAGACAACATGTCTATTCAAACCACATAGTATAATCTCAGTGGTACCTGGTCCACTAAATCATGGCTATCAATGTATTATAATCATGTCTTGACCTATGCAGCCTCATGCCATATGTTTATAAAGGACCTAAGCCATATGTTTATAAAAGGACCTACGTGACCTTCCCACAGCATTACTTAAAAAGGTACGATAATTGAGTTGCTAATGGCAGCAGGCAGTACACCGGTCAGCTTTCAATTGGAGTTAAGGCATCCGCATGCTTCCCAGCCGAAACAGTTTGAGCATGTATTATGACGACACTAAAGTTCTTGTTCGTTTTTTTCACCAGTTGTTCGGCCACACATTTTTTCTTGAGGCAAGCCCAAATCGGTGATTGGTCAACAGTTGGAATTCTTCAGTAAGGTCTTTGTTGTCGTTCAACGAGAGAAGACTAGTTTTCATGCACATTTTGTCATTTAGAAATACTGCACCAAACATCTTAGTTAGATGTACGACAATTCTCCTCAGCAAAAACGTTGAAATCAATGACAGATTTCTTGAGTCATCTTAGATTAATTAAAACTATTTTGAGGAAGTGTATACTGGACAAACAGTACTATTGACGCTTTTTTCTCGTTTTTCAAGCGAATGTCTTTTAAGGGAGTGTTCGAGTCACCTAGCCGACTTTGGCTAGCGAAACTGAAGCATGCTGACACATTTACTCAATGAAAGGGCGCAGCACTGAGCGAGCCTGCAACACCACTTCCTGTAGTAGCTCAAACGGCGCATGTTAAGATGTCATCTTAACCAACTTTGTTTGGCCTAAATGCACTATTGAGAGTCTTCACATAGGAATCAATGGTTTAGTCCATTCATATATAGTCAATGACATGCACGCAAATAACACACACACACAGACATACAAAACACACACACGTGCTTGTCTTGTAGTCCTGACATCAATTCTAAGAACAGCAGGCAAGACACCTTATTTGGCATCTAGTGCCATTCAGGCTTTAATCCATTGAGCTAGCCAACAATCTGCCCTGGGGTGCGTCCCAACAATCTCTCCTTCCTCCTGAAGTGAACATTCATTCACTACTCCACACACATTTTAAAGCATCGAATTGTTAAAAGGTATGGCCTGGAGGGAGTTTCCATATACCAGGTATTACCTTTAAAATCCATGAAAGTGCACACTTCGGGGAGAAAGGTTATGTCTCTACCTCTACTGGGGGTGACATAGTGAAGACATAATAGGATCACATGCCAGGCCATAGAGATGGATAGAGGGTGCACTTGCCACAAAAGCCTTTTAGTGTGGGCTGGGATTTCACCATTGTACTTCCTATGGGCAAAGATAGGTGTCCTCTATCCATCTCTATGGACCCTTCTCACTGACTAAGTGGACAGGGGGAGGGCTGAAGAGAGTAAATGAGGAAGGGAGGGGGGAGAAAGAGAGAGTTAACAGGGCAGAGGCATGTTATGCACTGGACCACTACTAGTCTGGTCTGGTTTCTTTGACACACTTTCTTACCGAAGGTCCAGAGTGACTGATAAATGATAAGACCAATCAAGAAGATAATGTAAAAAGGTATAAAATAACACCATTTGTGATAGAAATGGAAAGAAGAATAAGTGCTCGATAATCACAATTTTTCAGGGTCTTCTGGGTTATAAAAATATATTCCTAACAAAGAATATGTAGCAGAAATTTGGCAGGCAGGAATCTGAAAAAATATCAAACTAAAGTTTTGAACTTGATACCTTGATGGTTAGGTAGTCCTATATGGGCTGTTGAAAGTCACCTGGTACACTGCAGTACTCTGTGGGGTAGATAGATGTGTTACCCCTAACACCAGCCCTGCATGTACCACTAACCCTAACCCCCTAGCCCTGTACTTAACCCTATACTGTACATACCTTGATGGGCAGGTAGTCCTGTGTGGGCTGCTGAAAGCCTCCAGGTACACTGCAGTACTCTGTGGGGTAGATGAGGGCTGTAGACCTCAGGATATGATGCAGCAGGTTACAGGCCAGGGTGTAGCCCTGTTTACACTTCAGGTGGAGGGTCAGCTGCAGGATCTGAACCAGCTGGGTGCTGTAGGGGAGGATCTTGTCCCCGTCCACACGAGTCACCTGGGGAGGACAAGGTTAGGAGAGAAAATACAGACTGCACCTGTGTTCTGTTCATTAGGGCACAATTATTTTCATTTATTTTGCTACGGAAAACATTAGGTTAGTAACTCTCGCATTTCAAAAATGTTTTCCTGTTTGGTGTCTACTGACAGGTGAAGGGAACAAGAGAGTCTCTCAGTCCAGTCGGTATGAACACAGGATGATGACCTCACCTCTGACAGTAGCTGAAGGTTCCATAGTAACTCCTTATCCAGTTCCTCCTCACTCAACACCTCTTCATCTGGAAATCATCACCAAGAACAACACGACAGAGATAGTGAGATACTCTGAGCCAAACTCAGAACAAGGACCCAATGATTCCCACTTCTCCCCAACTCTAAGCCCTCCATAAATCAGCACACAACATAGTCTTGATCAAATCATGGCTTGATTAAATCAAGATTTGAATTTATAGCCCTGCACATAAACAGAACACACTTCCTACTTAGTGAATACTTACTGACAGCGATCTGGTTTATGGCATTGCAGCAGTGGGGCACAAAAAGCTTCAGAGACTGTGCCGGGTGACACTTGGAAGCTGCTCTGCACATGTCAGCCACCATCCTGCCAGCCACACGAGTCTCAAAGATGTTGGTGGTGGCAAAGTTGAAGACCTTCTCCAGAGCCACCTGAGTACAGCCAGGAGAAACAAACGGTTGCGTGTGAGTGAGTGAGTGAGTGAGTGAGTGAGTGAGTGAGTGAGTGAGTGAGTGAGTGAGTGACTGGGTCTACCTTGAAGATGTCTATGGAGCACTGTGTGAGGATGGTGCTGAAGGTAGAAGATAGTCCCAGCTCCACCAGGCTCTCCAGATGGGTCATCTTCTCTGTCTCTGTCTCCTCTCTGGTCTGCTCTAGAGTACTGCTGTCTATCAGGGCAAAACACCTGGACAGAGATAAACACATGCACAGACACAGGTTAGAACTGCTATGCTGTTCCACTGATGCCATGTATGCATACAGTGCCTTGCGAAAGTATTCGGCCCCCTTGAACTTTGCGACCTTTTGCCACATTTCAGGCTTCAAACATAAAGATATAAAACTGTATTTTTTTGTGAAGAATCAACAACAAGTGGGACACAATCATGAAGTGGAAAGACATTTATTGGATATTTCAAACTTTTTTAACAAATCAAAAACTGAAAAATTGGGCGTGCAAAATTATTCAGCCCCTTTACTTTCAGTGCAGCAAACTCTCTCCAGAAGTTCAGTGAGGATCTCTGAATGATCCAATGTTGACCTAAATGACTAATGATGATAAATACAATCCACCTGTGTGTAATCAAGTCTCCGTATAAATGCACCTGCACTGTGATAGTCTCAGAGGTCCGTTAAAAGCGCAGAGAGCATCATGAAGAACAAGGAACACACCAGGCAGGTCCGAGATACTGTTGTGAAGAAGTTTAAAGCCGGATTTGGATACAAAAAGATTTCCCAAGCTTTAAACATCCCAAGGAGCACTGTGCAAGCGATAATATTGAAATGGAAGGAGTATCAGACCACTGCAAATCTACCAAGACCTGGCCGTCCCTCTAAACTTTCAGCTCATACAAGGAGAAGACTGATCAGAGATGCAGCCAAGAGACCCATGATCACTCTGGATGAACTGCAGAGATCTACAGCTGAGGTGGGAGACTCTGTCCATAGGACAACAATCAGTCGTATATTGCACAAATCTGGCCTTTATGGAAGAGTGGCAAGAAGAAAGCCATTTCTTAAAGATATCCATAAAAAGTGTTGTTTAAAGTTTGCCACAAGCCACCTGGGAGATACACCAAACATGTGGAAGAAGGTGCTCTGGTCAGATGAAACCAAAATTGAACTTTTTGGCAACAATGCAAAACGTTATGTTTGGCGTAAAAGCAACACAGCTGAACACACCATCCCCACTGTCAAACATGGTGGTGGCAGCATCATGGTTTGGGCCTGCTTTTCTTCAGCAGGGACAGGGAAGATGGTCAAAATTGATGGGAAGATGGATGGAGCCAAATACAGGACCATTCTGGAAGAAAACCTGATGGAGTCTGTAAAAGACCTGAGACAGTGACGGAGATTTGTCTTCCAACAAGACAACAAGAATCTACAATGGAATGGTTCAAAAATAAACATATCCAGGTGTTAGAATGGCCAAGTCAAAGTCCAGACCTGAATCCAATCGAGAATCTGTGGAAAGAACTGAAAACTGCTGTTCACAAATGCTCTCCATCCAACCTCACTGAGCTCGAGCTGTTTTGCAAGGAGGAATGGGAAAACATTTCAGTCTCTCGATGTGCAAAACTGATAGAGACATACCCCAAGCGACTTACAGCTGTAATCGCAGCAAAAGGTGGCGCTACAAAGTATTAACTTAAGGGGGCTGAATAATTTTGCACGTTTTTGATTTGTTAAAAAAGTTTGAAATATCCAATAAATGTCGTTCCACTTCATGATTGTGTTCCACTTGTTGTTGATTCTTCACAAAAAAATACAGTTTTATATCTTTATGTTTGAAGCCTGAAATGTGGCAAAAGGTCGCAAAGTTCAAGGGGGCCGAATACTTTCGCAAGGCACTGTACATAGGCTACATACATCACCAAAAGTATGTAGACACCTGCTCATCGAACATCTCATTCCAAAAATCATGGGCATTACTATGGAGTTAATATAATAAAACACAGAAATACGAGCCTTTGGTCATTAATATGGTCAAATCCGGAAACTATCATCTAGAAAACAAAACGTTTATTCTTTCAGTGAAATACAGAACCGATACGCATTTCATCAAATGGGTGGCATCCCTAAGTCTAAATATTGTTGTTACATTGTACAACCTTCAATGTTATGTCATAATTATGTTAAATTCGGACAAATTAATTACGGTCTTTGTTAGGAAGAAATGGTCTTCACACAGTTTGCAACGAGCCAGGCGGCCCAAACTGCTGCATATACCCTGACTCCCTAGTTTCCCTAGTTAATATTGCCTGCTAACATGAATTTCTTTTAACTAAATATGCAGGTTTAAACAAATATAAGGCAGGCAGGCATTGATGTTTATGGTTAGGTACATTGGTGCAAAGACAGTGCTTTTTTCACAAATGCACTTGTTAAATCACCCGTTTGGCGAAGTAGGCTGTGATTCGATGATAAATGAACAGGCACCGCATTGATTACATGTTAGATAAACTAGTAATGTCAACAACCATGTGTAGTTAACTAGTGATTATGTTAAGATTGATGTTTTTTTATAAGATAAGTTTAATGCTAGCTAGCAACTCACCTTGGCTCCTTGCTGTACTCGCGTAACAGGTAGTCAGCCAGCCACGCAGTCTCCTCGTGGAGTGCAATCTAATCGGCTATAATCGGTGACCAAAAATGCCAATTACCGATTGTTATGAAAACTTGAAATCGGCCGTAATTAATCTGCCATGCCGATTAATCGGTCGACCTTTAGTCAGGACTCTGTGTAGGCCAGTCAAGTTCTTCTACACCGATCCCGACAAACCATTTCTGCACGGACCTCGCTTTGTGCACAGGGGTCTTGTCATGCTGAAACAAAAAATGGCATTCTCCAAACTGTTGCCACAAAGTTGGAAGCACAAATTCGTCTAGAATGTCATTGTATTCTGTAGCGTTAAGATTTCCCTTCACTGGAAGGGGCCAAGCCCGAACCATGAAAAACAGCCCCAGACCATTATTCCTTCTCCACCAAACTTTACAGTAAGCACTATGCATTGGGGTAGGAAGCCCTCTCCTGGCTTCCGCCAAACCCAGATTTGTCCGTCGGACTGCCAAGAGGTGAAGCATAATTCATCACTGCAGAGAACGCATTTCCACTGCTCCAGAGTCTAATGGCGGTGAACTTTACACCACTCTAGCCGACTCTTGGCATTGCGCATGGTGATCTTAGACTTGTGTGCGGCTGCACGGCAATGGAAACCCATTGAAGCTGACGTTGCTTCCAGAGGCAGTTTGGAACTTGGTAGTGAGGGTTGCAACAGAGGACAGAAGATTTGTACATGCTTCAACACTCGCGGTCCCGTTCTGTGAGCTTGTGAAATAACCAAATCCACTCATTTGAAGGGGTGTCCACAATACTTTTGTATATATAGTGTACATTGACATACTCATACCTGTCCATGAACTGAAGAACAAAGTCCTCAAACTCTGCAGAGGCTGAGCACATCTCTCTCTCCACCTCTGTCAGGTCGCTCCTTTCATGAACAGCAGATGAACAGTCCACCAAAGGCACAAGAGTCGCAAACGTAGCAATGAATTGGAATGTTATCTGCAGAAAGGAGGGAGAGCAAAAGTTAGACTTGCAACACACACACACACACACACAAACTTCCAAATTGATGACAATCTAGGCCTGCGAGAGCTTCTTCTTTCCCCTGAACTCCATTACCTACCATGCACTTGCTGAAGTCGTTGGGGTCGACCCCGGGAAGGGCCCGCATGAGGAGGGGCAGCATGTGTGTGGGGCCCTCGGGGAAGCGCTGGCCCCCAGACACCAGGCTGCGAGCCACACCGATCATACAGCTCAGGGTGGCAGTCAGTTGGTGGGGCTCTGTCAGTGTCTCCATAGCAGGGTAGGTTCTATAAAGAGAGCACAAGACAGAATTGAGAAACAATGTCAAATACTGCCAAAAATATTGTGATATGATATTTTGGCTATATTGCCCAGCCCTAAGACAAATAGCTTTGTTTACTGTTTTTGTGGTATTTGCCTTAGAACTTTAGTTAATCTGCCTCTTGAAATACAGAACCCCATTCCAATTCTTCCCTCTGTATCCTCTACCCAGTGTTTCCCATAGATTAGCCTATTTTCCAGGCAGAGCACACAAGTCCCGATTTAACATTCAGGGAGTCTAAAGTTAAATAGAAATCAACTAAAGGGTTGAAGGCTTTAGGCATTGAGGGACAACAGATGTTGTGGGGCCCGCCCCATCTATACAATGAAAGAAGAAACACTGCCCATCCACTAATCAGACAGACAGTTTGATTTGACTCACTTCTCCAGCACTGGTGGTATGACAAGTTCGGGCCTCATGAGGGCCAGGTTCTGCAAGGCCTGAGCAGCGTCCAGACTGCCTGTCTTACTGAACATGGCCAGCAGCACCGGCTGCATCATACTCTCCACGAACGCCGTAATGTCCGCCTCTGTCATCTTGTGGCTGTCCGGTACCGGCGTGAGCCACGTGGGTTTCCGGTAGCGCTCCCGGTGGAGCCGCCGCACCACACTGGCCGGGAGGCGCTGCAACAGCTTCATCAACTTCATCTGGGGATAAAGAGACAGACAGGTGTGAGGACATGAAAACAGAGACATGTGTGAGGACATGAAAACAGAGACAGGTGTGAGGACATAAAGACAGTGACAGACAGGGTTAGAGAGACACTGGCTGAGAGACCGGTGGGAGGACATAAAGACAGAGACCGGTGGGAGGACATAAAGACAGAGACCGATGGGAGGACATAAAGACAGAGACCGGTGGGAGGACATAAAGACAGAGACCGGTGGGAGGACATAAAGACAGAGACCGGTGGGAAGACATAAAGACAGTGACCGGTGGGAGGACATAAAGACAGAGACCGGTGGGAGGACATAAAGACAGAGACCGGTGGGAGGACATAAAGACAGAGACCGGTGGGAGGACATAAAGACAGAGACCGGTGGGAGGACATAAAGACAGAGACCGGTGGGAGGACATAAAGACAGAGACCGGTGGGAGGACATAAAGACAGAGACAGGTGTGAGGACATAAAGACAGTGACAGACAGGGTTAGAGACACTGGCTGAGAGACCGGTGGGAGGACATAAAGACAGAGACCGGTGGGAGGACACTAGCGACACTAGTTCATTTAGCAGACAAGATCTGCTTAGAATTCCGTGGCATTATTTTATAGTAGAAGAATAGAATTGAACAAAGCTGAATAAAATAGAAAGGATATTTTCTCAAGTGTGCACATGTGGCTATTCTGTGCTGAGCAGTTAACATAGGAATACCTATTTCTTTATGCTCAATTTGACAAGTACTTGATAATGCCTATAATTTTACGGCGGCATCCCGTGTGGACGTAATGCACCCTAAACAAATCCATGCCTTTTGCGGCCAGTGGCCGTTATGCCCTTCTCCCATTGTGCAGTGCGCTCCATCACGTGATCGGGTCCTTCTCACAGGCTACAAGTGAAGACCGACACATCAGGGAAGCAACTGCGCGCGTCCTTATCCAATTCAGAGGTGCATATTGAAGATATTTGAAGAACTGACCACATTTACTTTTCATCAGCCAACAAGATGAGTAGGCCTAACGAACAGCAAAAGCACTAACCTATGTCAATCTACTATCCCCCATAGTACAAAAGGTTTACCTATTATATTTTGTCCGAGACATAAATATTCCAAACATAGCCTGGGACAGTTGTGGGATGAGATACATCCCAAATTAATACAACCACCAGCATCAAAAAACTTTTTTACGCAACAGACCAGAACGTTTAGCTTAAAATGTTGATAAACCATTAGGCTATTTCTTCACATTATAAGCGCAGCAATGCGCAGACAGCAGTAGGCTATAAGCGCGAATGTTCCATTAGCGGGAAAACACAAAAAATGACCACGAATGCGATTATGCACGCAATGTAAAATGTGCATTTTTATGGTGAAAATGGTCTTCCCCAAACTTGAAACTCACAAACTGCTTATAGTTAAATAAAGGTAAAAAGTAAAGCAGCTTAATATGCTTAATTTTAAGTTATTTGGCCACTTTAGTTGTGATGCAAACCTTATTAAATCATATAGGCTACATGAGGTGTGTGATTATGATTAGAAAAAGTTGCAAAAAAAAGGCAATGTTTCTTATGCTGGGCATCATTCACAAGTGATAATATACACTGCTCAAAAAAATAAAGGGAAGACTAAAATAACACATCCTGAATGAATAAAATATTCTTATTAAATACTTTTTTCTTTACATAGTTGAATGTGCTGATAACAAAATCACACACAAATTATCAATGGAAATCAAATTTATCAACCCATGGAGGTCTGGATTTGGAGTCACACTCAAAATTTAAGTGGAAAACCACACTACAGGCTGATCCAACTTTGATGTAATGTCCTTAAAACAAGTCAAAATGAGGCTCAGTAGTGTGTGTGGCCTCCACGTGCCTGTATGACCTCCCTACAACGCCTGGGCATGCTCCTGATGAGGTGGCGGATGGTCTCCTGAGGGATCTCCTCCCAGACCTGGACTAAAGCATCCGCCAACTCCTGGACAGTCTGTGGTGCAACGTGGCGTTGGTAGATGGAGCGAGACACCAGCGAGATGTCCCAGATGTGCTCAATTGGATTCAGGTCTGGGGAATGGGCAGTCCATAGCATCAACGCCTTCCTCTTGCAGGAACTGCTGACACACTCCAGCCACATGAGGTCTAGCATTGTCTTGCATTAGGAGGAACCCAGGGCCAACCGCACCAGCATATGGTCTCACAAGGGGTCTGAGGATCTCATCTCGGTACCTATTGGCAGTCAGGCTACCTCTGGCGAGCACATGGAGGGCTGTGCGGTCCCCCAAAGAAATGCCACCCCACACCATGACTGATCCACCGCCAAACCGGTCATGCTGGAGGATGTTGCAGGCAGCAGAATGTTCTCCACGGCGTCTCCAGACTCTGTCACATGTGCTCAGTGTGAACCTGCTTTCATCTGTGAAGAGCACAGGGCGCCAGTGGCGAATTTGCCAATCTTGGTGTTCTCTGGCAAATGCCAAACGTCCTGCACGGTGTTGGGCTGTAAGCACAACCCCCACCTGTGGACGTCGGGCCCTCATACCACCCTCATGGAGTCTGTTTCTGACCGTTTGAGCAGACACATGCACATTTGTGGCCTGCTGGAGGTCATTTTGCAGGGCTCTGGCAGTGCTCCTCCTGCTTCTCCTTGCACAAAGGCGGAGGTAGCGGTCCTGCTGCTGGGTTGTTGCCCTCCTACGGCCTCCTCCATGTCTCCTGGTAGCGCCTCCATGCTCTGGACACTACGCTGACAGACACAGCAAACCTTCTTGCCACAGCTCGCATTGATGTGCCATCCTGGATGAGCTGCACTACCTGAGCCACTTGTGTGGGTTGTAGACTTCGTCTCATGCTACCACTAGAGTGAAAGCACCGCCAGCATTCAAAATTGACCAAAACATCAGCCAGGAAGCATAGGAACTGAGAAGTGGTCTGGTCACCACTTGCAGAACCACTCCTTTATTGGGGGTGTCTTGCTAAATGCTTATAATTTCCACCTGTTGTCTATTCCATTT
This sequence comes from Oncorhynchus mykiss, assembly GCF_057628025.1. NCBI lineage: Eukaryota > Metazoa > Chordata > Actinopteri > Salmoniformes > Salmonidae > Oncorhynchus > Oncorhynchus mykiss. The sequence goes on from NC_143041.1 coordinate 36,204,582, forward strand.
GCACAACAGCATGTGAAATGTATTGTCAATCAGTGATGCTTCCTAAGTGGACAGTTTGATTTCACAGAAGTGTGATTGACTTGGAGTTACATTGTGTTGTTTAAGTGTTCCTTTTATTTTTTTGAGCAGTGTATAATTCACAAGTGATAATATTGTCACCCATCAACCTATTCCTGATTTAATTTTGTCTTTACGTATACTAAATAATATATGTGTGACATTTGGTTTGATTTAGGATGGACCATTATCATGCACCTGTCTCGAAACCGGGGCAACGGGAAAAAAATACATGTTATTGATGCACTTAAATAGTGAATGAAGGACACTTTTCCCTGTGGTTTATTTTCATGCCAGTCAGGTTGGCTATACTCCCGTTGTAAAGATAAACAATGTGCTTAATATTAGGAAAGTTGAGAAATAAATATAGTAGGCCTAGCCTATACAAAGCTGATCCCCCTCTTTTTAATAAAGGCCATCATTCTGTTTTTTCATGCAATTGCATAGCCTATAGAAATGTTGGCAACATGAGCTCATGGGCTCTCATGAAGTGTTTGATTAGATTATTGAATACATTTGCATTGATGTCAGAGTGATTAGAGGGACAATAGAGTGCTGAGTACCAGGCAGTTAAAGTTTTGAAGGCTACTAATGACCATCAGCAGCATCAGAGCTTGGAGAAGCCTAATTACCCAGACAAAACGGTCATGTGGAATTTGACTACCTTCATGACACATGACCACCGGTGTGGCGGTAATACAGTCACCGCAACAGCCCTAGTCAGGACAGCATGTCCTTAGAACCAATAACCCATCAGGACAGCATGGCCTTAGAACCAATAACCCGTCAGGACAGCATGGCCTTAGAACCAATAACCCGTCAGGACAGCATGGCCTTAGAACCAATAACCCGTCAGGACAGCATGGCCTTAGAACCAATAACCCGTCAGGACAGCATGGCCTTAGATTGTGCACAGTTTCATCTCTATATAAAGACCGACGGACTAAGATCTGAAATGTCTGTCACAGATCCAGCTCCCTAAGTGGCTGATGGAATGTCAAATGTCAGGCCAAAGTCATTTTTATTAATCCTAAACAAACCCTGTGTCTTTCTATGTCACTTCAGTGATGACCATTACATTACACAATACAACTTTTGTCAAGCCAGGACACATAGTGCCCTCAAATTGGACACAGGTCCCAAGAACGTCAGGTTGTCTGTACACATTCACCTACTTGCAATAAAACTTCAACATCTGAGGGGTCAGGAGAGAATCTCACGAGTTGCTGGGCAACAAAACGGGGTCACAAACAACTCTCCCTCCAGACCTGGGTACAAGAACTAAATCTTTCAAATACTTTTAAAGTTCACTTTAGCTGGAGTGCCAAATGAGCAGGGTGTGCACTTTTATGAGCAGTCTATTGCGTCAGAAAGGCTCAATCGAGCCCAGGTTTAGTATTTGTAATGGTATCTGAACCCAGGTCTATGTCCCTGACCCATAAATAAAGATTTGTGTATGACTGAAGACACTGCCTGTAGCCAGAGGCTCTGGTCTGATGACGGAGGGGGGGGATGTTCCTAGAACAGAATGGCGTGTGCCCCCGATATCAGGTTAACCTTTAATAGCACGGCTGGTTGCTGCTTCTCTCTCATATGTCATTAGGGTGTTATTTCTGAACTAACAGTACTAGCAGATCCTGTGCCTTCCAAAGAAGGCATCCACAGGAAGTGAGAGTTCCAGTGACTCACCAGCCAGCGTCCATGGTTGGATGGGTGGAAGAAAGATGTGATGCTGTTGAAAAGGCCACTGAGCTGAGCCTGGGCTTGCTTACTGGGGCCTCCCTGCAATCACAGAAACAGATGGTTAATATTAAAATAAATAAATATATATATATAAACACACACACACACACATACACATATATATATAAAACTCAGCAAAAAAGGACAAGTCCCCTTTTCAAGACCCTGTCTTTAAAAATCTAAATAACTTCACAGATCTTCATTGTAAAGAGTTTAAACACATGTCCGTACTGTGAGACGCCTAAGCCAGCCCTAAAGGGAGACAGGATGGACAGCTGATCGTCCTCGCAGTGGCAGACCACGTGTAACAACACCTGCACAGGATCGGTACATCCGAACATCATACTTGCGGGACAGGTACAGGATGGCAACAACTGCCCGAGTTACACCAGGAACGCACAACCCCTCCATCAGTGCTCAGACTGTCCGCAATAGGCTGAGAGAGGCTGGACTGAGGGCTTGTAGGCCTGTGTAAGGCAGGTTCTCCACAGACATCACCGGCAACAACATCGCCTATGAGCACAAACCCACCGTCGTTGGACCAGACAGGACTGGCAAAAAGTGCTCTTCACTGACGAGTTGTGGTTTTGTCTCACCAGGGGTGATGGTCGGATTCGTATTTATTGTCGAAGGAATGAGCGTTACACCGAGGCCTGTACTCTGGAGCGGGTTCAATTTGGAGGTGGAGGGTCCGTCATGGTCTAGGGCAGTGTGTCACAGCAACATCGGACTGAGCTTGTTGTCATTGCAGGCAATCTCAACGCTGTGCGTTATGGGGAAGACAACCTCTTCCCTCACGTGGTACCCTTCCTGCAGGCTCATCCTGACATGACCCTCCAGCATGACAATGCCACCAGCCATACTGGTCATTCTGTGCATGATTTCCTGCAAGACAGGAATGTCAGTGTTCTGCCATGGCCAGCGAAGAGCTCGGTTCTCAATCCCATTGAGCATGTCTGGGACCTGTTGGATCGGAAGGTGAGGGCTAGGGCCATTCCCCCAGAAATGTCCAGGAACTTGCAGGTGCCTTGGTGGAAGAGTGGGGTAACATCTCACAGGAAGAACGGGCAAATCTGGTGCAGTCCATAAGGAGGAGATGCATTGCAGTACTTAATGCAGCTGGTGGCCACACTGTTACTTCTTATGTCAACCCCCCCATTTGTTCAGGGACACATTATACAATTTCTGTTAGTCACATGTCTGTGGAACTTGTTCAGTTTATGTCTCAGTTGTTGAATCTTGTTAAGTTTTCTGAAAATAAACGCAGTTGACAGTGAGAAGACGTTTATTTTTTTGCTGAGTTTAAATATAATTCCATTGTTCTTTTCCTTAACCTTATTTAGGGGTACTATTGCATCTTGTTAAAGTATTTTTATGGCACGTGAACAAGTACAGTGAAATGCCTTTCTTCAAGCTCTAAACCCTATAATGCATGAATCAATAACAATGTAAAACTAAAAATAACTTAAGGTAGAACAAAAACACATGAGGAAGTAAGTAACCATACTACATACAGGGTCAGTTCCAGTACCATATTTGCAGTGTGCAGGGATACTGGAGTGAGAGGGGTAGATATGTACATTATAGGGTTAAGGTGACTAGACATCAGGATATGATGATGATTGTATATGAGTTGGTGTTGCTGTGTCCATATAAATGTACGTGTATATTATGTGTGTGTGTGAGCTAATGATGGAGTGTGTGTTTGTGTGTGTGCGCGCGAAAAGTATACAATGCAAGGGTCAATTCAGATAGTCCATGTAGCCTTTTTGTTAGACATCTTATGGCTTGGGGACAGAAGCTGTTCAGGAGCCTGTTGGTGTCAGAGTTGATGCACCGGTACCGCTTGCTGTGCGGAAGCACAGCCTTACCAAGCAGTGATGCAGCCAGTCTATATGCTCTCAACGGTTCAGCTGTAGAACCTTTTGAGGATTTGACGGCCCATGCAAAACCTTTTCAACCTCCTGAGGGGGAATAGGCGCTGACGCCCCTTCTTCACGACTGTGTGCGGACCATTTTAAGTGCTCGCCTCTCGTTTCCTGACATTGAGGGAGAGGTTGTCCAGGATCCAGTTGCAGAGGGAGGTGTTCAGTCCCAGGGTCCTAAGCTTGGTGACGACCCTGGAGGGGACAATGGCGTTGAATGCTGAGTTGTAGACAATGAACAGCATTCCCACATAGGTATTTCTCTTATCTAGGTGGGTGAGGGCAGCGTGGAGTGCAATTGACATTGTACCGTCTATGGATCTGTTGAGCCGGAGTGGGTCTAGGGTGTCTGGGATGCTGGAGATAATGTGTGCCATAACCAGCCCCTCAAAGCACTTTGTCCATATAAATGTATCCCACAAGTTGCTACAGGCCAATAGTCATTGTGGCATGAAGCCTTAAGAGTTCTTGGGATCAGGGATGACGGTGGTCATCTTAAAACATGTGGAGATTACAGACTGGGACAAGGAGAGATAAAAAAAATTACTGTGAAAATGCCTGCCAGCTACTCTGCGCATGCTCGGAGAACGTGTTCTTGAAGACTGTTGGGCCCCACGGCTTTGCAGGTGTTGGCCTGATTAAAAGACCTTACTCACGTCGGCTTCAGAGAGCGAGATCACACAGTCCTATGGGTCGGTGGTGGCCCTCACACCCGGCACGATGTTATCATTGTCAAAGTGTGCATACAAATGAATTGAGTTCATCTGGTAGCGGCATCGTTGGGCAGATCACGGCTGGTTCTTCCTTTGTAATCCGTAATGGACTGTAGCCCCTGCCACATGCGGCAGGTGTGAGAGCCTCTGTAGTATGATTCCACCTTATTCCTAAGGATGACTCTGGAGGTCACAGCGGGACTTCTTGTACTCGTTCCTGTCCTCAGCCGTAGCTTCAGGGTTGTCTACAATATCCCTTTAGTTTAGCACCAACCTCTCTGATAAACTAGGGCTTAATGGTATTGCATTGTATGATTACAGTATCCCCCCCCCCCTCTAAAATACATTTACTTCATTTCTATAAGCCAATTATACATGAAAATAATGTCAATGAACTTAGAGAAATAAAAAGGATTGATTGGGCAACACAGTTTGTGTACAGTGACTGACCAGTAAAGCTGAGACCCAGAGGACCACGTGGCCGACGTCATAGGCGTTTGTCAGGTATCTGGGAACCAGCATCTGACTGGTCCCCACCGGGAGGTTCAGACTACGTAGGATCCTGGTGAAGATCTGGAATTATAAAGGAGCAAAAAGTGTTCTTTCATTGAATGTGTTGTCCAATGCAGTGGTTCCTAACTTCAGTCCTCAAGTACCCCCAAAAGCATATATTTTTGTTGTATTCCCGGACAAAAAAAAACCAAACACCTGATTCAACTCATTGAGGTCCTGATGATTAGTTGACAAGAATCAGGTGTGCTTGTCTGGGGCTACAATAAAATGTGAACTGATGGTGGTACACAAGGACAGGAATTGGCAACCACTGGCAAATTACATTCTGATCACAGGATACAGTGCATTCGGAAAGTATTCAGACCCCTTGACTTTTCCCACATTTTGTTACGTTACAGCCTTGTTCTAAAAATGATTCAATAATTTTTCCCCCACATCAATCTACACAATACCTCATATTGACAAAGCAAAATCATGGTCAGATTCTTTAGGTGCCTTTTGGCAAACTCCAAGCGGGCTGTCATGTGCCTTTTACTGAGGAGTGGCTTCTGTCTGGCCACTACCTTTAAGGCCTGATTGGTAGAGTGCTGCAGAGATTGTTGTCATTATGGAAGGTTCTCCCATCTCCACAGAGCTCTGGAGCTCTATCAGAGTGACCATCAGGTTCTTCGTCACTTCCCTGACCAAGACCCTTTTCCCCCGATTGCTCAGTTTGGCCGGGAGGCCAGCTCTAGGAAGAGTCTTGGTGGTTCCAAACTTCTTCCATTTGAGAAATATGTTGGCCACTGTGTTCTTGGGGACCTTCAATGCAGCAAATATTTTTTGGGTAGCCTTCCCCAGATCAGTGCAGAGACACATTCCTGTCTCAGAGCTCTACGGACATTTCCTTCGACCTCATGGCTTGGTTTTTACTCTGACATGTACTGTCAACTGTGGGACCTTATATAGACAGGTGTGTGCCTTTCCAAATCATGTCTAAGTCAATTGAATTTACCACAGGTGGACTCCAATTAAGTTGTAGAAACATCTCAAGGATGATCAATGAAAACAGGATGCACCTGAGCTCAATTTTGAGTCTCATAGCAAAGGGTCTGAATACTTATGTAAATAAGTTTTTTTTAATATAAATTTGCATTTCTAAAAACCTGTTTTCGCTTTGTCATTATGGACTATTGTGTGTAGATTGATGAGGATTTATTTGTTTTTTAATCCATTTTAGAATATGGCTGTAATGCAACAAAATGTGGAAAAGGTCAAGGGGTCTGAATACGTTCCGAATGCACTGTATATTGTTTTTCATTCATATTTTTTGGGCTACTCGAAATTATAAACAAAAATATTTTTTCATTCCATTACATCAGATTTGAGATCAGGGCCTGTTGGCATAATTAAGTCAGATAACTGTGACGCATCTGTAACAAAACACACTAAAAGACAAGCCAGGAGGATCAACAGAGAAATGTGATACCTGTTAGTGGCATTAACTGCTGTATCACTTTCAATGGCTGTCTGGTCATGTCTAGTCTGCTATAACATGCACACCAACAACCAATGGTCACAGGTCAAATGATCAGGGATAAGATCTTTGCAGCCACTACCCTTTCCCCTTCAATGTTTTGTAGATCTGAAGGGTCTGGAAAGGTTTGAGCAGTACAGCGCTGGAGCTTACACCTTATAGATCTGCAAACATGAGTGTTAAAGAACGACTGCCCCTAAAAACCAACTAAGCCCTTTGAAAACAGCTTATGTGGCATCGATATGAGTCAGAAATATTGATTCTAGTGTCACAAATGACTACAAAGTGTAAATAGGATAATTTTGGTAATAAAGTCAGTGTTGTCTAAAACAGAGTTTGGAACCCTGGTGCATCACAATAGGGAATTGAAGGTTGGGTTTGGATTACAATTATGTCAACAATTCATGCCCCCTTTTGCCCATTAACACGTGGAGGCACCGTGTTTTCTGGGAAAAGACTGGGCGAGTTCACTTTGCATGGCCCAGCTGGGCGGTCAACCTGAGACTGGTGTGTTGTTGGTAAGTAGCTATATTTTGTTTAACATGTCATTATTTGATAGGCTATGCAACTATGGTACTAGGCTATAATAATGTGATGTAACTAGCTATATATATAGCCTCTCCCTCCCTGCTAGCTAACGTAAGCTAGCTAGCTCATAATCACGCAAACGTGACATGTTTGATGCAGGTTGCCAGCTTTCTTTCAATAACTCAACTGGCTAGCAACTGTCCTTGTTTGTTGTGATTGAAAGGCAAAGACACACCGAAGAAACACCCACAAACCACACCCCCAAGACAACTCATGTTATTATTCTGTCACTGCCAATAGCATTTCTTAATGAGCATTGATGAAAAACGAGGCCAAATCAGGAAGTAAAGTTGACTAAGGCCAAAGGGAAGGGAGTGAATTGGGACCTGCTGGAAGAGACGAATGGTGTGATGGGGTAGGGTGGAATTGATGGGGTAGTGTTATAGGCACAGCTAGACAAATGTGTCCTTACCTTGGGTATATAAGGGTCCCAGTCAATGTAGCCAATGTTGTCGTTGGCCAACCGGGCAAACAGGTTGACAAGATGCTGAGGAAAACATTCATTGAGGAATAAGCTAGCGAATCGCTCAAAGTCTCTGTTTCTATCAAAAGTAATGATGGAAACTGTACTACAATAGCCTGGTGCAAGATCTGTTTGTGCCGTCTTGCCAAGACAGCACAATCAGATTGGGCATCAGACTAATACTACCCCCACACACACACACACCGGGCAACAGGCTAATACAACCACTCACACACTCACACACCGGGCATCAGGCTAATACTACCCCCCCCCCCCCCTCCCCCACACACTGGGCATCAGGCTAATACTACCACTCACACACCGGGCATCAGGCTAATACTACCATACACACACACCAGGCTAATACTATCCCACACACACACACACACACACACCAGGCTAATACTACCATACACACACCAGGCTAATACTACCACACACACCAGGCTAATACTACCACACACACACACACACGTCTAATACTACCACACACACACACACACCGGGCATCAGGCTAATACTACCACACACACACACACCGGGCATCAGGCTAATACTACCACTCACACACACACACACACACACACACACACACACACCAGGCTAATACTACCACTCACACACACCAGGCTAATATCACCACACACACACCGGGTATCAGGAAAATACTATCACACACACACACCAGGCACCAGGCTAATACTACCACACACACACAGTGTGTCAATCAAGTGAGCGATGTCTAACTTACCACCTCCCAACCTGGAAGGTTCTGTACTGCCACCCACAAGCTGAGGAGTTCATCAAACCATAACCTGGTGAACATCAAACAGTCTGTCAAACACCATACTAACGCTTACTGTGCTACACACACACACAACCAATGTCATACGTGTGGCAGTTACAGCATGCTCAAGATATTATCTTGCCTTTCATTAGAGAATAACAATTGTGATCATGTTTTGGGGGCAACATTGAAATGGTATTTAAAAAAATGATCAAGTTTTGGGATGTCGTAGAGATGAACAATTCTGGAAACCTTCCTGTAATCATGATAGAATAAGCAGTAACGGAATCCACCATATGGGATTTATGAAAAACCTGGGAACTTTTCAAAATGTTCCATTATCTTTGCGACCCTATGACATGGTGGAGATGTGTGTGTGTGTGCGTACGTGTGCGTGTTCTCACTTAAAGCCCTTGTGGTGCAGCTCTGGGGGTAGGGTGGTGGGGAGGAAGAGCTCAAAGTATCCTATAGCTCTCTGCATGGTCACATCAAATGGACAGAGCAGTGGACGCCACTCCTCCAACATCTCCTGGGTGGCCGACTCCGGGAAGTACCTGAAGAATAAAACAATTTGATTATTTATTGGACTACCGTGTTGGTGTAATGTGTATGAGCCATATGCCTACAACCTAAAGACAATATCTACATACATTCATTTTCACTCGCCAAGGACTAACAATATGTGATAAGCATTTGGCAATAGTTATTTTTAAACGCCTGCAGAATAATCACAGCTAATGAATTTATTTCATAACTGACCCCACAGCAAAAGGTTAAATAAATTTTAAAAAACACACCAAGACATGCAAAGAGCAACGTTGCACGTAGAAAATTGTCAAAAATCAAGGGCTGGTAGACAGAAATATATTCCTTATAATATAATTAATATTTTCGCTGCTATGGCTTAGCATTCCATTTGTACACGGTATATTAAACAATGGTAGTTAAGCTGGTGTTTAGTTTAGTTAATGGAATCAGATCATGAGAAGACGTGTGAACACAATGTCGACAGCACTTCAACCTCAGAAGAGCTGTTATGCAGCGTTATAGCCCCCACACCCCACCTCACTCCACCTCTATTCAATTCAAAGAGCTTTATTGGCATAGGAAACATGTGTACATTGCCAAAGCAAGTGAAATGGATAAACAAAAGTAAATATTACACAAACTACAAAAGAACAAAGACATTTCAAATGTCATGTTTAAATACAGTGATGTAACAATGAGCAAACAGTAAAAAAAAAAAATAAAAAAAAAAAAAAAGGAACATAAATGTGTGTTGTATTTAGTGGTATTTGTTCACTGGTTGCCCTTTTCTTGTGACAACAGGTCACACATCTTGCTGCTGTGATGGCACACGGGTGTTTCACCCAATAGATATGTTTATCAAATTATTTTATTTTTTATTCTTTGTGGGTATGTGTAATGAGGGAAATGTGTCTCTCTAACATGGTCATACATTTGTCAGGAGGTTAGGAAGTGCAGCTCAGTTTCCACCTCATTTTGTGGCCGGTGTGCACATACCCGGTCTTCTCGAGAGCCATGTCTGCCTACGGTAGCCTTTCTAAATAGCAAGGCTATGCTCACTTGAGTCTGTACATAGTGAAATATTTCCTTAAGTTTGGGTCAGTCACAGTGGTCAGGTATTCTGCCACTGTGTACACTCTGTTAAAGGCCAAATAGCATTCTAGTTTGCTCAGTATTTTTGTTAATTCTTTCCAATGTGTCAAGTAATTGTATTTTTGTTTTCTCATGATGTGGTGGTGTCTAATTGTGTTGCTCTCCTGGGTCTCTGTGGGGTCTACTTGTGTTTGTGAACAGAGCCCCAGGACCCGCTTGCTTAGGGGACTCTTCTCCAGGTGATGGCTTTGTTATGGAATGTTTGGGAATCGCTTCTTTTTAGGTGGTTGTAAAATGCAAGTTATTTTCTGTATTTTGATCATTAGCAGGTAATCGTCCGAATTCTGCTCGGCGTGCATTATTTGGTGTTTTACGTTGTACACAGAGTCTCAATTTGGTGAATTATTAGTTGGTGAGCGGACCCCAGACCTCACAACCAAAGGGCAATGGGTTCTAAACTCAGCAAAAAAAGAAACGTACTCACTGTCAACTGCGTTTATTTTCAGCAAACTTAACATGTGTAAATATTCGTATGAACATAACAAGATTCAACAACAGACAAACTGAACAAGTTCTACAGACATGTGACTAACAGAAATGGAATAATGTGTCCCTGAACAAAGGGAGGGTTCAAAATCAAAAGTAACAGTCAGTATCTGGTGTGGCCACCAGCTGCATTAAGTACTGCAGTGCATCTCCTCATCATGGACTGCACCAAATTTGCCAGTTCTTGCTGTGAGATGTTACCCCACTCTTCCACCAAGGCACCTGCAAGTTCCTGGACATTTCTGGGGGGGGGAATGGCCCTAGCCCTCACCCTCCGATCCAACAGGTCCCAGAAGTACTCAATGGGATTGAGATCCGGGCTCTTCGCTGGCCATGGCAGAACACTGACATTCCTGTCTTGCAGGAAACCACGCACAGAACTGGTTGGTTGGTGGCATTGTCATGCTGGAGGGTCATGTCAGGATGAGCCTGCAGGAAGGGTATCAGATGAGGGAGGAGGATGTCTTCCCTGTAATGCACAGCGTTGAGATTGCCTGCAATGACAACAAGCTCAGTCCGATGTTGCTGTGACACACTGCCCTAGACCACCTTCAAATCGATCCCACTCCAGAGGACAGGCGTCGGTGTAACACTCATTCCTTCGACAATAAACGCGATTACCCCTGGTGAGACAAAACCGCGACTTGTAAGTGAAGAGCACTTTTTGCCAGTCCTGTCTGGTCCAACGACGGTGGGTTAGTGCCCATAGGCGATGTTGTTGCCGGTGATGTCTGGGGAGGACCTGCCTTACAACAGGCCTACAAGCCCTCAGTCCAGCCTCTCTCAGCCTATTGCGGACAGTCTGAGCACTGATGGTGGCATTGTGCGTTCCTGGTGTAACTCGGGCAGTTGTTGTTGCCATCCTGTACCTGTCCCGCAGGTGTAATGTTTGAATGTACCGATCCTGTGCAGGTGTTGTTACACGTGGTCTGCCACTGCGAGGACGATCAGCTGTCCGTCCTGTAGCGCTGTCTTAGGCATCTCACAGTACAGACATTGCAATTTATTGCCCTGGCCACATCTGCAGTCCTCATGCCTACTTGCAGCATGCCGAATGCACGTTCACGCAGATGAGCAGGGACCCTGGGCATCTTTCTTTTTATGTTTTTCAGAGTCAGTAGAAAGGCCTCTTTAGTGTACTAAGTTTTCATAACTGTGACCTTAATTGCCTACCGTCTGTAAGCTGTTATTGTCTTAACGACCCTTCCACAGGTGCATGTTCATTAATTGTTTATGGTTCATTGAACAAGCATGGGAAACTGTGTTTAAACCCTTTACAGTGAAGGTCTGTGAAGTTATTTGGATTTTTACGAATGATCGCTCACAGCTTTGTTGAAATTACCTGTGGCGCTGATGTTTAGGCCGAGGCATGTATAGATGTGTGTGTGCTTTGGGCAACAGTGTTTAGATGGAATTTGTATTTGTGGTCCTGACAACTGGACCTTTTTTGGAACACCATTATTTTTGTCTGCTTTAGGCCCTCCATGGTTGGGGACAGAAGTCCAGATCATCAGCAAACAGTATACATTTTACTTCAGAAAGGGTGGGGCTTAAGCTGCAGTCCTGTCTCACCCCACAGCCCTGTGGAAAGAAATGTGTTTTTGCCCATTTTAACCGCACACTTGTTTGTGTACATGGATTTTGTATGTTTTCCCCCCAACACCACTTTCCATCAATTTGTATAGCAGACCCTCATGCCAAATTGAGTCAAAGGCTTTTTTTGAACAAAGCATGAGAAGACTGCCTTTATGTTTCTTTGTCAGTTAGGGTGTGCAGGGGAGTACGTGGTCTGTCATATGGTCATTTGGTAAAAAGCCAGTTTGACATGTGCCCAGCAGAAAATGTTTGAGTCTGCTGTTAATGATAACGCAGAGGATTTTCCGAAGGTTGCTGTTGACGCATATCCCACGGTAGTTATTGGGGTCAAATGTTTCTCCACTTTTGTGGATTGGCGTTATCGGTCCTTGGTTCCAAATATTGGGGAAGATGTCAGAGCTAAGGATGATAACGCTTAAGGATTGGACTCAAATTTTTTGGCCTGAAATGACATTCCCAAATCTAACTGCCTGTAGCTCAGGACCTAGCTCAGGATATGCATATTCTTGATACCATTTGAAAGGAAACACTTTTGACTTTTGTGGAAATGTGAAATGAAAATAGGAGACTATAACACAGATCTGGTAAAAGATTATACAAATAAAAAAACATGCGTTCTTTTTGTACCATCATCTTTGAAATGCAAGAGAAAGGCCATAATGTATTATTCCAGCCCAAATCTACCGATCCTGTAGAGGTTAAAGAGTTGAAGTATAGCCAATTGGAATTTGTGGTCTGTAAATGTTAACATTTCTATTAAGGATACCATCAACACCACAGGCCTTTTTGGGTTGGAGGGTTTGTATTTTGTCCTGTAGTTCATTCAACGTAATTGGAGAATCCAGTGTGTTCTGGAAGTCTTTAATAGTTGATTCTAAGATTAGTATTTTATCATGTATATGTTTTTGCTGTTTGTTCTTTGTTATAAGGCCAAAAATATTGGATCAGTAGTTTATCGGTACATCTCCGTTTTGGATAGATAACTCTGTGTTGTTTGTTTAGCGTTTTCCAATTTTCCCAAAAGTGGTTAGATTCTATGGATTCTTCAGTTACATTGAGTTGGTTTCAAATGTGCTGTTCCTTCTTTTTTCATGGTGTATTTCTGTATTGTTTAATGATTCACCATAGTGAAGGCATAGACTCAGGCTTTCTGGGTCTCTATGTATTTGTTTCAATTTCTTTTAGGTTTTTGCATTCTCCATCAAACCATTTGGGGTTCGCGAGTGGCACAGCAGTCTAAGGCACTACATCTCAGTGCAAGAGGCATCACTGCAGTCCCTGGTTCGACTCCAGGCTGCACCACATCCGGCTGTAATTGGGAGTCCCATAGGACGGTGCACAATCGGCCCAGCGTTTGGCTGGGATAGGCCGTCATTGTAATTAAGAATTTGTTCCGAATTGCCTAGTTAAATAAATAAAAAAATTGATAGGGAAGCCGAGAGGTCAAATATACTGTTTAGGCATTCTACTGCCAAGTTCACACCTTCACGATTACAGTGAAATGTTTTGTTGAGGGAAGTTGTCTAAAAGGGATTGACTGTTGTTGCCTAATTGTTCTTTGGTAGGTTTCGACACTACTTTCCTTCCTTGCATTTCTTAATATTATTCAGTTCCTTTGGCTTTGATGTCTCATGATCGAGTATTGCTCTGTTCAGGCTCTGATCTGATAGGGGTGTCAGTGGGCTGACTGAACACAGAGACTCTGGGTTGAGGTCAATAATAAAGTAGTCTACTACTTTGAGTTATAGGTGTACCTACCGTAGGAGTCCCCTGAAGCCTACCACTGACTATGTACATGCCCAGTGTGCAACAGAGTGGCGCAGTGGTCTAAGACACTGCATCTCAATGCAAGAGGAGTCGCCTGGTTCAAATCCAGGCTGCATCACATCTGGCCGTGATTGGGAGTTCCATAGGGCGGCACACAATCGGCCCAGCGTCGCGCGGGTTTGGCCGTCTTGTGCTTAACTGACTTGCCTAGTTAAATACATTTTTAAAAAGATCTGCAGGAGTTGTGACCTATTTTATTTGGTTATGTCCTAGTTGAGCCTAGGGGAGGGAACGCTGTAACCTCCAGGTAGGTGTTTGTCCCAGTCTGTGCTGAGAGTGTCAGGTTCCTGTTCAGTTCTGGTATTTAGGTCACCAAAGACTAGTACATGTCCCTGGGCCTGGAAATGGTTGATCTCCCCTTCTAGGATGAATTCACACCTGGTAGTTTGGTGGATGGGACTATGAGCTATCTGTAACCTAGAGGGCAACCAGTGGGTCCACCTCCTCTATACCATGTTTCTAGTAGGATGACAATGTCTGTATTCCACCTCTCGCTCCCTCTCTTCTCTGCTCACAGTAACAGGAAACTCTCCCCAGGACAGAATTAGATTTAATAGGATTATTAACCAACTAGTAGGTACACTAGCAACTCAGGGACTCAGTGACTAAGCTTCGACACATGCTCACACAAACCTAGTTTTGCTTTGTATCCAGGGATGGAACTAGCCATTATGACATTCGCAAATTGTCAGTCAATATGCCTAAGTCCCTAATATGCCTGTCCCTAAGAGAGAATTGTTCCTGACAGTTCAGTTTCACAGAATGTGTCTTATTTAATCCAGAGTAGACACGTGCCTGTCTGCAGCTCTACTCTAGGTCTATCATTCAATTGCAGGAGTGCTGAAGTAAGCACAATAGGTTAACATGCCATGTGAAAGAATCAGGTATTTTGGAACAGAAGAGACTGATTTGTTGCCGTACTTCCGAGAGCACACACACTTGTTATTTTCTAGCGAGGGATGGAAAAGGACGGGAGCGGCACAGTATAGGCAGGTCGGCCACCTGGCAGGCAGACAGAGAGGCCTAGTGCATGGTTCTATCTGCAATCAAAAGCTGTATCTCGCAATGGCATGCTGTATCTCACAATTTCCTGGCTTGCAATGTCTCACAACTTCAGTAAAGCAGGGCCTGTCATCAATGAAGGCTAGGATATTCTACACGCAACAGACCGAAGACTGAACACACAAATCGCATCATTAGTGAAGAGAAAGAGCAGGCGAGCCATCGCGAGGCTCTATCACATTAGTGGAAACCAAGATTGTTCTGGGCAGGTCTTCTGGTTTTGACAAGCAGAAGTGACTTTTCGTAGCAAGATTGTAGAATTTATGCAGCAGTTTAGGAGAATTAACACAGCAGGTTAGAAGAATTAGGTTAAGGTTAGGAAAGGGTTAGCAATTGTCCCAGATGACACGACTTGAACATATCTATCTATAACCAGGCCTGCCCTGAAACGGTCTTGATTTCCACTAATGCGATGCTGCCAGGGCAAGGGAGAATGGGAGGAGGCAAGCAGAATGAACCGTGGTGCGCATATGTCTTGGTAATCTGTGTCTCGCCTTGCAATATGTTTTGTGATAATTGCACAAGTGCTGTCACGTTACCAGAGTTTGGACTTCGACACCAGGTTTAGTATCCCGATACTCTATACCAAAACGATACCACGGCAACAAAACAGAGTGTATTAGCTAAAGTCACAGAATAAACACGGGTCTTTATTTTTTTTCAACATTGAACAATATGTTGATAACTGGTAGAACTAAAATAAATAGAATATCCTCTATTCTACACTGAATAAAAATATAAATGCAACATGTAAAGTCTTGGTCCCAAGTTTCATGAGCTGAAATAAAAGATCCCAGAAATGTTTAAACACACAAAAAGCTTATGCCTCTAAAATGTTGTGCACAAATTTGTTTGCATCCCTGTTAGTGAGCATTTCTATTTTGCCTAGATGACCCATCCACCTGACAGCTGTGGCATATCAAGAAGCTAATTAAACAGCATGATCATTTCACAGGTGCACCTTGTGCTGGAGTCAATAAAAGGCCACTAAAATGTGCAGTTGTCACAATGCCACAGATGTCAAGCTTTGAGGGAGAGTAATTGGCATGCAGGAATATCCACCAGAGTGGTTGTCAGAGAATTGAATGTTCAATTCTCTACAATAAGCCGCCAACGTCGCTTTAGAGAATTTGGCTGTACGTCCAACTGGCCTCAGTTTGCTGATGTCAACATTGTGAACACAGTGCCCCATGTTGTGGTGGGGTTATGGTATGGGCAAGCATAAGCTATGAACAACAAACAATTGCAATTTATTGATGGCAATTTGAAAGCACAGAGATACTGTGACGAGATTCTAAGGTCCATTGTCATGCCATTCATCCGCCGCCATCACCTCATGTGTCAGCATGATAATGCACAGCCCATGTCACAAGGATCTGTGCACAACTCCTGGAAGCTGAAAATGTCCCAGTTCTTCCATGGCCTGCATACTCACCAGACATGTCACCCATTGATCAAGTTTGGATGCTATGGATCAACGCATATGACACATGTTCCAGTTACGCCCAATATCCAGCAACTTCGCACAGCCATTAAAGAAGAGTGGGAGAACCTTCCATAGGCCACAATCAACAGCCTGATCAACTCTGTGCGAAGGAGATGTGTAGTGGCGCATGAGGAAAATGGTGGTCACACTGCACAGTGATTTTATTTAGTGTGGGGGATTGTTTTAGGTTAGGGATCTTTAATGTTAAGATCTCAATTTCATTTAAACATTATAACGTTCACACCCCTAGACAAAATAACTCTTAAGATGGTCCTCCAACTGTGTGAGTGTTGACCACAAGTGTCCCAAGAGTAGGCCTAAATGCAACCATGAGCTCAGCAACTGAATTCATTAACAAATATATAGATCATAGGGGTTTAAAAATATACTTACGGTCTGCAGCTTCTCACAAGTGTTTTCAAAACGTTTTCCACCGAGCTAGAAACAGAGAGGGAGGAGAGAGAAAAGGAAAGAAAGGTGAGGCATCAGAACAGAGACAGATGTGTCTAAGGTGACTTAAATCAAACAATGAACACACTGAACACACCAACGCAACTAGGACAAGGATGAGTGACTGACTACAGGTACAGCCAAACCACGCATATCAAGTGTAGTGGGAAAAGTCCTGGCTCGCTACTCCTTTAGGGTGTGGTCACTACCAGTATGTTCATATGTTATGGTGCCTGTAATGAAGCAGTAGAGATTAGTGTATGTACCGGATCAACTCAAAACACAGATGAAAAGTAAGGGATGTGTTGGGCAGGTGTGTACATCCACACAGCAAGGGAATCGAGGACACACAAACTGGCATAGCATGACAAAAGGGACTACAGAAACACCCGCCCCCACACAATGTGACTATTCCAGGGCCATTCAACCTTTGTCCTGGATGGCCATGTGCCAGCAGTGTAACAGCAGCACATGAATGGTACCTAATTAACAGATTTACTCTGTTCATTCACAATCATCAGAATGAAGTCTTTTATCGGGCTTGGGAAAATGTCTTGGAGGGAAAATGACTAGGTCTGAGGCTTTATGTAAACAGTAGGACTAGCCGTTATTACTTGTAATGAATGCTGACCTTGACAGTGGAGATAGTTGCCCAAAAGGCAGATGCCCTCAGCCATTGTCTGAGGCTTTTTATCACCTAGCCTGACTAAACAGTAAACATATCTGGGGAATGTAACGGAAAAGGTTTACCAACAGAAAGTGGTTTGGACAAGTTCAAGTAGTCCCTTGAAATGAGCACAACTTACTGCCATTGTCCATTTTCTTCTGTTTGGTGCCTAAATAATAAAACCAATACTAGGCCTCCATTACAGGACTTCTGACTGCTGTGGTTTTGGTTTGGTTACTTTTATTTTTTTGGCACAGTTACAATAGGGCCTCTGTATATAATGGCTTGTAAAGGTTAGACTCGTGTGACTAAACTCAGTGTCACATAAGTGTCAAAAGATTTAGCTGAGGACCAATATAATCCCAGCCGTTAGGCTCAAACACCCTCAATCCCCTGCCTTGCCCTCCACTCGTACATGCACGCTGAGCTCAAGACATGCGTTCTAAACTGCCCCTCTGTCCCATTCAACCGCCCTCTAAGCTCTGTTTCATTTAGGTATTTTTCAAATCTACCTGATTGCATTGCTTTAATTCAATAGACTAATGGGAACTACAACGAGCGATTTCTGCCAAGGGCTCTTGGCTTTGCATCTCAGGGCTTGAGTGAGGAGAGCCTAATCTCTCCTTTCTCCTGAAATGTGCACTTGTTCACTTCCCTTTATGGAGTTCAAAGGAAATGATTGCTAGGCCTATATTGAAACTCCCTCTAGCCCATTCCAACACAAATAATTATTTTAAATTTGTGGGAAGTAGTGAAAGAATGCACACTTTAGGAGGAAGGAGAAATTTGTGGGGGGGGGGGGGGGGGTGACTTCAGAATGGGCTAGGCTACTCTAGTGGGTCCTGCTGCAAAACCTACGTGGTCAATCCACCAAATCATATGGGACTTGACAAAGGGGGAGGGGGATACATAGTCCAGTTAGATGCAGTGCGACAGTGTCCAATATGAGAGAAATGTTAACATTGCTTTTTGGTTCATTTGTAGTTGATTTTATGTCAAACAAGCTGAGTGGGGGTGTCCAGTGTGCTTTTTGGTTCATTTGTAGTTGATTTTATGTCAAACAAGCTGAGTGGGGGTGTCCAGTGTGCTTTTTGGTTCATTTGTAGTTGATTTTATGTCAAACAAGCTGAGTGGGGGTGTCCAGTGTGCTTTTTGGTTCATTTGTAGTTGATTTTATGTCAAACAAGCTGAGTGGGGGTGTCCAGTGTGCTTTTTGGTTCATTTGTAGTTGATTTTATGTCAAACAAGCTGAGTGGGGGTGTCCAGTGTGCTTTTTGGTTCATTTGTAGTTGATTTTATGTCAAACAAGCTGAGTGGGGGTGTCCAGTGTGCTTTTTGGTTCATTTGTAGTTGATTTTATGTCAAACAAGCTGAGTGGGGGTGTCCAGTGTGCTTTTTGGTTCATTTGTAGTTGATTTTATGTCAAACAAGCTGAGTGGGGGTGTCCAGTGTGCTTTTTGGTTCATTTGTAGTTGATTTTATGTCAAACAAGCTGAGTGGGGGTGTCCAGTGTGCTTTTTGGTTCATTTGTAGTTGATTTTATGTCAAACAAGCTGAGTGGGGGTGTCCAGTGTGCTTTTTGGTTTTCAACATGCAACATAGACAAATTCAAACCAAAAAGAGTGCCTCAATAAAAAAACACAAAAGAGAAGCGTTGTCCTTACCACCTCTGAAACAATTTTATCATTACGTGTTTAGAGGAAGCACGAGGCCGTAGGGAACTGAATGTGAGAGGAGACAAAGGCATAAAAACACATTCAGATTCACACTATGAAAAGCCAATCCATTTCAATTAAATACATCCCAAAAAAATGACACCTTTTTTGTACTGCAGCAGCACAGCGCACATTTGATTTTAGATTTTTTTCACTGCTCGTTTTCTTTAAAAACAAAGAAGGGCCAAGCATCAGTAAACAAACAGTAGCAGCTTGCTTCCCTTGGTGAGAGAGCTGATGACTGTTATGTGCTAGCAAGGCTTTGTAGTGACACACAATGTTCCCATAGACCCATACAAGAGCACCTCGCACTGCTTGCTGGGAGAAAAGGTGGGGGGGGGGGGGTTCCACTAGATTCCACAGCCAAAACTTGCTATATCGTAAAAAGCCATTAAAACAAACATTTGCTTTTAAGACTTAATTTAAGGTTAGGGTTAAGCACAAGGTTAGCAGTGTGGTTAAGTTGGGGATATGTTTAAAATAAAAACAAATCTACAAGATAAAAATTTTAGAAATAGGCGGGGTTTACAACTTTGTGGCTGTGGAAGCTAGTGATGACCAGGGAAGGCAGCTCTAGGGCTATATGCCACCTGGGGGTAGGTACAGATTTTTCCACATTCAGAAATTAGCCCAGGCAACAACTGGGGGCAGGGACAACAGAACATATGTGCATGTAAGAGAGGATGCATCGGGGGAGGGGGGGGGGGCTGAACTGTATTAGGCAGTACCATAGCAATAGGCAGTACCTATACAGCACCAACAGATACCAACATATTATAGCAATGTTTTTCACAATAAACCAATTTGTAACACCACTAGAGATTGAGGGGTGAGGTCCATTTCAAAATAAAAGGTAATATCGATGAGTCTACATCATCGTGCGAAGCGGGGCACCGCCACCTTCCTGCTTTTAGTATCTTCCAAGCATCCCTCAAGGAAGGGCTCAAAATGGGAAGAACCAATAGTGGCAGTCTTGGATGACTTTTGGATGTCATTGTGTTGGCGACTCTAATCGGGAAGTGTATGATGATGTCATAACACAGACTTTACCTTGAAGGTTTTACAGCTAAGTAGGTTGGTTTCAATGTGTCAATATGCAGAGTTATTTTTTATTTTCAAAGACTGTTTTAACCGTGCTGGTAAAAGAGAAGAGGGGCGTACTTGGGGAACCAGTTTAGTCCCAGGTGTTCAGTCTTTGAGTAGAGGATCCTGTCTTGCAGCTCATACAGGGGTCTCCAAGGCAACTCAAGATCCTCCCGCGACAGCAGCTCTCTTTTCCTGTCAGAAATAAGAGTAGGAGGGGTTAAAACATGTAAAAGTAATTCATTTAAACTGTCTCTGTTGCCTCAGAGCTTCACACAATTAGGTGAGGGCAGGCCTCAATTTACAGAGAGTATTTCAACTCTTAAATGTGAGCGACACTTGAACTTCTCACACAATTATGAGGAAAACAGTAGACCCGCCAGTCACTGACAAACAAATAAATAAAGTCAGTTTAGAGTCCTATAATGTGACATTGATTGATGAGGATGGTAAAGACCTTGCATCATACTGGTCTCAAGCTTGTTGATGGGGTTTTGTGTGTTGTTTACTTTAGGAGGTTGAGTGTGCGAGGCCCTCCATGAGCGAGCGAAGCCCATCACTGTGTGTGTAGCAGTAGCCCATGCTAACGTGAAGTTGATGAGGCGGGCCAGACCTCGCATCATGCCGATCTCCAGCATGTCAATGTGTGTGTTTGCATGCGTGACCGTGTGTTTAGCCCATGGGTCTTACTTAAGGAGGTTGATGAGCAGCCGGGCTAGTCCTTGCATCATACTGATCTCCAGCTTGTCGATGGTGATCAGCTCGTACAGCAGCTGGATAAACAGCACATGGTCCTCCTTGCTGAACTTCCTGCCGTACAGCCGCATGTACCTACAAGAGAAGAAAAGCTTTAGGCCACAGCCACAAAGACGCAAGAACGCGGATTAAATCATATTCATTCAACAACTGTCGCTTTTTACCAGTCAAAAGTTCAATTCAACTATTCTCGGACGAATTGAATATCCAAAAAGGACTAAAGCATAGTGTGTTTGACAGACTATCAACTCCGTTTACCAACATCTGTCAAAGGAGGACTCCCACTGGAAAAATAAGGAATTTTCAGACACAAAATGTGTGGCCGCAGCCATGGGGCTAGGCCTATAGCTAGCCTGAAAATCCACGGTTCAAAGTGAGCTGGCCAGGGAATAATAAAATGCTTGACTTCTTGTATTGCGCAGAATGGACAGAAAGAGCGTTGGGCTATCCCTATGTATAAAGTTAAATATAATATAAAGTTGCTGCTGCACAATAAATATGTGCAAACGCCACAGAGACTCATGCTCCTGAACAACAAAAACAGCTTCATGGGTATAGCCTAGAATAGAGCAGGTGAATAAGAAATGTAGTACGAGGGTTTTTCTTTATTTTTACTCTTTTCTACATTGTAGAATAATGGTGAATACATCAAAACTATGAAACAACACATATGGAATCAGGTAGTAACCAAAAAAGTATTAAACAAATAAAACTATATTTTAGATTCTTCAAAGTAGCCACCCTTTGCATTGATGACACCATTGCACACTCTTGGCACTCTCTCAACCATGTTCATGAGGGATGATTTTCCAACAGACTTGGAGTTCCCAAATATGGGAACTGCTTTTCCTTCACTCTGCGGTCCAACTCATCCTAAACCATCTCAACTGGGTTAAGGTCGGGTGATTGTGGAGGCCAGGTCATCTGATGCAGCACTCCATCACTCGCCCTTACAAAGCCTGGAGGTGTGTATTGGGTCATTGTCCTGTTGAAAAACAAATTATAGTCCCATTAAGCGCAAACCAGATGGGATGGCGTATCGCTGCAGAATGCGGTTGTAGTCATGCTGGTTAAATGTGCCATGAATTCTAAATAAATCACAGACATCGTCACCAGCAAAGCACCCCCAGACCATCTCCTCCATGCTTCACGGTGGGAATCACACATGCAGAGATCATTCGTTCACCTACTCTGTCTCACAAAGAAGATGGCGGTTGGAACCAAAAATCTCAAATTTGGACTCATCAACCCAAAGGACAGATTTCCACAGGTCTAATGTCCATTGCTCGTGTTTCTAAGCCCAAGCAAGTCTTCTTATTGGTGTCCTTTAGTAGTGATTTCTTTGCAGCAATTTGACCACGAAGGCCTGATTCACGCAGTCTCCTCTGAACAGTTGAAGTTGAGATGTGTCTGTTACTTGAGCTCTGTGAAACATATATTTGGGCTGCAATTGAGGCTGGTAACTCTAATTAACTTATCCTCTGCAGCAGAGGTAACTCTGGGGTCTGGCGGTCCTCATGAGAGCCAGTTTCATCATAGCGCTTGATGGGTTTTGCAAAGTTCTTGAAATTTTCCAGATTAAGACATGAATGTCAGTCAAAGTAATGATGTACTGTCGTTTCTTTTTGCTTTTTGAGCTGTTCTTGCCATAATATGGACTTCGTCTTTTACCAAACAGCCCTATCTTCTGTATACCACCCCTACCTTGTCAAAAAACAACTGATTGGCTCAAACACATTGGGGAAAGAAATACCACAAATTAACTTAAGGCACACCTGTTAATTGATGCTAGGCCTTTAGCTAGATTCCGTTTCAAGGAAAGCAACTCCCACACACAAAGCTTGCAAAGTAACAATATTGTATTAAACCTAGGCCTAAATTGCCTAGGTCCCAGTGACTCAGTCATAGCCTGGTTGGACATATGCATTGACATGTAGGCTTAGTCCCAAATGGCACCATATTCTCTACACAACACAGACAGAGTAACCTGATGTAAATGCTACAACATTAACAAGGTGTGAAGACACTGTCTAAGTGCAGCTATTTCCATAAACCAGGATGGAGCCTATACATTTGGAACAGGTCTCTTCTGATTTGGGGAGCTCTGACGAATGCCTTACATTCAGAAGTTCTGAAATGGTTCACACAAAACTGTGCATCGATCTTTGTCAATTGTATAGGCTATTCAATACTGAAGGTATAGGTCTGGGGCACGTTCAGCAATAGGAAAGGGGGATAACTAGTCAGTTGCACAACAATACATTCAACTGAAATGTGTCCTCCGCATTTAACCCAACCCCTCTGAATCAGAGAGGTGCGGAGGGCTGGCTTTATCGACATCCACGTCTTTGGCGTCCAGGGAACAGTGGGTTAACAGCCTTGCTCAGGGGCAGAACGACAGATTTTTACCTGGTCAGCTCTGGGATTTGATCTAGCAACCTTCCGGTGACTGGCCCAACACTAACCACTAGGCTACCTGCCGCCATACCCAACGTTCATATAGAAATATAGTACGCAGAACAAACATGCATATCTGACATGCAGAATAAGGAATCAAATCAAATGCATTTGTCACATGCACCAAATACACCGTAGACCTGTGAAATGCTTACTTACAAGCCCCTAGCCAACAATGCAGTTCAAGAAATAGAGTTAAGAAAATGTTTACTAAATAATTTAAAAAGTAACAAAGAAAATTACAACAATAATGAGGCTATACACAGAGGGTACCAATACCGAATCAATGTGCAGGGATACAGGTTAGTCGTGGTAATTTGTACATGTACACTACTGTTCAAAAGTTTGGGGTCACTTTGAAATGTCCTTGTTTTTGAAAGGAAAGAAAATATCAAATTGATCAGAAACACAGTATAGACATTGTTAATGTTGTAAATGACTATTGTAGTTGGAAACGGCAGATTTTGAAAGGAATATCTACATAGGCATACAGAGGTCCATTATCAGCAACCATCCCTCCTGTGTTCCAATTAGAAAAGCCTTTTGCAATTATGTTATAACAGCTGAAAACTGGCCCTCTTTAGACTAGTAGAATATATGGAGAATCAGCATTTGTGGGTTAGAGTAGACTCAGAATGGTCAGAAAGTACTTTCTTCTGAAACAGTCTATTCTTGTTCTGAGAAATTAAGGCTATTCCATGCGAGAAATTGCCAAGAAACAAAGTGAATATGCATAGATAATAAACAGCGAATAGCAGCAGTGTAAAAACAAAGGGAGAGGGGGGGGGGGGGGGCAATGTAAATAGTTAGGGGCACAATTTGATATATATTTTTATGGCTCAAGGGTGTAGAAGCTGTCAAGGAGCCTTCTGGACCTAGACTTGGCGCTCCAGTACAGCTTGCCGTGCGGTAGCAGATAGAAAGGTCTATGACTTGGGTGGCTGGAGGTTGACAATTTGTTGGGCCTTCCTCTGACACCGCCTAGTATAAAGGTCCTGGATGGCAGGAAACTTGGCCCCAGTGATGTACTGGGTCGTACGCACTACCCTCTGTGGACCCATGCCAAATCGTTTCAGTCTCCTGAGGGGGAAAAGGTCTCATCATGCCCTCTTCACAACTGTCTTGTTGTGTTTGGACCATGATAGTTTGTTGGTAATGTGGACACCAAGGAATTTGAAAAACTCTCAACCCGCTCCACTAAAGCCCCGTCGATGTTAATGGGGGCCTGTTCGGCCCTCCTTTTCCTGTAGTCCACGATCAGCTTCTTTGTCTTGCTCACATTGAGGGAGAGGTTGTTGTCTAAGACATCATCCCTATAGGCTGTCTCATCGTTGTCGGGATCAGGCCTACCACTGTTGTGTCATCAGCGAACTTAATGGTGGTGTTGGAGTTGTGCCTGGCCGTGCAATCATGAGTGAACAGGGAGTACAGGATGGGACTAAGCACACACCTGAGGGGCCCCAGTGTTGAGGATGAGGGGCCCCAGTGTTGAGGATCAGCGTGACAGATGTGGTTGCATACCCTTGCCACCTTATGAACACTGTGGTGTTGAACGCTGAGCTGTAGTCAATGAACAGCATTCTCACGCAGGTGTTCCTTTTGACCAGATGGGAAAAGGCAGTGTGGAGTGTGATTGCGTCATCTGTGGATCTGTTGGGGCAGGGTGGAGTGGGTCTGGGGTGTCCGGGAGGATGCTGTTGATGTGAGCCATGACCAGCCTTTCAAAGCACTTCATGGATACCGACCTGAATGCTACGGGGCGGTAATTATTTAGGCAGGTTACCTCCGCTTTCTTGGACACAGGGACAATGGTGGTCAGCTTGAAACATGTTGGTATTACAGACTCGGTCAGGGAGAAGTTGAAAGTGTCAGTGAAGTCACTTACCAGTTGGTCAGCGCATGTTTTGAGTACACGTCCTGGTAATCCGTCTGGCCCTGTTGCTTTGTGAATGTTGACCTGTTTATAAAGGTCTTGCTTACATCAGCTACGGAGAGCGTGATCACACAGTCATCTGGAACAGCTAGTACTCCCATGCATGCTTCAGTGTTAGAGAGAGTGCATTTCTTGTTTTCCTTTTATATTGACGACGGTATTGTCCGGTTGAAATATTATAGATAATTTAGGCTAAAAACAACCTAAGGATTGAATATGAACATCGTTTGACATGTTTCTATTAACTTTACAGAAACAATTTGGATTTGTCTGCCTGTTTTGACTGCGTTTGAGCCTGTGGATTACTGAAGAACAGTTAGTTAACACACACACACGGAAGCAGCGGTCTAAGGCACTGCATCTCAGTGCAAGAGGCGTCACTACAGTCCCTGGTTCGAATCCAGGCTGTATCCCATCCAGCCATAGGGCGGCGCACAATTGGCCCAGCATTGTCCGGGTTTGGCCGGGGTAACCCGGAATAATTTTGCACGCCCAATTTTTCAGTTTTTGATTTGTTAAAAAAGTTTGAAATATCCAATAAATGTCGTTCCACTTCATGATTGTGTCCCACTTGTTGTTGATTCTTCGCAAAAAAATACAGTTTTATATCTTTATGTTTGAAGCCTGAAATGTGGCAAAAGGTCGCAAAGTTCAACGGGGCCGAATACTTTCGCAAGGCACTGTATGTATATATTTTTAAAACTGCTCAGTTTGGCCGGCTCTAGAGTGTCTTGGTGGTTCCAGACTTCTTATATTTAAGAATGATGGAGGCCACTGTGTTCCTGGGGACCGTCAGTGCTGCAGAAATGTTTTGGTACACTTCCTCAGATCTGTGCCGACACAATCCTGTCTCGGAGCTCAAGGACAATTCATTTGACCTCATGGTTTTTGCTCCGACATGCACTCTCATCTATGGGACCTTATATAGACAGGTGTGTGCCTTTCCAAATCATGTACAATCATTTGAATTTACCACAGGTGGACTCCAATCAAGTTGTGGAAACAGGATGCACCCGAGCTCAATTTCAAGCGTCTTGGGCTCCGGTCCAAACACTTAAGACACATCCTGTCCTCTTAACCCTCAAATTAAGTGGACACTTCTGATGACGTATCATGACGTCTGACAAGTATACACTTGCAGGGCAAGGGAAGGAGAAATGATTTTTAAATTAACCACCCTTGGCTGGAAATTCATTACTTGTTCATCCCGCGATGATCGTGTTTTCAGCCACAGGTAGCTTGTGGCTACTTTATATGCGCTTCAGTCAATTATGAATGCATGTCTGCTTATATTAAATATATTATTAATATGCCTACTCTATGATAGCTAGAAAATGTATTAGCTAACTAACGTTAGCCTGCCTAGCTTGAACTTCTTGAAGGAAAATGTTATTTCCACAATTTCCTAAAGATAAAAAGTAAAATGTTTTTGTTTGGTTAAGAGACGCGTTTGTGCCGTCATGTGCATTAGTAGCACAATTTCTAACTTATTGCATTTGTTTTTACTTACACTTGAATGTTCATTTCTCCATTGATGTTGTTAAGTTTTCACTGACTTTTCTTAGCGGATGTACAATTGTCGCAAAATGGATTATGGGAAGTTTCAGGCCCGAGTGAACACAATTGTACACTCGCAACGCCGACCAAAAACGAGGGCTGAGGGGCTTACGTTGTAAACTTCCTTAGCTTGGCTAATAATTTGGACCGCCTTGCAAGATGGCGACGGGGATTCCCCCAAGGGCATAAAGCGAGGGTAAGTGAACGACGAGGGTGTGTCTTTTATGCGTTTGGACCGCAACCATAGCACAGGGTCTGAACACTTATGTAAATAAGGTATTATTTTTTTATTTTGTATAAACTTGCAAAAAAAAACTAAACTTGTTTTCGCTTTGTCATTAGGAGGTATCGGGTGTAGATTAGCAAGATATTATATATGTATATATTTTTAATCAATTTTAGAATAAGGCCGTAAACTCAAATGCACTGTATGTGTGTCACCAAATACCTCAGAAAACCACAGAATTTAAGTGTGACTGCATGTCATTAAAGGACTGGCAGTGATAAGGCTATATGTGAACAGTGAGTGTGAAAGCAAACATTGAACAATTAGTGAGCCCTGAGCTAGGGACTACGGTAATTTGGGAAGCCTACTTGTGTTGTGTAGTTATGACCAGTAGCTGAATGCCACGTGACAGCAAACCTGAACTCCCAACTGGAAAATAATATTGATTATATTTAGGAATGTTGGGGTAAATTAAGAAAAGCTTGTTTCACTTTCTGAGAATGTTTGGTTTTGTAGTCTCTAATCAATACAGCTAGCTAAATCATGGGACTCTGATGTAAAACCATCAACACATATATACAATCTAATGGGACGACCCAAGAAACCTATTTATTTATTTAAACCAAGGCTGTTGTGATCACTTGCTAAGACTTCACGTGCTTCTGATACAGTCAGTGACTATGCAATGCCTGGCCAATTTAGCCAGCCTAAGTGAAGGCATGGTTTGTTAAAAGGGATTTGGGCAATAGGGTCATGTCAGTGACATTGGGCAAAATCGTTTTGCTTAGCCCGGTGTCCCGGGTGAGTGGACATTTCACTTTGGACCAATGAAATGGTCTCAATTGAGTAAACCCCGCCTAGCCGAGCAATGTAAAACAAACTCGCTCAGTGTCTCAAGTAGCTAACTAGCTGGGCCATTAGGGAACATGGCAACTGATGTTAGAAATATAGAGTAATGACTCTGTGGCAAGTTACCGGTAGTACAACCAACGAGTTAAGACCACAAGTATGTTTACAAACAAGATGCTTAGGGAGTATTAGCCAAGTTAGTTAGCGTCATATTCTAATGACACAGCAATTGGTAGCATGGCGTTGCTTATGGCCACTGCTAACGTGAATCATATCGTGATTTATGACATGGTATTAGTTATGTTGCTTGCTATCTCGGACTTAACATTTTAATGTTTACTCTCTGCTGCATGGCTATGTTAGCATTCTTACACGTTTGAGCACAAAACACATCTAGCTAGCTACCTCACGTAAGAGCTTGTTTCTTGGCCTGGCTAATCCTGCTAGCTAGCTAAATCCACAACCGCCGCCCAGTCAGTGATGCCAACACCGATCAAATAGTTAGCTAGCTACCGGTGGGCAGCCCACTCGCTCCAACGTAAAACGAGCCTTAGCTAGCTATTGGCAGCTTCTAAACACCATTTGGCAAAAGAAAATGTATTATGTAGCTAGCGACTCAAATTAACTTAGAGTAGATGAATGATTAACTTCGTGCTTCTACATCTGCATTGCTTTCTGTTTGGGGTTTTAGGCTGGTTTATGTATAAGCACTGACATCTGCTGATGCAAAATTGACTTTATAAATACATTTGATTGATTAACTAGTTATCTACAGTAGCTATCTAGAAAGCCAGACAACTGAACTGGGTTAGCTAACGTTAGCACTTACGTGGAAAGTTTCCTTGTCCAAAACAAGACACCCGGCCATATCTCTCGAAGCTGGACAGCCCGGCCCAAGTTTCCTTTGATTTTACCCAAAAGGTCATTGGATTCCTCGTCTAATATATCCGCGTATGGAAGAAGTTTGTTGTAGACGATGTCTTTTTGAGGGACAAATCCTAATTTCTCCGACACGTCTTCTTTCATATTACAATTTCCCAAATGTTGGTTGTGTTCTCTTCGTTGCTTGACAAGATAATGTAGTTCACTAACGTTGGCTCGTAGTATATCAGCTAGCTTTGGATGATCAGTTTGTATCCTTCTGTGTAACTTCGTGATAACGTTAGCTTGCTAGCTACAACATCTTAATGTTTCCTTTGTAACACCATGCTAGCTAAATATCACACTTGGGCATTGATATGGCTACACAAAAATGTAAATATCCAATTCAGTCGAATATGCTTTCTTGAAAGAGTGCGTTAGCACTTAAAATGGGTTCCTTCTAATTTAGCTAGCTACTTATATCCATCTGATTACTTTCAACGTTTCTTTACCAGACACCCATCCCACGCAATCGGCTCCTCCCCTACAGTCATTTTCGCAAGATACAATAATTAGATGTTTCTTCTTCTTCTTCTTTGGGATTGGGTTGGCGGATCGTAAAGTGCATACACCGCCACTTACTGTACTGGAATGTGAGTCCATTCACGGTCAACCTACATTCAATTATTTGTGATACGTCGCCATTTAAAAAAACAATCTCAAGCAAAGTCGATGAAAATGTTTTTTTCTTATTTTATGGGTTTAATGGCGAACTACACATTGACAAAAAACGAAAACTTCCTTAATTTCCATATCTCCCTTCTCAGGTTCTATGACCAAGGTCCTAGGCTAGGAATGGTACGACTTGTGACAAAACTATGCAACTCCTCCACCGAGCAGTGGCGGTTCTAGACCATTTCAAACTGGGGCCAGTTGTACTGTTAAGAGGGGCCAGTTACATTAGACGTATTGTTGTCATATCGTTTTCTTCACTGCATTGCAGGCATTAGACGCCAAAATACCATGTTCATAATCATTCAACAATTTATTTGCATTTTCTGTCTAATAACGGATGTAAAAAAAGAACGATAGCAAAATTGAGTTATGTAAAAATGATTTCATACTCCACATTTAGGGGGGCCACAAGGGGGTCCAAAATTGTTGTCACAGGGGCACTGCCGCCTTTTTTTAAATGTAGTTTATTTAGTAAATATTTTATTAACTATATTTTCATAAAACTGCATTGTTGGTTGAGGGCTTGTAAAGTAAGCATTTCATGGTAAGGTTGTACCTGTTGTATTAGGCGCGTGTGACAAATACAATTTGATTGGATGACTTGAAATGTCACGTCAACTGCTTGTATTCAAGGGAGAGAGATGCATAGCCATCTCGAGACAACTCCGATATAAACTCATTTTTTCTCAAAGTTCCCGGGATGTCACGTGTCTTACTTATATCAGTACACTAATAACACCTTAAACATTACAAAACTTACAAAAATTCGATCAAATAAACCTCCCGTAGCAAAAAAACAACAATTTGTTTGTTGACCAGATTCGGAACTCTCATGGACTTCCATACAAAAAGTCATTGCTTGTTGCCGAAACAACAAAAAATCGCCACCTGCTGGAGGGAGACAGATTTTCTGCCGAGTTGGGACTCTCTTCCTCACAGGCTAAAACTGCTTCTCCAATAGAAATCCCAGATCACACTTGTTGGCTAGCTAAACCCATGCATAGAAACACGCCATCGGTTCTAATAGTCGTCTAGTGCCGAACTCCTTCGAGTGTTTTAAACACAATTTAAAGTGTGTCAGTTTGTCACATTCACGAGGTAAACATAATAACATGCTCAACTACTGAGACATTGGCTCGAATCTAGGTTGTGCATTTAGATTTCGAGAAAAAACAAAGGAACCATTTTTCACTTCCCCCAATGACTTCTCAAACCCCAGTCAGCCTTGTCTGTTTTGCAAGCAATCCCGAAAGTCTCGCAATGTTGCGTCTCTGGGTTTAGAAACTCTGCTACAACTCCCATAACTACGGAGGTGCAGAGAGGACAAATTAATACAAATCCATCCTCATGTCGAGATCACAACTTATTTATCTCATGATCACAACATAACAAAAGTTGTTTTGGCGAGATCACGAGATACATTCTATAAATACGAGCGGTCGTGCTGATACAGCGCTGTCGACTTTCACGCACTGGCCGTGAGACATGCATTTGACCCTCTTCTCACGTTCAGACGCAACAAGCCAGGGCCAAACATTTTTTGACAACCTATATTGTGATAATATCTTTGTTTTCTCTATAACCC
This sequence comes from Oncorhynchus mykiss, assembly GCF_057628025.1. Classification (NCBI taxonomy): domain Eukaryota; kingdom Metazoa; phylum Chordata; class Actinopteri; order Salmoniformes; family Salmonidae; genus Oncorhynchus; species Oncorhynchus mykiss. The sequence continues at coordinate 36,235,898 of NC_143041.1, forward strand.
ATTAAAATGCATTCTAACGTTTACAGACAGTTCCAAAGTACAAATGTAACACAGTGGCGGAATAAATTCAAGTCCACAAATAAAATATTGCATGCAACAAACAGTTACATGACCTACACAGCATGGTCAAATGCAAGTTTGAAGTTAGTTGGCAAAGCTCATTTCACCATTGGTTTGCTCAAGTTATAATAACATCCTTACTAAAATGTTTTCAGAAGCAGCACGATTAAAATAGCCTAATGGAAAATACAACAGAAATGCACTTCAACTTGGACATGTTGTAGGCTAACTATAGGGAGAAACCCCTGGAATACTGATGTTAACCTGTGGTAACCCCAAGATGTGCATTAAAACAGACACTGAGCACATTAACTATTGATTCAGGATCACGGAGAGTTTAGTTTAGTTTATTCATTCGACCATTCTAAAAAACAAGCACACATAAAACTTGAAAAAAACATACACACACAAGTAAAATCATTGAGGATAACACACATTAAAGTCTGGGACTTATTTCCATTGTGGTCGTCTTGAGACAAGATGGCTAGGCAAGCTCGAAACACGGTTGCACATGGTATAGCAGCGAGATAAAGAGTTACTGGTGCGGCCTCCGCTATCAGCACCGCCAGTTGGACAGCGCCTCTCTCAACGAGCACATTCACACTGACTCGTCACAATAATATATGCAATTTAGAATAAACCTGTGCAGAATATATGCTCACAGTCCAGACAAGATAAATAGTTAAGTATTACCATCTTGCTGCAAAGATGGAAGCAAACGTGAAATAAACCGAGCTAAAACAATAAATTAACAATGAACATGGTACACAAATTGTAAGCATATAGATATTGATCATCTTACGGCAAAGATGAAAACAGAAACCATTTAAACAACAACATTAAGTATATGCCTAGTCTATTACAATGGCAATTTAATAACGCCATAAACAATTCAGTCAAATCAATCTGTGTGTGTGTACGAAGAGAACAACATGTTGACTCACCCTACTTGTAGAGGAATGCCATCCTCCTGTCTTTCATGCTGGCAAAATGGTCAATGACTTTGTCATACAGTACTCCGCTGGACTTAAGTTCATGCAGCACACACTTTTCCATTGCCATTTTAGCCAAATGTGTGAGTCTCTCTTGTCCACAGCTATTGCGTAGGTAGGTTTGAATTATTTTCAGGCAGGAAAATGACCTTTCAGCAGATGTACTTGTAACAGGGATGGTGAGCATCAGTTTCAGGAGCTTAGGTAAAGTGGTGTACAGGTCATATTATTGCAGCAGCTCACCTGGTGGTTTGTGGAAGGAGGCATCAGCATAGGGTACCTGAAGCTATTCTTTCAACCACTGGTTGTCAAAGAAAGGGTACATCTGGAACAGCTGTGTGAGTACTTTGTCAAGAAACCCCTCTGGCTTTGAGTACTCGGAAAATGACCCATGATCAAGAATATGGAAGAAGTCGATGCTCTTCATGTCAGCAAACCTCTTAACATGAACTCTTTCAGTTTCTATTTCAGAGCACTACTCTGGGCAATTTAATCATTATCACAGTAATGATCCGATCAAAAGCAATGTCCAATAATCTCTGGCCTTTGTGCACAGCATGCACTGCTCTACTTTTGAAGTTCCAAGGAGTGGCACAGCCTCCCGGTACCTGAATGGTATTGTCAACCTCAGTAAGCATTACTGTGCTTTTGCATGACCAGGTAAAGAAGTTATGAAAATTGTCAATAGATGCAACACAAAAAACAATGCATTTTGAATATTGTTTGTCCCCTGTGCTAAAACTAAGTTTAGTTTGTGGGCATAACAATGAATGAACAGGGCATATTAACAATGGGTTTTCACGAACGCCTAAACTCCACGTCACTGCTCAATAATGCAGCTTGCCCCATTGTAAGTCTGGTAGATGAGTTTGGCTGCTGGGTTGTATTTGCTGATAGTTTCCATTACAACAGTGCTAATCACCTCTTAGTTTTTGTCTGCGCTCATAAAAAAAGGCATCTCTCACATATACACCCTTATCATATCTGTTGTGTCATCCACCTGGACTGCTATGAAGGGTGCTGAACTGATCTCACTGTCAATTTCACTTTGTATCACATCTGTGATGCTCTGAATGATGTAATTCTGTATGGTGTTTGACATACCTGTAAATATGGTGCTTGTTCCAAGGTGTTCAGCCATGGCTGTATCGAACTCTGCAAATGCATTGGCAAGTTCCCAAACGAGAGCCTTGTTGACCCGGACTCGACCAAAGAGCTTTAGTTTCAGGCTCGCCAGAATGTGTTTTTATTTTATTTTCATGTAGGTGAAGGGACCTACCCAGGTTAGCAAGATTTTGCTGCACCAAGACCATTCAGATTTGAGCTCGCTCATCTCAGCTCAATGCTGATTGGCTATTATTTTATGATTATTTTTATCAAGGGAAGCCAAACGCTAGCTGGTTTCCCTTGCAATTGAATTCAATGCCAGGGGTGGCAACATCATGTTATACTCTTTTTGACCTGACAGCATCAGGTACATGGGCTACACATACGCTACTGAGACAGAGAGGATCTGTTTCCTTTGCTTTGACGATTTCTCGGTTGAGATATAGATTCAACCTGGCCACTTGCGAATTGAATGAAAATTATGAAACAGAGATAGACGAAAAATACATTTAATGCTGTATATACTGATCAAAAATATAAACCCAACATGTAAAGTGTCGGTCCAACTGAAATAAAAGATCCCAGAAATGTTCCATATCCACAAAAAGCGTATTTCTCTAATATTTTTGGCACAAATTTGTTTACATCTCTGTTAGTGAACATTTATCATTTGCCAAGATAATCCATCCACCTGACAGGTGTGGCATATCAAGAAGCTGATTAAACAGTATGATCATTACACAGGTGCACCTGGTGCCAGGGACAATTAAAGGCCACTCTAAAATGTGCAGTTTTGTCACACAACACAATGCCACAATGTCTCACGTTTTGAAGTAGAGTGCATGCTAACTGCAGGAATGTCCACCAGAGCTGTTACCAGATAATGTAATGTTAATTTCACTAGCATAAGCCGCCTCGAAAGTCTTTTTAGAGAATTTGTCAGTACATCCAACCAGCCTCACAACTGCAGACTATGTGTAACCACGCCAGCCAGACCTCCACATCCGACTTCTTCACCTGAGGGATTGTTTTTTTTGTTGTGGGGGGGGGGTTCCTTATATGCGGCAGGGTAGCCTAGTGGTTAGAGCGTTGGACTAGTAACCGGAAGGTTGCGAGTTCAAACCCCCGAGCTGACAAGGTACAAATCTGTCGTTCTGCCCCTGAACAGGCAGTTAACCCACTGTTCCCAGGCCGTCATTGAAAATAAGAATTTGTTCTTAACTGACTTGCCTGGTTAAATAAAGGTAAAATAAATAAATAAATAAATATGAGCTGTAACTCAGTAAAAATTTTGAAATTGTTGCATTTTGCATTTATATTTCCAAACACCCAGCACCAGGGAAAATAGATCAGGGGTGGCCAATCCAGCAAGCAGGATTTTCTTCCAGCCCTATGTTAAAGATATAGTTCACCCAAATTACAAAATCAAATGTAGTTATAAAGCCCTTCTTACATCAGCTGATGTCACAAAGTGCTGTACAGAAACGCAGCCTAAAACCCCAAACAGCAAGCAATGCAGATGTTGAAGCATGGTGGCAGTCCTCTTCTGGCTGTGCCGGGTGGAGATTATAACAGAACATGGCCAAGATGTTCAAATGTTCATAGATGACCAGCAGGGTCAGATAATAATAATCACAGTGGTTGTAGAGGGTGCAACAGGTCAGCATCTCAAGAGTAAATGTCAGTTGGCTTTTCATAGCCGATCATTCAGAGTATATCTACCGCACCTGCTGTCTCTAGAGAGTTGAAAACATCAGGTCTGGGACAGGTCGCACGTCCAGTGAACAGGTCAGGGTTCCATAGCCGCAGGCAGAACAGTTGAAACTGGAGCTGCAGCACCACCAGGTGGACTGGGGACAGCAAAGAGTCATCAGGCCAGGTAGTCCTGAAGCACGGTCCTAGGGCTCAGGTCCTCAGAGAGAGGGAGAGAAAGAGAGAGAGAGGTTAAATTCAGACTGACCCTAGCCCCCCGACACATAAACTATTGCAGCATAAATACTGGAGGCTGTGACAGGAGGGGTCGGGAGATACTGTGGCCCCGTCCGACGATACCCGGACAGGGCCAAACAGGTAGGACATAACCCCACCCACTTTACCAAAGCATAGCCCCCAACCACCAACCTACTCTCCTGAGACAAGGCCGAGTATAGCCCACGAAGATCTCCCCCACGGCACGAACCCGAGGGGGGGGCGCCAACCCAGACAGGAATATCACGTCAGTGACTCAACCCACTCAAGTAATAGGTTATATAGTAATAGGGTTTGAGGCAGAGAATCCCAGTGGAGAGAGGAGAACCGGCCAGACAGAGACAGCAAGGGTGGCTCGTTGCTCCAGTGCCTTTCCGTTCACCTTCACACTCCTGAGCCAGACTACACTCAATCATAGGAACTACTGACGAGATGAGTCTTCAATAAAGACTTAAAGGTTGAGACAGAGTCTGCGTCTCTCACATGGATAGGCAGACCATTCCATAAAAATGGAGCTATAGGAGAAAGACCTGCCTCCGGCTGTTTGCTTAGAAATTCTACAGACAGTAAGGAGGCCTGCGTCTTGTGACCGTAGCGAATGTGTAGGTATGTACGGCAGGACCAGATTGGAAAGATAGGTAGGAGCAAGCCCATGTAATGCTTTGTAGGCTAGCAGTAAAACCTTGAAATCAGCCCTTGCCTTAACAGGAAGCCAGTGTAGAAAGGTCTGGAGTAATATGATCAATTTTTTTTGTTCTAGTCAAGATTCTAGCAGCCGTGTTCAGCACTAACTGAAGATGATTTAGTGCTTTATCCAGATAGCCGGAAAGTAGAGCATTGCAGTAGTTTAATTTAGAAGTGACAAAAGCATGGGTTAATTTTTCTGCATCATTTTTGGACAGAAAGTTTCTGATTTTTGAAATGTTATGTAGATGGAAAAAAGCTGTCCTTGAAACAGTCTTGATATATTCATCAAAAGAGAGAGTAGTGTCCAGAGTAATGCAGAGTTCCTTCACAGTTTTATTTGAGACGACTGTACAACCATCAAGATTAATTGGCAGATTTAACAGAAGATCTCTTTGTTTCTTGGGACCTAGAACTAGCATCTCTGTTTTGTCTGAGTTTAAAAGTAGAACATTTGCTGCCATCCACTTCCTTTTGTCTGAAACACAGGCTTCCAGGGAGGGCAATTTTGGGGCTTCACCATGTTTCATCGAAATGTACAGCTGTGTGTCATCCGCATATCAGTGAAAGTTAACATTATGTTTCCGAATGACATCACCAAGAGGTAAAATATAGAGTGAAAACAATAGTGGTCCTAAAATGGAGCCTTGAGGAACACCGGAATTTACAGTTGATTTGTCAGAGGACAAACCATCTACAGAGACAAGCTGATGTCTTTCCGACAGATAAGATCCAAACCAGGCCAGAACTTGTCCGTGTAGACCAGTTTGGGTTTCCAATCTCTCAAAAAGAATGTGGTGATTGATGGCATCAAAAGAAGCACTAAGGTCTAGGAGCACGAGGACAGATGCAGAGCCTCGGTCCGACGCCATTAGAAGGTAATTTACCACCTTCACAAGTGCAGTCTCAGTGCTATGATGGGGTCTAAAACCAGACTGAAGCGTTTCGTATACATTGTTTGTCTTCAGGAAGGCAGTGAGATGCTGCTTAACAGCTTTTTCAAAAATGTTTGAGAGGAATGGGAAATTCGATATAGGCCGATTAGTTTTAAAAATATTTTCTGGGTCAAGGTTTGGCTTCTTCAAGAGAGGCTTTTTTGCTGCCTCTTTTAGTGAGTTTGGTACACATACGGTGGATAGGGAGCCGTTTATTATGTTCAACATAGGAGGGCCAAGCACAGGAAGCAAATCTTTCAGTAGTTTAGTTAGAATAGGGTCCAGTATGCAGCTTGAAGGTTTAGAGGCCTTAACTATTTTCATCAATGTGTCAAGAGATATAGAATTAAAAACCTTGATCCTAGGTCCTGGCAATGTTGTGCAGACTTAGGACAACTGAGCTTTGGAAAAATATGCAGATTTAAAGAGGAGTCCGTAATTTGCTTTCTAATGATCATGATCTTTTTGTCAAAGAAGTTCATGAATGTATCACTGCTGAAGTGAAAGCCATCATCTCTTGGTGAATGCTGCTTTTTAGTTAGCTTTGCAACAGTTTAAAAAATACATTTGGGATTGTTCTTATTTTCCTCAATTAAGTTGGAAAAATGGAATGATCAAGCAGCAGTGAGGGCTCTTCGATACTGCACGGTACTGTCTTTCCAAGCTAGTCGGAAGAATTCCAGTTTGGTGTAGCTCCATTTCCGTTCTAATTGTCTGGAAGCTTGCTTCAGGGCTCGGGTATTGTCTGTATACCAGGGAGCTAGTTTCTTATGACAAATGTCTTTTGTTTTTAGGGGTGCGACTGCGTCTAGGGTATTGCGCAAGGTTACATTGAGTTCCTCAGTTAGGTGGTTAACTGATTTTTGTACTCTGACGTCCTTGGGTAGGTGGAGGGATTCTGGACGTCATCTCGGAATCTTTGGGTTCTCAGAGAATTTATAGCACGGCTTTTGATGATCCTTGGTTGGGGTCTGAGCAGATTATTTGTTAGTTTGTGTCAAAAAGGTTTGTGTCTATGGAGACTGCAATCTATGATTTGATTTGGTTACCCACGGCCATCAACCATATAATTGTTATTATTACTTTATTATTATTTCCTGAATAAAGTGTCAAACCACCAAAATAATATGTTGAAAACAACATTTGCATACTTCAGATTTCATTCCTAAAAATCTGAAAGTTACAAAGTTGTCGAATTTTGAGTGTTCGTTTAATGTTCAAAGCATCCTGAAGACACCTGACCTGTTTTTGTTTTTGTTGTTGTTGTTTGTTTTTTTTACCCTGGTCATAGACCTAAGCCTGTCAAAATAAAACAGTAACATTTTCCTGGGGGAGGACGCCTAGACTCTCCATCTAGCAGTTGTGCCAGGGGGCAATTCAATTCACATAGCAAATCTCACTCCAAGCTTTCTTCAAAAGTATGCTACACTGTTAGAAAAAAAGGGTTCCAAAAGGGTTCTTCGGCTGTCCCCATAGGAGAACCCTTTTTGATTCCAAGTAGAACCCTTTTTGGTTCCAGGTAGAACTCTTTTGGGTTCCATGTAGAACCCTATGTGGAAAGGGTTCTACGTGTACCTCAAAAGGGTTCTACCTTGAACTAAAAAGGGCTCTTCAAAGTGTTCTCCTATGGGGACAGCCGAAAGAACCCCTTTAGGCTCTAGATATCACCGTTTTTTCTAAGAGGGTAGGTAGTATTGTTAGCTAGCTAGCTAGCTTGTATCTATGCTGGTTATTAGCTTCTGTAACTGATATGTATATAATTGTAAGGGACACTTCATGTTTTATGGATCATACTTAAATTTACAAAGTGAGTGATCTCCATTCCTGACAGGCTGATTAGATTCAATTTCAGCCTCAGAGCTTAATCAGATTCCCTAACAGCCTCAGAGGCTGGTAAGTCAGGATTCTGTCTTGTAGACTGTTTTACAGGTAAGGCTCCTTGCAGGCAAATTAGTAGTAAGTGCATTATGTATATGATCAAGAGTGTGTGCGCTCTATTCCTAGTGCACTGATCAGATTCAATAGCAGCCTCAATGGCTGATAAGTCAGGATGCTGCCTTGTAGGCTGTCTGCAAGGAGTCTTATATATGAAACAGCTTACAAGGCAGTATCCTGATGTATCAGCCTCTGAGGCTGCTATTGAATCTGATCAGTCTGCTAGGAATAGATCTCAACCCCTGGATCAGATATGCGTCTGCCTATAACGCACTTTGACTGCTCATATGCTTGAAAGGAGCCTTGCTCATGAAACAGCCTACAAGGCAGCGTAATGACTTATCAGCCTCTGAGAACTATAATTTAATACCTTCAGAGGAATCTGTTAGCAGAAAAAGTATTTTATTAAAGGTCCAATGCTTTTTTTTATCTCAATATCAAATCATTTCTGGGTAACAATTGAGTGCCAGGAATAGAGCCCACCCACTCTGGATCATATGCATCAGCCTTAAAGGCACTGACTGCTTTGTCAGCCTGCAATGATCTTTACCTATGAAACAGCCCACAAGGCAGAATCCTGATCTGTCAGCCTCTGTGGCTGCTAGCAAATCTGATCAAGCTCTGAGGCTGAAATGTAATCTGATCAGCTGTCAGGAATAGAACTTTACATTTAAATCAGTGGAGGCTGCTGAGGGGAGGACTGTTCATAATAATGGCCAGAATGGAGTGAATGGAATGGTATCAAACACATGGTTTCATGTGTTTGATACCATTCTATTCCAGCCATTACACTCCATTCCAGCCATTATTATGAGCCATCCTCCCATCAACAGCCTCCACTGATTCAAATATTATACACATATCAGTTACAAAGCTAACAACCAGCATAGATAACAAGCTTGCTAACAAGACTACCTAGCTAGCTCACAAGAAGACAAGTTAGCTGCGTTGTCCCTTGCATGCGATTGGCTGTGGTCTTGGGGGCGGCTCGCAGCCTGGGAGACAGAACTTCATGTCAGGGATCTTTCAGGGCTTAAATGTCCCACGAGCGCATTGCGATCACAGGGTTCCTTGAGGTGGTTATCGTGCATCTGTACAAATGAATGGATGATGCATGCTACTTTTGATGATCATGATCTTGACAAAACAACTTCTGTTATGTCGTGATGAAGAGAAAATGATTGTGTGATCTCGACAAGATATACACCTATTTTTTTTTTTCACATGTCCTTTCTGGACTTCTGTACATAACAGTATCGTATCAGTAAAATGCTTATCCTCCTAGTTTTTTTATAAAGATAAATTCTGCTCCCTCGTCAGATGTGGTCCCTACATGTTTTTGGAAGCAATTTTTAAGAGAAAATCCCTAACATACCACATCATATGCTACAATGAAGATCATTTTATATGATCCCATTGTCACGGCCGTCCTCCTCTTCATCTGAAGAGGAGAGGCGAGATGGATCTGAGGACCAATACGCGGCGTGGTAAGTGTCCATGGTCAATCTTTAATAAAGAAAGTAGTGAACACTGAAAACTATACAAAACTAGTAAACAAAATAACAACCGTGAAGCTAATCATATGGACTGTGCTGAAACAAGCCATCAACATAGACAATCACCCACAAACAAACAGTGCAACCCAGGCTACCTACAGTGCCTTGCGAAAGTATTCGGCCCCCTTGAACTTTGCGACCTTTTGCCACATTTCAGGCTTCAAACATAAAGATATAAAACTGTATTTTTTTGAGAAGAATCAACAACAAGTGGGACACAATCATGAAGTGGAACGACATTTATTGGATATTTCAAACTTTTTTAACAAATCAAAAACTGAAAAATTGGGCGTGCAAAATTATTCAGCCCCTTTACTTTCATTGCAGCAAACTCTCTCCAGAAGTTCAGTGAGGATCTCTGAATGATCCAATGTTGACCTACATGACTAATGATGATAAATACAATCCACCTGTGTGTAATCAAGTCTCCGTATAAATGCACCTGCACTGTGATAGTCTCAGAGGTCTGTTAAAAGCGCAGAGAGCATCATGAAGAACAAGGAACACACCAGGCAGGTCCGAGATACTGTTGTGAAGAAGTTTAAAGCCGGATTTGGATACAAAAAGATTTCCCAAGCTTTAAACATCCCAGGGAGCACTGTGCAAGCGATAATATTGAAATGGAAGGAGTATCAGACCACTGCAAATCTACCAAGACCTGGCCGTCCCTCTAAACTTTCAGCTCATACAAGGAGAAGACTGATCAGAGATGCAGCCAAGAGGCCCATGATCACTCTGGATGAACTGCAGAGATCTACAGCTGAGGTGGGAGACTCTGTCCATAGGACAACAATCAGTCGTATATTGCACAAATCTGGCCTTTATGAAAGAGTGGCAAGAAGAAAGCCATTTCTTAAAGATATCCATAAAAAGTGTTGTTTAAAGTTTACCACAAGCCACCTGGGAGACACAGCAAACATGTGGAAGAAGGTGCTCTGGTCAGATGAAACCAAAATTGAACTTTTTGGCAACAATGCAAAACGTTATGTTTGGCGTAAAAGCAACACAGCTGAACACACCATCCCCACGGTCAAACATGGTGGTGGCAGCATCATGGTTTGGGCCTGCTTTTCTTCAGCAGGGACAGGGAAGATGGTTAAAATTGATGGGAAGATGGATGGAGCCAAATACAGGACCATTTTGGAAGAAAACCTGATGGAGTCTGCAAAAGACCTGAGACTGGGACGGAGATTTGTCTTCCAACAAGACAATGATCCAAAACATAAAGCAAAATCTACAATGGAATGGTTCAAAAATAAACATATCCAGGTGTTAGAATGGCCAAGTCAAAGTCCAGACCTGAATCCAATCGAGAATCTGTGTAAATAACTGAAAACTGCTGTTCACAAATGCTCTCCATCCAACCTCACTGAGCTCGAGCTGTTTTGCAAGGAGGAATGGGAAAAAATTTCAGTCTCTCGATGTGCAAAACTGATAGAGACATACCCCAAGCGACTTACAGCTGTAATCGCAGCAAAAGGTGGCGCTACAAAGTATTAACTTAAGGGGGCTGAATAATTTTGCACGCCCAATTTTTCAGTTTTTGATTTGTTAAAAAAGTTTGAAATATCCAATAAATGTCGTTCCACTTCATGATTGTGTCCCACTTGTTGTTGATTCTTCACAAAAAAATACAGTTTTATATCTTTATGTTTGAAGCCTGAAATGTGGCAAAAGGTCGCAAAGTTCAAGGGGGCTGAATACTTTCGCAAGGCACTGTAAGTATGATTCTCAATCAGAGACAACTAATGACACCTGCCTCTGATTGAGAACCATACTAGGCCGAAAACATAGAAATGCCCCAAAACATAGAAAAACAAACACAGACTGCCCACCCAACTCACGGCCTGACCATACTAAATAAATACAAAACAACGGAAATAAAGGTCAGAACGTGACACCCATGATCATGACATTTGGGTGAAATGTTGTCTTTCTGCTGGGAACAATTTAATGCGGGATCAGGATTGAGACAACACAGCATCATTTTGATTAAATATTTAGAAAAACTGGGCCCTGGACTTTATTTGTCACGTGCGCCGAATACAACAGGTGTAAACCTTCCAGTGAAATGCTTACTTACAGGCTCTAACCAATGGTGCCAAAAAAGGTATGTGTGTGTGTGTGTGTGTGTGTGTGTGTGTAGGTAAGTTAAGAAATAAAATAACAGTAGAAAGACATTTGAAAAAAGAGTAGCAAGGCTATATACAGACACCTGTTAGTCAGGCTTATTGAGGTAGTATGTACATGTAGATATCGTTAGAGTGACTGTGCATATATGATGAACAGAGTAGCAGAAGCGTAAAAAGAGGGGTTGGCAGGTGGTGGGACACAATGCAGATAGCCCGGTTAGCCAATGTGCTGGAGCACTGGTTGATGGGGCCAATTTAGGTAGTATGTACATGAATGTATAGTTAAGTGACTAAGCATATAAGATAAACAGAGAGTAGCAGCAGCGTAAAAGAGGGGTTGGGGGGTAAAAACTGCAAATAGTCTGGGTAACCATTTGGTTACCTGTTCAGGAGTCTTATGGCTTGGGGGTAAAAACTGTTGAGAAGCCTTTTTGTCGTAGACTTGGCAGTCCGGTACCACTTGCCATGCAGTAGTAGAGAGAACAGTCTATGACTGGGGTGGCTGGGGTCTTTGACAATTTTTAGGGCCTTCCTCTGACACCGCCTGGTGTAGAGGTCCTGGATGGCAGGCAGCTTTGCCCCAGTGATGTACTGGGCCGTACGCACTACCCTCTGAAGTGCCTTGTGGTCGTAGGCCGAGCAGTTGCCGTACCAGGCAGTGATGCAACCGGTCAGGATGCTCTCGATGTTGCAGCTGTAGAACCTTTTGAGGATCTTAGGACTCATGCCAAATCTTTTTAGTTTCCTGAGGGGGAATAGGCTTTGTCGTGCCCTCTTCATGACTGTCTTGGTGTGTTTGGACCAATCTAGTTTGTTGTTGATGTGGACACCAAGCTCTCAACCTGCTCCACTACAGCCCCGTCGATGAGAATGGGGATGTGCTCGGTGCTCCTTTTCCTGTAGTCCACAATCATCTCCTTACGCTGAGCTGTAGTCAATGAACAGCATTCTCACATAGGTGTTCCATTTGTCCAGGTGGGAAAGGGCAGTGTGGAGTGCAATAGAGATGGCATCATCTGTGGATCTGTTTGGGCGGTATGCAAATTGGAGTGGGTCTAGGGTTTCTGGGATAATGGTGTTGATGTGAGCCATGACCAGCCTTTCAAAGCACTTCATGGCTACGGACGTGAGTGCTACGGGGGTGTAGTAATTTAGGCTGGTTGCCTTTGTGTTCTTGGGCACAGGGACTATGGTGGTCTGTTTGAAGCATGTTGGTATTACAGACTCAATTAGAGACATGTTGAAAATGTCAGTGAAGACACCTGCCAGTTGGTCAGCACATGCCCGGAGCACACGTCCTGGCAATCCGTCAGGCCCCGCAGCCTTGTGTATGTTGACCTGTTTAAAGGTCTTACTCACGTCGGCTACGGAGAGCGTGATCACACAGTCGTCTGGAACGGCTGATGCTCTCATGCATGCCTCAGTGTTGCTTGCCTCGAAGTGAGCATAGAAGTGATTTAGCTTGTCTGGTAGGCTCGTGTCACTGGGCAGCTCGCGGCTGTGCTTCCCTTTGTAGTCTGTAATAGTTTGCAAGCCCTGCGATGAGCGTCGGAGCCAGTGTAGTATGATTTAATCTTAGCCCTGTATTGACGCTTTGCCTGTTTGATGGTTCGTCACAGGGCATAGTGGGATTTCTTGTAAGCTTCCGGGTTAGAGTTCCGCTCCTTGAAAGCGGCAGCTCTACCCTTTAGCTCAGTGCGAATGTTGCCTGTAATCCATGGCTTCTGGTTGGGGTATGTACGTACAGTCACTGTGGGGACGAGGTCCTAAATGCACTTATTGATAAAGCCAGTGACTGATGTGGTGTATTCCTCAATGTCATCGGAAGAATCCCATAACATGTTCCAGTCTGTGATAGCAAAGCAGTCCTGTGGTTTAGCATCTGCTTCATCTACAAACAGGATCACATTAAATCCCCTTAAGATGTTTTTCTGAGCACTGCCTAGGGATATTCCTATCACATTGGCATGTTGCTATATTAAGGACAGGTCTCGGTCTGATTGAATGATGACATGAACACTAGGTAGCTACAACAAAAGCGTACAGTATTTTGAGCACTAGGTACAACTATGCGTACAACAAACATGTATTTTTAGGTTGTCAATTGGACTTGGTTAAAAACAGCTTGAGAATTATTATAAAAAGCAAATATCATCCATATTGTCAACTACATAATTGACAGCTGAATATCCCCAACCTGTCCCAGCAGCGTCGTTTATGGTGATTGTACCTGTGGGCATGAATATGTGTGTGTGAGTGTGAGTGTAAGTGTGTGTGAATGTATGGATAGAGACCTGTGAGTGTGCATAGAGTCAGTGCAGATAGACCATGGGTAAGGGTGGGCACTGGGCAGCCATTGATTGATTAGCTGTTCAGCAGTCTTATTGCTAGGAGATAAGCCTGTTGGTCTGAGACCCCATGTCTGGGGTGGCTAAACTCTTAGGCAATTTTATGGGCCTTGCTCAGACAATGCCTGGTATAATTTTTTATTTTTAAGAACAGGGATTGTGGGTTTATTGCCAATTATCAGCTATTATCAACTGTGACCCTGGAGCAACGAGGCTTCCGCTAGATAACACAGCCACAAAGTCAAAATATGTCTATATTGTAAAAAATAAGGAAAACAAAATGTGATTTTTTGTCTTAATTTAAGGTATGGTCAGGCATAGTGTTAGCAGTGTGGTTAAGGATAAGGTTAACGTTGATTTAAAATAAGATTTTAAGACCATACATTTTAGAAATGGGCAGGGTTTATGACTTAATTAATGACGACTGAGCAATGGGGTTTAAGTGCCTTGGTTAAGGGAACTTCAACAGAAATCTCACTTAGTCAACTTCGAACTAGCAATTATTCAGTTACGAGCCAGACGCACTAAATGCTACCTGCCACCACACAACACTGGTCAATCACACCTCCTTCTCCTTGTGCTATCGAGCAAGGACATTTACGTTTAGATTGTGACCAATATTATACGTTATTTCTCCTCGCCCATTGAAATGATTAGACCGTTTGGCTGTTGACGTTGCGTTAGCCAGCATACAACAGTTGTGATCCGGCCATTCACGATCCAAGCTCTCTGAAAACCATGCACATGACAACAGTATCATCTGGCGGTAGGCGCAAGTACTACAACGCATGTGAAAGGGGAAACCTGAGCATCTGCTGTTGTTGTCCCTGGTATCCAGGCAACCCTCCAGAATACTTTTTGACCCATATTGCAGGCTGTTGGTTGGTTTAGAAGGGTGTAGTGCGGAATTTGCTATATTTAGCTAGAGATACAATTAACCTGCATTTCTTTTAAGGTGGGTGACTATCTATGTTGCAGAATATAGCTAACGTCAGTTTGCAGGACATGTGCTCTGTAACCCATCTAGTTAGTTGGCTAACTTTAGCTTGCTGGGTAATCCTTACCACAGACCACATATAGCTCTTAGCTATTACCTACTGGAAAGACTGTCGGTGAGTGACCGTACACAGTGCAGCTACTGCAACAAATATAGCGATAAATAATATTTTAGCTGCTCCGATCTTGGTTATCAATATGGTTTTAGTGGGTTATTAGCCTAACTAGCTATCCATTTATTTCAATTGATTATGATTTTTTTATTTAGCTGTTTTCAGAGTAACTACATAGCTAGAAACTATCACCATGGATGGTTGTGGGGAAGGCAGCAGGACCAACAGACTGATGGTGGAAAAGCTATCCTTGTCCTGTGATAGACTGCTATCTCACCTACAGCTGGCCTGCTGTCCCTCTCACTGTGCCTCACCACTACAAGGCAAGGACCTGTTGATACACTGTCTCCTGGACACAGAGCTGAAGGTCAGTTACACCCCCCCCCCCACACACACACACACACACACCCTTACTCAAGGTCACATCAGGAGAAGATGGCATCTGATCTTGATATTATAAAAATACCTATATGCCCTCCTCAGTAGCTTCCCACTGTTAAATACAAGCTTCAGAACTTTGGCGACTACAGTGCATTCGGAAAGTATTCAGACAACTTGACTTTTTCCACATTTTGTTACGTTACTGCGTTATTTTAAAATGGATTAAATTATATTTTTTCCTCATCAATCTACACACAATACCCCATAATGATGATGCAAAAACAGGTTTTTAGAAATACCTTATTTACATATATATTCAGACATTTTGCTATGAGACTCAAAATTGAGCTCAGGTACATCCTGTTTCCATTGATCATCCTTGAGATGTTTCTACATCTTGATTGGAGTCCACCTGTGGTAAATTCAATTGATTGGAGATGATTTGGAAAGGCACACACCTGTCTATATAAGGTCCCACAGTTGACAGTGCATGTCAGAGCAAAAACCAAGCCATGAGGTCAAAGGAATTGTCCGTAGAGCGCCGAGACAGGATTGTGTTGAGGCACAGATCTGGGGAGGTGTACCAAAAAATATATGCAGCATTGAAGGTCCCTAAGAGCACAGTGGCCTCCATCAATCTTTAATGGAAGAAGTTTGGAACCACCAAGACTCTTCCTAGAGCTGGCCGCCCGGCCAAATTGAGCAATCGGGGGAGAAGGGCCTTGGTCAGGGAGGTGACCAAGAACCCGATGGTAACTTTGACAGAGCTCCAGAGGTCCTCTGTGGAGATGGGAGAACCTTCCAGAAGCACTCCACCAATCAGGCCTTTATTGTTGAGTGGCCAGATGGAAGCCACTCCTTAGTAAAAGGCACATGACAGCCTTCTTGGAGTTTGCCAAAAATCAAGGCTATGGGTGGCTACTTTGAAGAATCTCAAATATAAAATATATTTTGATTTGTTTAACACTTTTTTGGTTACTACATTATTCCATATTTGTTATTTCATAGTTTTAATATCTTCAGTATTATTGTACAATGTAGATAATAAAATAAAGAAAAACCCTAGAATGAGTAGGTGTGTCCAAACTTTTGACCGATACTGTATATGACGTAGTATGCCATTTTTGGGGCCCACTTTTTGCTCATGAGCGCTACTTTCAGAACTACTGGCTATAAATTATACAAAAGTACTGGAGAATTTCTTTAAAGTGTAAAGAAATCTGCCTGTTCAATCATTGCGTCACTTGGCTCCACCACACTCCAATGCATCTCCTCCCCTCTGCAGGCCCTGCGACTGACAGGTCACCATGGAGACATCTCTGCCATGGTGTTTGGGACAGGTAGAGACCCTCTCCTGCTCTGCTCTGCCTCTGCAGATTATGTCATAGTCTGGGACATCCGGCGCTGCTACAGGAGAACTAGGGAGGGTGAGGAGTTTTGCTTCATAGCTGTATGAACAGTAAGACAACAATACATTTAAATTCAGTGGCAACATTTTATATACTGGTAAGGCCTCATTTACTCACTCACTCAATTAATCAATTTACAATGCTATATAGTACAATTATTGAAATACTATTATTGAAATACTAAAAGCATGGATGTTTTCAGGGGTAGTTGCGTCTGGTACAGTTATTGGGACACTACTGGGCAAGGTAGTCCATCTGTCATTTTGTCCCTGTGATGAGCGAGTGGCTGCATGCTCAGGGGCGAAAGTATACATACTCAACTCCAATGTAAGTACAGCATGCTGAATGTGTACTCTACCCTCAAATTCATCCTTTATAACAAGTGTTTGTGTTATGTTTTTATAATTCTTGTAAGATGATGACAAATGAATGGACAATAAAGTTGGACAATAAAGTTATCTTATCTTCTATTGCATACACTGTTTGCTTGACCTCCAGATAGAGGATGTGCTGTCTGTTTGACTGACCTCCAGATAGAGGATGTGTTGTCTATTTGACTGACCTCCAGATAGAGGAAGTGTTGTCTGTGCTGGCTGGCCACCTGGGACCTTTGACAGCAGCTGAGTTCTGTCCATGGGACAAAGACATCCTGGTGTCCATATCAGAAGACCGCACGTTTAAGGTATAGTCAGGTTATTCACTAACCAGTGAAATCACTTGGCTTCAGTTGTTTTGCTTGAAGTCGTTTTTGCATCCCTTATCAAAGTGTACGCTACACTGTACAAATGAAATGACTAGCTACTAAGTCAGCTGTAGCTTGCATCATTTCACATGTGCGATCATCTGTTTATTGCTCCAAGAGAGACTGTTGTCATAGGAACAGGTTTTAAATGTTTACCTATTGATAATTTCTCTTTTCGAAAGGTTTGGGGATTAAAAATGGAACAGATTCTCTATCAGTCTGCTGTGTTGTCAGGTATGTGAACAGTGGATACACCAGTTTACGGTACATTTGGTTTGATATTTATTAAATAATAACTCTGTCCTCCAGCATCTCCACTACTCAGTATGTTGTTCTTGGAGAAGAGCAGGCAGCTTGTCACTGGTTCTGCTGATGGACAGGTTGGTCACTCTCACACTCACTGACTCACACACACACACACACACACACACACACACACACACACACACACACACAGTAAATCTGGGATTTCCCATTGTTTCCAGGTGTGGAGCTTCACTCTTCCTGAGGACCACAGATGTCATTTGGTGACCAAATTGGACCTTCACAAGGTGCAGCAACGACACCAAAGACACCTGGACACAGTGGTCCCACAGACTGGTGGTGTACTAGGTAAGAGGAGATAGTAAAGTAGTTATGGACATGATTTGTTTGTTTCCTGTGATGTGTTTTAGCCATATGCATGCTAGCCAAAGACACATTTTCATTTTCACATAACGTTTGAAACATGAACTTGAACTTATTTCCCACTTTTTCTCTCACATAATGAGTAAAATAAAATGTAAACTTGAAAGTATTTTTCCTAACACTAGATGGAATCAGAACACTGAGTTATGTTCTGTAGGAGGTTTGGGGTTATATAGTAATATGCAGTGTCTAACTGTCCATCCAATAACTCAATAGCATTTTTTTCTATATTTCGTAAAGACTCTATCATGGACACTCTTACTGACAGTTGTGGCTGCTTTGCGTGATATATTGTTGTCTCTACCTTGCCCTTTATGCTGTTGTCTGTGCTCCAATGTTGTTTGTACCATGTTTTGTGTTGCTACCATGCTGTGTTGTCATGTGTTGCTGCCATGCTATGTTGTTTTCTTAGATCTCTCTTTATGTAGTGTTGTCATGTGTTGCTGCCATGCTATGTTGTTTTCTTAGATCTCTCTTTATGTAGTGTTGTCTTGTCTCTCTCTTCATGATGTGTGTTTTGTCCTATATTTTTATTTTATTCGTTTTATTTTTAATTCCAGCCCCCCGTCCCCACAGGAGGCCTTTTGCATTTTGGTAGACCATCATTGTAAATAATAATTTGTTCTTAACTGACATGCCTAGTTAAATAAAGGTCAAATAAAATAATAAATGACCTCAAGCCACCTCTTGTGTTACATTCCAGGAATCACTCCAGACTCAGTGGAGACGGCAAAGCCAGTCCTCAGACTTTGTGCTTATCACAGGCTACCTGACATTGATCATGGGCAGCAGAGGTAAATGGGTTTCTCTCCAGGGTCCATGTGCTGTAGATAAAAGGGGTTAATGCAACACGTTTCCTAATTTATCACTTGACACATCACGTGTTTAACCCATTGTCACAGTCAATTTTAGCAGATGTTTGATGCCTTTGTAGTTTATATCAATGTTTCTAAACCTTTTTCGATTACTGTACCACCAAGTACATCTTGCTCTGCCCCGACTTCCCCTGAAATACCTCTCATGTGAAGTGCCCCCTCATCTGTAGCCATGAAATGCTTTGAAAGGCTGATCATATCTCACACCAACACCATTATCCCAGACACCCAGGACCCACTCCAATTCGCATTACGGCTCCAACAAATCCACTGATGACGCAATCTCTATTGCACGCCACAATGCCCTTTCTCACCTGGACAAAAATAACACCTACGTGAGAATGCTGTTCATTGACTACAGCTCAGCATTCAACACCATAGTGCAATCCAAGCTCATCACCAAGCTAAGTATGCTGGTACTGAACACCTCCCTCTGCAACTGGATTCTGGTGAGGGTAGGCAACAACACATCCGCTACGCGTGCTTAGTCCCCTCTTGTTATCCCTGTTCACCCACAACTGCGTGATCGCGCACAACTCCAACACCATCATTCATTTTGCAGATGACACAACAGTGATAGGACTGATCACCTACAATGATGAGACAGCCTACAGGGAGCAGGTCAGATACACTGCCAGGACAACAACCTCTTCCTCAACTTGAGCAAGACAAAGGAGCTGAACTACAGGAAACGTGAACTACAGGAAACAGTGGGCGCCACCATCCACATCGACAGGGCTGTAGTGGAGCAGGTCACTAACAACCTATTGTGGTCCACACACACCAACACAGTTGTGAAGAGGGCACGACAACATCTCTTCCCCATCAGGAGGCTAAAAAGATTTGGCATGGGCCCTTAGATTCTCAAAACATTCTACAGCTGCACCATTGAGAGCATCTTGATTGGCTGCATCACCGCTTGGTATGGCATCTGATCGCAGGGCTCTACATAGGGTAATGCGTACAGTGCAGTACATCACTGGGTCTATACCAGGCGGTGTCAGACGAAGGCCCTAAACATTGTCAGTAACCCAAGTCATAGCCTGTTCTCTCTGCTACCGCAAGGCAAGTCTGGAACCAACAGGACCCTGAACAGCTTCTAACCTCAAGCCATAAGACTGCTAAATAGTTAGTTAAATAGTTAACCAATAACTACCTGGACCATCTGCAATGACCATTGACTCTTTTGTCTCATCACATACGCTGCTGTTACTGTTTATTATCTATCCTGTTGCGTAGTGACTTTATCCCTACAAGTATGCTACAGTACCAGTCAAAAGTTTGGACACACCTACTCATTCAAGGGTTTTTCTTTATTTGTACTATTTTCTACATTGTAGAATAATAGTGAAGACATCAACACTATGAAATAGCACATGGAATCATGTAGTAACCAAAAAAGTGTTAAATAAATCAAAATAATATATATTTTATATTTGAGATTCTTCAAAGTAGCCACCCTTTGTTTGCCTTGATGACAGCTTTGCACATTCTTGTCATTCTCTCAACCAGCTTCATGAGTTAGTCCCTGGGAATGCATTTCAATTAACAGGTGTGCCTTGTTAAAAGTACATTTGAGAATGTCTTTCCTTCTTAATGTGTTTGAGCCAATCAGTTGTTTTGTGGCAAGGTAGGGGTGGTATACAGAAGAAAGCCCTATTTAGTAAAATACCAAGTCCATATTATGGCAAGAACAGCTCAAATAAGCAAAGAGAAATGACAGTCAATCCGGAAAAGTTCAAGAACTTTTAACATTTCTTCAGGTGCAGTCGCAAAACCCATCAAGCGCTATGATGAAACTGGCTCTCATGAGGACCGCCACAGGAATGGAAGACCCAGAGTTACCTCTACTGTAGAGGATATGTTCATTAGAGTAACCAGCCTCAAAAATTGCAGCCCAAATAAATGCTTCACAGAGTTCAAGTAACAGACACATCTCAACATCAACTGTTCAGAGGAGACTGTGTGAATCAGGCCTTCATGGTCGAATTGCTGCAAAGAAACCACTACTAAAGGACACCAATAAGAATAGACTTGCTTGGGCCAAGAAACATGAGCAATGGACATTAGACTGGTGAAAATCTGTCCTTTGGTCTAATGAGTCCAATTTTTTTATTTTTGGTTCCAACTGCTGTGTCTTTGTGAGACACAGAGTAGGTGAACGGATGATCTCCGCATGTGTGGTTCCCACCATGAAGCAGGAGGAAGTGTGATTGTGTGGGGGTGCTTTGCTGGTGACACTGTCTGTGATTTATTTTGATTTCAAGGCACACTTAACCAGCATGGCTACCACAGCATTCTGTAGATATGCCATCCCATCTCATCTGGTTTGCGCTTAGTGGGACTATCATTTGTTTTTCAACAGAACAATGACCCAATACACACCTCCAGGCTTTGTAAGGGCTATTTGAATGAGTAGGTGTGTGTCCAAACTTTTGACTGGTACTGTACATATCTACCAAATTACCTTGTACCCCTGCACAATGAATCGGTTCTGGTATCTCGTGTGTATATATCATTACTCATTGTGTATTTATTCTTTGTGTTATTATTTTTCTATAACTTCTCTTTTTCCCTCTTTGCATTGTTGGGAATAGCCCATAAGCATTTCACTGTTAGTCTACACCTGTTGTTTACGAAGCATGTGACAAATATTTGATTTGATTTGATTAGACTTTACCAGTAGGCCTATGGTCTAAGGATTCTTTTCAAGTACCCCTGTGGATAGGCCAAGTACTCCTGGTTGGGAACCACTGGTCTTTATTACAGTCTACTAGGCCTGTTTCCCCAGGTCATGTAGAGAGTGCTTGATTCGTCATTATTTCCACAGACCAGGAGTTTTGAGTGATCCAGGAACATATGATATCATAAATGTAAATATATAACATCACCATTTACATTTCTCCAGCCTTGCAGGTGTTCACGTCTTTATTGGTAGTGACTAACAGGGTATGTTGGGGTGTCAGAGTGGTGTTTCCACAGCGATAGCAGGACACTTCCTATTAAAGGCTAGTTAAAGTGCCGTTAACAGTCTCAGGCTGTCCAATCAGCACTTGTTGCCATGGTGAAGTACTGTAGACACTATGCAAAGCCTGGGATGCACAAAGGGGTGCACGTGCAGCTGTAGGCCATAGGGTGACTGGGTGATTAGTATAGAATGGTCAGGACTCTCAGGGCACAAGACTCTGACTTTGATATGTCCATCACAAGGAGTCTTAGAGTAGGCATTAAAGCTATGCAGTGTGTCACAACAGAAGCCGGGTCCCAGATTGGTTTGTGCTATATAGCCAACTCATGTCAGTATACATAACCATCTGTACAGCTAACTCATGAAGGCATGACAGTGACCATACGAGGTGACAATCTGAGACCAGGCTACCATATCAGTATATACAAAATAAATGTTTTAGCAGTTATAGAGACACAACTTGTGTCACAGACTTATAGGCCTAGTCAATCATGGTTTGTTCTTTCCTACTACAGTACAAGTTTATTTGTCAAGTCGAGACAAGGCATGGATTTCACTACTTAAACTAAACAGTGGACAATGTTGGACACGATCGTTGTTGGTTGAAGAGCCTCCTCTCCCTCTTCCTGTCTCCTCTCCTCTGCCACCCTGTCTTATTTATTCTACAGCGTGAGATGGCTATAGTTCCCTGGTTTCTACCTTATGATGTACATACAGTACCTTTGGAAAATATTCAGACCCCTTGACTTTTTCCACATTTTGTAACGTTACAGCCTTATTATAAAATGTATTACGTTTTTTTCCCCTCATCACTCTACACACAATACCCCATAATGACAAAGCAAAAACATATTTTTATACATTTGTGCAAATTTTTTACAAATAAAAAACAGAAATATCACATTTACGTAAGTATTCAGAACTTTTACCCAGTACTTTGTTGAAGCACTTTTAGCAGCGATTACAGCATCAGAGTTTTCCCCCATTTTTCTCTGCAGATCCTCTCAAGCTCTGTCAGGTTGGATGGGGAGCGTTGCTGCACTGCTATTTTCAGGTTTTATCGACCCAGAGAATTTTGTTTCTCATGGTCTGAGAGTCTTAAGGTGTCTTTTGGCAAACTCCAAGCGGGTTGTCATGTGCCTTTTACTGAGGAGTGGCTTCTGTCTGGCCACTCTACTATAAAGGCCTGGTTGTTGGAGTGTTGCAGAGATGGTTGTCCTTCTGTCCTTCTGTAAGGAACTTTGGAGCTCTGTCAGAGTGACCATCGGGTTCTTGGTCACCTCCTTGAACAAGGCCCTTCTCCCCCGATTGCTCAGTTTGGACTGGGCGGCTAGCTCTAGGAAGAGTCTTGGTGGTTCCAGACTTCTTCCATTTAAGAATGATGGAGGCCACTGTGTTTTTGGGGATCTTCTATGCTGCAGACATTTTTTGGTAGCCTTCCCCAAATCGGTGCCTCGACACAATCCTGTCTCGGAGCTATACGGACAATCCCCTTGGCCTCATGGCTTGGCTTTTGCTCTGACATGCACTGTCAACTATGGGACCTTATATAGACAGGTGTGTGCCTTTCCAAATCATGTCCAATCAATTGAATTTACCACAGGTGGACTCCAATAATGTTGTAGAAACATCTCAAGGATGATTAATGGAAACAGGATGAACTTGAGCTCAATTTCGAGTCTCATAGCAAAATGTCTAAATACGTATGTAAATATGGTATTTCTGTTTTTTATATTTTATACATAAACTGTTTTCGTTTCATTATTATGAGGTATTGTGTGTAGATTGCTGACTTTTTCATTTATTTAATCCATTTTAGAATAAGGCAGTAACGTAACAAAATGTGGAAAAAGTCAAGGGGTCTGAATACTTTCCGAAGGCTCTGTATGCAGTATTAAACCAGGGGAAAATTCAGCCTTGGCTTGGATCAAACACAATGCTCCCAGTTGGTTGTGTGTGTGTGTTCCTTGCCATCTCACCAGTTGCCGGCCACACTGTCTTTCTTTAGTGTGGGGTTACATTGTCATCTCCTCTTTAGTGTGGGGTTACATTATATTGTCCTCTTTAGTGTGGGGTTACATTGTATTGTCCTCTGTAGTGTGGGGTGACATTGTATTGTCCTCTGTAGTGCGGGGTGACATTGTCATCTCCTCTTTAGTGTGGGGTGACATTGTCCTCTCTTTAGTGTGGGGTGACATTGTATTGTCCTCTCCTCTTTAGTGTGGGGTGACATTGTATTGTCCTCTGTAGTGCGGGGTGACATTGTCATCTCCTCTTTAGTGTGGGGTTACATTGTCATCTCCTCTTTAGTGTGGGGTGACATTGTATTGTCCTCTGTAGTGCGGGGTTACAGTATCTCCTCTTTAGTGTGGGGTTACATTGTCATCTCCTCTTTAGTGTGGGGTTACATTGTATTGTCCTCTGTAGTGCGGGGTTACAGTATCTCCTCTTTAGTGTGGGGTTACATTGTCATCTCCTCTTTAGTGTGGGGTTACATTGTCTTCTCCTCTTTAGTGTGGGGTTACATTGTGTTGTCATTTTTAGTGTAGCGTTACATTGTCTTCTCCTCTTTAGTGTAGGGTGACATTGTATTGTCCTCTGTAGTGCGGGGTTACATTGTCATCTCTTTAGTGGGGGGTTACATTGTCATCTCTTTAGTGTGGGGTTACATTGTCATCTCTTTAGTGTGGGGTTACATTGTCATCTCTTTAGTGTGGGGTTACATTGTCTTCTCCTCTTTAGTGCGGGGTTACAGTATCTCCTCTTTAGTGTGGGGTTACATTGTCATCTCCTCTTTAGTGTGAGGTTACATTGTCATCTCCTCTTTAGTGTGGGGTTACATTGTCTTCTCCTCTTTAGTGTGGGGTTACATTGTCTTCTCCTCTTTAGTGTGGGGTTACATTGTCATCTCCTCTTTAGTGTGAGGTTACATTGTCATCTCCTCTTTAGTGTGAGGTTACATTGTCATCTCCTCTTTAGTGTGAGGTTACATTGTCATCTCCTCTTTAGTGCGGGGTTACAGTATCTCCTCTTTAGTGTGGGGTTACATTGTCATCTCCTCTTTAGTGTGAGGTTACATTGTCATCTCCTCTTTAGTGTGAGGTTACATTGTCATCTCTTTAGTGTGGGGTTACATTGTCTTCTCCTCTTTAGTGTGGGGTTACATTGTCTTCTCCTCTTTAGTGTGGGGGTTACATTGAAGAGAAGACAATCTACTGAATCAAAGGCCCTTTGATGGAATAATGTGTAACAGCGTTTTCCACATGGTTCTCTTCCTGTGCCCCTCTGCTGTGTGTGTGTATAAGTGTTTTTCCATATGGCATAAGGTTCTCTCCCTATGCCACCTGTATTGATAACAGCTGGGTGTGGATGGGAAGCTCTGATGGCCTCTACCTGGTTGACCTGGGCACCTCTGAGCTCCACATGACACTACTTTTCAGAGGTATGCTACTGCCCTCTGTGTGTGTGTATTTCTGTGTGTGTGTGAGAGAGAATGAATGATGTGTCGATCTTGTGGGGAAAGGGGAAGAACAGCTTGGAAGATGAATAAGAATAACACCATGTACTGTATACTGTACATCAGTTATGTCAGTATTTGTATTTATTATGGGATCCAGTATAGTGTGTCTCACTGACATATGTCCATGTGTATGATAGGTGTGTGTGTGTCTCACTGACATATGCCCATGTGTAGGATAGGTGTGTGTGTGTGTGTCTCACTGACATATGCCCATGTGTATGATAGGTGTGTGTGTGTGTGTGTCTCACCGACATAGACCATGTGTATGATAAGAGTTAGTGGAGATGTGTGTGTGTGTTTCACCGACATATGCCCATGTGTATGATAAGAGTTAGTGGAGATAGGTGTGTGTGTTTGCCTCACCTACATAGACCATGGTGTCAGATAAGTCCCTGAGATCAATGGTTTTACCCTTCAGCAGACATTTGTATTCCACCCTTATTATTTGTTAGCTATTATCCCACTCTGTCTCTCTTACAGACTACCCCAACTTGAGCATCACCATGGCTGGATCATGGGCCATGTCCCAAGGACTGGATAACAGTGTGAGTAAATCACTATTAGACCTGCTTCACTATTGTTTCACTTCACTGAATAGGAATTTAGGACAAAAGCAAGATGGAGGGGGAGGCAGACAGACACGGGTGTAATTCCCTGAAATTAGGCCTACCTTGCACTGTAACACATAATTGCCTCTCATTCATAACAGAAAAACTCACTTTCCTCCTGGATGCAAACCACAGGCAACCCTTGTAAAGCCTTTACATCTCCCATAGTCCTAGTCTCGTGAAACCATAAACTGCTAATTGCATAGTTACACTGAACCTACAGTATTTTTTATATGTGAAGTCTCTAAGACGCTCAAAATTAAGTATAGGGAACAAAAGTTTGAAAACAAGTGTATTTTTAAGAAATCATTTTTTGTATGGAGTAAAATGTCAGTTGTAAAAAAATCTATATTATTAAAAATGAGCAGCTTCCAATAGGTGTGGAAAATACTCAGAGGTATGGAAAGTGGACAGAATGGTGGAGAAATACAACACACAGGTCCTCTCAGAGCTAGATAAGATAGTGAGTAGTGTGTCTCACACAGCTCTGTCCTCTACATAAAAAAAATCAGTTATGACCCAGATGCAGACAACATCAATTAACAATGGTTTAATTGTATTTATTTTAATAACCTTTATTTAACTAGGCAAGTCAGTTAAGAACACATTTTTATTTACAATGACGGCCTAGGAACAGTGGGTTAACTGCCTTGCTCAGGGGCAGAATGGCAGATTTTTACCTTGTCAGCTCGGGGATTCAATCTATAAACTTTTCGGTTACTGGCCCAACGCTCTAACCACTAGGCTTCCTGACGCCCAAATAATCCAACAGGGGCAGGCAATAGATAATCCAACAGGGACAGGCCATAGACAGGTCAAGGCAGGCAGGGGCAACGGTAGCAGACGGCAGGCAGGGTCAGGGTAGGCAGAGGTCAATAATCCAGAGTTGGGGCAAAGGTACAGGTCGGCAGGCAGGCTCAGGATCAGGGGCATGCAGAGTGGCCAGACAGGCAGGGTCAGGGGCAGGCAGAGTGGCCAGGCAGGCTCAGGATCAGGGGCAGGCAGAGTGGCCAGACAGGCAGGGTCAGGGGCAGGCAGAGTGGCCAGGCAGGCAGGGTCAGGGGCAGGCAGAGTGGCCAGGCAGGCAGGGTCAGGGGCAGGCAGATTGGCCAGGCAGGCAGAGTCAGGGGCAAGCAGAGTGGCCAGGCAGGCAGAGTCAGGGGCAAGCAGAGTGGCCAGGCAGGCAGGGTCAGGGGCAGGCAGATTGGTCAAAACCAGGAGGGAGAGAAAAAGAGAGACTGGGAAAAGCAGGACACAAAAACGCTGGTTGACAAACAAGACGAACTGGCAACAAACAAACAGAGAACACCGGTATAAATACACAGGAGATAATGGGGAACATGGACGACACCTGGAAGGGGGTGGAGACAATCACAAAGACAGGTGAAACAGATCAGGGTGTGACAAAAAGATTGTCGCCTCTATAGTGTGGATCCCTGGCTATACATCCCTGACTTGTTTGGAAATGTCCCTTCTCTTACCACTTTGACTTGATTTACTACATAAATAGTAGGGATGTGACAAATGGAAATGTTTTCTTAACGTTTAAACTGCAGTTATTTTTTAAATCTGTTTTCCGTTAAAGCGATAAGAAAAATGTATAAAATGTGAATTCACAATACAGTTGCGTCGATGCCAGCAACAGTTTAGGTCTCACGGTACGTCCCTTTCAGATGGTTAAACATTGCACCTGTACTACCATTACTGTACCTAAATTCCACTTCACAAAGTTTGCATTTCCTTTTCATTTAACTTCTTAAAGTATTGCCATACAGCACCCCGCTCCTGTCGCTTGCCTTTCTCTGTAATCTTTTTCCAACTGTTAACGACGACGATGTAGTGGTGAAGAATTGATTCCTTAACTCAACTTAAAAATGCGGAATCTTAAGAGAATATTGACACTCAGAAATGGGAGTCAACTCTGGTGTTGACTCCCATTCCCGAGTGTCAATATTCTCTTAAGATTCAGTAGTTTTGGAATGGAGGATACTGATCAGTTGCCGCACTTCTGAGAACACAAACACTAATCTTTTTTTGAGAGCTAGCGAGGGATGGAAAAAGAGGGAGAGGCACAGTATAGGCAGGTCGGTCACCTGGCAGAGATAGTCAGAACTGTCCGCTAGGCCTTTCTATCTGCAATCAAATGCCGTATCTCGCAATTTCTTGCCATTCAATGTCTCACAACTTCAGTAAAGCAGGACCTATCATCAATGAATAAGCTAGGATACTGAGATGAGCGCGATGCAACACTTCGGTCACACACAGTAACTTGCAAACTATTATGGACTACAAAGGGAAGCACAGACGCGAGCTGCCCAGTGACACGAGTTTACCAGACGAGCTAAATAACTTCTATGTTTGCTTCGAAGCAAGCAACACTGAAGCGTGCGTGAGAGCAACAGCTGTTCCGGACGACTGTGTGATTACGCCCTCCATAGCCGATGTGAGTAAGACCTTTAAACAGGTCAACATTCACAAGGCCACAGGGCCAGATGGATTACCAGGATGTTTACTCCGAGCATGCGCTGACCAGTTGGCAAGTGTCTTCACTGACATTTTCAACCTGTCCCTGACCAAGTCTGTAATAACAACATGTTTCAAGCAGACCACCATAGTCCATGTGCCCAAGAACACCAAGGTAACCTGCCTAAATGACTACCGATCCGTAGCACTCACTTCTGTAGCCATGAAGTGCTTTGAAAGGCTGGTCATGGCTCACATCAACACCATTATCCCAGAAACCCTAGACCAACTCCAATTTGCATACTGCCCCAACAGATCCACAGATGATCTGTTGCCCTTTCCCACCGTGACAAAAGGATCACCTATGTGAGAATTCTATTTAAAAAAAAGAAGAAAGTATTTCACCTTTTATTTAACCAGGTAGGCTAGTTGAGAACAAGTTCTCATTTACAACTGCGACCTGGCCAAGATAAAGCAAAGCAGTGCGACACAAACAACAACACAGAGTTACACATGGAATAAACAAACATACAGTCAATAATACAATAGAGTGTGTGCAAATGAGGTAGGATAAGGGGGTGGGGCAATAAATAGGCCATAGTGGCGAAATTATTACAGTATGGCAAATTAAACACTGGGTTGATAAATGTGCAAAAGATGAGTGTGCAAGTCGCAATACTGGGGTGCAAAGGAGCAAAATAAATAACAATATGGTGATGAGGTAGTTGGATGGGCTATTTACAGATGGGCTATGTACAGGTGCAGTGATCTATGAGCTGCTCTGACAGCTGGTGCTTAAAGTTAGTGACGGAGATATGAGTCTCCAGCTTCAGTGATTTTTGCAGTTCGTTCCAGTCATTGGCAGCGGAGAACTGCAAGGAATGGCGGCCGAAGAAGGAATTGGCTTTGGGGATGACCAGTGAAATATACCTGCTGGGGCGTGTGCTACATGTGGGTGCTACTATGGTGATCAGTAAGCTGAGATAAGGCTGGGCTTTACCTAGCAACGACTTATAGATGACCTGGAGCCAGTGGGTTTGGCAACGGATATGAAGCGAGGGCCAGCCAACGAGAGCATACAGGTCGCAGTGGTGGGTAGTATATGGGGCTTTGGTGACAAAACGGATGGCACTGTGATAGACTGCATCCAATTTGCTGAGTAGAGTGTTGGAGGCTATTTTGTAAATGACATCGCCGAAGTCAAGGGTTCGGTAGGACAGTCAGATTTGCTAGGGTATGATTGGCAGCATGAGTGAAGGATGCTTTGTTGCGAAATAGGAAGCCGGTTCTAGATTTAATTTTGGACGGGAGATGCTTAATGCTATTCATTGACTACAGCTCAGCGTTCAACACCATAGTGCCCTCAAAGCTCATCACTAAGCTAAGGATCCTGGGACTAAACACCTCCCTCTGCAACTGGATCCTGGACTTCCTGATGGGCCGCCCCCAGGTGGTAAGTGTAGGTAACAACACATCTGCCACTGATCCTCAACACAGGGGCCCCTCAGGGGTGTGTGCTCAGTACCCTCCTGTATTCCCTGTTCATCCATGATTGCATGGCCAAGCACAACTGCAGACTTAATGATGGTGTTGGAGAGGACACAACAGCCTGATCACAGACAACAATGAGACAGCCAATAGGGAGTTCAGATACCTGACTGTGTTGCCAGGATAACAACCTCTCCCTCAACGTGATCAAGACAACGGAGATGATTGTGGACTACAGAAAAAGGAGTTCTGAGCACACCCCCATTCTCATTGACGGGGCTGTTGTGGAGCAGGTTGAGAGCTTCAAGTTTCTTGGTGTCCACATCACCAATAAGCTATCATGGTCCAAGCACACCAAGACAGTCGTGAAGAGGGCACGACAACTCCCATTCCCCCTCAGGAGACTGAAAAGATTTGGCATGGGTCCTCAGATCCTCAAAAAGTTCCACAACTGCACCATCGAGAGCATCCTGACTGGTTACATCACCGCCTGGTATGGCAACTGCTCGGCCTCCGATCGCAAGGCACTACAGAGGGTAGTATGTACGGCCCAGTACATCACTGGGAACAAGCTTCCTGCCATCCAGGACCTTTATACCAGGCGGTGTTAGAGGTTGGCCCAAAAAATGCCAAGGGCTCCAGCCACCCCAGTCATAGACTGTTCTCTCTGCTACCGCACGGCAAGCGGTACCGGAGCGCCAAGTCTAGGTCAAAAAGGCTTCTTAACAGGTTCTACCCCCAAGCCATAAGACTCTGGAACAGTTATTCAAATGGCTACCCTGACTATTTGCATTGTCCCACCCCAACCCCCATTTTTACACTGCAACTACTCTCTGTTTATTTTCCATGCATAGTCACTTTACCTACATGTACATATTACCTAAATTACCTAGACTAACCGGTGCCCCCACACGTTGACTCTGTACCAGAACCTACTGTATATAGCCTCACTGCTGTTATTTTATTGTTGCTCCTTAATTATTTATACATTTTTATTTTTTTCTTAAATCTGCATTGTTGGTTAAGGGCTTGCTTGTAAGTAAGCATTTCACTGTAATTCCTGTTGTATTCGGCGCATGAGACAAATAACATTTGATTTTTATCTGCGCATGTGCATGGGGCTCGCTTCGTGCTTCAACGCTCTTAGTTGTTGTGGAAATTGACCCACTATGCTGTTTACTTTCTGCATCTACATTGATTTTTCTTAACGTTAACACGGAACCCAAACCGCCTGCCGCGTGCTCCATCGTACATTAATTATTTTTTTACCCCCACACCAAACACGATCACGACACGCAGGTCAAAATATCAAAACAAACTCTGAACCAATGACTTTGGGGACAGGTCGAAAAGCATGGAACATTTATGGCAATTTAGCTAGATAGCTTGCACTTGCTAGCTAATTTGTCCTATTTAGCTAGCTTGCTGTTGCTAGCTAATTTGTCCTGGAATATAAACATTGAGTTGTTATTTTACCTGAAATGCACAAGGTCCTCTAGTCCGAAAATTAATCCACACATAAAACGGTCAACCGAATCGTTTCTTGCCATCTCTTTTTTTATTTTACCCCTTTTTCTCCCCAATTTCATGGTATCCAATTGTTGTAGTAGTTACTATCTTGTCTCATCGCTACAACTCCCGTACGGGCTCGGGAGAGACGAAGGTTGAAAGTCATGCGTCCTCCGATACACAACCCAACCAAGCCGCACTGCTTCTTAACACAGCACGCATCCAACCCGGAAGCTAGCCACACCAATGCGCCGGAGGAAACACTGTGCACCTGGCCACCTTGGTTAGCGCACACTGCGCCCAGCCCACCACAGGAGTCGCTGGTGCGCGATGAGACAAGGACACCCCTACCGACCAAGCCCTCCCTAACCCGGGCGACGCTAGGCCAATTGTGCGTCGCCCCACGGTCGTGGCCGGTTACGACAGAGCCTGGGCGCGAACCCAGGAACTCTGATGGCACAGCTGGCGCTGCAGTACAGCGCCCTTAACCACTGCACCACCCGGTAGGCCTGTTCTTGCCATCTCTCCTCCTAGGTTTTTTCTTCTCTTGACTTAATATTGCGATTGGCAACTTTCATAAATTAGGTGCATTACCGCCACTAACCTCGTTCGTCTTTCACTCCCCCACGTGGGTATAACCAATGAGGAGATGGCACGTGGGTACCTGCTTCTATAAACCAATGAAGAGATGGGAGAGGCAGGACTTGCAGCGCGATCTGCGTCACAAATAGAACTGACTTCTATTTTAGCCCTTACTAACGCAGACGCGCAGTGGGTGCGATAATTGAATAATATAGATTTCTAAATGTATTTTGCAACACGAGTGGTGTAGTCAGCCTGTTAATGTTAAGGATCCCAATTTCGTTTAAGTGTTTAAACGTTCACACCACTAATATATAGTACTTCTCATACAGTACATTTGTCAATGACCTATGCTCCTCACAGAGTAAAAGGGTTCAGTCACAGTACAGTACTCACATAATTTCATTTCTCTCTCCCCCTCCTCCAGATGATCTTTGTGGTGACCTCTCTATTTGAGGCCCTGGTGTCTGTATTGGAGGTGAGACTGCTGGGGTCAGGGTCCGTGGACAACCTCTGCCAGCACCTGGAGAGGCTCTCCGTCATGCCCAGGTTTGTATTTGTTTGTGTGTACTTCTGTTACCTTCTGGGGAAGACCCTGTTTTGGGTGGAGGCTATATCTGTATAGTGGACACAGGGTTCGCACTAGGTGCGTGAGGTGCTTAAAGTACTTGAATTTGGCACTCTGAAATTCAAGTACTGGCTACCTTGAAAATCAGAAATGACCTCAAGCCGATACTTAAAATGTACTTGAATTAAAATGAGAGTAGAACAGAAAATGATCAAATATATTACAAAAATATTACAAAAATGTATTGTTCTTGCTAATTAGTTTCCAGGCAGACTACCGAGTTTTACAGAACTGACTGATTAGGCGCCAAACGTCACATCTATAGCGTCCCCCAAACAAAAAAAACCTGACTCTCGGAGAATGAGTGTACAACTGGTAAATAGTTGCTGATATTTCAGTCAGATGTCTAGCTAGCCAGGTAGCTCAAGGTTATTAACCAGGTAGCTAGCTTTAACTAGCTGGCTAGAAGGATGAAGTTAGAAGCTAACATAGAACGGAGCCTGACCTTAGCAGCGGAAGTTGACTGAAATTAAGTTAGCTATAATCAAAAGATGGGCTACTATAAGTTCTCCAAACAAAATACATTTTCTTTACTGAGAGTAGTGAGATAGACAGTGATGAGTCAGGCTGCAATGAAGGAGGCAAAGGAGATGCACAGAGAGAGGAAGCATTGAAGCAAGCAGGGAGAGAGGTTACTAGTACAGTGGTTCCCAAACTTGGGGTCCTTGACCCATGTGGGGTCCCCTAAAATTTAAATAGGGTCTCATGAGAGCATTTTTGTTATCAAATACATAAATAACTTGTTTCTCTTCATATGGGTATAGAATGCAACATTTTAACTAACTAAGTGCCTTTTAATGTCAGAATTCACTTTTGTGTCATAATGTGTTGGGACAGCCTGTGGGACCAACAATTTAGTAAAATATAAAGACAATGTAATATTATTATCATGTACACTGAACAAAAATATAAACGCATCATGCAACAATTTCAAAGATTTTACTGAGTTACAGTTCATATGAGGAAATCAGTCAACATCATCAGTACTGACGTGCCGCTCATGTATGTAGTAAATAAGTAGTGGAACACGTATTATTGAGTAGAACTTGTAAGGTAGTGATGAATAGTACGTTTTTTTTTTCTCATGAGGTTGTGGCGATATACTGGCACCCGGAGCTGACTACAATGGCATAATAGGAACTATTGCAAATTGATGGTCCTTGAAAATAAATATTAGTGCTTGAAAAAGTACTTGGAAGTCCTTGAATTTGACTTGCCACTGTCTGTACGAACCCTGTGAACATCTCTAACAAATGAGAGTCTCTGTGCAACAAAGACCGTGTAATCTGTAATGAATAAAGTGTGAACTGTAAAGAATGTCTGAGCTCATGTTTGGCCAAGACTTTACAAAGAGAAATACGTAGTTGGACACTGTTGCACTGATGCCATACAATTAACAACCAAAGTTTTGACAGCAAACTGTCTTCAGCTTGACCTTATAGCACTGTGAAAAAAATATGAACATTTCACACTTATGTAACCATGGCATGTATGGATGGTTTTGCAGGGTTAAACAGAAAGTTATACGGTTGGGCCCTGTACGCACATTGGTTCAAACCAATAACTTACATGCATGTGTATCTATGGTGGTTCAAACCCTATTCACTAAACCGGTTGCTGCTTGAGGTGTGTTGGCACCATTAGCTCAGTGTAATTGGACACGATTACTCATAAAAGTGTAGCAGGATAGAGAAACAGCACTGAGGATCGTTCTCCCTCTCACGCAGATGCATGCCAGGGCAACCGACTGGCACGCATTGTGTGAGTACGTGGGTAGGGGTACTTTACTTTACAGGGTCTCTCCATTGCCATCGTGTGTGTGTGTTCCTCTAATGCAGACGCATGCCAGGGCACCCAACTGGTACCACCCAGCCTGTGTGTGTGTTCCGGTACTTTACTTTACAGCTGACTGTGTGCCCCCCTATGCTCAACCTCCATCCCCTCCTGGTCTCTCTGCTATTACCATCTTAAAAACCTATTCTGAACCTTTTATACTGTGCAGTTTTGTGATGATTCAACAGTATCATACTGCTGAGAAAGTGGGTGGTGGGGGTTATTCATCCATAACCATCCATTGGAAAATGCAACACACACACACAGCTTTTTTATTTCCAGTAGCCAAGGAGCAATTTCGTTTTTTCCCTCTTCCTCTTTTTAGTGCCCCTCTGATGCCTGAATCTCCTCTCAACGCTGAGTTGAAAAAGAAGGGTCCTAAACCTCCCACAAAAACAGGTCAGCAGCAAGTATCAAACCCCCCCCCCCCACACACACACACACACACACACAAACACTGGGCTTGCCCCTTCACACATAAACACACTAATGCACACAACCACATGTTATAGCCCACACAGTGTTACCCAAGAACCACTGTTGAATGAATTTGAGTTTGTGGTTCGGTATGGGTCAGAGTGTAGTGCTAGCAACAGCAGGGTTTGTGGGTTAGGTTTCCATTGGGGTCACATATACTAAAATACATGTGTAAAATATGCACTCACTTGGATAAAAGTGTCTACTAAATGGCATATAACAGTATTACTGTAGACATATATATATATTATTAAAAGGATTTACCGGTCCGTGGTTTTCTTTTATGATTGGCATGTCCACTGCTTAGTTTGGCTACAGGTCACCTCCCTTAAACTATATCATGTTCCATAGTGGGATTCTACATCTATTATTACTAGAGATACTGTAACTTCTTCCCCTGGCTAATTGCAGCCGCATAGACTAGAGCTACTGATCATCATTATCTGAAAATATAGAGGGCAGGATGGAATTATTACATTATCTACCTCTGCATAACAGATGGGATGGTCAAACTTCTGGACAGACATGTTTTCTACCTCTGCATATCAGTGGATACCCATGAGACATACATTATTAGATTCCTCTCAGTTCCTGTGTATTGCACATACAGAGTTTGCCTGACGACTCATCCTGAATTTAATTCCACTGCTCTGTTGGTTGCTCCACAGAAGAAACGTTAGTGGAAGTGGTGTTTGGCTGGAGCAATGTGGATGGGTCGTCAGGCTAATACAGAATTGTACAAAAAGGAATATATGTTGTGTGTTCACTGAAAGTATACTACCAGTGATGTAGATGCATTATTTAAGAAAAACTTTGATCTCAGTTCCTCAGATTGCACAAACAGAGTTGACTTCATTGATACCATTATCACTTATTATAGATGAGCTTTTAACTTTGTACGACTCAGTTGGTAGAGCATGGCACTTCCACTTCCAGGGTTGTGGGTTCGATTCCCAGGGTCACCCTGTAAGGTTCTGCTTTTCTTTTCTTAGTCAACCTTGTGTTTATTTTCTTTGTGTTCTTGAACGTAGCCCTGTTTCTTTGTGTTCTGGAGCATAGCCCTGTCTTTCATTTTTGATACCGCCCTGACTGCGTTCGACAACTTGAAACGTCTCTTCACCTCAGCTCCTGTCCTTCACCAACCTGATCCGACCCTTCCTTTCACCCTGGAGGTGGATGCCTCCGAAGTAGGAGTAGGAGCCATAGTCTCTCAGTGGGTGGGAACACCTCCCAAATCACACCCCTGTGCCTTCTTCTCCCCCGCTGAGAGGAATTACGATGTGGGAAACAGAGAACTCCTCACCATCAAGCTGGCCCTCGAGGAGTGGCACCACTGGTTGGAGGGCTTACAACATCCCTTTCTCGTCCTAACAGATCATCGTAATCTGGAATATATCAGAGGGGCCAAGAGTTTAAACTACAGACAAGCCCGCTGGGCTCTCTTCTTTACACGCTTCCAATTTCATGTTAATTTCATCCCTGGACTCCCGGATGTCGCAGTGGCTGCGACCGGGAGGCTCATGGGGCGGCGCACAATTGGCCCAGCGTCGTCCGGGTTGGGGAGGGTTTGGCCGGCAGGGATATCATTGTCTCATCGCGCACTAGCGACTCCTGTGTCGGGCCGGGCGCAGTGCACGCTGACCAGGTGTATGGTGTTTCCTCCGACACATTCGTGCGGCTGGCTTCCGGGTTGGATGTGCATAGTGTCAAGAAGCAGTGTGGCTTGGTTGGGTTGTGTTTCGGAGGACGCATGGCTCTCGACCTTCGCCTCTGCCGAGTACGTACGGGAGCTGCAGCGATGAGACAAGCCTGTAACTACTACTAATTGGATACCACAAAATTGGGGAGAAAAAAGGGGTAAAATAATACAAATATACAATTTAAAACAGTTACATCCCTGGAAAGAAAAACGTAGAAGCTGATCCTCTCTCCCGACAGTTTGACCTTCCGACCGATAACTCAGACCCTACACCCATTCTTCCTTCCTCTTGCATTATGGGACCGGTACAGTGGGAGGTTCACTCTGCCATACAAGAAGCCCTAACCTCAGACCCGGCTCCTCCTGAGACACCAGCTGGGAGGAGTTACATACCAGCAGCTGTTAGACTCCAACTGATGCAATGGTGTCACATGTCCTTGGGGTCAGGACATCCGGACATTATACAAACCACCAAACTTCTAGCCCGGAAGTTCTGGTGGTCCTCAAT
Organism: Oncorhynchus mykiss; assembly: GCF_057628025.1. NCBI lineage: Eukaryota > Metazoa > Chordata > Actinopteri > Salmoniformes > Salmonidae > Oncorhynchus > Oncorhynchus mykiss. The sequence goes on from NC_143041.1 coordinate 36,273,101, forward strand.
GGCATCCGACGTAAGGGATTACATACTCTCATGTCCTGTCTGCACCCAAACCAAAAGCCCTCGTCATCTCCCTTCTGGGAAGCTTCAACCTTTGCCAATCCCTCACAGACCTTGGTCCCACACATAGCTGTAGACTTCATCCCAGACCTTCCTGGATCCTCTGGTAACACCACCATCCTTGTCATAGTAGACTATTTTTCAAAAATGTGTCGTCTGGTTCCTCCACCTCATCTACCTAACGCCATGGAATTGGCGTAGTGTATGTTCCAGCAGGTGTTCCGTCTGTATGGGATTCCGGAGTACATCGTCTCTGACCGCAGGCCCCAGTTTGTCTCCCGGGTGTGGCAAGCCTTCTGTGACCGACTGGGGGTCGCCCTCAGCCTCTCCTCCGGGTACCATCCCCAGACCAACGGGCAGACGGAATGCCTGAACCAAGAAATAGGGATGTACCTCCGCCAACAATGTTCTGCCTCTCCACACGACAGGAGTCGGTGTATGGCCTGGGCCGAATACGCTCAGAACTCACTCATGCACTCTTCCCTCCACCTTACTCTGTTTCAGTATGTCCTTGGTTACCAACCCCCCATGTTTCCCTGGGAGGCGGAGCCTGGTACTGTCCCAACTGTTGAACAACTGGTTTCGGCGTAGTGAGCGGGTATGGGAGACAGCTCACCGGCCTACGCCACTCTTTCACCCCGGACAGTGTGTGTGGCTCTCTACCAGAGACAACCGGCTCCGCCTACCCTCGCTTCATTGGTCCCTTCAAGATAACCCATTGCATCAACCATGTCACGTACCGCCTCCTGTTACCCCGTCAGTACAAAATCTCCTCGTCCTTCCATGTGTCTCTGTTAAAACCAGTCACCTACAGTCCTCTTCATCCTCCAGTCTCAACCCGCAGTGCACCCCCAATGTTGAACGTCGGAGGGGAACCTGCCTACGCCATAAGGGCCATTCGTGATTCCAAACGCCTGAGAGGTCGCATCCACTCCCTAGTGGACTGGGAAGGTTATGGGCCTGAAGACTGGTCCTGGGTCCCCGATCAAAACATCCTCGACCTAAAGATGATTCAGGCATTTCACCATTACCGTCCAGATCGTCCCGCTACCCGACCTCGGGGTCAACCCCCAAACAGACCCACTGGACATCAGCCTCGACGCAGAACGTCGGCTCAGTCCACAACCTCGTCGAACCAGCCTGCCGGACCTCGCCCCCGAGGTAGGCGTCCACCTCTGCTCCCCCTCCGGTGCCTTTGGGTCGTCAGGAGCATTGCTGGTGGGGGTGGGGGGGGGGTCTTGTTCAGTAGATACAGAGAGGCCATGTCTTGTTCAGTAGATACAGTGAGGTTGTGTCTTGTTCAGTAGATACAGTGAGGTCTTGTTCAGTAGATACAGTTAGGCCATGTCTTGTTCAGTAGATACAGTGAGGTCGTGTCTTGTTCAGTAGATACAGTGAGGTCTTGTTCAGTAGATACAGTGAGGCCGTGTCTTGTTTAGTAGATACAGTGAGGTCGTGTCTTGTTTAGTAGATACAGTGAGGTCTTGTTCAGTAGATACAGTGAGGCCATGTCTTGTTCAGTAGATACAGTGAGGTCTTGTTCAGTAGATACAGTGAGGTCTTGTTCAGTAGATACAGTGAGGCCATGTCTTGTTCAGTAGATACAGTGAGGTCGTGTCTTGTTCAGTAGATACAGTGAGGTCTTGTTTAGTAGATACAGTGAGGTCGTGTCTTGTTTAGTAGATACAGTGAGGTTGTGTCTTGTTCAGTAGATACAGTGAGATCATGTCTTGTTCAGTAGATAAAGTGACAGATCTGTGGTGTATTATTAGACCCTGGAAGCTCTGGCTCTACTCTGTTGGAGACAGTAGCACAGACTGTTTTACACACTGCCACTACAGACAGTTAGTTCTACACACACACACACACACACACACACACACACACACACAGAGAGAGACTGATTTACACACTGCCATTACACACAGTTAGTGCTATCAGAAATCTACTGTTAAAGAACATGGCTCCCCAGAGTGAGTGTGTGTGTGTGGCTCGGCCTACACCGTGCTCAACCCTAGTAGAAAACTTTCCTAGGATTCCCGTAATTCATGGCCATTTGCTGTTTTGATTATACACATACTATATATACCATGGAGAATACAAACACAAGGAGTTTGCGGTGAATACACACAGGCAGGCACGCATGCTTGCATGAAGGCAGGCAGGCAGGCACTTAGGTAGACAGGCACGCAGGCAGGCACTTAGGTAGACAGGCACGCAGGCAGGCACTTAGGTAGACAGGCACGCAGGCAGGCACTTAGGTAGACAGGCACGCAGGCAGGCACTTAGGTAGACAGGCACGCAGGCAGGCACTTAGGTAGACAGGCACGCAGGCAGGCACTTAGGTAGACAGGCACGCATGCTTGCATGAAGGCAGGCAGGCAGGCACTTAGGTAGACAGGCACGCAGGCAGGCAGGCACTTAGGTAGACAGGCACGCAGGCAGGCACTTAGGTAGACAGGCACGCAGGCAGGCACTTAGGTAGACAGGCACGCAGGCAGGCAGGCACTTAGGTAGACAGGCACGCAGGCAGGCAGGCACTTAGGTAGACAGGCACGCAGGCAGGCAGGCACTTAGGTAGACAGGCACGCAGGCAGGCAGGCACTTAGGTAGACAGGCACGCAGGCAGGCACTTAGGTAGACAGGCACGCAGGCAGGCACTTAGGTAGACAGGCACGCAGGCAGCCAGGCATGTAGGCTATGATGCTGCCATTTTCCTCTGGACTCCCCGTCTAATGGGGAGGACGTGGGGAACACTGTTTCACGCCACACACACACATACTGTTTCGGTTAATGGGGAGGACGTGGGGAACACTGTTTCACGCCACACACACACATACTGTTTCGGTTAATGGGGAGGACGTGTAGAACACTGTTTCACGCCACACACACACGTACTGTTTCGGTTAATGGGGAGGACGTGTGGAACACTGTTTCACGCCACACACACACGTACTGTTTCGGTTAATGGGGAGGACGTGTAGAACACTGTTTCACGCCACACACACACGTACTGTTTCGGTTAAAGGGGAGGACGTGTAGAACACTTTCACGCCACACACACGTACTGTTTCGGTTAATGGGGAGGACGTGTAGAACCCTGTTTCACACCACACACACACGTACTGTTTCGGTTAATGGGGAGGACGTGTAGAACCCTGTTTCACACCACACACACGTACTGTTTCGGTTAATGGGGAGGACGTGTAGAAAACTGTTTCACGCCACACACACACGTACTGTTTCGGTTAATGGGGAGGACGTGTAGAACACTGTTTCACGCCACACACACACGTACTGTTTCGGTTAATGGGGAGGACGTGTAGAACACTTTCACGCCACACACACGTACTGTTTCGGTTAATGGGGAGGACGTGTAGAACCCTGTTTCACGCCACACACACACGTACTGTTTCGGTTAATGGGGAGGACGTGTAGAATACTGTTTCACTCCATCTTTGGCATGTCAGTGAGAACCCTCCATGTTCGGCCCAGACGGGATTAAAAACAACTAAAAATATATTTTCTTGTTAGAGAGAGAGAGAGGGAGAGAGAGAGTTTATCAGAATAGATGGACATCATGACTGCACCTTCTTGATTTAAATGATCCTCAAGTTGTTTTGAGAAACGAGGCCACAAATCAATGACTGATCAATGACAATGACTCCCTGACACTTGTGTTATTGTTATATAATAGTTACAAATGTTTTGAGGATCCTTTGAAACCACTATACAGTTTCTAATTTGTGTCCTGTCCTGTGTGACAACTTCCACTCACTATACAGTTTCTAATTTGTGTCCTGTCTTGTGTGACAACATCTTCCACTCATGGTTCCTCTCCTGCCAGTGAGGTCAGAGGAGGTGTTTGTTGCTCCACTGCCTTCCTATAGATTCCATACAGAACTTTGTGGGTAGGCTGTAGCTTATGGACTAATGATAGAGGAGGAGAGAGGAGAGAGGAAAGTGGTGTGTGTGTGTGGAGACAGGAGGAAGTGTACCAACATGCTGTCTGTCTGACTGGGGCATCAGTAGACAGACAGGACAGCAGCAGAGGAATGTGTTATTCTGCCCCTCAGCTGGCGAGCTGTGTACTGTGGTCGGTTCCAGTCAGTCAATCAGTCTGTGTACTGTGTTGCAGACAGAGAGACCAAAGGACGAATGGACAGACGGGCAAACATACAGACATACATAAAGAAGGACAGACAGACCAATGTACATACAGAAAGGTAGGTAGACAGGCAGGAATGAAGGCAGGCAGACAGATAGATAGATGGGCAGACATACAGACATACATAAAGAAGGACAGACAGACCAATGTACATACAGAAAGGTAGGTAGACAGGCAGGAATGAAGGCAGGCAGACAGATAGATAGATGGGCAGACAGACAGACAGACAGACATATGGATGGATGGATGGGAAGACTGACAGACAGTAAGGCAGACATGCAGGCAGGCAGGCAGCTATTCAGGCAGGTAGGTAGACATTCGGGCAGGTAGACATGCAGGCAGGCACTTACTTGTCTTTCACGTTCAGCTAGTGTTCTTCATACTAGGAGAGAACAGTAAAACAGGAAAAACGTCAGTACAGGGACAAATCACAGATTATTATAAAGGGAAAGCCAGCCACGTTGCGGACAGTGACGCCTTGCTCCTGGACAAGCTAAACACCTTCTTCGCTCACCTTGAGGAAAACACAGCCCCACTAACGCGGGCCACTGCCGCTCATGGGGACTGTGAGCTCTTGTTCTCCGTGGTCGACGTGAGTAAGAAATGTAAGCGTTTTAGCCCTCGCAAGGCTGCCGGTCCAGACGGAATCCCTAGCCAAGTCCTCAGAGCATGCGCAGACCAGCTGTCTGGAGTATTTATGGACATATTCAATCTCTCCCTGTCCCAGTCTGTTGTCTCCACTTGCTTCACGATGTCTACCATTGTTCCTGTACCCAAGAAAGTAAAGGTAACTGAATTTAAAGATAATCGCCGCATAGCACTCCCTTCTGTCGTCATGAAGTGCTTTGAGACGTTAGTTTTCATATCACCTCCAACCTACCCGACACCCTAGATCCACTCAAATTTGCAAACTGCTCCAACAGATCCATGGCTGATGCAATTGCCATCGCAATGCACACTGCCCTCCCCCATCTGGACAAGAGGAATACCTACAGTTGAAGTCGGAAGTTCATATACACTTAGGTTAAAATTTGTTTTTCAACCACTCCACAAATGTATTGTTAACAATCTATAGTTTTGGCAAGTCTGTTAGGACATCTACTTTGTGCATGACACAAGTCATTTTTCCCAAGGATTATTTAACTTATAATTCACTATATCACAATTCCAGTGGGTCAGAGGTTTACATACACTAACTTTACTGTGCCTTTAAACAGCTTGGAAAATTCCATAAAATTATGTCATGGCTTTAGAAGCTTCTGACAGGCTAATTGACATAATTTGGGTCAATTGGAGGTGTACCTGTGGATGTATTTCAAGGCCTACCTTCAAACTCAGTGCCTCTTTGCTTGACATCATGCGAAAATCAAAATAAATCAGATGAATGTACTTTGTTGCAAAAAGTGCAACTCAATCCCAGAACAACAGCAAAGGACCTTGTGAAGATGCTGGAGGAAACCGGTACAAAAGTATCTATATCCACAGTAAAACGAGTCCTATATCGACATGGAACCTGGAAGGCCGCTCAGCAAGGAAGAAAGCCTGCACATGGGGACAAAGATCATACTTTTTGGAGAAATGTCCTCTGGTCTGATGAAACAAAAATTAAACTGCTTGGCCATAATGATCATTGTTATGTTTGGAGGAAAAGGGGGGGGGGGGGGGGGCTTGCAAGCCGAAGAACAACATCCCAACCATGAAGCACAGGGGTGGCAGCATCATGTTGTGGGGGTGCTTTGCTGCAAGAGGGACTGGTGCACTTCACAAAATCAATGGCATCATGAGGCATCAAAATTATATGGATATATTTAAGCACCATCTCAAGACATCAGTCAGGAAGTTAAAGCTTGGTCGCAAATTGGTCTTCCAAATGGACAATGACCCCAAGCATACTTCCAAAGTTGTGGCAAAATGGCATAAGGACAACAAAGTCAAGGTATTAGAGTGGCCATCACAACACCCTGACCTCAATCCCATAGAACATTTGTGGGCAGAACTGAAAAGGCGTGTACGAGCAAGGAGGCCTACAAACTTGACTCAGTTACACCAGCTCTGTCAGGAGAAATGTGCCAAAATTCACCCAACTTATTATGGGAAGCTTGTGGAAGGCTACCCGAAACTTTTGACCCAAGTTAAACTTCGTATGGCTTATATCCCGCTAACGGGATCGATATGACAACAGCCAGTGAAAGTGCATTGCGCCAAATTCAAAACAACAGAAATCTCATAATTAAAATTCCTCAAACATAGAAGTATTTTACACCATTTTAAAGGTACACTTGTTGTTAATCCAACCACAGTGTCCGATTTCAATAAGGCTTTACGACGAAAGCACACCAAACGATTATGTTAGGTCTGCTCCTAGCTACAGAAAAACACAGCCATTTTTCTAGCCAAAGAGAGGAGTCAGAAAAAGCAGAAATAGTGATAAAATGAATCACTAACCTTTGATGATCTTCATCAGATGACACTCATAGGGCTTCATGTTACACAATACATGTATGTTTTGTTCGATAAAGTTCATATTTACATCCAAAAATCTCAGTTTACATTCGTGTGTTACGTTCAGTAATGTTTTGCTTCCAAAACATCCGGTGATTTTGCAGAGAGCCACATCAATTTACAGAAATACTCATAATAAACATTGATAAAAGTTACAACTGTTATGCATGGAACTTTAGATAAACTTCTCCTTTATGCAACCGCTGTGTCAGATTTCAAAAAAGCTTTACCGAAAAAGCACACCATGCAATAATCTGAGTACAGCGCTTAGACAACAAAACAAGCCATACAGATATCCGCTATGTTGTGGTGTCAAAAGAAGTCAGAAACAGCATAATAAATATTCACTTACCTTTGATTATCTTCATCAGAATGCACTCCCAGGAATCCCAGATCCACAATAAATGTTTGATTTGTTTGATAAAGTCCATAATTTATGTCCAAATACCTCCTTTTTGTTTGCGTGTTTAGTACACAATCCAATCTCACGACGCGCGGGCAAGCTTTTTCTTGTCCAGAGTAGGGTTACAAAGGGAGGGTATATTATTGGACACTTTCTAAGTTTACCAATAAACTACCAGAATTCTGGTAACTTTCAAGGAATATATTGTGGCCTTTTGGGGGTATTTAAGATAATTGCAGGTGTCTAATTGTATCTGGCCCTCTGTGTGGCCTTATCATATGTAAAATATATTTATAAAATCAAGTATGATTTTTTTATAAAAAATGTAATGACAAAGCTGTAAGACATTACCTAAATATAAACCGTCATCTTGGTGAATACCGTTGGTGTTTAATATGAGGTGTTCAGCATGAAATATCCTTTTTCTTTTTTTACACACTTTTATTATTTTATGTATTCATTGTAAATGTTTTGTTGTCAAACAGGTGGCAGTTGTGAAAAAAGACAACAGTTGGAAGAGTTGCAGAGTTCATTGAAAATAATGCCGTTGTTGATTAGATGTTTTTCCATGAACCTGTTAGGCTAGCTTTGCAACCTTAGTCCAGAGTTACAGTTTACACTGTTAGGCCTTCCCAAGTTACCTTATGGCAATTATGGCAAAAGCAGCGCGGTGCAGTTCAGCTCTTATTTTATGGAAGTGTGTCACTTTTTACAAAGACTGTTTTAATATTCATAAAACTGCCTTCTAGTTTTAGTTAAGAACAAAGGACTTTGTTAAAACAGTAAAACAATCAAAGTATGCTCCAGAAAACACCAAATTACCATCTCTCCTTTTTCAAATGTAACGTGTAACCTTATTATAGCTTCTCTTAGTTACGAGGCTATTGGACTTTTCCTTATTTTGCCTGCGGACGACAGGATACGTTTTTTTGGGAAAACCACACACGTTTTAATGGCTGTGGAAAAAGTGAGCTCACTCTCCACTCCAGAGAAGTGAAGGTTCTGACAGCGAGGAGAGGAGCAATGGGCTACGTCCCACAGACACACACACACACACACACCATCATTCCCTCCCTTAGTCCACGAGGACAGAGACAGAGACATCTGTAGGATCCTAATGATGATCATACGAGGTAGAATATAACTACTTCATACTGTTGGTGCACGACGGGTTCATATAAATCTCTGCATATCCTATCAATGACTACATGTCTTATCTCTCTCCCTCTCTGGCTCAGGGAAACGTGGTGTGAAGGAGCAGCCTCTAGTTTTCCACACACAGGTCAAGTCATCAGGATACACACAATGTCCCCGGTAGGTTGTGCATGTGTGTGTGAGAGGGGAGTCCAACGGTTGAGGAATTGTTCCACCAGCAAGAGTTTCTGTCCTTTTCTACCTATTGGAATAGCACGTTACACATCAGCGAGCTATAATGAGACAAGGAAATAAGTCACAGAGAAAACACACACAAAAACCTTCCAATATTTAAACAGCCTTTATATTAGATGAATTATGTTTTTTTTTTACATTTCTTTCTGTCTTTTTACATAGGTGTTAACTAAGACTGTTATTTTTCTAAATGTTAAGTATATGCAGATATATTTTTGGTCCTGGGGTGTGTAGTTTCTGTTCACTGTTTTAGTTTCCAGTCCAAGTCTTGCGCTTAATTTATTATTTGGTCATATTTTATGTGGAAAGTTTTTTTAAATAAAATGCTCTTCCCTCTCTCATGTTTTCTTGCACAGGGGCAGACTGGGACCAGAAATCGGCCCTTGCTTTTGTAATACACCAGTAACTTTTTTTCTTTGAGGCCCCACCCCCATTATTAGCCAAATAATTATCATTTTGCGTAAAGAAAACAAGTTAGACAGGCCCACTGGGCTAAAAATTCATGGGCAAATGCCAGATGGCCAGTCTGCCCCTGTTCTTGCATCAATATTAAGGCCGATGTGTTAGGGTTCAGGGTGGAAGTTACATTTATATTATGCTGTTAATAAAAAGAAGAAGAAAATGCAATTTTACATAAATATGTTTGCTTTTCAGAATGACAATGTTCTCACCCAAGACCAATGTTCAGAAGAAGACCCCAGGACCTACAAAGACCAACAAGAAGATGTAAGCAGACCACCATGTCCAGATATATTTAGGGCTGGTTTCTCAGACAGATACAGTACAAAGCTTAGACCTGGACTAAAAGGTAGTTTAATGGAAAATCTTCAATGAACATGCATTTTAGACCATTAGTTGGATTAGTCTTAGTCTGGGGATCCGGACCTTTGTTTTGTACAACATTCTTGATGTTTTTTCCATATGAATATCAACATAATGCTGCTTTATTTTAGAGGATGTCTCGTTAGTGAATACCCAGGAGACACTGCAGCACCCAGTGTCCCACACACTAACCTCAGCACAGTCAAAACCCCTACACCAGTTTGCTGTACCCAATACTCAGGTAACTCTCTCTTTTTCTTTTTCTCTCTTTTTTATCATACTTTCATTTGTTCCTTCTTTGCTTTACCAAGAATCATAAGAATCATTAGAATCATACAAGCTAATATATATATATATAATTTTGTTTTTGTATTTTTTTTGTCCTCTCTGCCCAGGAGATGGAAAGCAGATTCTGTGTGGTCTGGGAGACAGATCTGTATTGTTGTACAAGTCCTCCCTCACTGGCACTCCAGCTGTTTACACAGGTAGTGGGGCAAGAAAACACACGCTCGCACGCACGCACGCACGCACGCACGCACACACACACACACACACACACACACACACACACACACACACACACAGATTAGAAACCTCTCAAATTCTGTTTATTTTACCTCAAGACTGTTTTGGTCCACGGTTCCCTTTTCCTCCCTGTTCCCTCCTTTTCACTCTCCTTTAAAATTAGTCTCAGTGAAAAAGCAAAGCAGTCGAAACCTTAAAACCCAAAGAACAGGACGGAGTGTGGTTTTTGATGACTATTTGTTTTAATATTTATTGAACCACATTTTATGTTTATCTATCTCACCTGTCAATCATGTTGAGAATGATGTTCTAGCTCTGAGGTGAATCAAGGCAACTGTGGAGAGGATTGTTTTTCATTTTCTCCCGCATTATTACTGAGGGTGAAACTTAGTTACTATATGGCTGAAAAATAAAGAGAGGAACTGAGCTTATAACCCTGTTTTATAAGCCTAGTGGAATACAGACTAAATCACTACCTAGCTTATTTTCACACTGTTCTCAGCCCAAGCTATCCAAGACCCAAAGTGTCCCCTAACTGTGATGGAAATAGTAACCTGCACCAGAGTCACATTCACTTTGGAATCTTACAGGATTTTTTAGCCTTTAAAGCCTGTATGCTAGGAACTTGATGGAGTGAGTGTTGCTGGCCTTTGTCTTAATGCTTCATTACTGTTTTCATATAACGTGTGAATGAAGTGAATACTCTTCAGAATGCTATTTAAACTCAACTATTATCTGATATTTTCTTTACTGTTGATACAGGGTAGCCTTAGCCTATGATGATTTACTTATTTCATCTGGGATCGTAAACGATACTGGAAACAGGTCCAGAGGCTCAAGATAAAAGGCTTCAGGAGAAGATCCAAACATTCACCCATAACATCTAGATAAAAAAATATATATATATCCTGGTGAAGCATTATCTGGTTCTCTGCCACGGCGTGAGCGTGAGTAAGGTGTTTGGTTAACATTGTCTTTTACATTCTCCTGAGAAAGAGTAGGACTTATTGATGGTTTGGAGAGAAGGGAGAAAGCTATGTTCCGCTCTCCTCCGCAGATGGGCACTACAACAACATGTCTTCCTAACTGCTTCTGGAGCTAATTTAAGATATTGCTCAACATCTGCACTCCAGCTCACCCACAGCCTCCCTCCCTCCCTCCCTCCCTCCCTCCCTCCCTCCCTCCCTCCCTCCCTCCCTCCCCCTCCCTCCCCCTCCCTCCCTCCCCCTCCCTCCCTCCCCCTCCCTCCCTCCCTCCCACACACACGCACACACACACCCCTGATGCTTGCTTTGATAGCAGCATTCTCTTGGAGGTGAATTGTGTTGATTTATAGAGCTTTCTACAGTCAGCAGACCACAGGATTCTAAATATCTGGCCCTGTGATCCACACACAAACACCAGTCAGTCGGTGTGGTTGGGTTCTTAACAGCTAAGACAGAGACTAGTATGGCCAGTAAGTGTGGTTGGGTTCTTAACAGCAAAGACAGAGACTAGTATGGCCAGTCAGTGGATGTCATATATCAATAAAAGGATGAGTGGTTTGGCATATTGTAGGCCAGTGCTTGTTAGTTGTTGTTAGACTGTCTCCACTAGATGACAGTTCTGTAGGCCAAATCAAATTTTATTGGTCACATACACATGGTTAGCAGATGTTAATGCGAGCGTAGCGAAATGCTTGTGCTTCTAGTTCCGACCATGCAGTAATATCTAACAAGTCATCTAAAAATTCACAGCAACTACCTTTTACACACAAGTGTAAAGGAATGAATAAGAATATGTACATATACATATATGGATGAGCGATGGCCGAACGGCATAGGCAAGATGCAATAGATGGTATAAAGTACAGTATATACATATAAGATTAGTAATGTAGGGTATGTAAACAATATATAAAGTGGCATTGTTTAAAGTGACTAGTGATACATTTATTACATCCAATTTTTTATTATTAAAGTGGCTAGAGATTTGAGTCAGTATGGTGGCAGCAGCCACTCAATGTTAGTGATGGCTGTTTAACAGTCTGATGGCCTTGAGATAGAAGCTGTTTTCAGTCTCTCGGTCCCAGCTTTGATGCACCTGTACTGACCTCGCCTTCTGGATGATAGCGGGGTGAAAGGGCAGTGGCTCGGGTGGTTGTTGTCCTTGATGATCGTTTTGGCCTTCCTTTGACATTGGGTGATGTAGGTGTCCTGGAGGGCAGGTAGTTTTCCCCCGGTGATGTGTTGTGCAGAGCCTTACGGTTGTGGGCGGAGCAGTTGCCGTACCAGGCGGTGATACAGACCGACAGGATGCTCTCGATTGTGCATCTGTAAAAGTTTGAGTGTTTTTGGTGACAAGCCAAATTTCTTCAGCCTCCTGAGTTTGAAGAGCCCTCTCCTGTACTTCCTGTTCACTCATTCACTCATGACTGCGTTAGGGCAGTGTGCAGTGTGATTCCGTTGTCTGTAGACCTATTGGGGCGGTAAGCAAATTGTAGTGGGTCTAGGGTGTCACGTAGGGTGATATGATCCTTGACTAGTCTCTCAAAGCTCTTCATGATGACGGAAGTGAGTGCTATGGGGCGATAGTCGTTTAGCTCAGTTACCTTAGCTTTCTTGGGAAAAGGAACAATGGTGGCCCTCTTGAAGCATGTGGGAATAGCAGACTGGGATAGGGATTGATTGAACATGTCCGTAAACACACCAGCCAGCTGGTCTGCTCATGCTCTGAGGACGCGGCTGAGGATGCCGTCTGGGTCGGCAGCCTTGCGAGGGTTAACGTTTAAATGTTTTACTCACGTTGGCTGCGGTGAAGGAGAGCCCGCAGGTTTTGGTAGCGGGCTGTGTCGGTGGCATTGTATTGTCCTCAAAGCGAGCAAGGAAGTTAGTTTGTCTGGGAACAAGACATCAGAGTCTGCGACGGGGCTGGTTTTCTTTTTGTAGTCCGTGATTGACTATAGATCCTGCCACATACCTCTCATGTCTGAGCTGTTGAATTGAAACTCTACTTTGTCGCCTTGCCCTGATTAAAAGCAGTGGTTCGCTCTTTCAGTTTTGCGCGATTGCTGCCATCAATCCACTGTTTCTGGTTGGGGAAGGTTTTAATAGTCGCCGTGGGTACAACATCACCGATGCACTTGCTAATAAACTTGCTCACAGAGTCAGCGTATACATCAATGTTGTTGTTCGATGCTATCCGGAACATATCCCAGTCCACGTGATCAACAGTTTCTGTCTATATGCTGGAAGCAACAAAATGGAGTCGTGGTCAGATTTGCCGAAAGGAGGGTGAGGGAGGGCTTTGTATGCGTCGCGGACGTTAGAGTAACAATGATCCAGAATTTTGCCAGCCTGGGTGGCGCATATGGATATGTGGATATGTGGTTTCTAGTTTACATAGAGTCCAATGAAGTTATTTCAGGGCTGTCGAGGTGTCTGCTTGGGAGGGGATATACATGACTGATTATAATCTAAGATAATTTTCTTGGTAGATAATGCGGTTGGAATTCTAGGTCAGGTGAACAAATGGACTTGAGTTCCTGTATGTTGTTATGATCACACCACGACTCGTTAATCATAAAGCATACACCCCCGCCGTTCTTCGTACCAGAGATATGTTTGTTTCTGTTGGCCAGGGCTTGGTTAGGTGCTGTTAGACTGGCTCCACTAGAGGACAGTTCTGTAGGCCAGGGCTTGGTTAGGTGCTGTTAGACTGGCTCCACTAGAGGACAGTTCTGTAGGCCATGGCTTGGTTAGGTGCTGTTAGATTGGCTCCACTAGAGGACAGTTCTCTAGGCCAGGGCTTGGTTAGGTGCTGTTAGACTGGCTCCACTAGAGGACAGTTCTGTAGGCCAGGGCTTGGTTAGGTGCTGTTAGACTGGTTCCACTAGAGGACAGTTCTCTAGGCCAGGGCTTGGTTAGGTGCTGTTAGACTGGCTCCACTAGAGGATAGTTCTGTAGGCCAGGGCTTGGTTAGGTGCTGTTAGACTGGCTCCACTAGAGGACAATTCTCTAGGCCAGGGCTTGGTTAGCTACTGTTAGACTGGCTCCACTAGAGGACAGTCCTGTAGGCCAGGGCTTGGTTAGGTACTGTTAGACTGGCTCCACTAGAGGACAGTCCTGTAGGCCAGGGCTTGGTTAGCTACTGTTAGACTGGCTCCACTAGAGGGCAGGGGGTCATTATAAAAGTTATCTCCTGTGCCTGAGACCAAAGACATGACATTGGTCAAAGAGCATTGGATGTATAAAAGTATATGTCAGTGTCTGTGGGGATGTTGTTGTAACCCTCACTCTGTTTAGCTGTCCAGTACTCAGATTCACCACTGTGGTTTTAATTAATACCCTTTTCATAATTCTAAGCCAAGCCGGCCATAATATAGTGTCTGGAACTTTGCTGGAAAAGACGATAGCTACGTCCAAAATGACACCCTATTCCTTATGTAGGGTACTACTTTTGTCTGTGTCGTTATGAAGCTCTGGCCAAGGGTAGGGGACTAGGGAATAGGGTGCCATTTGAGAACCTATCAGAGCCAGTACATGGCATTACAGCATGGGTTAGCACAATGGAAATGTATGTGTGTCTTTCAGAGGGGTAGGGTTAAAGATGAAGTCAAATTTCAGTTGGACTTTGTGTACATTTGACAAATAAAGTGATCTTCATCTTAAAAGGGTACCAGGTTCACTCACTACTGCTGTTTCATTAACTCCTTGTACTTGTCCATCAACTCCAGGCTGACTTAGCACAACTCTGGATGTGTTTGCAGGTCATGACAAGGCAGTGAGCAGTGTGGCCTGGAGTCACAGCAGACAGTGGTGGCTGAGTGCCTCAGAAGACAGGACCCTCCGCATCTGGCCCACTGGAAGTCCTGAGCCTGCCGTTACCATGGTAAACACTCAGCATACATACAGAAGGCACAATTAATCCCAAAATTTGTTGTACACATAATATACAAACCATTAGGAACCCCTGCTCTTTCCATGACATATACTGACAAGGTGAATCCAGGTGAAAGCTATGATCCCTTATTGATGTCACTTGTTAAATCCTCTTCAATCAGTGTAGATGAAGGGGAGGAGTCAGGTTAAATAAGGATTTTTAAGCCTTGAGACATGTCAAATCAAATTTTATTACTCACATTGTAGAGTCCATGCCCCAACAAATTAAGGCTGTTCTGAGGGCAAAAGTGTTGTACACTCAGTGTATATAATGTAACAAAATAGTTCTATCATCATGGCATAGTAACTTTCCATCTCAGGTTTTTCCAGTGTCCATGATGTGACAAGCCTCATGGAATAGTAAAAGCCTAGTTAATGAGGTTGATGACATACTGTGTCTCTTGGCCCGGCGTTGTGTGATGTTGTTAGAGGGAACATCTGCACAGAACTCTGCTCGTCTGTCTGTCTGTTTGTCTGTTGGCTGTGAGCATGTGCAGATCCTCTTCACTCCCTTACTGGACATCACACTCTCTCCTAGAAGTCCCAGAACATTTTACTCAAATCAAAGATTATTGGTCGTGTGAAATGCTTATAATCCTGTATATGTCTTTCATTTATATACCCATGCTTTCCAGGGTGGGGATAAGTTCCATTTAAATTCCGTCTCAATTCAATTCCAATTTTCTTGAAGACTGCTTTAATAGTTTTGACAAAAGCTTCTGACAATTGGAGACAGGGTAACAAAGTTTGTTTGTCTCCAGAGCGGTTTAGAGCGCATTGTGACGTTTCATTTTGGCAGCATATTCTGATTATTTTTCAAAGCAGTTTTCTCCCCTCGGCTGCTGCTAACCATCCCAGCATCTCTCTTCTAAATGAGGAGATCCTAGACTTGGCAGGAACTCTAGCAGTTTGTCTATTTGTCGTGAACTGAAGCAGTTTAAGTAAGCATCTTGGCAACAACAAATACATGTAATTCAGGGAGGGAAACTATGCAGGGTGAAGAATTATTGCACATGGCTTTGCACAATGAAGTTGATAAGATGTCTGTGTCATGAAGATCCACTATCTATCAGACATTGGAATTGGTTCGGGGAAAAGAACTGGGAAAGACATTGATCTCTGGTGTTCCGGAACAGAACCGCTATTTTCAAATCTTGAGAACCGGTTAATAATGTTATTTTTTGTTCCAAAATTGTTCCTAATGTTTAGTATATAATTCTGTAAAGTTCTAATGCTAGTAAAAGCCTAAACACATTCCAGTTCACATCATGTCATGATGTTCAGCGCTTCAAGCCAAGCCCCCTCCATGGCCACCCCTCTCTTGCTCTCTCCCCACCGGTGAAATTTCATTTGCCCCTCATTATCTGACCAATCAAACATCAAACTAGCTTAAGTGTTCCATAGCAAGCTTCTCATCTGTGCTAATGGGTTGAGTAAATTAATTCGCTATTTTGTAAAAATCTATGTTGATTTCACATGTAAAAAATATAGGAAAAAGGACTATATGAACCCTAACTTGGGTTCGAACTGGTTCAGCACTTTATTTTCCAGTTGGATCAAACTCTCATACATTCCGCATCACAGTTGGTGGTTTTCTGATTAGGGTTGAAAAATTCCAGAATCTTTCCCAGGTTTTTCAGGAATTTCTGTTACATTAGATAGGCTATATAACGTTGCAGCTCCTACAAGCCCTGGGGCTAAGCGCCTGATGAGGCATGACGGCCTATAATCTCTTGCTTTGTCTTTTGGCACTGAAAAACGCTTCCTTCCCCTCTATTCTCCTCTCTTTCCTTCTCTTCTCCTTTCTTCCCCACTCTTCTCTGTCCTTCTCTTCTCCTTTCTTCCCCACTCTTCTCTGTCATTCTCTTCTCCTTTCTTCCCCACACTTCTCTGTCCTTCTCTTCTCCTTTCTTCCCCACTCTTCTCTGTCCTTTTCTTCTCCTTTCTTTCCCACTCTTCTCTTCTCTGTCCTTTTCTTCTCCTTTCTTTCACTCTCTTCTTCTCTCTTCCCCTCTCTCTCTCTCTGTTAAAGAGTAACACATTATGCAGAGCCTGTTCCAGTGGTACCACACCCGGCTCCTAACATATGTCGACCAAGAAGACCTCCTGCGTCTGTCTTTCCCACTGTCTCCCTCTATCTATAAACCTCTTTACTTCTATTCTGCCAAAATAAAAGTATCAAAGATATGAAAAGAGTGGCTTTAAAAAAGAGGACCACATAACTACTCCACAACGAGAGCATAGCATGCTGACAAGGACACAGCCCCTCTCCCTCTGCTTCAATCCAAATGATATTCTTTCATGAGTCTCTTTTTCCACATGGAAAATAGAAATTCCTGTGTCTTACTGACTTTGAGGCCAGGGAAAACTCCTCACAAAGCATTTTAAAGGGAGAAAGAGAGAGGGGGAAAGAGAGAGAGGGATTTATGAATGCAACCAACCCTCCTATTATGAATGAAACCCATCTATTAAACCCATCTATTAAACCCATCTATTAAAGGGTACATCTATTTAATGCACATGTGGTATCAGGCCATGAAAGTAGAGGCTCATAAAGTAATAATTATATTCCAATAGTACATTTCAATGTTATTTGAGGCTATATTCATTTTTAGGATAGGGGGCAGCATTCGGAATATTGGATGAAAAGCATGCCCAAAGTAAACTGCCTGCTACTCAGGCCCAGAAGCTAGGATATGCATATAATTGATAGATTCGGATAGAAAACACTTGAACGTTTCCAAAACTGTTAAAATAATGTCTGTGTGTATAACAGAACTGATATGGCAGGCAAAAACCTGAGGAAAATCCATCCAGGAAGTGCCATTATTTTTGAAATGGGTGTTTTTCCAATGAAAGCCTATCCACCATTTAAAGGGATAGGACCCAGATTCCGTTCCCTATGGCTTCCACTAGTTGTGAACAGTCTTTAGACATTGTTTCAGGCTTTCATTCTGAAAAATGAGGGAGAATGAGGGAGAAAGAGCTCTGGATGTCCCCAGAGCTCTTTGCTGCGCACGACCGAGAGCGCGCCTTGTTTTTCTTTTATATTGACGACGCTATTGTCCGGTTGAAATATTATAGATTATTTAGGCTAACAACAACCTGAGGATTGATTATAAACATCGTTTGACATGTTTCTACGAACTTTACAGATACTTTTTGGAATTTTGACCGCATTTGAGCCATTGGATTACTGAACAAAACGCGCCAACAAAATTGAGGTTTTTGGATATAAAGGGGGACTTTATCGAACAAAACAAATATCTATTGTGTAACTGTGAGTGCAACCATACGAAGATCATCAATGGTAAGCGATTCATTTTATTGCTATTTCTGACTTTCGTGACTAATCTACTTGGCTGCTAACTGTTTGTAATGTTTTGTGCGCTGAGCGCTGTCCTCAGATAATCACATGGTTTGCTTTCGCCGTAAAGCCTTTTTGAAATCTGACATGGCGGCTGGATTAACAACAATTTAAGCTTTATTTTGATGTATTGCACTTGTGATTTCATGAAAGTTAAATATTTATAGTAATTTAATTTGAATTTGGCGCTCTGCAATTTCACCGGAAGTTGTCGAGATGGGACTGATCCATAAGAAGTTTAAATAACTTATCATAATAACCCTTATTAAACAGTCATCAAATGGTTGGCCCTCAGCTGAGACGGATGCAAGATAATTCAAGTTATTCATCAGGTAGTGAGTGATTGGTTTAGTAACACTTAACCAAACACACTTTTGGTAACATTCTGCAGATATGTTTCATAACTTGTCATAAGCCATTTGTAAGCTTTTATAATTATTCTTCCTTCAGGGGGGTGATGAGAAGTTCTCCAAAACCATCCGGGGGGCTCAGTTCTACTACCTGGATAAGTTCCTGTTACTGGCATCTGGTCCCTCCCTACACCTCTACCTGTATCACCTGGACAACACACAGGACGACATTAAAAGGTAAGGATATGAAAGATAGAAAAGTATATAGATTGATAGATAGAAGTTGCCTCTGCTGACGTATGACCCCTCCTTACACCGGTACCTCTATAACCTGGCTGGATATCACACAGGATGACATTAAAAGGTAATGATAGGAATATTTTAATGATAGGAATCACATTTGAATTATATGAACAACACATACTCATCTGCCATTGGGTAGGCTGGTGGATAGGGCAACAAAAGGTTCCCAACTTCTGGCTGTCCTTGGTCATCTTCTCCACTGTGCCCCAGTTCTTCTGATGGTATTGGAGCTCAGTCTCCATTGTTCTATCGTACATTTCAACCAAACATGTAACATGTATAATATCTCAGCTAGGAAGCACTAATTGACTTTGATTGCATCTGGGAGGAGGCTATTGGTTCATGTTTTTTGGACCATGGATATCAACAGATATTTTTTTAATGTGTCATCCCATCAATTCATACTGAACAAAATATAAATGCAACATGTAAAGTGTTCCATAACATGTAAAGTGTTCCAGAAATGTTCTATAAGCAGAAAAAGCTTAGCTAGCTAGCTTTGTGCACAATTTTTTTACAGCCCTGATAGTGAGCATTTCTTCTTTGCCAAGAAAGTTAATCCACCTGACAGGGCTGGCATATCAAGAAGATTAAACAACATGATCATTACACAGGTGCACCTTGTGCTGGGGACAATAAAAGGGCACACTAAAATGTGCAGTTTTGTCACACAACACAATGACACAGATGTCTGAAGTTTTGAGGGAGCGTGCAATTGGCATGCTGACTGCAGGAATGTCCACCAGAGCTGTTGGCAGAGAATTGAATGTTAATTTCTCTGCCATAAGCCGCCTCCAACATCGTTTCAGAGAATTTGGCATTATGTCCAACTGGCCTCACAACCACAGACCACATGTAACCACGCCAGTCCAGGACCTCAACATCTGGCTTTTTCACCTGTGGGATCGTCTGAGACCAGCCACCCAGACAGCTGATGAAACTGAAGATTATTTCTGTCTGTAATAAAGCCCTTTTGTGGGGAAAAACTCATTCTGATTGGCTGGGCCTGGCTCCCCAGTGGGTGGGCCTGGCTCCCAAGTCAATCAATCAATCAAATGTATTTATAAAGCCCTTTTTACATCAGCCGATGTCACAAAGTGCTATACAGAAACCCAGCCTAAAACCCTAAACAGCAAGCACGGTGGCTAGGAAAAACATCCTAGAAAGGCAGGAACCCATGTGGGTGGGTCTATGCCCTCCCAGGCTCACCTATGGCTGCTCCCCTGCCCAGTCATGTGAAATCCATAGATTAGGGCCTAATGAACTTTTTTTCAATTGACTGATTTCCTTAAATGAACTGTAACTCAGTAAAATCATTGAAATTGATGCATGTAGCTTTATTTTTTTTTCTCAGTATTGTTAGTTTACAGTCACATCACAGTCACATAATTACCTGCATT
This sequence comes from Oncorhynchus mykiss, assembly GCF_057628025.1. NCBI lineage: Eukaryota > Metazoa > Chordata > Actinopteri > Salmoniformes > Salmonidae > Oncorhynchus > Oncorhynchus mykiss. Next base: position 36,293,306 of record NC_143041.1, read on the forward strand.
CCTGAAAATCACTTCTTAGAACACATTCTTAGGAGAGAGAGAGATGTATAGGGCAAAGGACAAGAGTTGGCTCTCCTCACTTCCTGTTTATGATCAAACCAACAAGTTTATATTCTACAGTATCATGTTAACATGTCCTGACTGGGGTATGGAAAGCATGTGGGAAGATCACCAACGAGGAGATAGCCATGCCCAGCACATTAGCCGAGAAACGCTAAGCAAGGGGACATTGATCCTTGGACAAAACAACAAAACAAGGACAAAACAACAATTATTGATTCCCATTCAAAATCCTATTTTTGCTGCCTACATTATAATTTTCTCCAGACTGAGTCTCTCTCTACAGAGCATGCTGCCAACATTATAATTTCCTCCAGACTGAGTCTCTCTCTACAGAGCATGCTGCCTACATTATAATTTCCTCCAGACTGAGTTTCTCTGCAGAGCATGCTGCCTACATTATCATTTATTCTAGACTGAGTCTCTCTCTACAGAGCATGCTGCCTACATTATAATTTCCTCCAGACTGAGTCTCTCTCTACAGAGCATGCTGCCTACATTATAATTTCCTCCAGACTGAGTATCTCTGCAAAGCATGCTGCCTACATTATAATTTCCTCCAGACTGAGTTTCTCTGCAGAGCATGCTGCCTACATTATAATTTCCTCCAGACTGAGTCTCTCTCTGCAGAGCATGCTGCCTACATGATCATTTATTCTAGACTGAGTCTCTTTCTACAGAGCATGCTGCCTACATTATAATTTCCTCCAGACTGAGTTTCTCTGCAGAGCATGCTGCCTACATTATAATTTCCTCCAGACTGAGTCTCTCTCTACAGAGCATGCTGCCTACATGATAATTTATTCCAGACTGAGTCTCTCTCTGCAGAGCATGCTGCCTACATGATCATTTATTCTAGACTGAGTCTCTCTCTACAGAGCATGCTGCCTACATTATAATTTATTCCAGACTGAGTCTCTCTCTACAGAGCATGCTGCCTACATTATAATTTATTCCAGACTGAGTCTCTCTCTACAGAGCATGCTGCCTACATGATCATTTATTCCAGACTGAGTCTCTCTCTGCAGAGCATGCTGCCTACATTATAATTTATTCCAGACTGAGTCTCTCTCTGCAGAGCATGCTGCCTACATGATCATTTATTCCAGACTGAGTCTCTCTCTGCAGAGCATGCTGCCTACATGATCATTTATTCTAGACTGAGTCTCTCTCTTTTGAGCATGCTGAATGCAGTACCATATAATGGCTAGCAGTTGTCCGTTCAACACCAGTTATTGGTGGTGTAGGGCAGTATTTTTAGGCCAGGGCCCGTATTCATTCAAAGTCTCAGAGTAGGAGTACTGAGTCAGGATAATTTTTGTTTTTTAGATCATAATGCTCAATGATTTTGAGACACTTTTTGAGTATGGGCCCGCATCTGACTTTAATTACTAAGTATCCAGACTTGAAGCTTTGTATAGTATATTATACAGTATATATCTAATTTCCACGATTTAACTCCAAGCACAAATCTATCTTTATTCTTGTTCAGGTACCAGCAGAGGAGTGCCATCAAACTGACAAGATGTTTAGAGACTAAGTCAGGAACAGACATCACTGCTGTGTCAGTCATCAACGACTTCTACTCCTGTATCCTTCATCACACAATCCAGTGATCACTGTATCTGAGAAATATAGGATCAGCTATCTACTCTCTCCTCAAACCGAGGTAGCAGTTAATTCATGTCTTAGATCATCATTACCAAAAGCATTAATCTACCCTCATATCTACTTACCATGGTAGTTTCTTAATATTAGTGACACTATTTGATAGTATTTATCTACAGTTGTTAACACAATTCTACAAAGCCTTTGATTATGGATCATAATCTGTAGAGAGTCTTTATCACTAGTGCTGATCAACAATAACCCATATCATTCACTGACTGACAGCAAGGAATCTCTTCAGTCTCCATTTCTAAACAAACTCACAAATAACACAGTAACACACAGAGTGGAAAATCTTACAGAATCATCTGATGTCTACTTTCCTTTCTACTTTGTCCGTTGCCAAGCACAACGCAGCTTAATACCTCAGTAAAAACGACACTCAGTCCTCCAAACATTGCTATAAATGGACTTTAGGGTTCAGAGGATTTATTAGAAAATAAATGTATTGTAAAACTCTTTAACAAGGAGACATTCGGGATGGAGACATTCCTGAAACATTCAAGTAATTGAGTCCCAAATGACACCCTATTCTCTTTACAGCGCCCTATTCCCTCTGGGTCCTGATCAAAAGTAGTGCACTAAATATGGAATATGTTGCTATTTGGGATGCAGACATCATTTTGATTTAGTGCCAAGATCAACTGTGGCAGACCGGAGGCTACACGTGAGGTTTGAAGCCCTTCCTGAGCAGAATAGGCTAGAGCAGCAGGACCTGGGGCTGTGGTGGATATGACACGGTTGTGTTACCAGAATGGTTTCGTAAAACATATTGAAATGAATTATTCTCGCTGAGTGGTATAACTTACTGGAGTTTCACTTAAAGGGGCAATCGGCAGTTGCTACATAATTTTTTAAAAACTTATAAATTGATGATATGTACCCATTGAGTCTTGAAAAATCTAGCTTATAAATGACTTTGTTAAACTGTTTTACCTTATAACTTCAAAACATGGTTAAAACTGTAATTTTGATGTCATGGATGGTATCCATAGCTCTTTGAGAGTGGTTACATTGTTCCAGCCCCATCCCTCAGCTTTTTACCGAAACAGGCAGGGTGGATGCTTTGATATTGTTTCTACTCCTGATTGCCCCTTTAAGAATGATCAATGTGAGTTTCAAAGTGAAACTTAACTGCCCATTGAGTACTGTAATGGACTTTCCTTAGCAGCTGTATGTGTCAGACATAGTGCTGGTGAGTGGTGCTGACCGCTCCATCCAGGTGTTGGACATGAACACAGGGACAGTGGCCTCACAGCTCCCTGATGCCCACAGCAGAGCTGTCCATCACATCACACAGAACAAGGTAAGAAGAGAACCACTACATAGGCTAGCATAAACATTTACCAGGAGGAGGCGTAATCTGGGTTCAACAAACCAGCCCTATATGTTGTAAAATGTATTTGAATTAAGACTTTTCTAGGAAGTACGTGGAACAGTTCAGATTACATTGTCGGCTGTTGAAGTGATTGAGGTGATGTCACTAGGGTTTTTCGTTCAGGAAAGGTCAGAGAGGGATGGAGTTAGTGATTAAAATACCACATAATGGTTGAGTCTATAAAAGCTGAAAGAATCATGGTCTGAGGTCACTTCCTTCCCTCAGTGGGGCTGTGATGGCACACTCCTCCATCTCTGGAAAGCACACTGGGTTCCTAGAAAGATACAGCTTTATAGGTCAATAAAGTCACTGAAAATCCATTAAAGCAAACCCTTTCCTAGTAATATGCCACCATGTTTTACTGTAGATTGGAATTTGGTGCGTTTGGCGAGCAATTTTTTTGCAAGTGTGTATCCTAAAAGTAGTGCATCACTAAAAGCAAGTTTACCGGAGGACAGATTGGAGTGGAAAAGTGCACAGTCGTCTTGTCTTGGTACGTCCGCAACACCCATACTACAGTCAGACGATGTAGTCCTTGGCAGACCAGACATGGGTATTATATTATTATTTAAGGAGCAGTATTAGTTTACCTTAAAGCTCATAGGGATTTGGTCAAACTGTGTAGAAATAGGGTGCCTTTTGGGACTCGGTCTTTAACTCTTTCACAGTCCTCCCACGACACAGAACGTTTCTGGAGGACATAATGAAAGTGGGCTAGCTTGCCTTGGGCCTTGGGCATGCAGTGGTACGTCAGCAACACCCATCTTCCATCATACTGGACTGTCAGAGGATGTATTCCTTGGCAGACCAGACATGGGTGTTGTATTATATAAGATAGGGTCTTAGCCTACGTTGTGTAAGAAACAGATCTCTTTCTGGGGATGAAAGTGTCAGGCTGTGGTGTGAATGAAGAAGACCGTGATGAGACAGTGGATGTATCCTAAATGGCACCCTATAGGCCCTTGTTAAAAGTAGTGCACTATAAAGGGAATGGGATGCCGTTTAAGACGTAGTCCGTGTTTCCAAGAGTGAAGGACTCGTCGAGTCATCATCGGTATAATTCATCTGTTTTAGGAGTAAAGCCACACTCTCGCTCACACACACACACACACACACACATGCACACACACACTTTGGTTAAAAGTAGTGCACTATATGGGGAATAGGTTTCCATTTGGACCAGAGCCCAAGAATGGTCTCAGCCTCAACCAGTGCATGGAAACAAATGGAAATATCCCGTGTGCCGTAAATGCATGCAAGTGTATAGGAGGGGTGTGCATATCATTCCAGTCTTTGACATGACTGTCAAATTAATTCAACATGTTTCAGAGCTGTTTCTATTTAAAATATTATATATTATGTCTCATACAAGACCAAGTTATTAATATGAAAACAAGCCCGTTTTGTAACAATAGCAATATCTCTAAGTAGCCATGTTTTATGTCTCTGAGATATGTCTGGAATATTAGACAGACAGTAGATAGGAGGACAGACAAATGCACAGACAAATTGATAGACAGAAAGACAGAGACCGACACATTGACAGACAGACAATGATCATGGGGTTGAACTGGCTAGAACTGGAACAACAGGGGGACTGTATGGTTGGACCCATTGACCCGACTATGTTTACTGTGAAGAGGGGGCACGGATCTGCTCTCGTGTTGACCTGACCCGCCCAACACAGGCCTTTGACACACACACACACACACACACACACACACACACACACACACACACACACATATACACACACACACACACACGCTGCATTATCAACAGAGAACACACACAAAGTCACAGAGGCAGTAGCCTGGATTAACTGGGTGAACTGCACCTAGTGACCTGGCTTAACTTGCATTAACCCATCCTGATCCCTTCTTCAGCTGGGAACCACTCTCCCACCGCCTGCTCTCCCACCGCCTGCTCTCCCTCGTACCGCCTGCTCTCTCGCACCGCCTACTCTCTCGCACCGCCTGCTCTCTCGCATCGCCTGTTCTCTCGCATCGCCTGTTCTCCCACACCGCCTGCTCTCCCCCACCGCCTGTTCTCTCGCACCGCCTGCTCTCTCGCATCACCTGCTCTCTCGCACCGCCTACTCTCCCACACCGCCTGCTCTCCCACACCGCCTGCTCTCCCCCACCGCCAGTTCTCTCGCACTGTCTGCTCTCTCGCACCGCCTGTTCTCTAGCACCGCCTGTTCTCTAGCACCGCCTGCTCTCTCGCACCGCCTGCTCTCTCGCACCGCCTGCTCTCTCCCACTGCCTGCTCTCCCACACCGCCTGCTCTCCCACACCGCCTGCTCTCTCGCACCACCTGTTCTCTCGCACCGCCTGCTCTCTCGCACCGGCTGCTCTCTCGCACCGGCTGCTCTCTCCCACCACCTGCTCTCTCCCACCACCTGCTCTCCCACACCGCCTGCTCTCCCCCACCGCCTGTTCTCTCGCACCGTCTGCTCTCTCGCACCACCTGTTCTCTCGCACCGCCTGCTCTCTCGCACCGCCTGCTCTCTCCCACCGCCTGCTCTCTCGCACCGTCTGCTCTCCCCCACCACCTGCTCTCCCCCACCACCTGCTCTCCCACACCACCTGCTCTCGCACACAACCTGCTAACTCCCACCGCTTGCTCTCCCACACCACCTGCTCTCTCCCACCGCTTCCTCTTCCACACCACCTGCTAGCTCCCACCGCTTGCTCTCCCACACCACCTGCTCTCTCCCACCGCTTGCTCTTCCACACGACCTGCTAGCTCCCACCGCTTGCTCTTCCACACCACCTGCTCTCTCCCACCACTTGCTCTTCCACACCACCTGCTAGCTCCCACCGCTTGCTCTTCCACACGACCTGCTCTCTCCCACCGCTTGCTCTTCCACACCACCTGCTAGCTCCCACCGCTTGCTCTTCCACATGACCTGCTAGCTCCCACCGCTTGCTCTACCACACCACCTGCTAGCTCCCACCGCTTGCTCTACCACACCACCTGCTAGCTCCCACCGCCTGCTCTCCCACCGCCTGTTCTCTCGCACCGCCTGCTCTCTCGCACCGCCTACTCTCCCACACCACCTGCTCTCTCCCACCGCTTGCTCTTCCACACGACCTGCTAGCTCCCACCGCTTGCTCTTCCACACCACCTGCTCTCTCCCACCACTTGCTCTTCCACACCACCTGCTAGCTCCCACCGCTTGCTCTTCCACACGACCTGCTCTCTCCCACCGCTTGCTCTTCCACACCACCTGCTAGCTCCCACCGCTTGCTCTTCCACACGACCTGCTAGCTCCCACCGCTTGCTCTACCACACCACCTGCTAGCTCCCACCGCTTGCTCTACCACACCACCTGCTAGCTCCCACCGCCTGCTCTCCCACCGCCTGTTCTCTCGCACCGCCTACTCTCCCCCACCGCCTGCTCTCTCGCATCGCCTGCTCTCTCGCACCGCCTGCTCTCTCGCACCGCCTGCTCTCTCCCACCGCCTGCTCTCTCCCACCGCCTGCTCTCTCGCACCACCTGTTCTCTCGCACCGCCTGCTCTCTCGCACCTCCTGCTCTCTCGCACCGGATGCTCTCTCCCACCACCTGCTCTCTCGCACCGGCTGCTCTCTCCCACCACTTGCTCTCCCACACCGCCTGCTCTCCCCCACCGCCTGTTCTCTCGCACCGTCTGCTCTCTCGGACCGTCTGCTCTCTCGCACCGCCTGTTCTCTCGCACCGCCTGTTCTCTCGCACCGCCTGTTCTCTCGCACTGCCTGCTCTCTCCCACCGCCTGCTCTCTCGTACCGTCTGCTCTCTCGCACCGTCTGCTCTCTCGCACCGTCTGCTCTCCCCCACCACCTGCTCTTGCACACCACCTGCTAGCTCCCACCGCTTGCTCTCCCACACCACCTGCTCTTTCCCACCGCTTGCTCTTCCACACGACCTGCTAGCTCCCACCGCTTGCTCTACCACACCACCTGCTAGCTCCCACCGCTTGCTCTACCACACCACCTGCTAGCTCCCACCGCTTGCTCTTCCACACCACCTGCTAGCTCCCACCGCTTGCTCTTCCACACCACCTGCTAGCTCCCACCGCTTGCTCTCCCACACCGCCTGCTCTCTCCCACCGCTTGCTCTACCACACCACCTGCTAGCTCCCACCGCTTGCTCTTCCACACCACCTGCTAGCTCCCACCGCTTGCCCTACCACACCACCTGCTAGCTCCCACCGCTTGCTCTACCACACCACCTGCTAGCTCCCACCGTTTGCTCTCCCACACCACCTGCTAGCTCCCACCGCTTGCTCTACCACACCACCTGCTAGCTCCCACCGCTTGCTCTTCCACACCACCTGCTAGCTCCCACCGCTTGCTCTCCCACACCAACTGCTCTCTCCCACCGCTTGCTCTACCACACCACCTGCTAGCTCCCACCGCTTGCCCTACCACACCACCTGCTAGCTCCCACCGCTTGCTCTTCCACACCACCTGCTCTCTCCCACCACCTGCTAGCTCCCACCGCTTGCTCTACCACACCACCTGCTAGCTCCCACCGCTTGCTCTACCACACCACCTGCTAGCTCCCACCGTTTGCTCTCCCACACCACCTGCTAGCTCCCACCGCTTGCTCTACCACACCACCTGCTAGCTCCCACCGCTTGCTCTACCACACCACCTGCTAGCTCCCACCGCTTGCTCTACCACACCACCTGCTAGCTCCCACCGCTTGCTCTCCCACACCACCTGCTAGCTCCCACCGCTTGCTCTTCCACACCACCTACTAGCTCCCACCGCTTGCTCTCCCACACCACCTGCTCTCTCCCACCGCTTGCTCTTCCACACCACCTGCTAGCTCCCACCACTTGCTCTACCACACCACCTGCTAGCTCCCACCGCTTGCTCTCCCACACCACCTGCTAGCTCCCGCCACTTGCTCTACCACATGACCTGCTAGCTCCCACCGCTTGCTCTACCACACCACCTGCTAGCTCCCACCGCTTGCTCTACCACACCACCTGCTCTGCTCTCGCACCGCCTGTTCTCTCGCACCGCCTGTTCTCTCGCACCGCCTGCTCTCGCACCGCCTACTCTCCCCCACCGCCTGCTCTCTCGCATCGCCTGCTTTCTCGCACCGCCTGCTCTCTTGCACCGCCTGCTCTCTCCCACCGGCTGCTCTCTCCCACCGCCTGCTCTCTCGCACCACCTGTTCTCTCGCACCGCCTGCTCTCTCGCACCTCCTGCTCTCTCGCACCGGATGCTCTCTCCCACCACCTGCTCTCTCGCACCGGCTGCTCTCTCCCACCACTTGCTCTCCCACACCGCCTGCTCTCCCCCACCGCCTGTTCTCTCGCAACGTCTGCTCTCTCGCACCGTCTGCTCTCTCGCACCGTCTGCTCTCTCGCATCGTCTGCTCTCTCGCACCGCCTTTTCTCTCGCACCGCCTGTTCTCTCGCACCGCCTGCTCTCTCCCACCGCCTGCTCTCTCGTACCGTCTGCTCTCTCGCACCATCTGCTCTCTCGCACCGTCTGCTCTCCCCCACCACCTGCTCTTGCACACCACCTGCTAGCTCCCACCGCTTGCTCTCCCACACCACCTGCTCTTTCCCACCGCTTGCTCTTCCACACGACCTGCTAGCTCCCACCGCTTGCTCTTCCACACCACCTGCTCTCTCCCACCGCTTGCTCTTCCACACCACCTGCTAGCTCCCACCGCTTGCTCTTCCACACGACCTGCTCTCTCCCACCGCTTGCTCTTCCACACCACCTGCTAGCTCCCACCGCTTGCTCTTCCACATGACCTGCTAGCTCCCACCGCTTGCTCTACCACACCACCTGCTAGCTCCCACCGCTTGCTCTCCCACACCACCTGCTCTTTCCCACCGCTTGCTCTTCCACACGACCTGCTAGCTCCCACCGCTTGCTCTACCACACCACCTGCTAGCTCCCACCGCTTGCTCTACCACACCACCTGCTAGCTCCCACCGCTTGCTCTACCACACCACCTGCTAGCTCCCACCGCTTGCTCTACCACACCACCTGCTAGCTCCCACCGCTTGCTCTTCCACACCACCTGCTAGCTCCCACCGCTTGCTCTTCCACACCACCTGCTAGCTCCCACCGCTTGCTTTCCCACACCACCTGCTCTCTCCCACCGCTTGCTCTACCACACCACCTGCTAGCTCCCACCGCTTGCTCTTCCACACCACCTGCTAGCTCCCACCGCTTGCCCTACCACACCACCTGCTAGCTCCCACCGCTTGCTCTTCCACACCACCTGCTCTCTCCCACCACCTGCTAGCTCCCACCGCTTGCTCTCCCACACCACCTGCTCTCTCCCACCGCTTGCTCTTCCACACCACCCGCTCTCTCCCACCACCTGCTCTCCCACCACCTGTCTCCCTCGGCCCAAAGACGTCTGGCACCCTTCTCTTTCACGCAACAAAGGATAGGATAGAATGTAGGCTGCAGCCTATTCCCTATGTAGTTCACTACTTTTGGGGCTAGATGGCGAATCAGTAGAGTGAGAGTCAGGGTAAAGTAGTGCACTATATAGGGAATAGGGTGCCATTTGGGATGCAGACACAGTGTGTTGAGTCTCTTTTCACCTTGTATTTTCCCAGTCACGCCACCCCATTTTGTGCAGTGCATTGTGGGCCGGTCGCTGCGTCAATGTGGGGTCATCCCTCTTTCTGGGTGCCTTAGGGCTATGGGGCCACCTGGGCGCTGCCTTGGGGTCTTAGGGACAGGGGCCGGAGGGTTAATGATCATCATGGGACGGACATGCCTTTCTATGCCTGGAAAGACTGTGTACCTAACGTACACGCACAAACACACACACACACACAATCACACACACACACACACACACACACACACACACACACACACACACACACACACACACACACACACACACACACACACACACACCAGAACACACAAATACACACACACACTGGTAATGCGCGGATTGACTCATAACGCACAGTCCCAGCCATTATATCTGAGGGGTTGGGTTTAGTGGCATTAAATATTGTATGGATGAAGGGCGGGTGGTTGGGTTGAATAAAGAGAAAACAATACCTTAAAAAATCCATAAATGTGTCATTCTTGTGCAATTTATATCTATAGGCTACATTGACAATTTTTCTTTCATTATTTTAATGCTTTATTGCATTAGTGTGTGAGCCTAAGCTTCAGGGCCTAACTGGACGTGGGCCAAATAGCCTACACTCCAATCACCAAATACTTTTGGGAACAGGCAGAAAATGTTAACGCCGATCCACGGAGTTAAAAAGGACAATGTCAGAGTTGAATTCAGTAAGAGAAAAGCTGTGAAATGGGACAGTTGAAATAAAAGTGAAGGGAGGTCCAGAAAAGTCATGTTTGGGAAAGACTTGGTCAAGTGTTAAAGAGGATGATAGCAGTGCCGGTTGTGATGAGTATGAGGGGCTGTACAAATTCCACAGTCACAAGACGGGGACTTCAAATAGGCCTATAGCACGTCAAGGGAACTGTAGCCTACTGTTCAGATGGGTTACATGGGAAATGAAATCTGGACACTGACTGTCGGTCTATAACGTCTCACAAAGCAGTAAAATGATACACCAAATGTTGGCAAAATTTTTACTCAGGAACAGGAGTGGAGAAATATGATTTATTTATTTCAGCATCTTGAGAAAATGCAAATAAAAAGTTAGAGACCGTCTGTAGAGGTGCTGTCTTTATCAGCATCATAAAAGCTGATAGTATTTCAACCACAAAATATGCACCCAAGCTGCACTGAAATCTTATCAGAAACATGTTTGGTCGTTTTCACAGCTTTCTATTTCCTTACAACCAGTCAAACTGTCATTTGGACATTTTGCACAGAAAATCATTCCTGTTTTTTTTTGGTCATTGCATTTTCTTCCCGGTTCCTAAATGTCTTTGCTCAGCAAAAGAGGCAGAGATGACAGAGAACTTTACCGATGTGAACCAAGTTGAATAATTATTTCTGTCGATTTATGACATTCTGGTGAGCAAGGGTTAATTTAGTCTTCTAGGGCAACATAATGACAGAAGAGAAGCTGCATGTATCTAATTATAGACCAGTTGACTAACAAATAGGCAACGAAATGTTGGAAATTATAAGCAGAAATAAATCTAAATCAGGCAAAAACAATCCTGTACCCCCTGTAAAAAAAAAATTTCCACTATTTTCTATATTAGCGAGACAGGGCCAGGTGAGGGCCTCAGATTTACACTCATTGTCGGGCGGTTGTTGATGGGTTATTGGTAATTCCGGGCGAGTGCGGGTGAACAAAAAGCTGACACACACACACACACACACACACACACACACACACACAACATAGATAACATCCCCCCTCTCCTCACCTAATTTCCTCCCCTCACTTTCTCCGACATTATCCCTGGTATGGCTTGGGTTCTTGCACCAAGCAACATTTTTTAAATAAAGGTAAATCAATGTAAATAAATCTGTTTTATAAGATGTGTTGCTTACCCCCCCAAAAGTATTGAAGAGTTCAACGTAGAGGGATGTGTGTGTGCACCATATCTCTCTATATTAACTGGACATGTGGCTCAGACATTGTGAACAGCTTCTCCAGCCCTGCTTGAACTTTCCATCTTTTCCTTTCTCTCTGCAAAGATCACCTGGAAATCATCAGAGCCGAGGCACTTCTCGGAAACTACAACTTGAAATGCCCTCTCAGACTCACTTTCCCACACACTTACTGGAAACCTAACCTAAACAAAACAAACCTCCTCTCCTTCATTATGTGCATCATCAAAGAATCTGGTGTAAAAGTCATAAATTGACCCCATGAATATCCCTAAAGGGCAAGATGATAAAATGTCTGTTTGTTTTAGTGAGTGAAGAAACAGCCTCAGTCCAAGGCTGTGTCCAAAATGACACCATATCCCTTATATAGTACACTACTCTTGATCAGCTCTGGTCAAAAGTAGTGCACTATATACGGAATAGAGTGCCATTTGGGGGACAGACCAAGTCTCTTATCCCATCTTGATGGGTTGTGTGGTGGTGGGGGAAGATGAAAAGAATGACACATTTGTTTCCATTCCAGCATTCAGCATAGTAATGCAGCTATAGGCTCTCAGCACCCTATTCAGGTGTTACCTCTACTCTGTCTCCACCTGACTCTACTCTGTCTCCACCTGACTCTACTGTCTCTCTCTGACTCTACTCTGTCTCTCTCTGACTCTACTCTGTCTCCATCTGACTCTACTCTGTCTCCATCTGACTCTACTCGGTCTCCATCTGACTCTACTCGGTCTCCATCTGACTCTACTGTCTCCACCTGACTCTACTCTGTCTCCACCTGACTCTACTCTGCCTCCACCTGACTCTACTCTGCCTCCACCTGACTCTACTCTGCCTCCACTTGACTCTACTCTGCCTCCACCTGACTCTACTCTGTCTCCACCTGACTCTACTCTGTCTCCACCTGACTCTACTCTGTCTCTCTCTGACTCTACTCTGTCTCCACCTGACTCTACTCTCTCTCTCTGACTCTACTCTGTCTCTCTCTGACTCTACTATGTCTCTCTCTGACTCTACTCTGTCTCCATCTGACTCTACTCTGTCTCCATCTGACTCTACTCTGTCTCCATCTGACTCTACTCTGTCTCTCTCTGACTCTACTCTGTCTCTCTCTGACTCTACTCTGTCTCTCTCTGACTCTACTCTGACTCTTTTACATTCAGGGGTTACCTCTACTCTGTCTCTCTCTGACTCTACTCTGTCTCTCTCTGACTCTACTCTGTCTCTCTCTGACTCTACTCTGACTCTTTTACATTCAGGGGTTACCTCTACTCTGTCTCTCTGACTCTTTTACATTCAGGGGTTACCTCTACTCTCTCTCTCTGACTCTTTTACATTCAGGGGTTACCTCTACTCTGTCTCTCTGACTCTTTTACATTCAGGGGTTACCTCTACTCTCTCTCTGACTCTTTTACATTCAGGGGTTACCTCTACTCTCTCTCTGACTCATTACATGCAGGGGTTACCTCTACTCTCTCTCTGACTCTTTTACATTCAGGGGTTACCTCTACTCTCTCTCTCTGACTCTTTTACATTCAGGGGTTACCTCTACTCTCTCTCTCTTACTCTTTTACATTCAGGGGTTACCTCTACTCTCTCTCTCTGACTCTTTTACATTCAGGGGTTACCTCTACTCTCTCTCTCTGACTCTTTTACATTCAGGGGTTACCTCTACTCTCTCTCTCTGACTCTTTTACATTCAGGGGTTACCTCTACTATGTCTCTCTCTGACTCTGTCTCTCTCTAACTCTTTAACATTTAGGGGTTACCTCTACTCTGTCTCTCTGTCTCTCTCTGACTCTAACGTTCAGGGGTTACATCTTCTCTCTCTCTCTGACTCTTCTCTGTCTCTCTGCCTCTAACCTTCAGGGGTTACTTCTACTCTCTCTCTCTGATTTTACTCTTGCCTCTCTCTGACTCTACTCTGTCTCTCCCTGACTCTTTAACATTTAGGGTTACCTCTACGCTGTCTCCATCTGACTCTACTCTCTCTCTCTCTCTCTCTGACTCTTTAACATTCAGGGGTTATCTCTCTTCTGTATCCCTCTGACTCTACTTTGTCTCTCTCTGACTCTACTCTGTCTCTCTCTCTCTTTCTGACTCTTGAACATTCAGGGGTTACCTCTGCTCTCTCTCTCTCTCTCTCTCTCTCTCCCTGACTCTCTCACATTCAGGGATTTTCTCTGCTGGCTGTCTCTCTGACTCTTTAGCATTCAGGGGTTACCTCTACTCTCTCTCTCTCTGACTCTTTAACTTTCAGGGGTTATCTCTCCCTTCTCTCCCTGACTCTCTCGCATTCAGGGGTTATCTACTGTCTCTCTCGGTTTCTCACATTCAGGGATTATCTCTACTGTCTCTCGGATTCTCTCACATTCAGGGGTTATCTACTGTGTCTCTCGGATTCTCTCACATTCAGGGGTTATCTCTACTGTCTCTCGGATTCTCTCACATTCAGGGGTTATCTACTGTCTCTCTCGGACTCTCTCACATTCAGGCGTTATCTACTGTCTCTCTCGGACTCTCTCACATTCAGGGGTTATCTACTGTCACTCTCGGACTCTCTCATATTCAGGGGTTATCTACTGTGTCTCTCGGACTCTCTCACATTCAGGGGTTATCTCTACTGACTCTTTCGGACTCTCACATTCAAGGATTTTCTCTGCTGTCTCTCTATGACTCTTTAACATCTTGGGGTCACCTCTACTCTCTCTCTCTCTCTCTGATTCTTTAACATTCAGGGGTTATCTCTGCTCTGTCTCTCTCTGACTCTCTCACATTCAGGGATTATCTCTACTGTCTTTCTCTGACTCTCTCACATTCAGGGATTATCTCTACTGTCTATCTCTGACTCTCACATTCAGGGATTATCTCTACTGTCTTTCTCTGACTCTCACATTCAGGGATTATCTCTACTGTCTTTCTCTGACTCTCACATTCAGGGATTATCTCTACTGTCTTTCTCTGACTCTCACATTCAGGGATTATCTCTACTGTCTCTCTCTGACACTCTCACATTCAGGGATTATCTCTACTGTCTTTCTCTGACTCTCACATTCAGGGATTATCTCTACTGTCTTTCTCTGACTCTCTCACATTCAGGGATTATCTCTACTGTCTTTCTCTGACCTTCTCACATTCAGGGGTTATCTCTGCTCTGTCTCTCTCTGACTCTCTCACATTCAGGGGTTATCTCTGCTCTCTCTCTCTGACTCTCTCACATTCACACATTCAGGGATTATCTCTGCTGTCTTTCTCTGACTCTCTCACATTCAGGGATTATCTCTGCTCTGTCTCTCTCTGACTCTCTCACATTCAGGGGTTATCTCTGCTCTGTCTCTCTCTGACTCTCTCACATTCAGGGATTATCTCTACTGTCTTTCTCTGACACTCTCACATTCAGGGATTATCTATACTGTCTATCTCTGACTCTCTCAATTCAGGTGTTATGTCTACTCTGCCTCTCTGACTTTCTCACATTCAGGGGTGGTAAATTACCCAGCGATAATTCTGTGCAGTTTTATGTATATGAATTATGAATAATGTATTTTAGAACTGTTTTTTCAGAAGGACACACCATAGCAAAACATTTAGTGTTTCACACTGTTTAAAACGTGTTCTTTATTCTTAACTTGACATAGAATTATTTGATATGAACCACATTTAATTTAACATTAAAGATGAAATCCGCAGTAGGGGGAAACAGAAGCACTGGCTGCCCCATCACCACTGTTTTTGTTGCCGAGCAGGGGAAGTGTCATGCAGCATGTTAAAAAATAAAGAAGTGCAGTCTATATTGTGCTCTTCTATCGTGCGTACAATGTTGTTCTTCAACAGATGTGTCACCATTAAGGATTCCAGTCTTAATATCTTATTTATTTGTTTATCCTCTAGGGCTCTATGTTCAGTAGCCAGACTCCAGACTCCTACAACCTCTTCCTGACCAGCGCAGTGACCGACGGAGTTAAACTGTGGGACCTGAGGACACTCAGGTTGGTTGGTCAAACTCTACTGGTTCTAACTCCGGCACTCTGTTCATAACCACTGTTACCCTATCCTCCTCTACTGAGTCTCACTGTGGCAGCATTCACTCTCTACCACTCTCATCCTCAACTGACTCTAAACCACAACTGAGTCTCACTCTGGCAGCATTCACTCTCTACCACTCTCATCCTCAACTGACTCATCCTCAACTGACTCTAAACCACAACTGAGTCTCACTCTGGCAGCATTCACTCTCTACCACTCTCATCCTCAACTGACTCTAAGCCACAACTGAGTCTCACTCTGGCAGCATTCACTCTCTACCACTCTCATCCTCAACTGACTCTAAACCACAACTGAGTCTCACTCTGGCAGCATTCACTCTCTACCACTCTCACCCTCAACTGACTCTAAACCACAACTGAGTCTCACTCTGGCAGCATTCACTCTCTACCACTCTCATCCTCAACTGACTCTAAACCACAACTGAGTCTCACTCTGGCAGCATTCACTCTCTACCACGCTCATCCTCAACTGACTCTAAACCACAACTGAGTCTCACTCTGGCAGCATTCACTCTCTACCACTCTCACCCTCGACTGACTCTAAACCACAACTGAGTCTCACTCTGGCAGCATTCACTCTCTACCACTCTCATCCTCAACTGACTCTAAACCACAACTGACTCTAAACCACAACTGACTCTAAACCACAACTGACTCTAAACCACAACTGACTCTAAACCACAACTGAGTCTCACTCTGGCACTCCGCACCATGATTGCCCTATTTCTCATGCAGTTGGAATCACTAATCCTTTTCACTCACACACACTTGATTTTTCACATTTTTGAGACTTTGATTACTGATTAACTGCACATTGACAGACCAAGAACTTCAAACCAACTGCCATCCGGAACCATTCAAAATCTGCGGGCTATATAAAATAAGTACTTTTAAATATTTGATAGCTAAAGCAGGAATTGACTCCACATGTGGTTTAAAAGCATTTTATTTCTTTCCATTTCCTCTTGCTACAGGGAACCTGAAACATGTCCTCCACTGAGAGCTGGTTAGACTTTTCACACTTTCAGAGAAAGAGAGAGAGAGAGAGATATTTGGCAGCTTTTTTCCTCCCTGCTCTTGCAAAAAAAACAAAACAAAAAAAACATTTTCCTATCTCATGCAGTTTCAGTGTGGTGGAAGAAGCTTTGGGGGATAGTTGCAAAGGCACAAGTTGCTTATTGCTTGCTTTTGGCTAAATTGATAACAGCGTGGCACTTTCAATGCCAAGATTGTGGGTTCAATTCCTGCACGCATCACATACAAAAAAAAATGACAATATGTACTGTAAGTCTATTTGGAGAAAAGGGCTGTATAGTTGTTAAACACAGGTCTGAACTAAGTGCTGTGTAGTTGTTAAACACAGATCTGAACTAAGGGCTGTATAGTTGTTAAACACAGGTCTGAACTAAGTGCTGTGTAGTTGTTAAACCCAGATCTGAACTAAGTGCTGTATAGTTGTTAAACACAGGTCTGAACTAAGTGCTGTGTAGTTGTTAAACACAGGTCTGAACTAAGTGCTGTATAGTTGTTAAACACAGGTCTGAACTAAGGGCTGTATAGTTGTTAAACACAGGTCTGAGATAAGTGCTGTGTAGTTGTTAAACACAGGTCTGAACTAAGGGCTGTATAGTTGTTAAACACAGGTCTGAACTAAGTGCTGTATAGTTGTTAAACACAGGTCTGAACTAAGTGCTGTATAGTTGTTAAACACAGGTCTGAACTAAGGGCTGTATAGTTGTTAAACACAGATCTGAACTAAGGGCTGTGTAGTTGTTAAACACAGGTCTGAACTAAGTACTGTATAGTTGTTAAACACAGATCTGAACTAAGGGCTGTGTAGTTGTTAAACACAGATCTGAACTAAGTGCTGTATAGTTGTTAAACACAGGTCTGAACTAAGTGCTGTGTAGTTGTTAAACACAGATCTGAACTAAGGGCTGTATAGTTGTTAAACACAGGTCTGAACTAAGTGCTGTGTAGTTGTTAAACCCAGATCTGAACTAAGTGCTGTATAGTTGTTAAACACAGGTCTGAACTAAGTGCTGTGTAGTTGTTAAACACAGGTCTGAACTAAGTGCTGTATAGTTGTTAAACACAGGTCTGAACTAAGGGCTGTATAGTTGTTAAACACAGGTCTGAGATAAGTGCTGTGTAGTTGTTAAACACAGGTCTGAGATAAGTGCTGTGTAGTTGTTAAACACAGGTCTGAGATAAGTGCTGTATAGTTGTTAAACACAGATCTGAACTAAGGGCTGTGTAGTTGTTAAACACAGGTCTGAACTAAGTACTGTATAGTTGTTAAACACAGATCTGAACTAAGTACTGTATAGTTGTTAAACACAGATCTGAACTAAGTGCTGTATAGTTGTTAAACACAGGTCTGAACTAAGTACTGTATAGTTGTTAAACACAGGTCTGAACTAAGTACTGTATAGTTGTTAAACACAGGTCTGAGATAAGTACTGTATAGTTGTTAAACACAGATCTGAACTAAGTGCTGTATAGTTGTTAAACACAGATCTGAACTAAGTACTGTATAGTTGTTAAACACAGGTCTGAACTAAGTGCTGTGTAGTTGTTAAACACAGATCTGAACTAAGTACTGTATAGTTGTTAAACACAGGTCTGAACTAAGTGCTGTGTAGTTGTTAAACACAGATCTGAACTAAGGGCTGTATAGTTGTTAAACACAGGTCTGAACTAAGTGCTGTATAGTTGTTAAACACAGATCTGAACTAAGTGCTGTATAGTTGTTAAACACAGATCTGAACTAAGTACTGTATAGTTGTTAAACACAGGTCTGAACTAAGTGCTGTATAGTTGTTAAACACAGGTCTGAGATAAGTACTGTATAGTTGTTAAACACAGGTCTGAGATAAGTACTGTATAGTTGTTAAACACAGATCTGAACTAAGGGCTGTATAGTTGTTAAACACAGATCTGAACTAAGTACTGTATAGTTGTTAAACACAGATCTGAACTAAGTACTGTATAGTTGTTAAACACAGGTCTGAGATAAGTACTGTATAGTTGTTAAACACAGATCTGAACTAAGTGCTGTGTAGTTGTTAAACACAGGTCTGAACTACGTGCTGTATAGTTGTTAAACACAGGTCTGAGATAAGTACTGTATAGTTGTTAAACACAGATCTGAACTAAGTACTGTGTAGTTGTTAAACACAGGTCTGAGATAAGTACTGTATAGTTGTTAAACACAGATCTGAACTAAGTGCTGTGTAGTTGTTAAACACAGGTCTGAACTACGTGCTGTATAGTTGTTAAACACAGATCTGAACTACGTGCTGTATAGTTGTTAAACACAGATCTGAACTAAGTACTGTGTAGTTGTTAAACACAGGTCTGAACTAAGTACTGTATAGTTGTTAAACACAGGTCTGAACTAAGTGCTGTATAGTTGTTAAACACAGGTCTGAACTAAGTACTGTATAGTTGTTAAACACAGATCTGAACTAAGTGCTGTATAGTTGTTAAACACAGATCTGAACTAAGTACTGTATAGTTGTTAAACACAGGTCTGAACTAAGTGCTGTGTAGTTGTTAAACACAGGTCTGAACTACGTGCTGTATAGTTGTTAAACACAGGTCTGAACTACGTGCTGTGTAGTTGTTAAACACAGGTCTGAACTACGTGCTGTGTAGTTGTTAAACACAGGTCTGAACTACGTGCTGTATAGTTGTTAAACACAGGTCTGAACTACGTGCTGTGTAGTTGCTAAACTAAATTCTGAACTAAGTGCTGTGTAGTTGTTAAACCCAGGTCTGAGCAACCGTAAAATCTGAGCTCTTCTCCACTTACCAGCACTCCATTGTCTTTGCCCCATGATGTAACCAAGCTGGTCCGGGTTTGTTTTAGCTGTCTTGCCAACTCCTATGGTCACTGTCAACAAGACAGCACAAACAGATCTGGGACCGGTCTATATTTGAACTACAGGACATCTGAAAACAATCAATATCCCAAATAGTTTGGCTTATGCATTGTTAAGGATGAGTCTTAAAGTATTAGCACTAATTCAATGTAAATCATGACAAAGCTTTTGGCTGAGTGCCAGCTGGCCTCGATGTTAATAATGTATTTTACCCTCGCATATTCAAAGTATTGCTCGATTTCATTAAATATTCTATGACACGAGAATTTTAACAAAAATATCAGACAGAAATGTTTAGCTGCCCCTTTAAGGTTACCTTGGTAACAGGGCCACTCGAGTCATCAAGTGTGCCTGTGAGGATATCACTAGCAGAGGCCAACGGTGTTTCTTTTTGCTGCAGTGGGAGCAAACTCAAACAATGAAAAGCAACCTAGTTTGTGAACAAAACAATGTAAATAGCTAAGAAACACAAGGACAAAGTCTCACTTTAGTAGACTTTCGATTAAATTAGACCAACTTTTATGCCTGTGCCCATTGCTTATAAAAACAAATATAGCAGGACTCATAGCCCCCCAGACAGGCAGTGTTGCTGAGGTGGGATAGCTATAACATTAGGATTCATATTTCTTTGTTCGTTACCAGATAAGAAACAAAATGGCAGAAATACTTTGAAAACAGCTACTGGAGTATTTATTTTGCTATAAATCACAACTCGTGCTTGTTCCCATACTTGACTATCTTTATTAAATGCTCACACCTTAGAGCCCTGAGTGTTACCACGCGCCAACGTGGCTGGTGAACTAGACATTCTTTCCCGCCAATGCCAAAATCGATCCGCATTTGGCAGGTGGCGGGTGTTAATTTTAGGCCCTGTTAACGATTACAAGCATACTCATAACATGATGCAGGCACCGCTATGCTTGAAAATATGGAGAGTGGTACTCAGTAATGTGTTGCATTGGATTTCACCCAGACAAAACACTTTGTATTCAGGACCAAAAAAATGTATTGCCTTGCCACATTTTTTGCAGTATTACTTTAGTTCCTTGTAGCAAACAGGTGATGCATGTTTGGGAATATATTTATTCTGTACAGGGTTCCTTTTCACTCTGTCCACCATCTCTGCAGCATTCCACCAATACGGCCTTTATGGTAAAGTGTCCAGACGGAAGCCAGTGGAGTAACTACAATGTTGTTTTCTCCTATCACAGCCATTAAACTCTGTAACTGTTTTAAAGTCACCATTGGCCTCATTGTGATATCCCTGAGCTGTTTCCTTCCTCTCTGGCAACTGAGTTAGGAAAGACACCTGTGTCTTTGTAGGGACTAGGTGAATTGATACACCATCCAAAGTGTAGTTAATAACTACTCCATGCTCAAAGGGATATTCAATATCTGCTTAATTTTTTTTTTTTTACCCATCTACCAATAGGTGCCATTCTTTGCAAGGCATTAGAAAACCTCCCTGGTCTTTGTGGTTGAATCTGTGTTTGAATTTCACTGCTAGACAGAGGGACCTTACAGATAATTTTAAGCGTGGAGTAGAGAGATGAAGTACTCATTAAAAAATCACGTTAAAAACTATTGCACACCGAGTGGGTCCTTGCAACTTATAATGTGACTTGTTAAGCACATTTTTACTCCTGAACTTATTTAGGCGTGGCATAACAAAGGGGTTGAATTTATTTACTCGACATTTCAGCTTTTCATTTTTAATTAATTTGTAAAAATGTCAAAAAACGTATGTAGGCCAATGACAAAAAAATCTATATTTGATTAGAACAATTTGGAAAAAGTTACAGGGTGTGAATACTGGAGGCACTGTAAATGCTTTTTTTGTGCATTTGAGTATTTTCATTCGGATAGTATTCAGACCCCTTGACTTTTTCCACATTTCGATACGTTACAGCCTTATTCAAAAATTTATTAAATACAAAATGTTCCTCATCAATCTACACACAATACCCATAATGACAAAGCGAAAACAGGTTTTTAGAAATGTTTGCAAATGTATTAAAAATCAAAAATAGAAATACATTATTTACATAAATATACAGACCCTTTGCTATGAGACTCAAAATTGAGGTCAGGTGCATCCTGTTTCCATTGATCATCATAGAGATGTTTCTACATGGTGATTAGAGTCCACCTGTGGTAAATACAATTGATTGGACATGATTTGGAAAGGCACACAGCTGTCTATATAAGGTCCCACAGTTGACAGTGAATGTCAGAGCAAAAATCAGGCCATGAGGTTGAAGGAATTGTCTGTAGAGCTCCAAGACACGATTGAATCGAGGGTACCAAAAAATAAACACAGTGGCCTCCATCATTCTTAAATGGAAGATGTTTGGAACCACCAAGACTCTTCCTAGAGCTAGCCTCCATCATTCTTAAATGGAAGATGTTAGGAACCACCAAGACTCTTCCTAGAGCTGGCCTCCATCATTCTTAATTGGAAGATGTTTGGAACCACCAAGACTCTTCCTAGAGCTGGCCACCCGGCCAAACTGAGCAGTCGGGGGAGAAGGGCCTTGGTCAGGGAGGTGACCAAGAACCTGATGGTCACTCTGGCAGAGCTTCAAAGTTCCTCTGTGGAGATTGGAGAACCTTCCAGAAGGACAACCATCTCTGCAGCACTCCACCAATCAGGCCTTTATGGTAGAGTGGCCAGACGGAAGCCATTCTTCAGTAAAAGGCACATGAGAGCCCACTTGGAGTTTGCCAAAAGGCACCTTAAGACTCTCAGAACATGAAAAACAAGATTCTCTGGTCTGATGAAACCAAGATTGAACTCTTCGGCCTGAATGCCAAACGTCACATTTGGAGGAAACCTGGCACCATACCTATGGTGAAGCATGATGGTGTTCGCATCATGGGAATTTTTTTCAGCTGTAGTTACTGGGAGACTAGTCAGGGTCGAGGGAAAGATGAACAGAGCAAAGTACAGAGAGATTATTGATGAAAACCTGCTTCAGAGTGCTCAGGACCTCAGACTGGGGCGAAGGTACACCTTCCAACAGGACAACGACCCTAAGCACACAGCCAAGACAACGCAGGAGTGACTTCGGGATAAGTCTCTCAATGTCCTTGAGTGGCCCAGCCAGAGCCCGGACTTGTACCTGATCGAGCATCTCTGGAGAGACCTAAAAATAGCTGTGCAGCGACACTCCCCATCCAACCTGACAGAGCTTGAGAGGATCTGCAGAGAAGAATGGGAGAAACTCCCCAAATACAGGTGTGCCAAGCTTTTAGCGTGATACCCAAGAAGACTCGAGGCTGCAATCGCTGTCAAATGTACTTCAGCAAAGTACTGAGTAAAGGGTCTGTTTAATTACGTAAATGTGATATTTCATTTTTTTAATTTTTGGGGTAAAAAATGTTACGTCTGTTTTTGCTTTGTCATTATGGGGTATTGTGTGTAGATTGATGAGGGGGAAAAAAACAGTTTAATCAATTTTAGAATAAGACTGTAACGTAACAGAATGTGGAAAAAGTCAAGGGGTCTGAGTACTTTCTGAATGCACTGTCTGAGTATTTGAATGGTAATTTGTAATAAGCAAATAGTTGATCAAATTGTATTTGAAAGTAAAATATTTATTTAAAATACTATTTTGGAATAACTGAGTTCAGTACGTGGTAAATTTGCGTCAGAGTTTTTGAGTATTTTGAAATACTTTCCAAGTGTATTTCCAAATACATTCCAATATTCAACTACTTGTTTTTTCAAATAAAGGTTATCTGAATAGTTGTTTTGAAATGTATTGAAAAGTAATTCTACCCAGTACTGCCAGAGCAGGATAGGCCTCCCTTATGATTCTGGTTCATCTCAAGGTTTCTTCCTTCTAGGGACTTGTTCCTTGCCACTTTGCCCCTGCTTGCTCTTTGGGATCTTGGCCGGGTTACTATAAAGCACTTTGTGATTGATAAATTGCTTCTCTCAATGAGGATTCCATTCTCTCTTATGAAAGGACTTTCATTCTTCAACACTAAATCCTTCTCAGCAGGATCTGAATGTTTACAACCACATTTTTAGAACAGCCCATGTTTGGGATATAGGTCCCGTTTCTGTCTATTCAAATACACATACATTATAATTAAATGAATTAAATCTCTAAAATTTCAAATGTAAACATTCCAAAGAAGTTGTGGCCTGTCGTGATCTAGCTGTTTAAGCCGCTACCTCTGGAGCGCATGTACGATGTACCTCTGCTAGCATGGGTTCAAATTTGACCCATTGCTTTTTCAGCACTCTCTCCTACCTTTCTCATCTGTCGCTCTCTATTCAATAAACATACAAAATATTTTTAAAATGTATAATTCCAAAGTTGATTAGTGTGGTATCTCCTTGACAAATGAATTTGAACTACATTTTGTACATTTTGTTTTCCACCCTGTCCACCCTGTTTATAGATATCCACAACCTGCATGTATGCAGGTTATTGAGAGGTAGGTCTAGGCTAGAGTCATTGGCTCTGAGTAAGCCTATCCTATGTGGCTATCAATGCCAATTGATTTCGAACTCCACTTTGCTTTGGAATTTGAACACATTCTGTGTCTCATTCTTTTGCGTCTGAGCTGAGTGAGACTGTTTCCATTGCATGTGTTCTATCCAGCCCTGGGTTCAAACACTATTTGAAATATGTTTTAAATACCCTTACCATTTAGTGCTGTCTGCCTGGAGTGCCAGGTTGGTGGGGTTTGCACTTTTGGGACTATTCTATTGGTTCCATTGCACCAGGTAAGCTCAATCCAGTTCTGGTCCTATCCAAGGCCCAGACAGTGTCTGTCAAAGCCTGATTCCGTTTAGATAAATATTTGTGCCCCGTTTCCAGGTCATGTTCTGGTCAGGGTCTTGTTCTACGGCCTGACATATAATGGTCTAATCCTGTCTCTCTCTGTATGTGTGTGTGTGATTGTCTCTTAGAGGAAGCCAAATGGTGGATGTGATATTGAAATATGTGTGAGGGCTTCATTCATCTCCCTTGTCATTCCCTTCGGTCTTAATCCTTGACGATATTATTGTTCATTGCTCAATTTAAGAATCTGCCTGCGCAACACTGCGTCTCAGCAAATCCAAACATAGTTTACATTTACTTGGTAGAAGTGGTTGGACAAGTTAAGGATAACTTTACCTTTTTCTTTTGTGGTGTGGCCTTGATGCTATATTATAGAGGCTGCACACCCTTGCATCCTACTCATCATGGTCATTGTTCCGCGACAAAGACAAATCTTTGTCTCCCTCCTCCACTCCATTTCACTTGTCATCTTCTTCTTCTTCTTCTTCCTGAAGATACGTATCAGGTTTGGGTTTGTTCTTCAAAAGTCTGGTTCCTGTCAAGATGTCTTCCTGTACTCACAACCTATCACCTGACAAACGGTTTATTGAAACAGGTCAGGATATTTGATTTACCTCTGCCCCTAAGCCTAGGGTTAAAGGTCAATGTAGAAGCATCCAAGGAATGTCTCATATTGATGATGTCAGACTATTTAATCATGCAGGTGCACACATGTGACAGGCAGCTGGTCATAACATTGGCCTGTGTCAGTTCATTAGTTATTAGTGTATATTTCCCTGAGCACTCTAATATTGTATTTATAACCAAACTGAGTTATTTTCCATTGTCTCAGGGTCTGTGTCCCAAATAACACCATATTCCAGATAGTGCACTACTTTTGACAAGGGCCCATATGGATCTGGCCAAAAGTAGTGCAGTATATAGAAGATAGGAAGCCATTTGGGACATATTCATTGCCTTGCTATGACCATGTGTTGACATCATGTACCTGAAAGGATTTGGTACCAAAACCCAAAGAGCTCGGAAAAGCTTACATTTTTTCCTCAAGCTTCATTAAAAAATAAAGTGACATCATCTCAGTGAAAAGAAAGAGAAAAGTGAAAATGAAACATTTTGGCCATCAGTCATATACCTTTTCAGACAGATGGAAGTATATTTGCTTGCGTTGTGTCCCAAATGGTGCAAAATTGCCAATAGTGCATTACTTCTGACCAGGTCCTTATTGCCCCCTTCGGCCCTGGTCAACAGTAGTGTACTGCCCTTTCAGAAAAATCACCTAATTTCACAACTCACATGAGTTGGAACACTTCACATGGGATCATATGTAGTTTCAAGTAATCAAGTGTTGCTTTACATGTCACCTGTTACCACATTAACTTCACATAAAATGGCGTGATTATATGAAAATGTGTTTTGTGTTCACATATGAAATTCATGTTGTTTTTCCATAAGGGTGAATAGGGGAAAGGGTGCCATTTGGGACGAAGCCTTGGTCTATTTGCTAAGGATTTGTTCTATATAGACATTGGCCTCATTACAAGTGACCTGTAATGTCCCAATCTCATCCAACTCTTTAAACTGCTCCCTAATGGGTCACAAACCAGAAGTGACTATTGTGGCTCAGGAGAGGAGGGTGTGTGTGTGTGTGTCACTGGCGTAGCGTTATTTGAGATTAACATTTACATTTACGGGTATTTCACAAGGGGAAAATATATACACTACTGTTCAAAAGTTTGAGGTTACTTAGAAATGTCCTTGTTTTTGAAAGAAAAGCACATGTTGTTCATTAAAATAACATCAACATTGATTAGAAATACAGTGTAGACATTGTTAATGTTGTAAATGAGTATTGTAGCTGGAAACGGCTGTTTTTTAATGGAATATCTACATAGGCGTACAGAGGTCCATTATCAGCAACCATCACTACTGTGTTCAAATGGCACGTTGTGTTAGCTAATCCAAGTTTATAATTTTAAATGGCTAATTGATCATTAGAAAACCCTTTTGCAATTATTTTAGCACAGCTGAAAACTGTTAATTAAAGAAGAAATACAACTGGCCTTCTTTAGACTAGTTGAGGATCTGGAGCATCAGCATTTGTGGGTTCGATTACAGGCTCAAAATGGCCAGAAACAAGGGACTTTCTTCTGAAACTCGTCAGTCTATTCTTCTTCTGAGAAGTTAAGGCTATTCTGTGCTAGAAATTGTCAAGAAACTGAAGATCTCGATCAACGCTGTGTACTAATGAAAACCAGTCAGTACACATCAGCGCTACATATCTCCTTCGCACAGAGTTGATCAGGCTGTTGATTGTGGCCTGTGGAATGCTGTCCTACTCCTCTTCAATGTCTGTGTGAAGTTGCTGGATAATGGCGGGAACTGGAAAACGCTGTCATACAGGTCAATCCAGAGCATCCCAAACATGCTCAATAGGTGACATGACTGGTGAGTATTCAGGCCATGGAAGAACTGGATTTAGATTAGATTTTCCAGCATCCAGGAATTGTGTACAGATCCTTGTGAAATGGGTCCGTGCATTATCATGCTGAAACATGAAGTAATGGTGGCTGATGAATGGCACGATAATGGGCATTAAATTGCCATAGATAAAATGCAATTGTGTTTGTTGTCCGTAGCTTATGTCTGCCTATACTATAACCCCACCGCCACCATGGGGGACTCTGTTCACAACGTTGACATCAGCAAACCAATCACCCACACGGCGCCATGCACATGGTCTGCAGTTGTGAGGCCGGTTGGACAAATTCTCTAAAACCACGTTGGAGGTGGCTTATGGTAAAGAAATTAACATTACATTACCTGGCAACAGCTCTGGTGGACATTCCTACATTCAGCATTCCAATTGCATGCTCCCTCAAAACTTGAGATATCAGTGGCATTGTGTTGTGTGACAAAACTACACATTTTAAAGTGTCCTTTTATTGTCCCCAGCACAAGGTGTAACTGTGTAATGATCATGCTGTTTAATCAGTTTCTTGATATGCCACATCTGTCCGGTGGATGGAGAAATGCTCACTTAACAGGGATGCAAAACAATTATACGCACAATTTTTGAGAAATAATATTTTTGTGTGTATGGAATGTTTCTGTGAACTTTTATTTCAGCTCATGAAACATGGGACCAACACTTTACATGTTGCGCTTATATTTGTTTTCAGTGTATTTTCTTGCAATAGCCCTCTTTGACTTTAAAGAATATTTCTCTCAAAACTGTGAGTTCTAAAAGATGTGTCTGGAGATTACGTGAACTCAGATTGGTCTAAAATCCTAAATGAATCGGGAATGAGCAGGGACAGCTATTCCAGAAGGACCCTTCATGTCCTCATTACATGTAGTGTAACAAGACCACTCATGGTCCATAAAGTTCTCTACTTTTGATAGATTTAAACAAACAATTGGAATCACCATGGTCACAAACAAACTATCAACTCCATCTGCCTGAAAGAAGAGGAATTTTGTTTCAAATATGTTACATTTAATTAAGTTAGAGTGTCATAAAGCAACAGAGGAAAAGCTAAATTGCTACTCTGCATACCACTTGAAGGAAGACGAAAAATGTCAAACATCAACTCAATTCCGTCAGAGCTGAAAGAGCCGATTTGAATGGTTGTTTTTATTTGGGATTTTCAAATGAATCAAATTTTATAAATGTTTGAATTGAACTTGTATTTTGTATTGCAAAATTATGTCTGTTTTGAGTATCTGTTGTCAGCTCCATCAGTGGCTTGTCAGCTCCGTTGCTGATTGCTACATTTTTTGTCAATATTCAGAAAAATATATTTTAATCGCTGCAACATATGCTTAAACAATTTACATATTTGCTGTTGAAGACCTAAGGGATACTGTTTGCTTTATAACCCAGAAGAGTCTTAAGCCCTGGCAGGGTTCTACTAAGATATATGGAATTGTTTTAAGAAGGTTATACCAGGGATAATTTTGCTACTTTGATTTGGAATTTGAAGATACCTTGAAGTATAAAATAAATATATATCAAAAATATTTGCTGAAAATGATTAGCCCATACAGCATATTAAATAACAGATTCACTACATAGAACAACAGACAGAACATAGAACAACAGACAGTACCCCAAGAATTGAAAAGGAAGTTTGTTCTGAAGTGTCAATCCTGTCTGAGAGATATAAGAAAGATCAGGAAACATTTGTAAAAAAAATGTTCTACATATATTTAACACCTTATTTTTGGCATTAAATAGTCTCCATATATACCGCCATACATTTGTTCAACTGGTACCAGGGGACCTTCAGACAAGTCTTCTGAAGCCTGTTGGCGTCCCAGAGCCAAAACGTCATGTTCGCAAGAGTCTCACCTTTCCACAGAGGGGTCATATTAGTGTGCATCCCAAACTGTTTGGATGCTACAGGTGATTTTGTGAGAAGACCGATTTCCGGGATGCCTCATGGTCTGACAAACTCTAGCTCTGTCACGACATAGGCAGATGCGGTGGATTGTGATGCATCCAATGCAACGACAAAAAAACAGATTTTTATGGGGATTTTTGTATTATGCTAAATAACTTTCCACGTGGGTGCGAACATCGACCTCGGGCCTTGCGAGGGGACTGACTCAATGAAGTCAACAAATACATTTACGTTTTAGTCATTTAGCAGACGCTTTTACCACAAGCGATTTACAGGCACAATTAGTGTTAAGTGCCTTGCTCAAGAGTTCATTGACAGATTTTTCACCTAGCCGGCTCTGGGATTGGAAACAGTGACCTTTCGGTTACTGGCCCAACGCAATTAACTGCTACGGTCTATGGAAAATGACTGGTCGTCCATTCTAAACAAGATGGTTGCTATACATGATGGATAACGTTCTTGTCACTTGCTAGCTAGCTAGCCAACTTCAGCAAACTCCGTCACCCATTAGCCAGCATCCCACTGTTATTCTTCTAATATACTATGAACAGGAGTCATAGGAGAGCTAGGCTCCACTGGTAGGAGTCCAGCTAGAGACTTGGTTTCTTGGACACAGATTAAGTCTAGTCTGGACTCAAACACCTAGTTCAATGGAGATTCTCCATTGAGCATAGTTTTATTCCAGGACTAGGCTTAATCTGTGTCCAGGAAATCAGCTCCTATTCTTACACAGCTGTTATTCATTTAGTTGGTTTTGCTCTTCTCTAAATATGTTATATTGTTTTTCCCAAAAATGAAATGTTTGCAAACATCTTCCTACCGCTCCCAGGGTTGATGACACAGGGTCCAGAATGCACTGCAGGGCGGCCAGGCACACACGCACCCACCAGGCAGTCTGTTACACCAGGCAATCTGTTGTTTGGTTCTGGTCCACTGATTGAAATATGAGGGATTTTTTTAAATATAGTTGTTTATCTTAGTTGTCGTAATCTTTAATTCTAACGAGAACCAGGCAGGCCCAACCTGGATTGTGAAGAGAAAATGAACAAAAGGCACAATATTAACATTGCTGGGTTCAAATACTATTTGAAATCATTTCAAATACTTCAGCTGGGCTTGATTGAGCTTGTGTGTTTCAATGGAACCAGTATATATTTTTTTCCAAAAGTGCCAACCCTGCCCACGGTTGTACTGTACTCCAGGAAGGTTGAAGCTGAATGCTGAACTTATTTTAAGAGATTCCAAATAGTATTTGAGCCCAGGACTGAAAGTGAGCTTTGCTGAATCCAAGTATCCTAAGTACTAAGTTCTTAGTAATGTTGCCTGGCAGGCGAAGTAGGAACAAAAACGAATAAAAAGAAGGCAGGCCGTAAAGAAGCAGGCGGTCGGTTTGGGAAGGATAAACACATGCATGGACAAACATACGCACATGCGCAAACACACAAACCCACACAGACAGACAGACATACGAACACACACACCCAAGGTGTTTGGTTCTCACACACAGGATGAGAGCATTTGAATTAGTGTTCCTTTTTATTGTGACCTTTACGTTAATAAATGCCTTTGTGTCCCAAATGGCACTTCTGACCAGAGTAGTGCCCTAGATAGTGAATAGGGTGCCATTTGGGACTCTAATTAAGCTTTTCAGTGTAGGTTAAGCACCAAGGGTAATATTCCCTGCGTGTTGTTTAAATTGAACTGTTGTGTAGATCTACCAGGAAATACACACACACTCTTTCTCCCACTGGCACCACAGCTACCACTGAAACTTCCACGTTTCTGTACTATGGCTTCTCCTGTTTGAATAGTTGCCTCAGTTGGGAGAAACTGGCTTAATAAGCCATGTAAACCACTGACCAGCGTTTATTATTACTCAGCAATCTGTTATCCCTACACACGTCATAGTGTGTGCAGTTGTGGCCTCCAGCACATTTCCAAACAATGAGACAACAGCCCAGAAGCAGCAAAAACGCCATTCCTCATCAATATGTGCTGGGTAACCAGTGATTCTGTGCCTGTAGTCAAAAGCCTCTCCGAGTAGCAGTGCTGATCTAGGATCAGGTGGGTTCGCG
Organism: Oncorhynchus mykiss; assembly: GCF_057628025.1. Taxonomy (NCBI): domain Eukaryota; kingdom Metazoa; phylum Chordata; class Actinopteri; order Salmoniformes; family Salmonidae; genus Oncorhynchus; species Oncorhynchus mykiss. Next base: position 36,324,154 of record NC_143041.1, read on the forward strand.
TTATTATGCATTTTGATTTAAATGCTAAACTGATCCTAGATCAGCACTCCTATTCTGCGATGCTTTGGGAATACAGGCCCTGAACATCACATCAGCATGCTTCCTGTTTCTGAGATGAAAGTGAATATCTAGCGGTCTGTTTCTGCTTAGTTCATAAATATCTTCAACTCCAAATATGCTGGAAACCCCCACTGTTAAATCCATACTGTAATCTAGCATTATACACTGGAACTTTTAAAAAAGAAGGATGAGTAGAAAATAAAACTCATTTTGGCCCAACTGCTTCCTTGTTAAAGGTGGCTGCATTACTTGACCGTCTCTTACAGAGATGACATCATGCAGTCTTGTTTCAAGAAAGGGAAGAAATAATCAAATAAAGCAAAAAAGTAACTTTTTACATATTTTATCTTTACAGTGGTCTGCAAATTCAATTATAGTGGCTACAAAAACCTCTTATGGGAAAATGACTATGATATTATTCACCTAGCCTTTGAGGAGACACTGATTGAAGTGGAATCTAGCATTAGCCATTTAGTAGCCAGATGATTTCTATGATTAGCTTGTTGATTATATTGACGAGTGACTCAGAGGACCAAGGTGGATTTAGTAACGTCGTCGGCTCGGGTCCAAGGGGAACAGACCTTCCTATCCCTGTCTGGGTTAGTCATCAGCAGCATGCCGCATTGTCCTCACTCACTCACTCACTCACACACTCACACACTCACACACTCACACTCACACACTCACACACACACACACACACACCCACACACACACACACACACATACATACACATACATACATACATACATACACACACGATGCATTGTCATTACTCAGACAACGCTGGGACGGTGTGTTGGACCAAACTCAGTTTCCTCCCCTTCCTCCTCCTCTACCTCTTCCTCTCTGTGCTGTCATTGCTCAGTCAAAATATTATCCCCACACACTCTTCCTTCTCCTTTCCCTCCTCCTCCTTCCCTTCTCCTTTCCCTCCTCCTCCTCCTCCTTCCTTCTCCTTTCCCCCTCCTCCTCCCTTCTCCTTTCCCCTACTCCTCCTCCTCCTTCCTTCCTTCTCCTTTCCCCTTCCTCCTCCTCTTCCCTTCTCCTTTCCCCCTCCTCCTCCTCCCTTCTCCTTTCCCCCTCCTCCTCCTTCCTTCTACTTTCCCCCCTCCTCCTCCCCTCTTCTCCTTTCCTTCCTTCTCCTTTCCTTCCTCCTTCTCTCTCCTCCTCCTTCCTTCTCCTTTCCATCCTCCTCTTACTGCTCAGTCACAGTGAGACAAAAAAGCATTAGGTCGTCTGTCTGTTATCAATCAAATGTATTTATAAAGCACTTTTTACATCAGCAGATGTCACAAAGTGCTTATTCAGAAACCCAGACTAAAACCCCAAACAGCAAGCAATGCAGATGTAGAAGCACTGTGGCTAGGAAAAACTCCCTAGAAAGGCAGGAACCTAGGAAGAAACCAGGCTCTGAGGGGTGGCCAGTCCTCTTCTGGCTGTGCGCGGTAGAGATTATAAGAGTACTTGGCCATTAAGACCAGATTGTTCTTCATGTTCATAGATGACCAGCAGGGTCAAATAATTAACACAGTGGTTATAGAGGGTGCAACAGGTCAGCACCTCATGAGTAAATGTCAGTTGGCTTTTCATTGCCGTGCATTCAGAGGTCGAGAGAGAGACTTAAATCAGCAGGTCTGGGATAAGGTAGCCCATCCAGTAAACAGGTCAGGGTTCCATAGCCGCAGGATGAACAGTTGAAACTAGAGCAGCAGCATGACAAGGTAGCACGTCTGGTGAACAGGTCAGGGTTCCATAGCTGCAGGCAGGACAGCAGAAACTGGATCAGCAGCACGACCAGGTGGACTGGGGATCGGGACAGCCAAAGTTCATCAGGCCAGGTAGTCCTGAGGCAGGGTCCTATCTCTCAGGTCCTCCGAGAAGGGGAGAGAGAGAAAGCAAGAGAGAGATTGGAGAATTAGAGGGAACATACTTAAGATCACACAGGACACCAGATAAGACAGTAGAATTACACCAGATAGGACAGACTGACCTGAGCCCCCAGGCACATAGACTATTGCAGCATAGATACTGGAGACTGCGCCAGGAGGGGTCGGGGGACGCTGTGGCCCTGCCCGACAATACCCCCGGACAGGGCCAACCAGGAAGGATATAACCCTACCCACTTTGCCAAAGCACAGCCCCACACCACCAGATGAATATCAACAGACCACCAACTTACTACCCTGAGACGGGGGGGGGGGGGGGATCACGTCATTGACTCAACCCACTCAAGTCGAGTATTGCGAAAAAAAGCCTGGCAAGAGAGATGGGAGAACACTAGCAAGCCTGTGACTCAGCCCCCAGAGGCAAAAAGGCAAGGGTGGTTCGTCACTCCAGTACCTTGCCATTCACCTTCACACCCCTGGGCCAGACTACACTCCATCATAGGACCTACATAAGAGATGAGTCTTCAGTAAAGACCTAAAGGTTGAGACCAAGTCTGCGTCTCTCACATGGATCGGCTGACCATTCCATAAAAATGAAGCTCTATAGAGCTGTTTGCTTAGAAATTCTAGGAACAATAAGGAGGCCTGTGTCTTGTGTCTGTAGAGTACGTGTAGGTATGTTCCAGTGGAGGCTGGTGGGAGGAGCTATAGGAGGACAGGCTCATTGTAATGGCTGGAATGGAATCAATACAATGCTACCAAACACATGGAAACAACATGTTTGACTCCGTTCCATTGATTCCATTCCAGCCATTAGAATGACCCCGTCCTCTTATAGCTCCTCCCACCAGACTCGTCTGGTACCAGTCTCTTACGGCAGGGCCAAATCGGAGATAGAGGTACGAGTAAGTCCATGTAATGCTTTGTAGGTTAGCAGTAAAACCTTGAAATCAGCCCTATCCCTAACAGGAAGCCAGTGTAGAGATGCGATGCACTGGAGTAATAAGATAACGTTTTGGGATTCTAGTCAAGATTCTAGCAGCCATATTTAGCACTAACTGAAGTTTATTTAGTGCATTATCCGGGCTGCCGGAGAGTAGAGCATTGCAGTAATCTAATCTAGAAGTGATAAAGCATGGATTTGTTTCTTTTCATAATATTTAGACTAAAGGTTTCTTATTTTTGCAATGTTACAAAGATAGAAAAAAACTGCTTTTGAAATGTTTTTGACATTTTTGTCAAAAGAGAAATCAGGGTCCAGACTAATGCTGAGATCCTTCACAGTTTTATTTGAGACGACTGTACAACCATTGAGATAAATTGTTAGATCAAACAGAAGATCTCTTTGTTTCTTGGGACCTAGAACTAGCATCTGTTGTGTCCGAGTTTAAAAGTAAAACATTTGCAGCCATCTACTTCCGTGTGTCTGAAACACACGTTTTCCAGGGTAGGAAATTTTGGGGCTTCACCATGTTTCATCATCAGTGTGATTGTAGATAGCGGTTAAGAGCATTGGGCCAGGAACCGAAATGTCGTTGGTTTGAATCTCCGAGCCGGCAATGTGGAAAAATCTACCATTCTGCCACTTGTTTGGCTGGAATTGAAAGCTGGGTGGTTCATGACCTTTGACTTTGTAATGCCATCTTATTTTGTTTTGGCAACGAAGTTTCACTACGGCAGTAGAGCTTGCTAGTGTCTGTCAGACTGTCTGTCTGGCTCACTGTCTGTCTGTCTACCTGTCTCTCTATCTGTTTGTCTGTATGTATGTTAACATTCCTGTTAACATTGACATTCACCTATCAGTGGTTTACACAATGTAAAATAAGGTGTTCACCCACACCACCATCCACATCTGTTCTGGGCCCCTATGAGGACACCAGTCATTAGGTTTTACCTGGTCTGATGAGATTATGATGTGAAAGTCCAGGACACACACACACACAACAGCCAACATTGTTCATTAGCAGAGAGCATGGCTCAGTTTGTTAGCCTGTCCTGCAGTAGAATTAATCCAGGGCTGCGGTCCAAACACTTAAAAGACACACCCTATCCCTCAGCCCTCAAATTAAGTGGACACTTCTGATGACGCATCATGACGTCTGACGAGTATACACTTGCATGGCGAGGGAGGAAGGAATGATTTTTAAATGGACCTAGAAATTCATCACTCGTTCATCCCGCGATTATTGTGTTTTCAGCCACCGGTAGCTTGTGGGTGCTTTATATGCGTTACAGTCAATTATGAGTGTATGTCTACTTATATTAAGTATCTAAATTATTAATATGCGCCTACTTTATGATAGCTAGCAAATGATTTAGCTAACTAACGTTAGCCTGCCTAGCTGGAACTTCTGAAGAAGGAAACGCTTTTATTTCTACAATTTCCAAAAGATAACCAAACAAACATATTTACTTTTTACGAGACGTGTTTGTGGTTCCGTCATGTGCAATAGTAGCAATTTATTTGCATTCGTTTTTACTTACACTTGTATGTTGACTTCTCCATTGATGTTGTTTTTAAGTTTTCACTGACTTTTCTTAGCGGATGTACAATCGTCACAAATTGAATTATGCAGAGTTTCAGGCCCCCGGAGTGAACATAATTGTACACTCACAAAGCCGATTAAAAACGAGGGCTGAGGGGCTTACGTTGCAAACTTCTCTTGCTTGGCTAATCATTTGGCCTGCCTGCCAAGATGGTGACAGGGATTCCCCCAAGGGCATAAGGCGAGGGTAAGTGGACGAGGGTGTGTCTTTTAAGTGTTTGGACGGCAGACCAGGTGAATCCAGGTGAAAGCTATGATCCCTTATTGATGTCACCTGTTAAATCCACTTCAATCATTGAAAATTAAGGGGAGGAGGCAGGTTAAAGAATGATTTTTAAGCCTTGAGACAACTGAGACATGGATTGTGTATGTGTGCCATTCAGAGGGAAAATATTGAAGTGCCATTGAACGGGGTATGGTAGTGAGTGTTTCAAGAACTGCACCGCTGCTGTGTTTTTCACGCTCAACAATTTACCATGTATATCAAGAATGGTTCACCACCCAATGGACATCCAGCCAACTTGGCACAGCTGTGGGAAGCATTGGAGTCAACATGGGCCAGCATCCATGTGGAACGCTTTCCACACCTTGTAGAGTCCATGCCCCGATGAATAAAGGCTGTTCTGAGGACAAAAGGGGGGTGCGGTGCAACATAATATAATGTTTTGTATACTCAGTGTATATGTATATGAAGGTGTGTAAGGCAGTAGTTACAGATATCACATTTACATAAGTATTCAGACCCTTTACTCAGTACTTTGTTGAAGCAATGATTACAGCCTCGAGTCTTCTTGGGTATGACGCTACAAGCTTGGCACACCTGTATTTGGGTAGTTTCTCCCATTCTTCTTGGGTATGACGCTACAAGCTTGGCACACCTGTATTTAGGTAGTTTCTCCCATTCTTCTCTGGATAGCCTCTCAAACTCTGTCAGGTTGGATGGGGCGCTTCGCTGCACAGGTCTCTCCAGAGATGTTCGATCGGGTTCAAGTCGGGGCTCTGGATGGATCATTCAAGGACATTGAGACTTGTCCCAAAGCCATTCCTGTGTTGTCTTGGTTGTGTGCTTAGGGTTGTTGTCCTGTTGGAAGGTGAACCCTCACCCCAGTCTAAGGTCCTGAGCAGGTTTTCTTTACTCCATTTATCTTTCCCTCGATCCTGACTAGTCTCCTAGTCCCTGCCTTTGAAAAACATACCCAGGTTTCCTCCAGACGTGACGCTTGGCATTCAGGCCAAAGGATTCAATCTTGTTTCTCATGGTTTGAGATGCCTTTAGGTGCCTTCTGGCAAACTCCAGGCTGTCATGTGCCTTTTACTGAGGAGTGGTTTCCTTCAGGCCATTCTACCATACAGGCCTGATTGGTGGAGTGCTGCAGAGATTGTTGTCCTTCTGTAAGGTTCTCCCATTGCCACAGAGGAACTCTGGAGGTCTGTCTGATTGACCATCAGGTTCTTGGTCACCTCCCTGACCAAGGCCCTTCTCCCCTGATTACTCAGTTTGGCCGGCCAGCTCTAGGATGAGTCTTGGTGGTTCCAGACTTCTTCCATTTAAGAATGATGGAGGCCACTGTGTTCTTCAATGCTGCAGAATGTTTTGTGCTTTGACACAATCCTGTCTCAGAGCTCTACAGACAATTCCTTCGACCTCATGGCTTGATTTTTGCTCTGACATTCACTGTCAACTGTGGGACCTTTTAGACAGGTGTGTGCCTTTCCAAATCATGTCCAATCAATTACATTTAGCACAGGTGGACTCCAATCTAGTTGTAGAAACATCTCAAGGATGATCAATGGAAACAGCATGCACCTGAGCTCAATTTCGAGTAGCAAAGGGTTTTAATACTTATGTAAATAAGGTTTTTCAGGTTTTTTTGCAAACATTTCTTAAAACTTGTTTTTGCTTTGTCATTATGGGTTATTGTGTCTAGATTGATGATGCTAATTTTTTATTGAATCCATATTTGAAAAAGTCTCTAATGTAACTAAATGTGCAAAAAGGGAAGGGGCCTGAATACTTTCCAGATGCACTGTATATAGGATGTCCCTTGACTATAATACAGTATTATACATACATACTATACATACTGTATGTACAGTCCTTTCAGAAGCATTGGAGTCAACATGGGCCATCATCCCTGTGGAACCCTTTCGACACCTTGTGGAGTCGATGCCCCGATGAATTGAGGGTGTTTTGAGGGCAACGTGATCCCAATGTTTGGTGTACTCAGTGTATGTTTATATTTTACGGTCTCTGACATCGCTCGTTCTGATATTTCATTTTTTTTCTGTATTATGTGTGTATAGTTTTTTATTCGATTTTTATTGCTAGGGATTACTGCACTGATGGAGCTAGAAACACAATAATTTCACTGCACCAGCGATAACATCTATAAATCTCTGTACACGACCAATAAACTTGGATTTTATTTGGTACTGTAACTCATTGGGCACCACTCCCACGTTGACACCTGGGAACCCTTTTTTGTTTTGTGCTGAAAGGAGCTTGCTCTGGGGTGCAGTGGCACTTTGCTGCTAGACTAGGTTAGTTCCTAGTCTCTAAGGGTAGCAGAATAAATGTGATATTTGATACTGCTTCTCTTTGAGATCTCAATGGTGAGATGTTTGACATTTTACATTCTCGTAAATCAGTATGTTTGTGTGTGTGTTCTGAACTAGGCATGTTTGCAACTAGTGGAAATATTTGGCATCCTTGGTAACCACACACACACAAACACAACCACCCAATATGAACGACTGTGGATACCAGGACTGAGGCCATCGTTTGCAAATGTATTGTGAAATCTGTTGTAAAATGTATTTTAATGTTTCAAAATTGTATTTTATTGTGTTACTGCCTTAATTGTTGCTTGACCCCAGGACGAGTAATGGGGATCCATAATAACTGAAATACAACACACCTAAATAAATCTAAGCAGAATCATGAAATGTCACTACTGATTTGCCCTTTCAAATAGAGCAGCAATAGTAGTTTTCATTGGCATTCTGTAAATCTCCCTCTCTGTTTTCTCTCCATAGGTGTGTGCGGCGGTATGAGAACCACTTGAATCGCTGTCATCCCTGCACCGCAGCCTTTTCACCCTGTGGACGATTCATTGCTTCTGGCTCTGAAGACAACTGTGTGAGTGGTGGTTCCTTCCTACTTGTCCTCCCTCTCCTCCTCCTCTTCCTTTCTCTCCCTCTATTCCTCCTCCTCTTCTGTCTCATCATCCTCCTTTCTATGGAAACACGTGACCTGGTATGGAAGTTAAAAGGTAGGGGTTGAAATACAGGTGGAGAGTCAGAGGTTCATGTTACTGGATTTCACAGGCTTCGTCCTCTCCCCTGCACTAATCATTTTTGACACCATCTAAAATACCTTCAATACCTGTAATAAGTCTGAAATATCTTCACCTAGAGTTGTTTAATGTTAAAGTGACACATGACACTTCAGGAAATGTCATGGAAAGCATCTACGATGTGATGTCAAGGGCCACCAGCCCTGGTCTGCATAAAGCCCTGTAATACGTCTTAAATACCTTTAACTGGAGTCTGTACTGTATGGTGTCACAGGCCATCACCCTACGTTGTAATAGCTGTAGTAAATCATGCACAGGGTTGCCATGGATTTGACAGTAACTTAAAGGGAGCAAGGTGGCAAGTTCAATTCTGTATTTTATATTACAGTGTACGGTAGGTGCATTTGTTTTATGTCACAGTGACACATGATACATAGTCATTTATTTTATGTAAATAATGTTCCCGTGTCCCATAGAGAATAGGAAGCACTACCATTTTACACAACATTAAAGACATGCTCCGGAACCTTTGAAACCTCCCGCTTTGGGCTGGATGTGTCAATGTGTAGTTCATACATGCATAATCATCCTCAATTAGCCACAAAATCCCTAGTTTGAAAGCAACTGTTTTTCTGGAAGCTTTCCCTACATTTCCTCCCGTGTGGGCCAACCCCCTAGCAATTTGAGTTCTAGCCAATGATCTTCAGCCCCTCACCATTTGAGTGACAACTAACAAGATGCACACACATCAGCAGAGCGAGAGAGAGCAATGACGTGGTGCAAATATCTGCACATAGGTGACGTAGTACGCAATTTCCAGCTCATGAGCACTACTTTCACTACTGGCTAAAAAGTACACAAAAGTACCAGAGAATCACTTTAAATACGGCCAATGACCAGTTTTATGTCTTTAGTACATTCACCTAGAGTTGTTTGATGTTAATCTGACAATGGAATGACATGACTCATGCTTTTTCCAAGACAGTCCCACAGAGAATAGGAAGCAAGAGGAATGCTTGTAATGGCAAGCGCATCACTGGCAAATCAATGAATGTGTGTGCATGCATGTGTGCAGGGCCGGCTCTAACCTTTTGGGGTCCCAAAGCTAAATGTTGTTATGGGCCTCCAGACCTCATGGGCAAAACATTTTAGTGGCCCCCCTCTTGACGGCAGAGAGAAAAAATATAATTGTAGAGTCAATTTCCTGCAGTTCTCCACATTTTGCCACGGGACTTAGAGAAAATGTTGCAGTTTTAAAGCAAGTTTGCTGCAATTTGACTCATTTTGTCATGGAGCAAAAAGAAACATCTGTAGTTTTACAGTTACTTTCCTGCAATTCTACACATTTTGCCATGACTTATACCATGTTATTATGACATCTGGGTGAGAGTGACTAACAAAATCCCTGCGTGCCCGGTTGGTAATTCAACCATGATTACTACAAGTATAGACAGCTGACTAGACTCATTTACCAATCTAAGAACATTTAGCCGACATGGAATGGCAGTGTTCATTTCATCAACAATAACTATGAGGAAAAGTGCTCATCAATGACTTATTCCTGAATTAAACTATGACGATAGCTAGAAGAGATGCCCTGGAAAAAAAACACAAACTATTACAAATTACTTTTCATTTTAGTTGATGAAAATGGGACGAGACAAGAATTCCATGTGAGACTAATCACCATTTAATTTGACACGAAGCTCCTTTTCATCTGTTTTGTCCAATCATACGCCAGCATACATGCATAATATTTCAGGTAATCCTCTCATTGGCAGTTGTGACTTGACTTGTATCTAACCTCAACTAGAAACAATGTTTACTCTCTTACTTTCATGTAGGCAATGTTTTCTTTGATCACGACAGAAGCTCTATTTTCCCATGTGTGCTGTTATTCATTAGTCTGTGTTGACACACTTCCATTGTAGTCCACAAATGCGAGTTGCAGTTGCATTTTGTTGTTGCTATTTGTTGAATATTAGGAGTACAGTGGTACTTCTGGCATTTTTGTAAGCCTCAAAATCTCCCCTGTCATTCACTCCCTTGACAGTTATGGCTGTGAGATTTGAGTCATTTAGCAGGCTCTCTAATCCAGAGCGATTTACAGTTAGTGAGTGCATACATTTTAATACTGGTCCCCTGCGGGAATTGAACCCACAACTCTGGCACCATGCTCTACCAACTGAGCCAAAGACGAGACTAAAATAGTCCAGTTTTAGTCGACTGAAAATAATTCAAACTAACTATGGATAAAATTACAAACATTTTACTAAGACTAAAAGTTATTTTAAGACTAAAACTAAAATAGCTACCAAAATGAACACTGACATGGGCTATTTGAGTCTCTGTCAGTGACTGACATAAAAAGAGAAAAACTGCTGATCCAGAGTTCCCCAATTTTTCATTATTGTCAAAGAATGGGTGGGGGCCCCCTAGCAGCCGTGGGGCTGTAGGCGGTCGCTTATGTTGTTTATGCCTGGAACCGGCCCTGCATGTCTGTGTGCTTGCATGTGATTTCCAGGCAGTTCATTCCAGTGTATGTGTGTTTGTCGTTAATTTGTTTGCGCATGTTTGTGCGTGCATGCATGTGTGTGTGAGAGGGCATCTAGACAGAGCAGTCCAGATTTACTGCAGTACAATGCCTTCTTTTCCTTTTATCTCCTGATAGAGATGGATTTGCAGAAGAATGCTTTCTGTTCTGGGTGTATAATTTATACGCTGGCATCCGATTTGAGTTATAGGCTCAAATTGAGTTATAACGCTGTTATGGGTAACTTCTAAAGCTCCGACTTTACTTTATCGACAAGCCTTGTGCGCCATCTGGGCTAAAGGCCAAACTGCAGAATGCTTAAGATTATGGACAGGGGCACACTCAACTACTGTAAATATAGAGCTCAGGTGAAAAGGTTGATGCACTGTAGTGCATATTTTGTCTTGAGCGGATGGTCGGGGGGCCAGAACATGATTACTAATAATTTGTTGACTACAAATTGACTACAATAAGTTATTGACTACAGATATAATATTTGATTAAAACATAATCATTTCAAACCTTGATTACATTTGTATATGATCACGTCTCTCTATTATGCGTGGGAATACATGGGAACAGATTTCCTAAATTAAAATCCCTTGGAGCTGAGTTCCTGGTGGGTTTTTTTTCAGCATTTTATGTCTGAAGAAATGTATAATAATAATAATACAGTTTTATTTTTGCTCAGGAAACAAGTTAAAACCACGGTCTGCCAGTTGGGGTGTAGCCTTAGTTGCCTGCCTATGAAACAACAAAACACACTGCTGGTGGTTTAGGTGCATGTAGTTGTACAATACATGGTAAACATGGCACAGTACATGGCACATACACATGCCATACTATTCTGTTATTTCCATGACGGACACCTTTTAAACCTGCTACAGAATAGGTCTTCCCTCTTCTTGCTGTACAAAACATTGTCTGCGTCCCAATTCTCCACCCTTCTCCCCGTCATGGATTTACAAATGGTGGAAACCCAAAGCCAGTGCTTACCCCAATCCAGTGCTTTCCAATTCATGACGGGGAATGTGAGAGACAAAGACTGTCATGGAATTGGATCTTCAAAGGCCAGAATTCACACACTCACCTCAGATTTGTACCACATGACAAAGCGAAAGGGGCTCATTCCTGAACGATGTGTAGAGGTCACAAATCCACGTTCATTGTCACATTTTATTTGCTCTCTCTTCCCTCTTTCTTCACAGTTTTTTTTCTTCCAATCGTGTCTGTCTTTCCTCTGGACTTCTGAGTAAATCTAATCTCTGGTCTTTTATTGAGCAGCTGCTTTGTGTTTAGTGTTCCCTTACGGAAAAAACACATGAATTTCACGTGAATACATGTGAAGTGTTCCAAAAACACATGTTTTTATGTGATCACATGATCTTATGTGAGGTTAATGTGATAACAGGTGACAACCACAGGAGGTTGGTGGCATCTTAATTGGGGGGGACGGGCTGGTGGTAATGACTGGAACAGAATGGGCGGAATGCTATCAAACACATGGTTTCCATGGTTTCCATGTGTTTGATGCCATTCCATTCTCTCCGTTCCAGCCATTATTATGAGCTGTTCTCCCCTCAGCAGTCTCCACTGGTGAGAACATGTAAAGCAAAATGTGATAACATGTGATCACGTGTGAAGTGTACCTACGTACACGTGTGAACTGTACCTGTTCTCACCAGTGGAGGCTGCTTCACGGTGTAATAATGGCTGGAATATGTAAAAACTTGATAATGTGTAAAGTGTTCCTAAAACACATGATTTAACATGTTAAATTTCATGTGAAATGATGTGATTTTCAACGTGAAATCATGTGGTTTTTCTGTAAGGGTTGATCCTCTCTATGACTGGTGCCAAAGCAGCGCCAGAACTGTCTAAACAATTCATCCCTCCCAACCAAGACAACAGTCAGTGGAACTTCTTACATGAAGTCATCGTGTTGAGCTGGGGAGTTATGTTAACCTTCTTAACAGGCCACTGAACAGTAAAACAGAACACTGGAACATCATTTTGAAATAGTACACTACCGATGTCACAAGAATTCATTCTTCTGAAGATTAGTCACTGGAACTTGGAACTTCTTCCATGTTTGTCCAGTGTTGTCATTGCTAGGCCACTAAACAGTCCACTAGAACACTGACTAGATCAAGAGATCAAGATCAGTTTAACCTTGTACACAAGGTCCAATGAAAATGTAACTTCCACTTTATCCCAACGCTTACGAAAAAGACACACATATGCATACAGGTTGGAGCAGGAGCCTGCCACACTACAGTGTCCCTGGAGCAGTTTGTGTGGGAGTTTAAATGCCTTGCTCCAGAACTGATGAGTATATCCGTTACAACAATTCATCCCTCCCAACCAAGACAACAGTCAGTGGAACTTCTAATCCATGGCTGTCCACTAGCACAGTTGTGTTGAGAGACAGAGTTCTGTTCAATTGGCTTCAGGGTCACTAAACAGTAAAACAGCACAGTCGATTGTACATTGAACTGAATAAACCACTTCAGTAGACCACTTCAGTAGACCACTAGAGTAGACCACTGAACCAATGATACGTTTAACCTTCAAACATTTATCTTTAAAGCTAGAGCACGAATAGAACATTGAACCCTTGGGTATAGGCCTATAACTTAACTTTTAAGTCAAGCACTTTCTTGTTCTACAAAGAACTTCAACAGTTATCGGGTTTTGGTGTACAGATAAAATATATGAATGCATGTAGTAGCTATTTTGGTGGCCTGGTGTGTACAATTCCTTGAAGATGACTGTTCAATTTAGTATTTTAAAGAGTTGGCTCAACATAGCTTCTTGCCATGTGTGGACCAGACTCAGTAAGAGATTTCATTTGTATAAAAGAGTTTTTAGTAAAAGACATGAAAACGTCCACTTGCCGTTCAACATTTAGCTGGTTAGGACAATGTACTAAAATGTGATGGATTGCTTCCACCAATTTTAATTAGTCAGGTAGGTGAGAGGGTCAAGCACACTCAACTCGAGCTCTGTAACTCAAATGTTAGTTACAGAGAAAGTACAAGGCCCTGGGAACCATCACAACCTAAGAGGCCTGCAACTCAGTCCAGTCATGAAGCTTATTTTAGATGGCTGTTGAGCAAAGACGGTGAATAGCACCCTGGTGGTTTGGTAATAAGAAACCCAGACCTTAAACTATGTGGTTTGAATGCTTCTTTCTCCAGGTATAAATCTTGCCCTGGTTTTGGAGGTCAAAGCGAATACGTTTTTCCCTCCCTTCACTCAGTGATATATATCTGTAATATAACCGAGCATGTTCTTCAGCCAAATCTTTGTGCCAGATGACTTGATCAACTGTCTCGATTGATGTTTTGTCTTGTATCTTCATCCCAATGGTGTTCGTTTACTTATGAATTCATGATTGTTTGTTATTTAGAGTACATCTAACAACAAATGTAGAGATGTTATAGAAAGATGAGAGGCTGGTTACACAGTTTAGATGTTTGTAGAAAGATCAGAGGCTGGTTATACAGAGTCAGGTTTTTTTTGGTCTGATGACCTGACGAGTCTCAGGTATAAAACATGGGGGTCATTCCATGTCAATTCAACCAAACCGTGAACTCCACCAATCTCAGATCGTGAAACTTCAAATGATGAGAATCAGATAATACAAAGATACAGGCGTCCTTCCTAACTCAGTTGCTGGAGAGGAAGGAAACCGCTCAGGGATTTCACCATGAGAACAATGGTGATTTTAAAACAGTTACAGAGTTTAATGGCTGTGATAGGAGAAAACTGAGGATGGATCAACAACATTGTAGTTATCCACAATACTAACCTATATGACAGAGTGGGAATAAGAAAGCCTGTACAGAATTTAAAAAAATCTAAAACATGCATCCTGTTTGCAACCAGGCACTAAAGTAATACTGCAAAATATTTGGCAAAGCAATTCACAACGCATTACTGAGTACCACTCTCCATATTTTCAAGCATGGTGGTGGCTGCATCATGTTATGGGTATGCTTGTAATCGTTCAAAATAAAAAAATAAACAGAATGGAGCTAAGCACAGGAAAAATCCTAGCTGAAAACCTGGTTCAATCTGCTTTCCACCAGACATTGGGAGATGAAGTCACCTTTCAGCAGAACAATAACCTTAAACACAAGGCCAAATCTACACGGGAGTTGCTTACCAAGAAGACAGTGAATTTTCCTGAGTGGCTGAGTTAGATTTTACTTAAATCTACTTAAAAATGCATTCCCTCCTTCAACCCATTTGTTTTTTAGGGAGGATATGACATATTATGTCCCTATAGTGCCTCTCATGGTATTTTTTCCAATGCATTTTTGTTGAGGCAGAGTTGTTTTAATTACTTTTCCAGACTAGTGAGTATCAAACTGTGTCTGTAAGACATCCAAGAATCCCTTCTTCTCCCTAGCCGACTTTACCTTACTTTTTTTCTTCTGTGTGTTTGGTGAAAGCAGTGGAATAATAATAATATATGGATGCTGATGGTTGTCGGATTATTAATGGCAGGGACTTGTCTTCTCTCGATGAAGCAACAGAAGTTTGAGAGCATCTCCTTTGAGAGTGGACACTTCCAGGCATTTCCTGGCAGCCGGTGGGGCTTGGTGAAGCGTGTACGGTAGTGAGCTACACCATACTTTATTTGTGACCGCCCTGAGAGTGGCGTGAGCCAGAGGCATTTGTATTTGTCTTCATATTTAACAAGACAATCATGGAAAAATAACTCTCAAAAAAGAACCCCAAAAAGACTCCCTAAAAATTGAAATTGTGTTAGGGCCTATATGATATGACACAGTTTCCACACACTCAAATAAGAACAAAATGTAGGCAAGTACACTAGAACAAAGCTGTTATCAGAAGGCTTCGGGATTCAGTGTGTATGCCTGGACTTTAACTGTAAAGTTGGGTGTTCAGCTTACACAACTCCCAGTGTTGAGGGAAAACCTCTATCTCTAAACCTGCAATCAAAAAAAATAACATTGATTATTTTCTTTGTTTTTAGAGCGTAGTTTGTTGTCAAAAATAATATGACAATTGAAGTAAAACAGGATTTTATTAAGTTAAAAGGACAAAAAATCCTGTGCCTTTAAACAGCTTGGAAAACGCCCAGTGTTACCCTGTGAGGGGGGAAGATCTGTAAGAAAATCCACCGACAGGTGCGACCAAGGCCGTTGTGGAACGGGTAAGGGGTGTAGTGTCCCTCTGGGCAGGTGCCTAGGTGCCTTACACTGGGCGCACACCAAGCAGGAGGAAACATAAACCCTCACGTCCTTAGCCAAGGTAGGCCACCAGTACCTCCCGCTCAAACAGCGCGCTGTCCGACCGATCCCAGGATGACCAGAGGAGGGTGACGTATGGGCCCAATTGATCAAATGGTCACGAACAGCAGACGGGATGTACAGAGGCCCAGCGGGACACTGGATGGGAGAGGGCTCTGCACGTAACGCTTGCTCAATATCCGTGTCCAGCTCCCAAACTACCGGCGCGACTAGGAAGGAGGCGGGGAGTATGGGAGTGGCATCCATGGGCCGCTCCTCTGTGTCATACAACCGGGACAATGCGTCTGCCTTCACGTTCTGGGAGCCTGGTCTGTAGGAAAGAGTGAACACAAAACGGGGCCAGACCCTAATGGTCGACTATCTAAGGCGTGAACGGGCAAGGGCACAGCCACGGGAACAATAGGGATCCCTAAACTATGGGCGAACGATTTATCTATAAAATTCCCAGCCACGCCTAAATCGACAAGTGCCTTATGCTGGGAATGCAGGGAAAACTCAGGGAAAGTGACATACACAAACATATGTGCAACAGAGGGCTCTGGGTGAGAATGGTGCTGGCTCACCTGGGGTGGCTCCAGAGCGCCCTGCCTGTTGCCTCGATACCCAGAGGAACCAACCCGGCACCAACCGGCAGTGTGCCCTCTGCGGCCACAGATGGTGCACGAGCTGGAACCCCCTCCGGTCTCCCTGCGCACCGCCCCTCCCAGCTCCATGGGTATCGGAGAGGGGGTGCGGGGGGTTCGAACCAACAGACCCCGATCTGCAGGGCTTTCCCGGTGAGGCACGAAACGAGGGCGGACACCCTCTCACGGCCCGAAGGAGCCGGGTGGACGGTTGCCAGGTATAATTCCAGCTGTAATAGATCCCCTGGCAGTTCGCAGCCTTCCCATCATATTCCTGGGGAAGGGAGAGACTAATCCCACTGGGTCCAGGAGAAGGATGGGCGTGTAGTGGAGACCGCGGTTGTGCTGGTGGAGGCGCTGGGTGAACTCCCTGTCTCTCCCAGTGGTCCATTGTCTGGACAACGCGGTCCATGGCGGTGCCAAGATGGTGGAGCATTGCTGCGTGTTCCCGGACGCTCCTCCACCCCTATACCCGGGGTTCCTGCTCCTGCTGACTCCATAAGTTTGGGTCCGGAATTATGTAAAGAGTGCGTACTGGCGGCAGAGAAGTCAGGCGCAGGAGAGCAAAGACTGTGTTCCAACAGCACAGTTTAATAATAAAAATCACCTTGAACAAAAACAATATATACAATGGGACAAACCCCTTCGCACGCCAGACATAACGTGCACATACACTTACAATAAACAATTCCGGACAAGGACATGGGTGTTAACAGAGGGTTAAATACACAACATGTAATTATGGAATTCGAACCAGGTGTATGGGAAGACGAGACAAAACAAATGGAAAATGAAAGGTGGATCTGCGATGGCAAGAAGGCCGGCGATGTCGACCGCCGAACGCCGCCCGAACAAGGAGAGGGACCGACTTCGGCGGAAGTCGTGACAGTATGTAAACTTCCGACTTCAACTACATACAATTATCTGTTAAGTCCCTCAGTCGTGTAGTGAATTCCAAACACAGATTCGACCACAAAGACCAGGGAGGTTTTCCAATGCCTCGCAAAGAAGGGCACCTATTGGTAGATATTTTATTTTTAAACAGACATTGAATATCCCTTTGAGCATGGTGAAGGTATTAATTACACTTTAGCTGGTGTATCAATACACCCAGTCAGGACAATAACCTAAAACACAAGGTGCTTTTACAAAGTATTGACTTAGGGGTGTTTGCAAACATAAAAAAAAAACAGGTTTTCATTTGTCATTATGGGGTATTTTATGTTGATGGGTGACATTTTTTTTTGTTTATTACATTTTGAATTCAGGCTGTAACACAACAAAATTAGGAATAATACTTGCTGAAGGCACTGTACATATACACTGAGTGTACAAAACACTCCATGACACAGACTGACCAGGTGAATCCAGGTGAAAGCTATGATCCCTTATTGATGTCACCTGTTATTTTTTATTTATTTATTTTATTTCACCTTTATTTAACCAGGTAGGCAAGTTGAGAACAAGTTCTCATTTACAATTGCGACCTGGCCAAGATAAAGCAAAGCAGTTCGACACATACAACGACACAGAGTTACACATGGAGTAAAACAAACATACAGTCAATAATACAGTATAAACAAGTCTATATACGATGTGAGCAAATGAGGTGAGATAAGGGAGGTAAAGGCAAAAAGGCCTTGGTGGCAAAGTAAATACAATATAGCAAGTAAAACACTGGAATGGTAGATTTGCAATGGGAAAATGTGCAAAGTAGAAATACAAATAATGGGGTGCAAAGGAGCAAAATAAATAAATAAATAAAATACAGTAGGGAAAGAGGTAGTTGTTTGGGCTAAATTATAGGTGGGCTATGTACAGGTGCAGTAATCTGTGAGCTGCTCTGACAGTTGGTGCTTAAAGCTAGTGAGGGAGATAAGTGTTTCCAGTTTCAGAGATTTTTGTAGTTCGTTCCAGTCATTGGCAGCAGAGAACTGGAAGGAGAGGCGGCCAAAGAAAGAATTGGTTTTGGGGGTGACTAGAGAGATATACCTGCTGGAGCGTGTGCTACAGGTGGGAGATGCAATGGTGACCAGCGAGCTGAGATAAGGGGGGACTTTACCTAGCAGGGTCTTGTAGATGACATGGAGCCAGTGGGTTTGGCGACGAGTATGAAGCGAGGGCCAGCCAACGAGAGCGTACAGGTCGCAATGGTGGGTAGTATATGGGGCTTTGGTGACAAAACGGATTGCACTGTGATAGACTGCATCCAATTTGTTGAGTATGGTATTGGAGGCTATTTTGTAAATGACATCGCCAAAGTCGAGGATTGGTAGGATGGTCAGTTTTACAAGGGTATGTTTGGCAGCATGAGTGAAGGATGCTTTGTTGCGAAATAGGAAGCCAATTCTAGATTTAACTTTGGATTGGAGATGTTTGATATGGGTCTGGAAGGAGAGTTTACAGTCTAACCAGACACCTAAGTATTTGTAGTTGTCCACGTATTCTAAGTCAGAGCCGTCCAGAGTAGTGATGTTGGACAGGCGGGTAGGTGCAGGTAGCGATCGGTTGAAGAGCATGCATTTAGTTTTACTTGTATTTAAGAGCAATTGGAGGCCACGGAAGGAGAGTTGTATGGCATTGAAGCTTGCCTGGAGGGTTGTTAACACAGTGTCCAAAGAAGGGCCAGAAGTATACAGAATGGTGTCGTCTGCGTAGAGGTGGATCAGAGACTCACCAGCAAAATCCACTTCAATCATTGTAAATTAAAGGGAGAAGGCAGGTTAAAGAAGGATTTTTAAGCCTTGAGACAATTGAGACATGGATTGTGTATGTGTGCCATTCAGAGGGTGAATGGGCAAGACAAAGAATTGAGGTGCCATTGAACAGGATATGGTGCCAGGTGCACCAGTTTGAGTGTGTCAAGAACTGCAACGGTGCTGTGTTTTTCACGCTCAACAATTTCCCATTTGTATCAAGAATGGTCCACCACCCAATGGACATCCAGCCAACTTGGCACAGCTGTGGAAAGCATTGGAGTCAACATGGGCCAGTATCCCTGTGGAACGCTTTCGACACTTTGTAGATTCCATGCCCCGATGAATTGAGGCTGTTCTGAGGATTAAAGGGGGTGTAACTCAATATTAGGAAGGTGTTCCTAATGTTTTGTGCACTGAGTGTAAGTAGACAGTTATCACTCACTGTAGGTTGTGAATATAAGGCTAGTAGATCCTACTGATTCATAGTGTTGTCACACATTAGGCTCACCATCATAACCATAACCTCATCACTCTATGCTGACCTTATTCACTAAGTAAAAATACAAAATTGCCACACACAAAGAAATTTAGGAGTACAATGAAAACTATTTGACTGTAGAGCCCTGGACCATCCGTCGAGTTTAAAATTAATCACCCTACGGCATGTTGTCCTTATTTAAAAAAAAAAAATGTAATCTTCATTTAACCAATCCCATTGATGTCAGAAGACCTCTGTCCCAAGGGAGACCTGGTCATTATTGCCATAGATTATGAGACTGTAGGTCCTGATGTTAGGCTTCAGAGGCGTGTTCCGTTACCCCCTACCTTTCTTACTCTACAGCTGTTGTGGGCCAGATGACCTCTGTGGTGAGGTAGCAGGACTGGACCCCTCATTGAGGATTCCTTCCTGTTCCAACTGCCTGATGTGATGCTCTGGCCTTACAAACCCCATCACAGTGCATCAATAAGAATGTACATTCTAGTAATTATATTTCTATGGCTGTATCTGTAGCTCGGTATCTCTACCATGCTATGGGCCCTTCTAGGGAGCACTATCCCCATGCCTTTTTCGGGGAAGCCTAATAAAAAGCAGCTGCAGGAATCTGATGAGTCGTCGTCTGGTAACAAACATCCCCACATCTGGTTTTATCTGTGTTCACTGCTTATGGTCCCCCGTCCTCATCCCTCCTTTCCCTCCTACTCCTCCTCCTCTTCCTCCTCCTCTTCCTCCTCCTCTTCTTCCTCCTTTCCAACTATCTTTCACTCACTGTTCTTTCTTACTTTTTACACACTGTGAAAAGTCTCTGCCTTTGTTTGTCAGTTTGTTCGTGGAGAAGAGATTGGAGTAGAAACTTCCAAATTGTACAAAATAATCGAATACCTACAGACTTTATTATGTTGGCCCTCTTCTGCAGTATTCAGACTTTCTTTGAAGGTTTATAAGTTACAGATTGACTACCTTATACTTTACGTTTTGACATCAGCAGCCAAGTCATTCAACAAAATATTTTGATGTACCTCCTTGACCCATTTTCTCCTCTCTGCAGGCCTATGTGTATGACATCCGCAGCAGCAGCTACCTCCACAAGCTACAGAGACACTCCGACACCATCCTCAATGTGACCTTTAACCCTGCTACACCTGAGGTGAGGACTGACCGATAGCCTCTTAAAATCACACCCTCTCTCCGCATTCTATTGTCTTCTTCTCTGGTCTGTCTTTCTATTACCTGTCCATATTCACATATACAGTGCCTTTGGAAAGTATTCAGACCCCTTTACTTTTTCCACATTTTGTCACATCTTATTCTAAAATGGATTAAATAAAATGCATTCCTCAGCAATCTACACACAATAACCCAAAATGACAAAAGCAGAAACAGGTTTTTAGACATTTTTGCAAATGTATTTAAAATGAAACACAGAAATACCTTATTTACATACATATTCACACCCTTTGCTATGAGACTCGAAATTGAGCTCAGGTGCATCCTGTTTCCAATGATCATCCTTGAGATTTTTCTACAACTTGATTGGAGTCCACCTGTGGTATATTCAATTGATTGGACATGATTTGGAAATACACAGCTGTCTATATAAGGTCCCACAGTTGACAGTGAATGTCAGAACAAAAATCAAGCCATGAGGTCAAAATGAATTGTCCATAGAGCTCCGAGACAGGATTGTGTCCGGGCACAGATCTGGGGAGGTGTACCAAAAAATGTCTGCAGCATTGAAGGTCCCCAAGAACATAGTGACATCCATCATTCTTAAATAAAATAAGTTTGGAACCACCAAGACTCTTCCTAGAGCTAGCCATCTGGCCAAACTGAGCAATCAGGGGAAAAGGGCCTTGGTCAGGGAGGTGACCAAGAACCCGATGGTCTCTGACAGAGCTCTGTGGAGCCTTCCAGAAGGACAACCATCTCCACCACTCAGGCCTTTATGGTAGGGTGGCCAGACAGAAGCCACTCCTCAGTAAAAGGCACATGGCAGCCCGCTTGTAGTTTCCCAAAAGGCACCTAAAGAATCTCAGATCATAAGAAACAAGATTCTCTGGTCTGATGAAACCAAGATTGAACTATTTTGCCTGAATGCCAAGTGTCATGTCTGGAGGAAACCTGGCGCCATCCCTACGGTGAAGCATGGTGGTGGCAGCATCGTGCTGTGGGGTTTTTAAGCTTGAGAGCATCTCCAGAGAAGAAAGGGAGAAGCACGCCAAATACAGGTGTGCCAAGCTTGTAGTGTCATACCCCAGAACACTCAATGCTGTAATTGCTGCCAAAGATGCTTCAACAAAGTACTGAGTAAAGGGTCTGAATACTTATGTAAATGTGATAATTCAAATTATTTTTAATAAATTAGCAGACATTTCTCAACCTGATTTTGCTTTGTCATTATGAGGTATTGTGTGTAGATTGATGAGGAAAAAAACAATTTGATACATTTTAGAATTATGCTGTAACGTAACAAATTGTGGATTTATCAAATGGGTCTGAATACTTTCTGAAGGCGCTGTATATATAAATGAGTGGATTTGAGTATTTCAGCCACCCCCGTTGCTGACAGGTGTATAAAATCGCAATGCCAAGCGGTGTAAAGCTCGCCACTATTGGACTTTGGAGCAGTGGAAACGTGTTCTCTGGAGTGATGAATCACGCTTCCCCATCTGGCAGTCCAATGGACGAATCTGGGTTTGGCAGATGCCAGGAGTACGCTACCTGCCCCAATGCATTGTGCCAACTGTAAAGTTTGGTGGAGGAGGAATAATGGTATGGTGCTGTTTTTCATGGTTCAGGCTAAGCCCCTTAGTTCCAGTAAAGGGAAATCTTACTGCTACAGCGTACATTGACATTCGAGACAATTCTATGCTTCCAACTTCGTGGCAACAGTTTGGAGAAGGCCCTTTCCTGTTTCAGCATGACAACGCCCCCTTGCACAAAGTGGGGTCCATAGCGAAATGGTTTGTCAAGATTGGTGTGGAAGAACTTGACTCGCCTGAATTGGCATGAATTGGAACACCGACTGCGAGCCTGGCCTAATCGCCCAACGTCAGTGCCCGACCTCACTAATACTCTTGTGGCTGAATGGAAGCAAGTCCCGCAGCAATGTTCCAACATCTAGTAGAAAGCCTTGCCAGAAGAGTGGAGGCTGTTATAGTTCAAAGGGGGGACTAACTCCATATTAATGCCCTTGATTTTGGAATGATATGTTTGTCAAGCAGGTGTCCACATACTGTTGTAGTATACTAGTCATGTGCTATACTTCCTCCAGCTCACCTCGCTCCCTCTCTTGTTAACTTATTGTGAAAGAAATATCCATACAGACTCAAGTCAGTCTGAGCATGGTGGTAATTCATTAACCAGACATTTCTGGGTTATTTTGTTGTCCTGCTCCCCTTGGACTTCATCTCCTATCATTCGGATATTGGACACAGCTTCAAAGGGAGGCCCAGCATACAAAAACACACTGTGATTTCTGCTGCTGTGTTGGATTCCATGGAGAACCTCTGGGATTACAGACATGGGTTCAAATTATGGTATGTGTTTGTTTTTTCAGATACTTTGAGTGTTTGCTTGAGTCTGCCCTGGGTGCCATATGGGTGGGGTTAGCAATTTTGGGACTATACCATTGGTAATAGTGTGCCAGGCAAGCTCAATCAAATTAATTGAAAGGATTTAGAAAAATATTTGAACCCATGTCTGGTAATGTCTGCTGTGTGGATTCCATGGAAAGGAAAACCCCCAGGATTATTAGATTAGTTGAATCCCGCTTTGTAGTAAAGGTCTGCCAGGTTCATTAAATAGTACCCGCAAAACACCCGTATCAACGTCAACAGTGAAGAGGCGACTCCAGGATACTGGCCTTCTAGGCAGAGTCCAGTGTCTGTGTTATTTTGACCGTCTTAATCTTTTCTTTTTATTGGCGAGTCTGAGATATGGATTTTTCTTTGCAACACTGCCTAGAAGGCCAGCATCCCGGAGTCTTCTCTTCACTGTTGACGTTGAGACTGGTGTTTTGCGGGTACTATTTAATGAAGCTGCCAGTTGAGGACGTGTGAGGCGTCTGTTTCTCAAACTAGACACTCTAATGTACTTGCTCAGTTGTGCACCGGGGCCTCTCACTCCTCTTTCTATTCTGGTTAGAACCAATTTGCGCTGTTCTGTGAAGGGAGTAGTACACAGCGTTGTACGAGATTTTCAGTTTCTTGGCAGTTTCAGTTTCTCGCATGGAATAGCCTTAATATCTGAGAACAAGAATAGACTGATGAGTTTCAGAAGAAAGTTCTTTGTTTCTGGCAATTTTGAGCCTGTAATCAAACCCACAAATGATGCTCCAGATACCCAACTAGCCTAAAGAAGGCCAGTTTTATTGCTTATTTAATCAGGTCAACAGTTTTCAGCTGTGCTAACACAATTGCAAAAGGGTTTTCTAATGCTCATTTAGCCTTTTGAAATGATACACTTGGATTAGCTAACACAACGTGACATTGGAACACAGAAGTGATGGTTGCTGATAGTGTCCCTCTGTACGCCTATGTAGATATTCTATTCAAAATCAGCCATTTCCAGCTACAGTAGTCATTTACAAAATTAACAATGTCTACACTGTATTTCTGGTCAATTTGATCAAGTCTACTGTATTTAAATGCCACTTTAAACGTGTTCATGATTCTGCAACAAAATTTCCCCATGGGGACAATAAAGTCCATAACGTAAAGTAAACACACTGCGCTGAACAAACAGCAGACGAATTGCAGACGAAAGTGCATATCGATATTCAGTGCCCTTTGTCATCCTCCATGAACTCCCAGTCTCACCTCATTGTGGATGAATATGTTTTTCAACATACTGAACTCACTGTGTCAGATTTCAAGTTGCAGTATGGTTTATAGCTCTTTAGCTCTCCTCCTGAATCTGGAGTCATCAAGACAGGATGACAGAGGCACTCAATCCGTTTTACAACTCTCACCTCGCATGGTGATGGAAAGGAACACTTTGGCCTAACATCCACTCAAGTCATGTCGGGTTAACAGGGGCCTCTGGGGCACTGCTTCTTTCCTCAAAATAGCACGTTAATCACCACACGACTAAATAATTAAACTGGCTACCAGTATTTCTAAAAGTAGCCTAGTTCTGTCGTTCTGTCTCTGTTTAGGGTCTAACACAACTCAGTGTACTGTAACTCAAACTTTCATCACTTCAAACACCCTGAAGATGAATTATGTTTTTTGATACCAGCACTAGGATTAAACTGAACCATGAAACCCTGAAATCCGAGGTAGAAATTATAAATAGCTCTAGCTCTGATGGACTAAACAGAGACAGGAGTGAAAGTGGAGCTGGAGGGATGCAGAGTAGTTGGAGAGTATGTTGATTTACAGGTAAGAATGGCTTGTGCTATGGCGCTGAGTGTTCTCTGGACACACTGCTTAGAGGGGTATTAAACATCCCCAGTGGGGTATTTAGCACACACGCACATGCATGCACGCACACACGTATGAAAACACACACTTGCACACACTCTTGGAAGATGGAGCTGCATTGGATAGCAGCAGCCTTACGGGCTCCTGACCAATTCTGCTATTTTGTCCATTTTTTTTTACCTTTATCTTGTTTTTTGGGCAAATAATGTTTCTGCCATCATTTCCTATAACCAAAAACAGCTTCTGGACATCAGAACAGCGATCCCTAACCTTGGTTTGGATGAAAATTCTATCCATTCACCGATTAAGCAGGCTTTTCATTTATTTATTTGTACCTTTATTTTAACAAATGTGCCCTGTATATACAACATAAATATATACTTTATACCCAAACATACAGATTAAAATACAAAAATACAGCAATAGGAAGCACAAATCACATCACAAATCACCCAGAAAAACATTCATCCACAAATAAGTCCCCAATCAATACTTTAAATTGTCTGAATGGCACCAGAACATCAAGATGAAATGTATTTAGAAATGTGTTCCAGCAATACGGTGCATTAAACTAAAAGCAGATTTACATAGCTCGGTGGAGACCCTAGGAACCTCAAGAGTTAACCAATCCTGTGAACGGGTTAAGCAACTCAGGTTTCTATACTTCAACAGCAAAGTTAGATAAGACAGAAATGTATGAAGTAGGGCCTTGTAAACAAGAAGGAAGTAACGTAGAGATCTACGTAGAGATTTAGCAAAGTCCAGCCAACCTTTTGATACAGGATGCTGTGATAAGTATCCAAACTGTTATCTGTAACAAAACGAAGGGCACTATGGTAGATGGCATCCAAAGGTTTAAGAGGAGTAGCAGCTGGACTTTGATAAAAATATCACCATAATCAAGAATAGATAAAAAGGTTGACTGCATAATCTGTTTCCTACTCCTTAGAGAAATGCACAATCTGTTTCTGTGGAAAAAGTCTACTTTAAATCTTAGCTTCTTAACCAGCTCATCTATATGTTTTTAAAACGTCAAATCCATGTCAATCCAAATGCCTAAGTATTTATATGAGGGAACACGTTCGATTGAAGAACCATCTAATGAGTGAACATGTAGTTCATCTGAAACATTCTTACGAGAGTTTGAAAACAACATGTATTAAGTTGTGCCTGTATTAAGACCAGGTTTTAAGTTAGAAAGGGATTCCTGCATAGCTATAAAATCTGACTGTAATTTTGACACAGCCAGATCAACAGTCGGCGCAATAGCATACAAATAACATTTTATTTGTCACATACACGTTTCGCAGATGCTATTGCGGGTGGAGAAAAATTTGTGTATCATAGTATCATCCGCGCATATACAGTCGGGCAAAAAAGTATTTAGTCAGCCACCAATTGTGCAAGTTCTCCCACTTAAAAATATGAGAGAGGCCTGTAATTTATCATAGCCACACTACAACGATGACAGACAAAATGAGGAAAAAAAATCCAGAAAATCACATTGTAGGATTTTTAATGAATTTTTTTGCAAATGATTGTGGAAAATAAGTATTTGTTCACCAACAAACAAGCAATATTTCTGGCTCTCACAGACCTGTAACTTATTCTTTAAGATGCTCCTCTGTCCTCCACTCGTTACCTGTATTAATGGCACCTGTTTGAACTTGTTATCAGTATAAAAGACACCTGTCCACAACCTCAAACATTCACACTCCAAACTCCACTATGGCCAAGACCAAAGAGCTTTCAAAGGACACCAGAAACAAAATTGTAGACCTGCACCAGGCTGGGAAGACTGAATCTGCAATAGGTAAGCAGCTTGGTTTGAAGAAATCAACTGTGGGAGCAATTATTAGGAAATGGAAGACATACAAGACCACTGATAATCTCCGTCGATCTGGGGCTCCACACAAGATCTCACCCCGTGGGGTCAAAATGATCACAAAAACGGTGAGCAAAAATCCCAGAACCAAACGCGGGGACCTAGTGAATGACCTGCCGAGTGCTGGGATCAAAGTGTACAAAGCCTACCATCAGTAACACACTACGCAGCCACGGAATCAAATCCTGCAGTGCCAGACGTGTCCCCCTGCTTAAGCGAGTACATGTCCATGCCCGTCTGAAGTTTGCTAGAGAGCATTTGGATGATCCAGAAGAAGATTGAGAGAATGTCATATGGTCAGATGAAACCAAAATATAACTTTTTGTTAAAAACTCAACTCGTCGTGTTTGGAGGACAAAGAATGCTGAGTTGCATCCAAAGAACACCATATCTACTGTGAAGCATGGGGGTGGAAACATCATGGCTGTTTTTCTGCAAAGGGACCAGGACGACTGATCCGTGTAAAGGAAAGAATGAATGGGGCCATGTATCGTAAGATTTTGAGTGAAAACCTCCTTCCATCAGCAAGGGCATTGAAGATGAAACGTGGCTGGGTCTTTCAGCATGACAATGATCCCAAACACACCGCCCGGGCAATGAAGGAGTGGCTTCATAAGAAGCATTTCAAGGTCCTGGAGTGGCCTAGCCAGTCTCCAGATCTCAACCCCATAGAAAATCTTTGGAGGGAGTTGAAAGTCCGTGTTGCCCAGCAACAGCCCCAAACATCACTGCTCTATAGGAGATCTGCATGGAGGAATGGGCCAAAATACCAGCAACAGTGTGTGAAAACCTTGTGAAGACTTACAGAAAACGTTTGACCTCTGTCATTGCCAACAAAGGGTATATAACAAAGTATTGAGATAAACTTTTGTTATTGACCAAATACTTTTTTTCCACCATAATTTGCAAATAAATTCATAAAAAATCCTACAATGTGATTTTCTGGATTTTTTTTCCTAATTTTGTCTGTCATAGTTGAAGTGTACCTATGATGAAAATTACAGGCGTCTCTCATCTTTTTAAGTGGGAGAACTTGCACAATTGGTGGCTGACTAAATTCTTTTTTGCCCCACTGTAGGTATTACAGACTAGGTCAGGGAGAGGTTGAAAATGTCAGTGAAGACATTTGCCAGTTGGTCCACACATGCTTTGAATACACCTCATAGTAATCCGTCTGGCTCCGCGGCTTTGTGAATGTTGACCTGTTTAAAGGTCTTGCTCACATCGGCTACCGAGAGCTTTGTCACACAGTCATCTAGAACAGCTGGTGCTCTCCAATGCATTTCCTTATAAACTCACTCACCAAATCGAAGTATAAATCGATATTATTATCTGAGGCTACCCGGAACATATTCCAGCCCCTGTGATCAAAACAATCTTGAAGCGTGGATTCCGATTGTTCAGACCAGCATTGACTAGTTCTTGTCACAGGTACATGCAGTTTGAGTTTCTGCCTATAGGACGGGAGGAGCAAAACGGAGTCATGGTCAGATTGGCCAAAAGGAGGGTGGGGGAGGGCCTTGTATGAATCGTGGAGTTGGAGTAGGAGTGATCCAGTGTATTGCCCGCATGAGTGCTACAATCAGTATGCTGATAGAATTTAGGTAACCTTGTTCTCAAATGTGCTTTTTTAAAATCCCCAGCTACAATAAATTAAGCCTCAGGGTATATGGTTTCCAGTTTGCATAGAGTCCAGTGAAGTTCCCTTGAGAGGGAATATACACGGCTGTGACAATAACCGACGAGAATTCTCTTGGGAGATAATATGGTCGGCATTTGATTGAGGAATTCTAGGTCAGGTGAACAAATGGACTTGAGTTCCTGTATGTTGTTACGATTACACCATGAGCCGTTAATCATGAGGCATGCACCTCCGCCCTTCTTCTTCCCAGAGAGATGTTTCTTTCTGTCGGTGCGACGCATAAAGCATCCCGGTGGCTGTACTGACTCCGACAACATATCCCGAGAGAGCCAGGTTTCCATGCAACAGAGTATGTTACAATCCCTGATGTCTGTCTGGAAAGCATCCCTTGCCCTAATTTCGTCAACCTTGTTATCCAAAGACTGGACATTGGCGAGTAATATACTCCGAAGCGGTGGGTGGTGTGCACGCCTCCGAAGTCTGACCAGATGGCTGCTCCGTCTACCTCTTCTGCCGGCGACGTTGCTTTGGGTCGGCCTCTGGAATCAGATCAAATGCCCTGGGTGGTGGTGCGAACATAGGATCCGCTTCGGGAAAGTCGTATTCCTGGTCGTAATGTTGGTAACTTGACGTTGCTCTCATATCCAATAGTTCTGTATGTAATAACACTTAAGATTTTCTGGGCTAACAATGTAAGAAATAATACATCAAATTAAAAAAATACTGCATAGTTTCCTAAGGACTAGAAGCAAGGCAACCCTCTCTGTCGGCGCCATCTTGCCACACTCTACAATCTCTATCTTCTGACCTTTGATAGATGCTGCAGAGGTGGGCGTTGTTCGCTTCCTGAAGTCTATGCACATCTTTTTGATCTTGTTAGTATTGAGGACCAAGTGTGATTCATCACACCACTCTACAAAGTTAAAGGACCACCGGCTGATGGATGTCTGACTGACGACATTTTTGCCCGCTTTGCACTCGGTTTGCAAATTGCGACTCTCGGCCGGCAAACGCTACCGGTGTTTCAGAGCCTTTATGGAGATTAGGATACTTATAGTGGATACAGATACACTGATTGATAGACTGTAATAGACTGATGTCATAGAGGGACAAACTACTTTAGGATTATCTCAATGGATGGCAATCTAAACTTTAGAAATGTATTTGTCAGATTTACAGTGTAGTAAAATGTATTCCATTCTTTTAGTGTTCCAAGGAAAAACAATGATTCATGCTTTGCAGATGTGTGAGAAGGCTTTTGTCATCTAAGGCTTTGATATTATTGATAGTGATCTACAATGTGCAATATGCAGGAATATGATTGGTGGGTCTGTGTGGGAGGAAGGAGCCTGCACAGATCAACTCCCAGTCTGATGAAGTTTGGATGTGGATTGCTGTCCATAATATGGTATGAAATAAATATAGAGTACACTCAGCACCTGAGCTAAAGCGATGTATGTTGTATGACCACCACACATATTTAATCAAATAATAATTTGGGTGCTTATATTTGTTCTGTTTCACACATGTACAAGTGTTTATTAATATGACTGTGTGAATTGGAAATGTATTTTTTGCATAGCCCAATTCTGCTTGAGACACCCTCAGAACAATTTGGGGTTAGTGGATTGCTCAAAGGCACATTGACACATTTTCAGGTTGTCGGCCTGGGGATCAAACTATATTTGTTTAAAGTGTCAGTGAGTGTTCCATTCATATTTATATCAGTTTCCTTTACTGCTCTAATAATTTGCTGTTTTATAACCTTCCTAATATTGATTTTCACCCCCCCCACCCCCCACAAGGTGTCAGAATCATTCCACAGGGATGCTGGCCCATGTTGACTCCAATGCTTCCCACAGTTGTGTCAAGTTGGCTGGATGTCCTTTGGGTGGCGAACCATTCTTGATACACACGGTAAACTGTTGAGCATGGAAAAATCACCTGGCACCTACTACCATACCCCGTTCAAAGGCACTTACATGTTTTGTCTTGCCCGTTCACCCTCTGAATGATACACATACACAATCCATGTCTCAATTGTCTCAAGGCTTAAAAATCCTTCTTTAACCCGTCTCCTCCCCTTCATCTACACTGATTGAAGTGGATTTAAAAAGTGACATCAATAAGGGATCATAGCTTTCACCTGGATTCACCTGGTCAGTCTATGTCATGGAAAGAGCAAGTGTTCTTTTTTATACTCAGTGTATATTTTGTACCTAGTCTGAAGTGGTAGATCCAGAACATTTCCTTGATCAAGTTCCTTGATATGCTTTGTTCCTATGAGATCCCCTGATATTGCACGTTTTCTTGTTGGGAGAATATGGAAGCCCTCTAGGATCATTAAAGATTAGGACTTGGTCCAAAAGCCTGGAGTGGAGACTTAGTCAGTGTTTAAATCACATAAGGTTGTATAACTCACTTCCACGTGTTCAACAGTTCTCAGAGGGAAAGTTGAAAAGTTGAAGAGATGATGGTATTCAGGTTGACTTGGCTTGGTTTTATTATGTGTTCATGTCAGGATTGGTTGCTTTTAGAATAGAATAGGCTACTGATAAACGTTGTCAACAGCCAGTACCAATTAGTCTACTCAACAACCTTTGATGGAGAACTATAGGGAGCCTCAGTGTCTTAAGGGAAAATCAGTCATGTGTTCATAGTCCTTTTTGGGACAGAATGGAGAGAAAGATTTCAACTTTTTTCTGGAAACGAGTCTCCTCTTTCCATGCTGAGTCTGTAAGTTCTTCACTTTATTGTCTTAATACTCACCTTTCCTTCTGTCACTGCTTGGCTCTTCAACACCTTTCTGAGAGGAAAGCTATGTCTGTGTTCCAAATGGCACCGTATTCCCTATATAGTGCACTATATAGGGAATAGGGTGCCATTTGGGATGCAGTGCCTATGTTTCTTAATGACTTCATATGGCATCAGCAGTCAGCACTACTCCTCTCTCTGGCCCACGGAGCAGCTGCAGGAGCCATGCCTCACTCCTCGGAATCTGTTTAAGGGTTATTGCCATTCTTGATATTTACCCTTTGATTATTCTTCAGCACAACTGTCTTACGTTATCACAACTCCATTCCTTAGCTGTATTACAAAACAAGTGGCGGGGCTGTCGTTTAGCTGAAAAAACAAATCCCAGACTGTAGCTTTAAAGATGGGACGCTCAGCCTTAGACAGACTACTGCTGTATTCCAGGACAGGTTGCGGTGCCAAGACCTTTTAACCGTAACTCATCTATCTGCTGAAGAGATTGTCTGCATTCTTTATCAGGACAAAAAAAGCCATTTGCTTCCACCTTAGCTGTATACCAAAACAAGTGGTGGCTTTATTGTCCTGATAAAGAATGCGGAGAGCAGACAATCTCTTCAGCAGATAGATGAGTTACTGTTGATTCTTGAAGAATATAACTTATAAATCATCATGAGCTTAGCACAACTGTCTTACTTTATCACAACTCCATCCCTTAGCTGTATAACAAAATAAGTTTAGCTGAAAAACCTCTGCTGAAAAGATGTTCTGCTCTCTGCATTCTTTATCATGACAACCCCCCTCCCCCCCTGTAAAAATAACAGTCAAGCCCATAAAACTCTGGATGATATGATGGTTACTGCTTTTCGGTAGTTAGATGAGGTTGCAACGCTACCTAGTCGTTTGTTTGAGTAACGTGTCTTTTCAGTTGTTAGATGAGGTTACAACGCTACCTAGTCATTTGTTTGAGTAATGTGTCTTGAATGGAAACTGTTGTTTACATAGTGAATTGTGATAGATGAATTACTGTATACTAATACTGCCCTAGCCCCTCATACCGACTCCCTCCCTCGTTAGTACATTTACATTTTAGCCATTTGGCAGACGCTCTTATGCAGAGGTGGTAATGATCTTAAGGTAGCCAGGTAAGACAACCAGTCATAGTAAGTAAAACTTTTTCTCACTAAATATCCCTGTCCATTTGCTTATAAGTAGTTCAGTCCTCTTCTTAGCTTCCAAACATCCTGAACAGTGCTGATAAGATAAGTGACATGTTTTACAATTGAAGCTGCTTCACTTTAGCAGTTTTGGGAAGGCTAGTGTAATGGCTCTCGTCGAATGGAGTGGACCACAGCGCAGCGTGGAAAGTGTTCATGATTTTTATTATCAAAAAACACTCAAACAAAATAACAACTCAAAAGCGAACAGTTCTGTCAGGTAAGACACTAAACATAAAACAAGACCCAACAAAACCCAAAAGGAAAATGACAACTTATATGATCCCCAATCAGAGACAAACAGCTGCCTCTGATTGGGAACCACACTCGGCAAAAAAATAAAGAAATAGAAAACAGACTTTCCCACCCGAGTCACACTCTGACCTAACCAAACAGAGAATAATAAGGATCTCTAAGGTCAGGGCGTGACAGCTAGTAAAATACAATTTGTTCTTGTCCTTAATAGTATATTATGAAACGTTCAAAGTCTTACTTCATAGGTATTCATAGATTTATGTTTGTTTTCAGGTCAGTTGATTGGAGATATTAACGTCTGTTCTGCCTGCAAAATATATTAGTCTTGAGCGCTTTGTGATATGTTACCAACAAACATGAAAAACAGATAAATATTTGTTTCTGGCTCAAATCTCAATGTTTCCAATGTGTTGTATCAGAGGATTTATTATTAGTGATTTAAAAGTTTGTTTTTATAGGAGTTTCATAACGTTTAGTCCCCAGCAGTGTAGTCAGTCACTGTTAAATCCATTAGTTAACAGGTAACTGGAAGAGGTTGGGCTCAAAGGGGAAGATGACTGACTCACAGGAGATAGGGGAGGAAGAGATTGATCAACATAATGGCAGGAATGCAGGCCCTAATATGCAACTCCACCATGTTCTTATTTACTGGGGTATGTTTGAGATGAATGTAAAAAAAAAATGAATTTTTGTTGGAGAGAATATGGACTTTGTTGATTGTTGATGAAAACCACAGTTGGCCATTTGTGGACTTGATCTCTGCTGGCATCGTGGAAATTGCCTTTAAAAGTCTATCGCTGTGTGCAGGTTGTTAATCTGCATTGGATTGAATCCAGGCCTTATTTAATTTACAAAACAAATCCTTTCAAGGAGGGCCCAGGTCAAAATCTCAAAGTGGAAGCATCCCTAGTCTCAAACTATTCCGAGGGCTCTTCTTCTTCCACATCAAATGTTTGGTACGTTGCCTGTGTGGCATATGCCTGTAAGGAAACTCCCTACACCTGTGTAGTATTACTGTAGGTCTCAGACCCAGACTAATGTTTCTCTTCATTTTTAGGGTGACAGGTAGCCTAGAGGTTAAGAGTGTTGATCTAGTAACTGAAACGTCACTGGTTCGAATTCCCTTGCCAACTAGGTGAGAAAGCTGTCGATGTGCCCTTGAGTAAGGCAAGGCAAATAATTACCTTGAGTAAGGTAAATTGCTCTGGAAAAGAGCATCTGCTAAATGATAATCCGGCCATGTTGTTTTTATGACACCCTATAAAAAGACTGGTAGCCTTCATGTGTGAAGCTTGTTTATGTTGGACAATCCAAGCTGCAAAGAGGCTCAATGTATAGCAAGTGGAGTAGGAGTTCACTAAATGCAATGCAAGATGGAATACAATTATGGAATTAAAAGTTAGTGAAATTAGAACCAGGCTACAACGAGCAACCAACAAGTAGGCTGGTGTTTTATCTGAAAGTGGTTGGGGAGAGCGCATCATGTGGCCTCAAGAATTAGCCTAGCTAGCTATAGCTGGCTAGCTAGCTGGCTAGCTTCTCTAGGCTACGCCTGTCAAGACAGGCACTCTTATATGGGATGATAAATAACATTGTGACTACTAGAAGTTGGCTAGTTGGCTAGTTTCCAGCTAGGCTTGTTTTTCAGGGCTAGTTTTCCAAACTTTTGCAGACTACTTCTGGACTAAAAAAGCACTTTCAAAGGAGATTCTCCATTGAGCATTGTTTTTAGTCCATTAATTGGCTATTATTACAGAAACTTCTCAATGGCATGTACAGTTTGGTAAAAGTAAAAATGAAAAGCAACAGTGCTACTACTAGTGCTCAGAGCCGTGACAATGACTAGGCCAACACATGCCTGGCTGGAGGCCTCTACTACGTCCTCAGAGAAACTTTTGCAGAATGAAACACAGTGTCGTCTGATAAAAGACGCCTCTGATTGATGATTCAAACTGGAATCAGAAAATAGGTCCTAATATGCAACTCCGCCATGCTCTTATTTACTGGGGTATGTGTCAGATGAATGTGAAAACATGGCATTTTTGTTGGCGAGAATATGGACTTTGTTGATTATTGATGATTGTAGAGATTAACCACAGTTGGCCATTTGTGGACGTGATCTCTGCAGACATTGTGGAAATTTCCTTTAAAAGTCTATCGCTGTGTGCTGTGTTGGTTTGATTCCCAGCCTCATTTTGCTTAAAAACAAATCCTTTTAAGGAGGGCCCAGGCCAAAACCTCAAAGTGGAAGCATCCCTAGACTTATTCCATTCTGAGGGCTCTTCTTGTTCAACATCAAATGTTTGGTACGTTGCTGCTGTGTGACATATGCCTCTAAGAATATGCCCAAGACCTGAAGACAAGATGGTGCCGACAGACATGGCCGCCCTGTTCCTAGCTCCCAGCCAAATTTGCAGTATTTTTTTGTGTGTGTTTTATTTTATTACATTATATGCTCAAAATACAGCCAGAAATAACTTTTGGATATTAGATCGCCGGTCACTCACCACCATTTCGACTAGAAATGTAACTTTCCTGATTTGGATCATTTGTTCGTAACCCCCGAGGCATTTCCACTCATCCCAAGCGTTGCTCCATGATTCGGCGACCGAGAGGAGGAATACGGAGTGGGCTTTTAGTCCGACTCAGGAGGGGGGGGGACCATCCACTGCTTCCGAGTATATTACTCGCTAATGTTCAGTACTTGGTCAATAAAGTAGACAAACAAATGTGTAATGGATCACTTACAGAAAGATCTTAGGGACTGTAACATACTCTGTTTCACAGAATCATGGCTCTCTCCGGATATACAGTGCCTTGCGAAAGTATTCGGCCCCCTTGAACTTTGCGACCTTTTGCCACATTTCAGGCTTCAAACATAAATATATAAAACTGTATTTTTTTGTGAAGAATCAACAACAAGTGGGACACAATCATGAAGTGGAACGACATTTATTGGATATTTCAAACTTTTTTAACAAATCAAAAACTGAAAAATTGGGCGTGCAAAATTATTCAGCCCCTTTACTTTCAGTGCAGCAAACTCTCTCCAGAAGTTCAGTGAGGATCTCTGAATGATCCAATGTTGACCTAAATGACTAATGATGATAAATACAATCCACCTGTGTGTAATCAAGTCTCCGTATAAATGCACCTGCACTGTGATAGTCTCAGAGGTCCGTTAAAAGCGCAGAGAGCATCATGAAGAACAAGGAACACACCAGGCAGGTCCGAGATACTGTTGTGAAGAAGTTTAAAGCCGGATTTGGATACAAAAATATTTCCCAAGCTTTAAACATCCCAAGGAGCACTGTGCAAGCGATAATATTGAAATGGAAGGAGTATCAGACCACTGCAAATCTACCAAGACCTGGCCGTCCCTCTAAACTTTCAGCTCATACAAGGAGAAGACTGATCAGAGATGCAGCCAAGAGGCCCATGATCACTCTGGATGAACTGCAGAGATCTAAAGCTGAGGTGGGAGACTCTGTCCATAGGACAACAATCAGTCGTATATTGCACAAATCTGGCCTTTATGGAAGAGTGGCAAGAAGAAAGCCATTTCTTAAAGATATCCATAAAAAGTGTTGTTTAAAGTTTGCCACAAGCCACCTGGGAGACACACCAAACATGTGGAAGAAGGTGCTCTGGTCAGATGAAACCAAAATTGAACTTTTTGGCAACAATGCAAAACGTTATGTTTGGCGTAAAAGCAACACAGCTGAACACACCATCCCCACTGTCAAACATGGTGGTGGCAGCATCATGGTTTGGGCCTGCTTTTCTTCAGCAGGGACAGGGAAGATGGTTAAAATTTATGGGAAGATGGATGGAGCCAAATACAGGACCATTCTGGAAGAAAACCTGATGGAGTCTGCAAAAGACCTGAGACTGGGACGGAGATTTGTCTTCCAACAAGACAATGATCCAAAACATAAAGCAAAATCTACAATGGAATGGTTCAAAAATAAACATATCCAGGTTTTAGAATGGCCAAGTCAAAGTCCAGACCTGAATCCAATCGAGAATCTGTGGAAAGAACTGAAAACTGCTGTTCACAAATGCTCTCCATCCAACCTCACTGAGCTTGAGCTGTTTTGCAAGGAGGAATGGGAAAACATTTCAGTCTCTCGATGTGCAAAACTGATAGAGACATACCCCAAGCGACTTACAGCTGTATTCGCAGCAAAAGGTGACGCTACAAAGTATTAACTAAAGGGGGCTGAATAATTTTGCACGCCCAATTTGTCAGTTTTTGATTTGTTAAAAAAGTTTGAAATATCCAATAAATGTAGTTCCACTTCATGATTCTGTCCCACTTGTTGTTGATTCTTCACAAAAAAATACAGTTTTATATCTGTATGTTTGAAGCCTGAAATGTGGCAAAAGGTCGCAAAGTTTAAGGGGGCCGAATACTTTCGCAAGGCACTGTACTGTCCCAATCCAGACAGCCAGCGAGGTTCTCTGTATATGCGCAGACAGGAAAAAAGAACTCTCTGGAAAAAAGAAAGGCGGTAGTGTATGTTTCATGATTAACTACTCATGGTGTGATTGTGGTAACATACAGGAACTCAAGTCCTTTTGTTCTCCTGATCTTGAATACTTCACTATCAAATGCTGACCGCATTACCTCCTGAGAGCATTCTCTTCGGTCATCTTCACGGCCATGTATATTTCCCATCAAGCCAACACCGGGACAGCTCTCAAGGAACTACACTGGACTTTATGTAAACTGGAAACCGCATATCCTGAGGCCACATTTATTGTAGCTGGGGACTTTAATAAAACAAATCTGAGTGGGAAAAAAAAGCTATCAAAGTTTTATCCACACATCGTTTTCACTACTCGCTCATCAAGAATTGTTGACGATTGCTAATCGCCCTTCTGGCAAGGCTACAAAGTCCTCCCCCGCCCTCCCTTTGGCAAATCAGATCACTCCTCCATTCTGCACCTCGCTGCCCATAGGCAGAAACTTAAACAGGAAGTACCCGTGGTAAGGACTGTTCAATGTTGGTCTAACCAATCGGAATCTAAGCTTCAAGATTGTTTTGATCAACTGGACTGGGATATGTTCCAGGTTGCCTCTGAGAATAACATTAATGTATACGCTGACTCTGAGTTCATCAGGAAGTGCATAGAGGATCTTGTTCCCACTGAGACGATTAGAACTTATCCAGACCAAAAACCGTGGATAGATGGAAACATATGCGCCAAACTGAAAGCGTGAACCAACGCATTTTAAGGTGACTGGGAACATGGATGAGTAAAAACAGGGCCAGCGCCAGAACGAATCAGTTGAACGGGCCTTCAATTTCCATGGGCGGGCGCATTTTTTTTGCGGGACGTCCTATGTGTGCACAAGCTTGCTTGTTCACATTTTTTTTATGAGTGTAATAGTAAAGACCATAAGTGGCTTGCTAGTTTCAAGTTTGGCTTACAATTTATCCTACTATTTCTACCGATCAGTGTGCCAGTTATGATGATTATTTTTATATGCTTATTTTCGTGGAATTGTTTAATTTCAATAATAATGTTTTTGTTTCTCGAAATCATTGTCATGTGGTTAATTATAAAAATCTTAAGTAAAAAGTTTAACATCTAAATTTTAAAATGTAACTATGGCGAGAGGACCAGCCTCTGCCATATGGACACATTGATACACTGTGATCTATAGGAGGCTAATGAAATGAGAGATAGCCTGTAGGCCAATGCAGCAGTAGGCCTACAGCTTCCATCGTCAACTAAGTACAATACACACAGTAGGCCTAAAGTTGACAAAATAAAACAGTAGAAAATATCCTGATGAAAATTCTGGTTCTTTCAATCACATGTATCTCTCTACTCCGCCTGTCTGCCTCCCTTTCTATCTGTCTTGACTTGTGCAACATTGTATCAAATCATCACTGGGTCCAGCTAAAGCTGCTGCTAGCAAACTTGCAACATTGTATCAACTACCCTATTCCGGTCCCTCAAGAGTTTCCTGCACCAGTTAAGCTCGGGACAGACAGCTGTTTTTTATTACGTTTCCACTGGATATATGGGATCATCAGATCATAATATTTTGCTCTTTCACACCGAGGCTTGGTGATTATCAACGCCGGGAGTGTTGGAAAGATTTTTCAAAACATTCGCAATGGATGTTAAAAAAAACATGGTGTTATTTATGACAATCAGAATAAGAAATAAGACATTGCCAAATTGGCACTTTCCTACATATGCATGCTTCTAGGGAGAGACGCACCATATCTTCGCCACACACCCCTCCCCTTCTTCTTCATGCAACATTTTCAAATATACTCAAGACACATTGTCTTCACACACATTTTAGATACTTTTCACTGACAACCACAACTCA
Organism: Oncorhynchus mykiss; assembly: GCF_057628025.1. Taxonomy (NCBI): domain Eukaryota; kingdom Metazoa; phylum Chordata; class Actinopteri; order Salmoniformes; family Salmonidae; genus Oncorhynchus; species Oncorhynchus mykiss. Next base: position 36,363,116 of record NC_143041.1, read on the forward strand.
ATCAGCTAGACCTATTGACACGCGCACTACCCCAAATTGCAGGCTTCACAAATAGGCATAGGCCTACACACTTGTGATTTGAAACAAGCCACAGCTATTTTTTTTAAAGAAGCTAAGGATCCTCTGTAGCTAAGTCAAGCTCCCTGGTGAAGTATTTTGAATGATTTTATTTAGACAGGAGTAATTATATAATTATCAATTTACTTCAGGAAGGTCCAGCATCTTAACAGTGCACTGTGCACCCGCCTCTTTCTCTCTGCTGAAACTATATCACCGAAGAAAGCGTCCGCGCGAGCAAAACAGCGCCCCTCTATATGTAGCCCATGTACTTGATGCTGTCTGACCAGAAATAGTATGACATGCCATACTCTTTACTGAGACAGAGGGGCGCCGTTTTGCTCGCTCGAGTGCTTAAACTGAGATTGGTGCATCTTCTGTCAGCTTGTGTCTCAGTCAAGTAAGTTATCAATATTTCAATATTTTATTTGGACTGGCAAGGAGGTACTGTATTTAACACCGGCCTTGTACATTTAGGCAGACAGCTATTCATTCTCGTGATTAGAGTCTTGAATTATCATTATGGAGGAAGTAAAAATGAAAAGCAACAGTGCTACTACTAGTGCTCAGAGCCGTGACAATGACTAGGCCAACACATTATCTGGCTGGAGGCCTCTACTACGTCCTCAGAGAAACTTTTGCAGAATGAAACATCGTCTGATAAAAGACCCTGAGTTCTGCGAGTGCCATCGTTAGTCTGCGAAGAACCCCTTTTCAAAGCCCTCAACATTGATCGATCACTTCAGTTGCTTGTATCATGGGACCTTCTTCTTTTCTTCCTTTACTTGCTTTGGATGGGAAAGTCGCGGGTTTTGAAGACGCATGCATGGCCTACTTCTGTGTTGTTCTATTCCCCTGTCTCTTCTTCTCTTCTACCCTTCACACTGATACGTTGAGATTCTCTGTTGAAAGTGAAAACATTGAACCGTGGATAGTTTACTGGCCTGATTACTGTGGAGTTTAAAGACACTTCATCAGTCTCTCGCTCACTATTTTTCTCTCTAACTTTCTCTCACTCAGTCAGAGCGTGTTTCACTTTCTCAGACTCAGCCCCTCTGTAGCCCAGTCTGCTGCCTGGAGTGGACAGATAGGACATACATGTGGTCAAAGCACGGGCTTCACTCTAAGGTTGGGCGGTATCCAGATTTTCATATTGTCATACCGTCCTTCTCTAATTCCAGGATTTACGGTATTACCGGCTTAGTTAAATATGTTAACGAGCGCAAACAACAAACAAATTACAAAGACAGGCAATCCAGCTCATGAAGGTGTGTGTATATATACAGTGCATTCGGAAAGTATTCAGACCCCTTGACTTTTTACACATTTTGTTACATTATCGCCTTACTCTAAAATGTATATATAAAAAAAATGTCCTTCATCAATCTAAACACAATAACCCATAATTACAAAAAATATATATGTTTTCTGATAATTTAGCAAAAAAAAACAGAAATACCTTATTTACATAATTATTCAGACCCATTACTATGAGACTCGAAATTGAGCTCAGGTGCATCCTGTTTCCATTGATCATCCTTGAGATGTTTCTAGAACTTGATTGGAATCCACCTATGGTAAATTAAATTGATTATACATGATTTGGAAAGATACACACCTGTTTATATAAGGTCCCATAGTTGACAGGGCATTTCAGAGCTAAAACCAAGCCATGAATTGCCCGTAGAACTCTGAGACAGGATTGTGTCGTAGCACAGATCTGGGGAAGGGTACCAAAAAATGTCTGCAGCATTGAATGTCCCAAAGAACACAGTGGCCTCCATCATTCTTAAATGGAAGAAGTTTGGAACCACCAAGACTTTTCCTAGAGCTGGCCGCCCGGCCAAACGGAGCAATCGGGGGAGAAGGGCCTTGGTCAGAGTGTTGACCAAGAGCCCGATGGTCACCCTGACAGAGCTTCAGAGTTCCTTTGTGGAGATGGGAGAACCTTCCAGAAGGACAACCATCTCTGCAGCATTCCACCAATCAGGCCTTTATGGTAGAGTGGCCAGACGGAAGCCAATTCTCAGTAAAAGGCACATGACAGCCCGCTTGGAGTTAGCAAAAGGCACCTAAAGGACTCTCAGACCATGAGAAACAAGATTCTCTGGTCTGATGAAACCGAGATTGAACTCTTTGGCCTGAATACCAAGCGTCACGTCTGGAGGAAACCTGGCACCATCCCTATGGTGAAGCGTGGTGGCAGCATCATGCTGTGGGGTTTTTCAGCGGCAGGGACTGGGAGACTAGTCAGGATCGAGGGAAAGATGAACGGAGCAAAGTACAGAGAGATCCTTGATGAAAACCTGCTCCAAAGCGCTCAGGACCTCAGACTGAGGAGAATATTCACCTTGCAACAGGACAACAACCCTAAGCACACAGCCAAGACAACGCAGGAGAAATATGGTATGTTCCTCTCAGTTACTTATGTACAATGTGTAGAGATTCAGAAATCCAGAAACTTCCCAAGACTCAGAGCTTCAAAATGGTATATCATAGACTATAGTTGGAGGAAACATGGGTAAATTATGCTGCTTTGAAAGTTGATAAACTTGTTTTCCCACTTAGGAGACGAGGAGAAAAATGGCATTTAAAATATTTAGCTATTTATACTTGCTCGTGAGCTCTTCTTTGTTTACGCCCGTTCAGCATCTTTCACACCCTCTTAAGCCTTAGCCCCATCCATATTTTAAAAAATGTACATCCTAAACTCATGGCCAACCGTCAGCATGGTCAACCCCTCCATTATCTCAGCTTTTAAAGTGATGGGGAGTGTGCTTGTTCATCCTATGGGACAAGTATGGAGAATCAGCTAATCCCATTTTGATCTTAGGACCTATATGTCTTGAACTTGATGACTTACAGCACGTTTTGTCTGTTCCTATCACCACACATGCTGTGTTCAGCCTCATGGTTTGCGTAGATGGAGATGGAACAACCTTTTGGAAATCCTCTGTTTCCAGATACCTGTATTTGGCCTCAGATGCACTGCATAGTTTCCTTGTTTTGGCCTTTAGGATGGTCAGGTGTGACCAATAATGAAGTGAACGGAGTGTGCTCTGCAAAAATGCTTATGTTTAGTTTTTGACAAGACTCTGTCTTCTGTCTCTGTCTATCTCTAATTCTCTCTCTCGAACTGTGTGTACTGGCAAACATTGTTGAGTATCAACGTTCTGACACAATTCATCATTGTGTTAGAATGCCTGCAGGACAATAAATATCAAAACAACATGTTGCAAAATGTATTTAAAGAACAAAGACATGGTGGTTGTTGTTGAAGTGCATTTTGAGAGTGAAACATACAGTACATGAAATTGTTAGGGTTAAGTTCAATATTCACATTCATCACACAAGCTCCACACAACATACAGAAGCAATAATGTGAAAGGGAAATGTACGTTTAGATATAGTTTAGATATAGTTCATATCCCAAATATCAAAAGAGCAACAACAAAAAACAAGAGTGATGCTCTTACGGTGATGTGGACATACGCGGTATTCATATCCCAAAGTAAATTATAAATAGATAAGCTCTTGCTCCCATGGAAAGGAAAATACCTGTCTATTTGTTGGAAAATCACCCTGATTTAACTCTTTAGTTATATCCCAGTTTACCTATTTGCTTATGGCGTTGCCTACATCTAGCAACCTTTTTTTATTATATGAGAAAAAAAATATTCCATTATATTAGGAATAGCAAGCCAGACAAAATTAAACGGGCCTATTTATATAATGAATATAAATTCGGAGGGCAGAAATTATTAAATATTAAAGCATTAGATTAATTATACTTAAAACCAAACTGGTGCTCTAGCAGATGAGTAAGAATATCTGTCCCCATGTTCAACAATGACCTTTTCCCCTTTATTCAGGTTACGATGTCTCACTTTCAGGTATTTGAAAATGAAATAATCTCCAAAATATTGCTATTTTTAAAACAAACCATAGAAAGTTGGTTGCAATTTCAGTTTAATCCACTGGAAAAGACAGAACAAATAATACAACAAATATTATGGTTAAGCTCAAATATATTAATTGATAAAAAAAAACATTATTTAAAAAATAATAATAATAATCTTTGTAAATTATATCATAAATAGGACTGGTGAAGTTATGTCACACATGCAGCTAAGAAAAATATATGGAAATGTCTGCTCTATCCAGAGTTACAACAAACAAATTGCGTCAGTACCACAAAAATGGAAGAGGCAAGTAGAAGGGGGGAAAGTAAGGAACTTGTCTGTCAGCCCTACATTTAATGACCAAAATTGGTTAAAGAAAATTGTGATAAATAAAAAAGTATACCCGTTTCATTTAAGAACCCAAAAATGAACAGCTGTGCCATTTAGATTGCCAAATAGTTGGGAAGATATGTTCAATGTACCGATTCCATGGCACATGGTTGATGAACTGATACACAACACGACGCTAGATTCAAAACCTCATATGTTTTAATTTAAATTATGATACAAAATTCTTGCAACCAATAGAATGTTATATATATGGGGGATACAACCATCCCAGCTCTGCAGATTTTGCTGCATCGAGACAGAATCATTAGATAATTTGTTTTGGTACTGTCTATATGTAGCTTGTTTTTGGTAGCAGATCCAGGAATGGCCAAAGAGTAGGAACATTTACCTGGAGCTAACTCTGCAAATAGCAGTGCTGGGTGATTTGAAAAGCCATAGTCAATCAATCAATAATATAATATTGCTTTTAGCAAAAATGTTTATCTTTAATTTACAATCTGTAGAAACTATGAGAATAGAAAGGTCCAAAAGGTTCTGAACTCAAGAGGTGGTGTAGCTGGTGCCACCAGATCTTCACCCCTTGATGGTGAAACAAAGTCCTTTTGTGGAGACTTCACAGGAGGAGGTCGTGCCGGACTGGTGGTCTCAGGAAGTTGAGCATTGTTGGTCTCAGGTGGTTTGTCCAACTGCAACTCTGGGGAACGTTCCAATGTCCTGTCCTGCTCGTTTAAGAATTAATCTCCGGATGGAACTGGAATTCGAGCTCGGATCTAATCCACGTGTCTCCTTAGTCTTTGTCCACTTCCGATGATCACAGTATCACAGATGATCCTCAGTGGTAGCTGGAATCCATTTAGGACCAAACCCATAGTTTCTTGTATAGACATCATCTCTAAGTGAGAAACTTCTGAGTTTGGCTCGGGTGTCATGATTACATTTTTGATTCCATTGCTTTTGTTGTATTTTCAGGTCTGGTCTGATGAGATCCAAGGTTGACCTTAACCTCCTTGACATCAACATTTCTGCAGGTGACAACCCGGTTGTAGCTTGAGGAGTAATCCTGTAGCTAAACAAGAATCTTGACACCTTTGTTTCAATGCTGGGCCCTTGTATCTTCCTCATCCCCTCCTTCAAGGTCTGAACCGCACATTCTGCTAATCCGTTTGAAGATGGGTGAAAAGGGGCCAATGTTACATGCTGAATCCCATTTTGTTTCATAAACTTGTGAATTTAGTGCTTTTAAAACAAGTAGCATTGTCACTAACCAACATTTGCGGCAATCCCATAACACTGAAGCTTTGTCTCAACTTCTCAATCGTAGCGTACAATGTTGACATGTTCATGGGGTAAACATCCATCCACTTTAAATGAGAATCAATCAGCACAAGGAAACATTTTCCTAGGAAAGGTCCAGCGTAGTCCACATGTAGTCGTGTCCATGGTTTTTCTGCCCATTCCCATGGATGTAATGGCGCGGTGGGGGGTGACTTCCTGTTTCTCTGACAATTTGCACACCGGCTAACCTCATTTTCCACATCGTGGTCCATCTTTGGCCACCAGACATATGACCTCACTAGGCCTTTCATTCTCGACATACCTGGATGCGACTGATGCAACAAATTCAGTAGCAATCCCCGCCCTTGTGGTGGGATAACTACTCTGGAACCCCACAGAACACATCCACCTCGAACACTCAATGCCAAGCGGCGAGTGTAGTAAGGCATGATCTGAGGCTCAGTCACTGTAGGCCATCCTCTCAGGACAAATTCATGCACTTGTGATAGCGTCACATCCTTTGATTTGCTTGATTTGGGTTGTGTTTACCGGTGCATCATCCAACACATCGATCATCAAGCCCTGGTCATTTTCTTCTTCCTGAATGATGATTTCTGGAACGGGCAGCCTACTCAGAGCATCAGCATTCCCATGGTATCTACCTGGTTTGTAAATTATTCTGTACTCATAGGCCCGGTGCCACACAGCCTAACGTTGAACTCTTGGAGAAACCATTTGTGGTACTGGCTTTTGTTCATGGAACAGAGAGATCAGAGACTTATGGTCGGTCACGATAGTGAATGTTCACCCATACAAGTACTTGTGGAATCTCTGTATTCCGAATGTGACAGCCAGTCCTTCCTTGTCCAGCTGAGAGTACTTTTTCTCCGCTGGTGTTAACGTTCTTGACATGAACCCGATAGGTTTCTCTGCACCATTCTCCATCCGGTGGGATAGCACCGCCCCCACACCATACAATGAGGCATCACGCGATAAGATGAGATCTCTGTCTGCTGAGTAGTGCACTAGCATTTCAGCTGATTGCAGTAACACCTTTGACTTTGCAAAAGCTTCTTCCTGTCTTTCTGACCATTTCTAGGCCACAACCCTCCTTATCAGTTGATGTAGAGGAGCTAAGAGGGTAGAGAGGTTCAGGAGAAAGTGATTATAATAATTCAGTAAGCCTCGATAGGCTTTCAGCTCTGTAACGTTTGTCGGAGGTGGAGCTTCCACAACAGCCCTCACTTTAGCTTTGACAGTGTGTAACCCCTTGGCATCCACCTTGTGACCCAGGTACTGCACTTCATCAGCTAACAGTGTACACTTGCTCCTCTTCAGCCGGAGACCGGCGTCCTCCATCCTCCTCAAAACTTCACCTACGTTTCTGAGATGTTCCTCCTTCGTGACTCCCGTGACAAGAATGTCATTGAGGTAAACCGCTACCTTGGGTATCCCCTGTAGAATTCCCTCCATAGTTCTTTGGAAGATAGCTGGTGCAGAAGACACCCTGAAAGGTAAGCGTTTATAGGTAAACATCCCTCTGTGGGTGTTTATGGTCAGGTACTTCTGTGAAGCTTAACCATTAGCGCTTGCTGATATGCGTGACTCATGTCCAGTTTTGTAAACTGTTGCCCTCCAGTTAACGTTGAAAGCAAATCCTCCACTTTGGGTATGGGGTACTGCTCCAGTGAGGAAACTCTATTTACAGTCAGTTTATAGTCACCGCATAATCTGATTGAACCATCTGGTTTTAGTATGTGAACAACTGGTGCTGCCCACTCAGAAAACTTGACAGGTACAATTATATCCTCTGCTAAGAGTCTGTCAATTTCCACATCCACTTTAGGCTTCATGGCATATGGAACTGATCTTGGCCTATAGAATCTGGGAATAGCATCAGCAGCAACATGAATGGTAGCTTGGACCCCTTTTAATGTTCCTAGCTCTTCTTTGAAAACACACTCATGCTTTGAAAGCACCTGCTGTAGTGTCAATGTCTCTGTGGTGACATGTTTGATTTCATCCCAGTTCAATTTTATTTCCTCCAACCACCCTCTTCCTAGTAAGCTGGGGCCAGTACCTTCCACTACTAAGAGAGGCAGACCTTTCTTTTGTCGATGCTATTCCACTTGAACATCAGCAACTCCAATCACAGTGATCTTCTTCCCCGTGTACGTTTTGAGTTTAATGATGGTGTCTCTCAGTTTAGGCACTTCAACGGTTTTCCACTTCCTATAGAATTGGGACCTGTTCATCAGCGTGACACTACATCCTGTGTCTAGTTCAAACGGTACCTTAAATGCATGTATTCCCATTTCCACAATGAAAGGCTTCACCTTCTTCATATTCGCCCCCTGTGCACTGTACATTGAGAATGCTTGCACTGCGTCTGCGCCCTCACTTTCACTTTCTATCACTTGATTAGAGCGGTAGCTAGAGCGTCTGGAGGTGTTCGGTTTTCTGTCCGTTCCCTTTTCTGCAGCCCGTAGCTTTTTTTATTTTTATTGCTGCACGCCCTCGCAACGTGGCCTATTATCCCACATGCATAACACTTTTCGTGTTTGAATTTACAGTCAATCGCTGTGTTTGCCTTTGCAAAGACAATAGACTCTCTTGGCTGCTGCAAACAGGGTTTCCGTTCTTTGAAATTCAACGCGGCCAGAGCTGCTCTCTTTTACCATATGGAGTTTACCACACGCAGTTGCGCCCCTTGCCTGCAAATCCAGTGCATTTCAATTTGCGGACTCCATGGCCTGGACCGGTTTGAATGCATTCTCAAATGTGAGATTAGGCTCTGATAACAATCGTATTTGTATCCTGTCATCATTAATCCCACACACCAGCCGATCGCGTAGCATTTGCGATCATGTATTCCCATAGTTACAGTCCAATGCTAGTTTTCTCAACTCAGCTACATATTCCCCCACTGATTCGGTAGGATTTCTTATGCATGAATCCAACTTGAATCTTTGTACTATCTCACTGGGTTTGGGATTTAACTGATTTTGTAATAGATCGACTAAATCTATGAATGACTTTTCTCCTGGTTTATCTGGGCTCTACAGGTTTCTCATTAAGCTGTACGTTTGTGCACCTACAAAGCGTATGAGTATGGATTTCTGTATAGTGGCATCAGTTATTACATTAGCAGCAAAGAAATGTTCCATTATTTCACAGTACTCCTCCCATTCCTGATTCTTAGAATCAAATGGTAGTAGCGAGCCTATTGTTGCCAAAGCCATCTTTTCCGATTCTTTCTCCCCTCACACAGTCAATAATTTGTCCTACCCGTATCCAGGGAATCAATACTTCAGAATCTCCCACCGCTCACTTGAGTCTCACCTCCCGCGTCGCACGCCAAACACTCCATTAACTTCTTATGGCTGGGGGGGCAGTATTGAGTAGCTTGGATGAATAAGTTGGCCAAAGTAAACGGCCTGCTCCTCAGTCTCAGTTGCTAATATATGCATATTATTATTAGTATTTGATAGAAAACACTCTAAATTTTCTAAAACTGTTTGAATGATGTCTGTGAGGCAAAATTGCAGGCAAAATGCTGAGGAGAAATCAAAATAGGAAGTGAGAAATCTGAGCTTTGTATGTATTCACCACAGTCCCTAATGAAATCCTCTTTAGATATGAATGATGTTGCACTGCCTATGGGTTCCACTAGATGTCAACCATCTATAGAAATTTGAATGAGACTTCTACGGTGTTGTGGGAGTGAATGAGAGCAGAATCTATCAGGTGTCTGGCAGTCAGCCATTTTCTGATCACGCTTATTCCTCGTGGTATCCACTTGCGTTCCATTGCTCATGAAGACACAAAGGAATACTCCGGTTGGAACTTTATTGAAGCTATATGTTAAAAACATCCGAATGATAGATTCTGTACTTAGATTGAAATGTTTCTTCAACCTGTAATATAACTTTTTGAAGTTTTTGTCTGACGTAACGCTGACCAGAATGAGTGTTTGGATATGTATACCAAACGCGCTAACATAAGAAAGTATTTGGACATAAATAACGGACATTATCGAACAAAACAAACATATATTGTGGACCTGGGATTCCTGGAGTGCTTTCTGATGTAGATCATCAAAGGTAAGGGAATATTTATCATGTAATTTCTTGTTTATGTTGACGCCATCATTGCGGCTATTGTGACTTTTACTTTATTGCATGGGTTTCTTTTTCCGTAAAGTTTTTTTGAAATGTGACACAGCGGTTGCATTAACCTTTCTGATCTCCCCATCCCAGATCCGGGATCGTGAATACAGACTCAAGCTCATTACCATAACGCAACGTTAACTATTCATGAAAATCGCAAATGAAATGAAATAAATATGCTAGCTCTCAAGCTTAGCCTTTTGTTAACAACACTGTCATCTCAGATTTTCAAAATATGCTTCTCAACCATTGCAAAACAAGCATTTGTGTAACAGTATTGTAGGCTAACGTAGCATTTAGCATTAGCATTCAGCTGGCAACATTTACACAAAAAAACAGAAAAGCATTCAAATAAAATCATTTACCTTTGAAGAACTTCAGATGTTTTCAATGAGGAGACTCTCAGATAGCAAATGTTCAGTTTTTCCTGAAAGATTATTTGTTTAGGACAAATCGCTCCGTTTTCTGCGTCACGTTTAGCTATGAAAAAACCCCTGTATCCAGGATTGTGTAAATCTATCAGCAAGCTCATTAGCATAACACAACGTTAACTATTTATGAAAATCGCAAATGAAATGAAATAAATATGCCATCTCTCAAGCTTAGCCTTTTGTAAACAACACTGTCATCTCAGATTTTCAAAATATGCTTCTCAACCATAGGAAAACAATCATTTGTGTAAAAGTAGCTAGCTAGCGTTAGCATTTCGCGTTAGCATTTAGCGTTAGCATTAGCGTTAGCATCCAGCACGCAACATTAACAAAAACATAAAAGCCTTCAAATAAAATCATTTACCTTTGAAGAACTTCTGATGTTTTCAATGAGGATACTCTCAGTTAGATAGCAGATGCTCAGTTTTTCCAAAAAGATTCCTTGTGTATTAGAAATAGCTCCGTTTTATACATCACATTTGGTTACCAAAAAAAATCCGAAAATTCAGTCCTCAAAACGCGAACTTTTTTCCAAATTAACTCCATAATATCGACTGAAAACATGGCAAACGTTGTTTAGAATCAATCATCAAGGTGTTTTTCACATATCTCTTCATTGATACATCGTTCTTGGACACATGCTTTCTCCCCTGAATCAAATGGTAAAGTAGAAGCAGCTGGCAATTGCGCACCGAATTCGACGCAGGACACCAGGCGGACACTTGGAAAATGTAGTCTCTTATGGTCAATCTTCCAATGATATGCCTACAAATACGTCACAATGCTGCTAAGACCTTGGGCGAACGACAGAAAGTGTAGGCTCATTCGTTGCGCAATCACAGCCATATAAGGAGAGAATGGAAAACAGAGCTTCAGAAATTCTGCTAATTCCTGGGTGATGCATCATCTTGGTTTCGCCTGTAGAATGAGTTCTGGGGCACTTACAGACAAAATCTTTGCAGATTCTGAAACTTCAGAGTGTTTTCTTTCCAAAACTGTCAAGAATATGCATAGTCGAGCATCTTTTCGTGACAAAATATCGCGCTTAAAACGGGAACGTTTTTTATCCAAAAATGAAATAGCGCCCCTAGAGCTCTAACAGGTTAAGTAAAGTATATTTGAAATCGGACACTGTGGTGGGATTAACAACAAGATTAGCTTTAAAATGGTATGAGATACATGTATGTTTGAGGAATTTTAATTATGAGATTTTTGATGTTTTGAAATTGGCGCCCTGCACTTTCACTGGCTGTTGTCATATCGCTCCCGTTAACGGGATTGCAGCCATAAGATTACATTTGTGGCAAAAAAAATCCAACGCAGTTCTCCATAGTTATCCTCATCGCCAAATATGTAGTATCCTTAAAGGCTTCTTAGAGTTACAACTCATGAGACTTAAATACAGTTTAGTATTCAATTGTAACTTAGAGTTACATTCTTTGATGCACCTAGCTTAAACTACCTGAAGCTTTCTTAATCCTAGTTATATAGGCAGACATAGGAAATAGCTACGGATAGCAGAAAGCAAACCCCCGTCTTGAGTCAATACTGCCATTATTGGTAAACATAAATATACCAGGTTACTACACATTATTTGTAACCTTGTCAACGTCTTGACTATATTTCCTATTCATTTTGCAAATCATTTCATGTATGTTTTCTTGGAAAACAAGGACATTTCTAAGTGACCCCAAGCTTTTGAACAGTAGTGTATGGCAAATAGAAATCAAAATGAATGGTCTTCAGCGATAGATGGGAGGGGTTGAGGGTAGCTAAAAGATGGGATTAAAAATATGTGTCTGTAAAATGTATATGGTATGCATAAGCCTAAGTGTTGTTGTCCATTAGTTTACTCCAATCGAGGGAGTGGTGGTAGTGTTAGGGGAAAATAATAAAGGAACATATATTTTTAAAACATATATACTACATCTGAAACAGTGAGGTCATTGCATTTTGCAGAGGCAATTAGTGTTAAATGTCTTGCTCAAGGGCACATTGACAGATTTTTTACCTCGTCGGCTCGTCAAACCAGTGACCATTTGGTTACCGACCCAACTCTCTTAACCGCTAGGCTACCTGGCACCCTCATCACCATTATGTGTATCTGGCCGGACAAATCCCTGTCCATTTTCCAGTTCCACCTTATCTTCATCTTGTGATTGTGTGGAAATAATCTCACACCAGAAGCATTTGTACCCAGCCGTGGATAGAAACACCGGTGGGCTATCACTGCTAGCATTAGTCTGCTCCATTTTTTTGACAGTTCAAGCCCTAGTTCAGGCAGATGGGAAAGGCATCCTGTCCTGGGGGAATTGTGAGTCTTTCAGTCAGGACCCTGGAGGGTTTAAGTCAGTTCTGTATCCAGAAACAGCTGCTTCCTCTTGTCTTCTCTTTTCTCCTCTTCTCCTCTCTTCTCTGCTCTTCTCTTCTCTCTATTCTCCTCTCCTCTCATCCCTTTCCTATTTTCTTCTAAATGTTTCTCCTCTTCTTTCTCTCTCTCTGTCTGATCTTCGTGTTGATCCTATCCACTAAAATGCCGTGATGTGCTGAGTGCCTTGGCCGATCTGGACCAGGCTGCTTCTGATTAACTTAGAATTTCTGTTGATCTAATGTTTGGCCAGAGTGGGTGGATTTCCTTAGTTGTTTCTCTCTTGTATGGGGCCGACAACCAGAAGTGTAAATAACAGAGAGATTACAGGATTAAGTTGGGATGCAGAAACAAAGACAGTCCCCTTCTGTTGAAAGGGTTTGACCCAGGAGAGAGCAAGACAAAGCGTGTGGTTGAATTAACCCTGACACTTGAGTCTATCCTAGTTCCATATCAATGTGAATCAATACTGTCAATCCTCCAACACCCATGTACTGTAGGCCTTCAGTATTCACAGTTTCACATGGGACCTACAGTATATTAGCCGACAAATGCTAATATGGGTACCATAATTTGCAATGGATTTGTGCCACACATGCTAAAACATTAGCATGTGAAAACAGTGCCAGGGAAACAAAACCCAAGCTAGGATTGCTGTCATACCTTGTCCATAGACTGCTCACAGGGTAAGGAAACCAACATGTAATTATGTAATTTGCGTGAACTATCCCTTTAGCAATGTTTCCGCTCGCAGGTCGTCATCGGGGTGTGAAACATCTTTATGCAAACTTTACAGATGCACTCCGGGACCTTAAGCACAATACATTTGTAACATATTGCACAGATTTGATGATGTAGTACACATTTGGATGACGTAGAACACAAAAAAACAGGGACCTGTTTTGGCTCATTAGCATCACTTTCCAAACTACTGGCTGAAATTATACAAATATTTGAGAGTGCGGCTTTAAGTGAATACCATGAGTAAGGAGAAACTGTAACAAGTCATCACATACTGTAGTTGCATACTTCAAAAATCACCACCCTCTTAATATATGTTAAACTCCATCTGCTCTCCAGGAGTAAGGCTATCCACCCAACCATTCTGTATTTACACAATAATGACAGATCCCAGCTCTCAGGTTTACTGTTATTCCCCCTGGCCTTCTTCGTCTTGTAAACTCCTGTGGGTTTTCATAGGGGCATACCTCTGTAAACCTTTAATAGGTTTCCTGTGTAGGATCTAAATCGGCTACCATAAAAGTCCCCTTACCTCGCAAGTGGTTGTCTAAGTACTTTCACACTTGTAACAGCCAGGGATGATGCCTTGTTGCAACTATTTCTACATGTGTCGTGTTTATAAAAGAGGATAGCATGACTTTACTTTATTTAAACTCCTTGTTTGAACAATACAGGTGTTGCATTGAAGGCTGGTGCATCAATGCAATGCAAGTATGTGCTTGTGTGAGTAGCTATACAATATAGCTCAGTATAGGGGATTTATTTTCTGCTTGTGCATCCTTATTTCGAGACCAAACATCCACTGGTGTGCGTGGCCAAAGAGCTCTATTTTCATGTCGTCTGACCGTAGCACCGGTTCCAATCCAAGTGTCAATGCATTTAGCGAACTCCAGGCATTTACATTTGCTGGATGACATGAAAATATAGCTCTTTGGCCACGCACACCACAGGTGGGGTTTGGCGTTGAAATAAGAATGTATAAGCAGAAAATAACCCCATACCTACTGTAGAATATGGTGGTGGAGCTTTGATGTTATGGGGCTATTTTGCTTCCACTGGTCCTGGAGCCCTTGTTAATGATGCCATCTACTTCCCCAGAGTCAGATGAACTTGTGAATACCATTTTGATGTTCCTGTGTCCAGTATGAAGGAAGTTTAGAGGTAGTTTCGTGAGCCAATGCTAAATAGCGTTGGTGCAATGACTGGAAGTCTATGGGGAAGTAGATAAAGGACCTCATTGCCAAAATCCTGAAGTACCCCTTTAAAGTCAACGGCATCAGGAACTTTACCCAGTACCAGGACATTTTTGCCAAAAAATTGGTTTCCTCTGCCATGAAACTTGGCTGCAAGTGTATCCTCCAGCAAGACAATAACCTCAAGCACACATCAAAATCCACAAAGAAATGGTGAATTGACCACAAAATCTACATTTTGCAATGGTATTCTCTGTCTCCGGACTGGAACCCCATTGAAAACCTGTGGTTGAAGAGGGAAGTTCATTAGCGCAGACAAACGATATCAAAGATCTGGAAAGATTGTGTATGGAGGAATGGTCTAAGATCCCTCCCAATGTGTTCTCCAATCTCATAAAACATTTTATATTATTAGCCTCAGTGCCATTTATCTTGCAAGGTGCGGTATTGAAAGGTTTTCAAATCAAAGTTTATTGGTCACTTACACAGATTTGCGGATGTTATCGCAGGTGTAGTGAAATGCTTGTATTCTGAATGCTCAGCTATGTAAAGCCATTTGAGTTTTTCTACATCTACATTGCTTATTGTTTGAGGTTTTATGCTGGGTTTCTGTATAAGAATTTTGTGATATCTACTGATGTTTTAGATAAAAATTGATTTTATTTTATTTTATTGAAAACAGGGGTGCCAATAATTTTGATGCCTAACTTTTTGAGAGAAAAAAGTACAACTTTCGGCGAGCAATTGAATTCGTATAAAATAATATAGTTGTCCCATTTTCTTTGTTCCGTACAATATAGCTCAGTATTTGTATTGTTTATTTCATACAGTATTTTTTTGCTCATCTTTAGAGCTGTTTAGGTGATTCATTCCTCTTTAATTTTTCCCTTTTAGGATGACAGTTAGGTAGAGCATTAGAGTTTTTCCCTCCACAATGCTCCACTCCACAGACAGCTACTGGTGTCAGAGAGCTATCACACTCCTCCACACATCCTCTCAAATACTCCTGTACTCTACCTATCTCTCTCTCTCTCCCTCAATCTCTGTTTCCTTCTTTCTCACTCGTCACGTCCTCATCTCTATATCTCTCTCTCCCTTTCTCTCTGAAGCTCAGTTAACTGACTAAACTGACAGTTTGCATCTGTAAGAGTCAGGGAGTCAAGATTGTCATGGTGGTGGTGGTGAGGGTGGTTTGGTCATGATGGTGGTGTGTCATGGTGGAGTGTCGTGGTGGTGTGTCATGGTGGTGGGGGTGTGTCATGTAGTAGTGGTGGTGGTGTGTCATGGTGGTGGTGGTGGGGGTGTGTCATGTAGTAGTGGTGATGGTAGTGGTGTATCATGTAGTAGTGATGATGGTGGTGGTGTGTCATGGTGGTGATGGTGTGTCATGGTGGTGGGGGTGTGTCATGTAGTAGTGGTGATGGTGGTGGTGTGTCATGGTGGTGGTGGGGGTGTGTCATGTAGTAGTGGGGGTGTGTCATGTAGTAGTGGTGGTGTGTCGTATAGTAGTAGTGGTGGTGTGTCATGTAGTGGTGGTGGTGGTGTGTCATATAGTAGTAGTGGTGGTGTGTCATATAGTAGTAGTGGTGGTGTGTCATGGTAGTGGGGGTGTGTCATGTAGTAGTGGTGGTGTGTCGTATAGTAGTAGTGGTGGTGTGTCATATAGTAGTAGTGGTGGTGTGTCATATAGTAGTAGTGGTGGTGTGTCATGTAGTGGTGGTGGTGGTGGTGTGTCATGTAGTGGTGGTGGTGGTGGTGTGTCATGTAGTAGTGGTGGTGTGTCGTATAGTAGTAGTGGTGGTGTGTCATATAGTAGTAGTGGTGGTGTGTCATATAGTAGTAGTGGTGGTGTGTCATGTAGTGGTGGTGGTGGTGGTGTGTCATGTAGTGGTGGTGGTGGTGGTGTGTTATGTAGTAGTGGTGATGGTGGGGGTGTGTCATGGTGGTGGTGGTGTGTCATGGTAGTGGGGGTGTGTCATGTAGTAGTGGGGGTGTGTCATGTAGTAGTGGTGGTGTGTCGTATAGTAGTAGTGGTGGTGTGTCATATAGTAGTGGTGGTGTGTCATGTAGTAGTGGTGGTGTGTCATGTAGTGGTGGTGGTGGTGGTGTGTCATGTAGTGGTGGTGGTGGTGGTGTGTTATGTAGTAGTGGTGATGGTGGGGGTGTGTCATGGTGGTGGTGGTGTGTCATGGTAGTGGGGGTGTGTCATGGTAGAGGTGGGGGTGTGTCGGGGTGGGGGTGTGTCATGGTAATGGTGGTGGTATGGTATTGATTGTGGTGGTGGTGTGTCATGGTAGTGGTGGTGGTGTGTCATGTAAGTGGTGGTGGTGTGTCATGTAAGTGGTGGTGGTGTGTCATGGTAGTGGTGGTGTGTCATGGTAGTGGTGGTGGTGTCATGGTAGTGGTGGTGGTGTGTCATGTAAGTGGTGGTGGTGTGTCATGGTAGTGTTGGTGGTGTGTCATGGTAGTTAGTGGTGGTGGTGTGTCATGGTAGTTAGTGGTGGTGGTGTGTCATGGTAGTTAGTGGTGGTGGTGTGTCATGGTAGTGGTGGTGGTGTGTCATGGTAGTGGTGGTGGTGTGTCATGGTAGTGTTGGTGGTGTGTCATGGTAGTGTTGGTGGTGTGTTATGGTAGTGTTGGTGGTGTGTTATGGTAGTGTTGGTGGTGTGTCATGGTAGTGGTGGTGGTAGTGGTGGTGTGCCATGGTAGTGGTGGTGTGTCATGGTAGTGGTGGTAGTGGTGGTGTTTCATGTAGTAGTGGTGGTGTGTCATGGTAGTGGTGGTAGTGTTGGTGTGTCATGGTAGTGGTGGTGTGTCATGGTATTGGTGGTGTCTCATGGTAGTGGTGGTGTGTCATGGTTGTGGTGGTGTGTCATGGTTGTGGTGGTGTGTCATGGTAGTGGTGGTG
The DNA here is from genome assembly GCF_057628025.1 of Oncorhynchus mykiss. NCBI lineage: Eukaryota > Metazoa > Chordata > Actinopteri > Salmoniformes > Salmonidae > Oncorhynchus > Oncorhynchus mykiss. The sequence goes on from NC_143041.1 coordinate 36,380,511, forward strand.
GTAGTGGTGGTAGTGGTGGTGTGTCATGGTTGTGGTGGTGTGTCATGGTTGTGGTGGTGTGTCATGGTTGTGGTGGTGTGTCATGGTAGTGGTGGTGGTAGTGGTGGTAGTGGTGGTGTGTCATGGTAGTGGTGGTGTGCCATGGTAGTGGTGGTGTGCCATGTTGGTGGTGGTGTGCCATGTTGGTGGTGGTGTGTCATGGTAGTGGTGGTGTGTCATGGTAGTGGTGGTGTGCCATGGTAGTGGTGGTGTGCCATGTTGGTGGTGGTGTGCCATGTTGGTGGTGGTGTGTCATGGTAGTGGTAGTGGTGGTGTGTCATGGTTGTGGTGTATTTCTGAGTACTAATTAGTGGAAAAAAAGATCAGAATTGGAGATCGATACACAGCCATGGACACTGACTTAAACCTACAGAAAACCTACAAATGTTTCTGCAGCATTGAAGGTCCCCAAGAACACAGTGGCCTCCATCATTCTTAAATGGAAGAAGTTTAGAACCACCAAGACTCTTCCTAGATCTGGCCGCCCTGCCAAGGAATCGGGGGAAAAGGGCCTTGGTCAGGGAGGTGACCATGAACCCGATGAGCTCCAGAGTTTCTCTGTGGAGATGGGAGAACCTTCCAGAAGAACAACCATCTCTGCAGGACGCCACCAATCAGGTCTTTATAGTAGAGTGGCCAGAGGGAAGCAACTCCTCAGTAAAAGGCACGTGACGGCCTGCTTGGTGTTTGCCAGAAGACACCTAAAAGACTCTCAGACCATGAGAAACAAGATTCTCTGGTCTGATAAAACTAAGATTGAACTCTTTGGCCTGAATGCCAAGTGTCACGTCTGGAGGAATCCTGGCACCATCCCTATGTGAAGCATGGTGATGACAGCATCATGCTGTGGGGATGTTTTTCAGCGGCAGGGACTGGGAGACTAGTCAGGATCAAGGGAAAGATGAACAGGGCAAAGTACAGAGAGATCCTTGATGAGAACCTGCTTCAGAGCGCTCAGGACCTTAGACTGGGGGCAAAGGTTCACCTTCCAACCGGACAACAACCCTAAGCACACAGCCAAGACAATGCAGGAGTGGCTTCAGAACAAGTCTCTGAATATCCTTGAGTGGCCCAACCAGAGCTCGGACATGAATCCCATCGAACATCTCTGGAGAGACATGAAAACAGCTGTGCAGCGACACTCCCCATCCAACCTGACAGATGGTCCTTTATTTACAATAATGACCCCCCACTCACTGTGTGGCTCCTCTCCTGTGGTCTAAGCTCCTTAAATAGCTCCTCAAACCTTAAAAAGGCCAAAGACTACATCCTCAGATTCTTAATAGCACCCAGCAAAGATTAACAAAGACATTCTGTCCTTTTGTAAAGCCATCCAAACACATTGGATGATTGACAAAAAGTTAGCATGATCAAAACTGTTTTATTGAGCTAGCCATATTCTCAATGTGATATGCAATACGGAATATATATATATATATATATATATATATATACAGTGCCTTGCGAAAGTATTCGGCCCCCTTGAACTTTGCGACATTTTGCCACATTTCAGGCTTCAAACATAAAGATATAAAACTGTATTTTTTTGTGAAGAATCAACAACAAGTGGGACACAATCATGAAGTGGAACGACATTTATTGGATATTTAAAACTTTTTTAACAAATCAAAAACTGAAAAATTGGGCGTGCAAAATTATTCAGCCCCTTTACTTTCAGTGCAGCAAACTCTCTCCAGAAGTTCAGTGAGGATCTCTGAATGATCCAATGTTGACCTAAATGACTAATGATGATAAATACAATCCACCTGTGTGTAATCAAGTCTCCGTATAAATGCACCTGCACTGTGATAGTCTCAGAGGTCCGTTAAAAGCGCAGAGAGCATCATGAAGAACAAGGAACACACCAGGCAGGTCCGAGATACTGTTGTGAAGAAGTTTAAAGACGGATTTGGATACAAAAAGATTTCCCAAGCTTTAAACATCCCAAGGAGCACTGTGCAAGCGATAATATTGAAATGGAAGGAGTATCAGACCACTGCAAATCTAGCAAGACCTGGCCGTCCCTCTAAACTTTCAGCTCATACAAGGAGAAGACTGATCAGAGATGCAGCCAAGAGGCCCATGATCACTCTGGATGAACTGCAGAGATCTACAGCTGGGGTGGGAGACTCTGTCCATAGGACAACAATCAGTCGTATATTGCACAAATCTGGCCTTTATGGAAGAGTGGCAAGAAGAAAGCCATTTCTTAAAGATATCCATAAAAAGTGTCGTTTAAAGTTTGCCACAAGCCACCTGGGAGACACACCAAACGTGGAAGAAGGTGCTCTGGTCAGATGAAACCAAAATGTAACTTTTTGGCAACAATGCAAAACGTTATGTTTGGCGTAAAAGCAACACAGCTGAACACACCATCCCCACTGTCAAACATGGTGGTGGCAGCATCATGGTTTGGGCCTGCTTTTCTTCAGCAGGGACAGGGAAGATGGTTAAAATTTATGGGAAGATGGATGGAGCCAAATACAGGACCATTCTGGAAGAAAACCTGATGGAGTCTGCAAAAGACCTGAGACTGGGACGGAGATTTGTCTTCCAACAAGACAATGATCCAAAACATAAAGCAAAATCTACAATGGAATGGTTCAAAAATAAACATATCCAGGTGTTAGAATGGCCAAGTCAAAGTCCAGACCTGAATCCAATCGAGAATCTGTGTAAATAACTGAAAACTGCTGTTCACAAATGCTCTCCATCCAACCTCACTGAGCTCGAGCTGTTTTGCAAGGAGGAATGGGAAAAAATGTCAGTCTCTCGATGTGCAAAACTGATAGAGACATACCCCAAGCGACTTACAGCTGTAATCGCAGCAAAAGGTGGCGCTACAAAGTATTAACTTAAGGGGGCTGAATAATTTTGCACACCCAATTTTTCAGTTTTTGATTTGTTAAAAAAGTTTGAAATATCCAATAAATGTCGTTCCACTTCATGATTGTGTCCCACTTGTTGTTGATTCTTCACAAAAAAATTAAGTTTTATATCTTTATGTTTGAAGCCTGAAATGTGGCAAAAGGTCGCAAAGTTCAAGGGGGCCGAATACTTTCGCAAGGCACTGTATATATATATATATATATACACACACACACACAGTGGGGCAAAAAAGTATTTAGTCAGCCACTAATTGTGCAAGTTCTCCCACTTAAAAAGATGAGAGGCCTGTAATTTTCATCATATGTACACTTTAACTATGACAGACAAAATGAGAAAAAAAATCCAGAAAATCACATTGTAGGATTTTTAATGAATTTATTTGCAAATTATGGTGGAAAATAAGTATTTGGTCACCTACAAACAAGCATGATTTCTGGCTCTCACAGACCTGTAACTTATTCTTTAAGAGGCTCCTCTGTCCTCCACTCGTTACCTGTATTAATGGCACCTGTTTGAACTTGTTATCAGTATAAAAGACACCTGTCCACAACCTCAAACAGTCACACTCCTTTTTAAGTGAGAGAACTTGCACAATTGGTGGCTAACTAAATACTTTTTTGCCTCACTGTATGTACTGTGTATATATATATACACACACACACACACACACACACACAGAGGATCAACAGTAACCACATAACATATTAAAGACGTGGAAGGTTTTAGACATCTCCCCACAACCACTCTACTTTATTAGACACGTGATAAAGAGAGTGGGAGCTCTTGTAGTTTTATACATCTCTCCTCCACCTAGACATTGGATAGGGACAAGAAGAGGGAGTGTGTTTAGGTTGCTGCCTTACCAGGGCTAGTTTCATTTACATATGTATAAGAAACACATCACACGCAGCACGCCATTATCTTGAAAGTTCACATTCAGTCTCCGTTTGACAGATATCCTGGGCATGAATGTTCATGACACTTAGGGTGTCACGCTAAGGAAACATGCTTGTAGTGTTTGGGATCGTCTACTGTGCAGAATCACTGATCAATGAACTGATCTTTCACCTTGTATTCCCAAATAACTCTTTACTATAACATCATTTCTGTGTCCGATGATGTATGTCTATGGTCCCGCTTTGCTCAAAATGATTCCTTCAAGAGAAACATCTTAGGCTGTGCACAGATTATCCACCCTTCTTCCGAAGTGTGCACTTGAACACTTCCTGTAATGGATGTACTATGGTGGAAACTCCCTCCAGACCCAATGCACCAATCTTATGCTTTAAAATCAATGAGAGAAGGGTGGAGAATCACGATGCAACCTTGACTGATTATGGTTGGTTGTAATGTGTGGATGACCTTCAGGGTCACACGTGCACACACACACATGCTGGGCTTCAAGTTCACGTCAGCATTCCAGTTCTTTCCCCCTGCTCTCTGTATTGAGTTATGTTGTGCTGTTCCCCTCCACAGTATAGGAGTTCTGAGAAAGCTTTAGAAAGCTGGAGTCGTGTTGACCGCTCACTTGCAGGCCAGGGCCGCTTTAAAACGTTCAACTAACCACTTATGGCTTTCCTTCAACTATTCAAATAGATCATGTAGTTATTTGATTCGAACCCACAACCCTGGCGTTGCAAGTCTTCAGACAAATGATAGGAACCAACATGGAAGTGTTTCATATAGGGCCTCCCATATGTTTAGATGTATTTTATTAATCATTCTGTCACACCCTGACCATAGTTTGCTTTGTATGTTTCTATGTTTTGTTTGGTCAGGGTGTGATCTGAGTGGGCATTCTATGTTACATGTCTAGTTTGTCTATTTCTATGTTTGGCCTGATATGGTTCTCAATCAGAGGCAGGTGTTAGTCATTGTCTCTGATTGGGAACCATATTTAGGTAGCCTGTTTGGTGTTGGGTTTTGTGGGTGATTGTTCCTGTCTTTGTGTTTGTTGCACCAGATAGGGCTGTTTCGGTTTTCCACGTTTTCTTGTTTTGTATATTGTTCAAGTTATCATCTTTATTAATGGTGTTTATAAATAACCACGCTGCGTTTTGGTCCGCCTCTCCTTCCCAGGAAGAATCCCGTTACACATTCTTTATCATCTTTTAGCTATCTGTATCTGGTTGATGGATCTTGAAGCTCAACCTAAAAAAACTTGTTGTTCTTAGCTTCAGTTACATAATGTGAGTTATTCTATGCGTGTGTGTGTGTAATGTGAGTTATTGCTATGCTAAGCTAGCTGGCTCAATGTGATGGAAGGAAGAGGCACAAATCAACAGTTCAAAGTAGGGTTGAATGGCAGGAACCCGGTTACTGAGAATTACCGGGATTTAACACCCAAAACCACTCCCATTTCCCAGGATAAATAACTGCGAGAAACCGGTAAATTATAATAAATTATTTATATGAGCAGCAATGCGTGAAAAATAACTGTTAAATGATACGCAATGTCTAAATCTGGCTTCTTTATGGCCTCTTGCATGATGAATCAACGCTCAGGGTGGGAACAGACAGCCCATCTCAGTATGGAGCACAGTTCACAATGCATGTAGACCTATCATCTCATCATGGTAACTTTTTTTCTTGTGACCGGTAGTGGAAAAGGTACCCAATTTTCATACTTGAGTAAAAGTAAAGATACCTTGACAGAAAATGACTCGAGTCACCCAGTAAAATACTACTTGAGTAAAAGTCAAAAGATTTGATTTTAAATATACTTAAGTATTAAAAGTAAATAATTTTAAGAATATACTTAAATACCTAAAGTAAAAGTATAAATAATTTTGAAATTCCTTATCAGGCAAACCAGATGACAAGATATTCTTGTTTATTTTATTTAAACATCATGGGTGTAATTTGGGAGGTGTCCTGTCCCGCTGAGAGAGAACCGCTCCCAGGCCGACCTTAGATGCATCCACCTCCAGAACAAAAGGAAGGGTAGGATCTGGCTGCCTAAGGATGGGTGCAGAGGTGAAGAAGCGTTTCAAGGTCTCAAATGTAGTAAGGGCGGTGTCGGTCCATTGGAGGGTACTGGTGAAGGCTGAGAGATGTGCGGTTGTGCTGCTGCAGTTTTGGATGAATTGGCGGTAGTAGTTCCTTTACGGTGGTAGGTTTGGGCCAGTTAAGCATGGCCGTGACTTTGCCTTCGTCCATTTTGGTGTCTGTACGAACCCTAGGAAGGTTACCATAGTAACATGAAAGGTGCTCTTCTCAGCCTTGACATAAAGATGGTGGTCCTGTAGCCGTTGGAGGAACTGTTGTATGTGTTCCGCAAGGGAGTGAGAGTAGATCAAGATATCGTAAATGTACACGATGAGGAACTGGTTGATCTTGTCCTGGAAAACTTCATTCATGAAGGACTGGAAGACTGTGGGAGCATTGGTGAGACCGCAGAGCCTAACCAGGTATTCGTAGTGACCCCTAGCGGCGATGAATGCCGTCTTCCACTCATCCCCACTTCAGATACGGACCAGGTTGTAAGCACTACAAAGGTCCAGTTTGGAATAGATGGTAGCCTGTCCAACTTGTTCTAGTCTGGCCGGAATCAGAGGAAGAGGGAAGCGATTCTTGATGTTAAGGTCAATGAGGGGTTGGTAATCTATGCAGGGAAGGAGACTACTAATCCTTTTTATTTATTTTTTTGCACAAATGAGAAACTGGATGCAGCCGGAGACGTGGATAGACAGATGAATCCCATGTCATGGTCCTCTTCAATATAGGGGTCCATAGCTTCATTGTCTGGGTTGAGCAAGGGGTAGATCCAACCCATAGGGGGCGATGCCCCAGGAAGGTCGATCGCACATCCTCAGGGCGATGAGGGGGCAGAATCAAATCAAATCAAATTTATTTATATAGCCCTTCGTACATCAGCTGATATCTCAAAGTGCTGTACAGAAACCCAGTCTAAAACCCCAAACAGCAAGCAATGCAGGTGTAGAAGCACGGTGGCTAGGAAAAACTCCCTAGAAAGGCCAAAACCTAGGTAGAAACCTAGAGGAACCAGGCTATGTGGGGTGGCCAGTCCTCTTCTGGCTGTGCCGGGTGGAGATTATAACAGAACATGGTCAAGATGTTCAAATGTTCATAAATGACCAGCATGGTCGAATAATAATAAGGCAGAACAGTTTAAACTGGAGCAGCAGCACGGTCAGGTGGACTGGGGACAGCAAGGAGTCATCATGTCAGGTATTCCTTCAGAATGATCATCTTCTTGATGAAGACACTCAGGAACTGGGCATATACAGGTGGGTTGGAATGGCAGACTCCGATCTTTCTAGAGGTAGCGTGATAGGGTAGACTGAAGCAGTTCTTAAAACAGGCGGGAGTACATGACAGTAGTTCCCCTTGCCGCCAGGAGATGGCAGGGTTGTGAAGGCTTAGCCAGGGGTGACCGAGGATGAGGGGTTCTTTATAGGTGAAGACAACACCATTAACTGAATGACCGAGTGAAGGAGGCCAATCTGAAGGGTGATCCTTTCGGTCATGCGAGTCACAAGACCAGTTCCGAGAGGTTGTCCGTCCAGCGCATTTTATTTACCTTTATTTAACCAGGCAAGTCAGTTAAGAACAAATTCTTATTTTCAATGACGGCCTAGGAACAGTGGGATAACTGCCTGTTCAGGGGCAGAACGACAGATTTGTACCTTGTCAGCTCGGGGGTTTGAACTAGTTACGGTTACTAGTCCAACGCTCTAACCACTAGGCTACCCTGCCGCCCCACTAGGCTACCCCTGCCGCATTGATCCTAAGGGGAGGATTAACAAGGATTAGTTTGATCCTTAACTGTTGTGCCAATTGTTCATCAATTACATTTCCTGCAGCCCCCGAGTCCTCTAGTCCCTCCACAAACTGAGTGACCCCATTAGCAGGAAGAAGAGCCGGGATCCCAAACTGCCTTTTGATAAGGTAAAAAAAAAAAGTGAAGGTCCTTACCCGGGTGGAAGTGGAGGGGTTGTGGTCACCCCTTTGTGGGGGGGCGAATGGGACTGCTATTGAGTAGGTGGTTACTCTCTCCACAATAGAGGCACCGGTTTTCAAGTAACCACCGGTGTCTCTCGGCTGGCGTGAGAGGGGCGTGGCCGAGTGAAATGGGTTCTGGGCTATTGGACCGTGATGGACGAGAGAAGGGTTTGAAAGACTTGCAGGCCATGGGCCATATGGTCCACCAATAGGTTGCCAATGGATATGGACATCCGGATGCATTGGTTTAGGTCCATTAAATCTCCTCTGCAGGCCAGTTCGGTCTGTAACTCTCGATTAAGACCCCTCCGGTAGACTGTAAGGGGAGCTGGTTCACTCCATCCACTGCCGGCAGCCATGGTACAGAACTCAAGGACATACTCAGTGGTGGTGAGATGGCCCTGTCTCAGCTCACATAACAGGTGTGTGACGATCTGAAACTGAATGGTCAAACACCTCCTTGAAGAGGGCGTGAAAACGTGATTCAGAGGACATATCAGAACTTTGAGTGGCCCACAGGGTTGTGACCCAATCCAGAGCTTTGCCTGTGAGTAGGGAGATGAAGTCCACCCTCTCTTTGTCAGAGGTGAAGTCAGCGGGATGATGGTCTATGTACAGGTTACACTGCATGAGAAATCCTTGACATTTCCCTGTGGAGCCGTCGTATTTATTAGGCATGGATATGGGGGAGATGAACGAGAGGAGGCTTTGGCACCTGATATCGGTGAAGCAGAAATGTACAGGCGAAGGAGGTCGCAGAGTTCATCGATTCGTTCCTCCTGTCGGGCCAGACGTAGCTGCAGCTCCGCCGAAGTCTGTCGTTTTTGGTGAGGTATTCTGGAATGAAGACCAGGGGAGACAGAGAGATGGTTTCAAGCACAGGGGCAGCAGGTGTTTATTGCAATGGACCACAGGAGGAGGCAGGTAGCTGGGTCCAGGGGCAGGCAGAAGGTCATACACAGGACGAGGCAGGTAGCTGGGTCCAGGGGCAGGCAGAAGGTCATACACAGGACGAGGCAGGTAGCTGGGTCCAGGGGCAGGCAGAAGGTCATACACAGGACGAGGCAGGTAGCTGGGTCCAGGGGTAGGCAGAAGGTCATACACAGGAGGAGGCAGGTAGCTGGGTCCAGGAGTAGGCAGAAGGTCATACACAGGAGGAGGCAGGTAGCTGGGTCCAGGGGCAGGCAGAAGGTCATACACAGGAGGAGGCAGGTAGCTGGGTCCAGGGACAGGCAGAAGGTCATACACAGGAGGAGGCAGGTAGCTGGGTCCAGGGGCAGGCAGAAGGTCATACACAGGAGGAGGCAGGTAGCTGGGTCCAGGGGCAGGCAGAAGGTCATACACAGGAGGAGGCAGGTAGCTGGGTCCAGGTGCAGGCAGAAGGTCATACAAAGGGGGTCCTAAAGGGCAACAGTACAGGCAGGGAAAAGGCTAGTAACGTAGTCCGGGAGATCAGGCAATAGGTAGATAACAGGAAATCCGAGTACAGGGAGGGAATAGGCAAAAGGCGTCGTTAGTGAGACAGGCAAACGCTCTCATACACGGGAGGAGTAAATCACAGGAAACCCAGCGCTCCAAAAGACATGTGTCACAAAACAAACAATACTTCACAGTGATGGGGGGTACAAAGAACTGAACTAAATAGTGTGTGATAATGACATACAGGTGTGTGAACAGGTGATTAGAATTCGGGTGATTGGGATCTGGAGAGTGAGCTGCGTTCAGGGGATCTAGGTGTTTGAGAGTGTGAGCTGCGTTTAGGGGATCTATGTGTTTGAGGGTGTGAGTTGGAAGCAGACGTTACAGATACAGAATTAATATACCATTTATTTTTGTATTGCCCTCAGGTAGCCTGTTTCTGGTCTCAGGTTCAAGAATGGCTGAACATGCATAACATTGATCTAAAATTTAAATAGTACTGTTAGGAGATCTGGAGAGACCGGGTCAGTCAATTACTAATATACTAACACTCTTGGTAAACGTATATATCTTCAACTCGCAATCTGTGGATTCTATTGGATTAGAGAGATTGAAATTGTATGTTAAACATCACAGCATAGTTGAAAGATATACAGTGGGGCAAAAAAGTATTTAGTCAGCCACCAATTGTGCAAGTTCTCCCACTTAAAAAGATGAGAGAGGCCTGTAATTGTCATCATAGGTACACTTCAACTATGACAGACAAAATTAGATGTCAAAGGACACCAGAAACAAAATTGTAGACCTGCACTGAATCTGCAATAGGTAAGCAGCTTGGTTTGAAGAAATCAACTGTGGGAGCAATTATTAGGAAATGGAAGACATACAAGACCACTGATAATCTCCGTCGATCTGGGGCTCCACGCAAGATCTCACCCCGTGGGGTCAAAATGATCACAAGAACGGTGAGCAAAAATCCCAGAACCACACGGGGGGACCTAGTGAATGACCTGCAGAGAGCTGGGACCAAAGTAACAAAGCCTACCATCAGTAACACACTACGCCGCCAGGGACTCAAATCCTGCAGTGCCAGACGTGTCCCCCTGCTTAAGCCCGTCTGAAGTTTGCTAGAGAGCATTTGGATGATCCAGAAGAAGATTGGGAGAATGTCATATGGTCAGATGAAACCAAAATATACCTTTTTTTGTAAAAACTCAACTCGTCGTGTTTGGAGGACAAAGAATGCTGAGTTGCATACAAAGAACACCATACCTACTGTGAAGCATGGGGGTGGAAACATCATGCTTTGGGGCTGTTTTTCTGCAAAGGGACCAGGACAATTTATCCGTGTAAAGGAAAGAATGAATGGGGCCATGTATCGTGAGATTTTGAGTGAAAACCTCCTTCCATCAGCAAGGACATTGAAGATAAAACATGGCTGGGTCTTTCAGCATGACAATGATCCCAAACACACCGCCCGGGCAAAGAAGGAGTTGCTTCGTAAGAAGCATTTCAAGGTCCTGGAGTGGCCTAGCCAGTCTCCAGATCTCAACCCCATAGAAAATCTTTGGAGGGAGTTGAAAGTCTGTGTTGCCCAGCAACAGCCCCAAAACATCACTTCTCTAGAGGAGATCTGCATGGAGGAATGGGCCAAAATACCAGCAACAGTGTGTGAAAACCTTGTGAAGATTTACAGAAAACGTTTGACCTCTGTCATTGCCAACAAAGGGTATATAACAAAGTATTGAGATAAACTTTTGTTATTGACCAAATACTTATTTTCCACCATAATTTGCAAATAAATTCATTAAAAATCCTACAATGTGATTTTCTGGATTTTTTTTCCTCATTTTGTCTGTCATAGTTGAAGTGTACCTATAATGAAAATTACAGGCCTCTTTTTAAGTGGGAGAACTTGCACAATTGGTGGCTGACTAAATACTTTTTTGCCCCACTGTATGGTGCATAGAAATCCGAAGAGGGTGACCAGCAGAGATTGGTGGGATGGGCTGAGGGTTGGGATCTGGAATTTGAGACAAGTGGGAGTGGAGTTGCTGTGTGGGAGATAGAATGACTTCAAAGATAAAAGTTGAAAAAATTAAATGTAACAAAAAGTACATTTGAATGACTCTGAGAGGCGATGTTGTTACAGCTAATGCCGGTTTGCCTGAGGCTGATGCCGTGCATATTCACACACTCTCAGTCAAATGCACACACGTAAATAGTGCAATGCATGTATTCAAACATATTCAGTTGGCCTTGCTGTTATGATTTTTGTTGTCCTTGATGTCTTTTGTTTTTTGCATGGTTTTCTGTTTTCGTTTGTCTTTCTCTTTTGTTCATTTTGTTGGTTGTTGGTTCATTGGGAGGGGGCTCTTCGGGGTGGGGAATGGAAATATTATTTATTTATTTATTATTCTATGGGGCGGGTCTTGAATGGTTGAGGGGCAGCTTTTGGTGAACTGTGGGGGGGATCTAGGAGGGCTGGTGGCCTGGCAGTTGGAAGCTTGGGCCGGTGACTGACGGATCGCTGGTTCGGGTCCCCGTTTTTGACCTTGTGGGAGATCTGTCGACATGCACTTGAGCAGTGCATTGACCCTGGTTGCTTCTGTCTGTCGCTCTGGATATGAGTCTGTTAGATGACTAATGTGATGTAGTTGTTGAGCGCCTTCACTGCAAGTACATTGAATGTTTTTAAATATTAAATAATAAAATTAAAAAGTAGATTACGGCGATTCCACCATTCTCTTTTACAATAATGTCTGAGCCAGACAAGGATCTTAACCTCCCTAAGCACAACATTTATCAGAGTTACAGACCAGAGCAGGCTATTCCCTCCCGTAGAGCTAGTATCCCAGATGACACACATATCACTGTGGGATGTTCCATACTGTAATATGTGCTAGAGATGAGATGAGGTAGCAGGGAGATGAGATGGGGGAGTTGAAGAGAGGGAACAGGGGAGGATGGAAGAGACACTAAGGTCAAGCAGTCAACCACTCAGCCTCTGTTCCAAAAACACACACACACACACTGAGACACCTGTGTTGTCTGCAGGGAGGATTAACCGACCCCAAACCAAGGGGAGGTGATGTGGAAATGTATTGTGTGTTGCTATGGGTGATTGATATTCTTGGGCTGCATGCATCCCAAATGGCACCTTATTCCCTATATAGTGCTCTACTTTTGACCAGAGCCCTATGGGCCTATTTCCTACATGGTGCACTACTTTTGACAAAAGTTTGGCCGGGGTAGGCCGTCATTGTAAATAAGAATTTGTTCTTAACTGACTTGCCTAGTTAAATAAATAAATAAATAAATAAATAATGAAAAATATTGATCCTAGAGGATTGTTATTGAGACATAATACTCAATGTAACAAACAATACAGTAGAAAAGGTCCTGGATTACATTTAACATTTTAGTCATTTAGCAGATGCTCTTATCCAGAGCGACTTACAGGAGCAATTAGTGTTAAGTAGTTGCCCAACGCTCATAAGCGCTAGACTACCTGGGTTCCTGGGTTCCTATTGAGACCAAAACCCATTCATGTCTGTCTAAATACGTATGTACTGTAATTTCATTGTCTCACGTCGGATACTTTCAGGAATCAACTTTCATGGAAAGAGTAATGTCATAGCTACTTAACGAGACTTCTCAATTGACCATTTGATTTGGCAATCAGTTCTACTCTTTTTGCTAATAGCCAGGATGTAGTGGCCATAGCCAGGATGTAGTGGCCATAGCCAGGATGTAGTAATAAGGATGTAGTGGCCATAGCCAGGATGTAGTGGCCATAGCCAGGATGTAGTGGCCATAGCCAGGATGTAGTGGCCATAGCCAGGATGTAGTAATAAGGATGTAGTGGCCATAGCCAGGATGTAGTGGCCATAGCCAGGATGTAGTGGCCATAGCCAGGATGTAGTGGCCATAGCCAGGATGTAGTAATAAGGATGTAGTGGCCATAGCCAGGATGTAGTAATAAGGATGTAGTTAACCCCTATGATAAGACGAGGCAACCATGAGTACGCCGTCTGTCTGTCCATCCTTCAGTCAGTCAGACAGACAGTTAGTGTCAGTGTGTAGTTGGAACTTTTTCAGTCGGGGTCCTGTCCTGGGGTAAGCTAGACCATCTGGGGTAAGCTAGACCATCTGGGGTAAGCTAGACCATCTGAGGTAAGCTAGACCATCTGGACTGAAGAGCAATGTTGACCCTGTCAGTCTTCCATATGTCTGTCTGCTCTGACTGCCTCTGTACTGTAATCTGCAGTTCAGACAATATCAAATGGGTCAACGATTTATTTAAATAGCTGAGGGATGCGGCTAGAGAGAACCACTCTCAAATTCATAGACAGGGCTATGGATGCAAGGACTGACCATCCATGTGATCAAAATGATAGTTTTAAACATGTTTTGAAGCTGTAAAAAGCTGACGGATGGGGCTGGAGAAATGTAACCATTCTCAAATTCATAGACTATGGATGAAAGGTCTGACCAGCCATGAAATCAAAATTATCGTTTTAACCATATGTTGAAGCAATACAGTCTTTGTTTATAATTACATTGTTTACAATCAATCAAATGACTAAAACAAGCTTATTTTGGGGGTTCTGATGGGGCTAGATAGTTGACCTAGGCTCATGAGGCATTTACTGTACATGCATGATTATCTGAGTTATGATTCACCAAATGTGTACACTTATTGTATTGCATGACTTCATTTAAACTCACACAGCTGAAGTTATGATTATTTTGAGTTCCAGTTGGAACTTAATAGGAGGGTTAGCTAGATAGATAGAACTGCCAAAGGGGGCGGTGTTGCAATCTACTGCAAAGATAGCCTGCAGAGTTCTGTCCTACTATCCAGGTCTGTACCCAAACAATTTGAACTTCTACTTTTAAAAATCCACCTCTCTAAAAACAAGTCTCTCACCGTTGCTGCCTGCTATAGACCACCCTCTGCCCCCAGCTGTGCTCTGGACACCATATGTGAACTGATTGCCCTCCATCTATCTTCAGAGCTCGTGCTGCTAGGCGACCTAAACTGGAACATGCTTAACACCCCAGCCATCCTACAATCTAAACTTGATGCCCTCAATCTCACACAAATTATCAATGAACCTACCAGGTACCTCCCCAAAGCCTTAAACACGGGCACCCTCATAGATATCATCCTAACCAACTTCCCCTCTAAATACACCTCTGCTGTCTTCAACCAAGATCTCAGCGATCACTGCCTCATTGCCTGCATCCGTAATGGGTCAGCGGTCAAACGACCTCCTCTCATCACTGTAAAACGCTCCCTGAAACACTTCAGCGAGCAGGCCTTTCTAATCGACCTGGCCGGGGTATCCTGGAAGGATATTGACCTCATCCCGTCAGTAGAGGATGCCTGGATATTTTTTTTAAATGCCTTCCTAATCATCTTAAATAAACATGCCCCATTCAAGAAATTTAGAACCAGGAACAGATATAGCCCTTGGTTCTCCCCAGACCTGACTGCCCTTAACCAACACAAAAACATCCTATGGCGTTCTGCATTAGCATCGAACAGCCCCCGTGATATGCAGCTGTTCAGGGAAGCTAGAAACCATTATACACAGGCAGTTAGAAAAGCCAAGGCTAGCTTTTTCAAGCAGAAATTTGCTTCTTGCAACACTAACTCAAAAAAGTTCTGGGACACTGTAAAGTCCATGGAGAAGAAGAACACCTCCTCCCAGCTGCCCACTGCACTGAAGATAGGAAACACTGTCACCACTGATAAATCCACCATAATTGAAAATTTCAATAAGCATTTTTCTACTGCTGGCCATGCTTTCCACCAGGCTACTCCTACCCCTGTCAACAGCACTGCACCCCCAACAGCAACTCGCCCAAGCCTTCCCCATTTCTCCTTCTCCCAAATCCATTCAGCTGATGTTCTGAAAGAGCTGCAAAATCTGGACCCCTACAAATCAGCCGGGCTAGACAATCTGGACCCTTTCTTTCTAAAAGTATCTGCCGAAATTGTTGCCACCCCTATTACTGTTCAACCTCTCTTTCGTGTCGTCTGAGATTCCCAAAGATTGGAAAGCAGCTGCGGTCATCCCCCTCTTCAAAGGGGGGGACACTCTTGACCCAAACTGCTACAGACTTATATCTATCCTACCATGCCTTTCTAAGGTCTTCGAAAGCCAAGTCAACAAACAGATTACCGACCATTTCGAATCTCACCATACCTTCTCTGCTATGCAATCTGGTTTCAGAGCTGGTCATGGGTGCACCTCAGCCACGCTGAAGGTCCTAAACGATATCTTAACCGCCATCGATAAGAAACATTACTGTGCAGCCGTATTCATTGATCTGGCCAAGGCTTTCGACTCTGTCAATCACCACATCCTCATCGGCAGACTCAACAGCCTTGGTTTCTCAAATGATTGCCTCGCCTGGTTCACCAACTACTTCTCTGATAGAGTTCAGTGTGTCAAATCGGAGGGTCTGTTGTCCGGACCTCTGGCAGTCTCTATGGGGGTGCCACAGGGTTCAATTCTTGGACCGACTCTCTTCTCTGTATACATCAATGAGGTCGCTCTTGCTGCTGGTGAGTCTCTGATCCACCTCTACGCAGACGACACCATTCTGTATACTTCCGGCCCTTCTTTGGACACAACTCTCCAACTCTCTCTCCTCCTTACAACTCTCCTTCCGTGGCCTCCAACTGCTCTTAGATACAAGTAAAACTAAATGCATGCTCTTCAACCGATCGCTACCTGCACCTACCCGCCTGTCCAACATCACTACTCTGGACGGCTCTGACTTAGAATACGTGGACAACTACAAATACTTAGGTGTCTGGTTAGACTGTAAACTCTCCTTCCAGACCCATATCAAACATCTCCAATCCAAAGTTAAATCTAGAATTGGCTTCCTATTTTGCAACAAAGCATCCTTCACTCATGTTGCCAAACATACCCTTGTAAAACTGACCATCCTACCAATCCTCGACTTTGGCGATGTCATTTACAAAATAGCCTCCAATACCCTACTCAACAAATTGGATGCAGTCTATCACAGTGCAATCCGTTTTGTCACCAAAGCCCCATATACTACCCACCATTGCGACCTGTACGCTCTCGTTGGCTGGCCCTCGCTTCATACTCGTCGCCAAACCCACTGGCTCCATGTCATCTACAAGACCCTGCTAGGTAAAGTCCCCCCTTATCTCAGCTCGCTGGTCACCATAGCATCTCCCACCTGTAGCACACGCTCCAGCAGGTATATCTCTCTAGTCACCCCCAAAACCAATTATTTCTTTGGCCGCCTCTCTTTCCAGTTCTCTGCAGCCAATGACTGGAACGAACTACAAAAATCTCTGAAACTGGAAACACTTATCTCCCTCACTAGCTTTAAGCACCAACTGTCAGAGCAGCTCACAGATTACTGCATCTGTACATAGCCCACCTATAATTTAGCCCAAACAACTACCTCTTTCCCAACTGTATTTAATTTATTTATTTATTTTGCTCCTTTGCATCCCATTATTTTTATTTTTACTTTGCACATTCTTCCATTGCAAAACTACCATTCCAGTGTTTTACTTGCTATATTGTATTTACCTTGCCACCATGGCCTTTTTTGCCTTTACCTCCCTTCTCACCTCATTTGCTCACATTGTATATAGACTTGTTTATACTGTATTATTGACTGTATGTTTGTTTTACTCCATGTGTAACTCTGTGTCGTTGTATCTGTCGAACTGCTTTGCTTTATCTTGGCCAGGTCGCAATTGTAAATGAGAACTTGTTCTCAACTTGCCTACCTGGTTAAATAAAGGTAAAATAAAATAAATAAAATTGTTAGGGGTATTGGAAGGGTTAGCTAGACAGTTAGGGCTTGTAGGAGGGTTAGCTAGATGGTTAAGGCTAATAGAAGTTTTAGATAGATGGTTAGGGTTATTTAATAGGAGTGTTAGCTTGATGGTTAGGGCCATTTAAGAAAATGGTTAGGGCCATTTAATGGGAGGGTTAGCTAGATGGTTAGGGGTAATGGGAGGGTTTGCTAGATGGGTAGGGGTAATAGGAGGGTTAACTAGATGGGTAGGGGTAATAGGAGGGTTAGCTAGATGGTTAGGGGTAATGGGAGGGTTTGCTAGATGTCTAGGGGTAATAGGAGGGTTAGCTAGATGGTTAGGGGTAATGGGAGGGTTTGCTAGATGTGTAGGGGTAATAGGAGTGTTCGCTAGATGGGTAGGGGTAATAGGAGTGTTTGCTAGATGGGTAGGGGTAATAGGAGGGTTAGCTAGATGGTTAGGGGCAATAGGATGGTTAGCTAGATGGTTAGGGGCAATAGGAGTGTTCGCTAGATGGTTAGGGGCAATAGGAGTGTTCCCTAGATGGGTAGGGGTAATAGGAGGGTTAGCTAGATGGGTAGGGGTAATAGGAGGGTTAGCTAGATGGTTAGGGGCAATAGGAGGGTTAGCGACAGCAGACTGTGCCCATTTAATATTTTACTGACAGAAGAATAGTAAAACAAGGAAAATTCTCCTTCATGGGGTCATTTCCCACGTCCATAAGGACAAAGGCTATCTTAAGTTTAGGGGTTAGGTTTAGGGTTCGGATAAGGTTTAGGGTTAGGGTTAAGATAAGGTTTAGGGTTAGGATAAGGTTTAGGGTTAGGGTTAGGATAAGGTTTAGGGTTAGGTTTAGGGAAAATAGGATTTTGAAAGGAAATACATTTTAGGTCCCCACAAGAATATAAGAACTGTGTGTGTGTGTGTGTGTGTGTGTGTGTGTGTGTGTGTGTGTGTGTGTGTGTGTGTGTGTACGGATCCATGTGTCTGTGTACGTGTGTGCATGTCTATGTGTATGGGTGGGGTGACTGACTTCCTGCAGAGCATGTGTGTGAGTGAGAGAGACACAGACAGACAGTCAGCATGTGTGCAGGGCCTGCTCCAGGCATAAGCAGTCGCTTAGGGCCCCGTCCTTTAGACGGCCACCATAAAGCATTCATATAGGCTTCATAAGCACTACATAAATGGGTCACAAATAATCTATAACTGTCTTTCATGCTCTAATAAATGTGAATAAATACATTGATGGTTATGTCACACACTTATGCCACATTTTGAATCTTTATAGCGCATGACATACGGTTGGTTATACATGATTTGTAAAGCATCTATGTAGTGCTTATGAAGCCTGTATGAAGATGCTCTCCAAATAAAGCAGAATCAGCAGTTTTTCTCTTGTTATGTATGGAACTGAGAGTCTCTCAATTAGCCATGTCAGATAGCAATGTTTAGATTGTTATTTAATCCAGCCAGCTATAAAAAATTAAAACAACTTGCACAGGGCCCTGACCTCCAGGAGGCCACCATTGATTTTGTTAGTCTTTCTCACTCAGATATCATATTAACATGGCATAAGTCATGGAAAATGTGTACATGGAAAAAAATGTGTAGAATTGCAGGAAATTAGCTTTAAAACTGCTAAAATTTCTTTCCACCACATGATAAAATGGATAGAATTGCAGGAAATTAGCTGTAAAATTGTAGAAAAAAATTCCCTCTGCCTCAAGCCAAAATAATTAGAATTCAATGATTGCTACATTTTCTTAACGCCCCATGGCAAAGATTGTAGAATTGCGTGAAATCAACTGTGTGAAATTAAAATGATTTTGCGGCAAGGTGGGGGGGCTCCCAAACAAATCTTGCATAAGGGCCCCAAAAGGTTAGAGCCAGCCCTGCGTGTGTGTGTCAGTGAACTCTCCTCTTCTAGCGTTCCACACACAGCTGGATATTGTCCCTGTGTCTCCAGTAAGGAGGATCTGCTACAGCATCAACATCCGAACCAGAAGAGATTAAAAAAAATAAACCCTGATAGATATAGGGCGAGACAGTGTGTGTGTGCGTACGTTTGTGCGCATATGTGTGTGTCTGATTAAATAAATAAACCCTGATAGATACTAGTCAGCCCTACTAGTGTTTGACTCATCTTCCATCCAAACACTTCAGACTCTTCTTACTCTTTCCCAACAGGGGTGTATTCACTCATCAATCCTCAGAAAGTTTAGCTGAAGTGCATTGTTAGGGCTAAGCAGACTACTTGTGTTTGACTGATGTTCTGACTCTTTCCTATCATATCAGGGTGTTGACTGCATATGGTCCTATTCACTCATCCATCCTTAGAAAGTTTAGCTGATGTCCTGGTCTCTCGTTGATATCAGACCTGGCTCTAATCATATTTAATATATTTTAAATACTTGTGCTTCATTGAGCTTGCCTGGCGCAATGAAACCAATGGAATAGTCCCTGTCATTTTTTGCACCTGTGCAGATCTTTTGTGTGATGAAATACAGATAATTTTTGGGGTGTATGTTAACCTGAGGTCACAGACTAGTACAGTACAGTGTTGACTAATGTCTCGGAGTGACATCAATTTCCACAGCTCTCATAACCCATTATGAATGAGTACCATAAGTCTCACTATGAACCCCAAATGGAAGGTTTATCAGTATGCGTCCCAAATGGCACCGTATTCTCTTTATAGCGCACAACTTTTGACCAGAGCGCTATGGGTCCTGGTCAAAAGTGGTACACTTAATAGGTACTGGAGTGCTGTTGAGGACACAGACTCTCTCACACAGGCCAGAATCTCACTATGAACTCTAAATGGAAGGTTTCCCAGGTTGCATTGGAGCCTGTAGATTGGCTGCCGTAGTGGTGAGGTAATGTTGCTCTGGCCCGGGTCACTGGCTGATTGGCCGACAGGGGATAGCTGAGATCATGATCCCTCCTCTTTGAGAGAGAGATGCAGCTGAGGACAAGGGGATACGTGTGTGGGGGAGAGGTAGGTGTGGTGTGTGTGTGTGTGCGTGTCTACGTCTGTGAATGCGTGTGTCTGTATCCATGAGTGTGTGGGGGAGAGTTATGTGTGTGTGTGTGTGCGTGCGTGTCTACGTCCGTGAATGCATGTGTCTGTATCCATGAGTGTGTGGGTCAGGCTGCTTGGCTTAATATCTTTTTTACACACAATAACCCATAATGCCAGTGAAAACATATTTTTTGAAATGTTTGCAAATGTATTGAAAATGAAATACAGAAATATCTAATTTACATAAGTATTCACACCCGTTACTCAATACATGTTAGAATCACCTTTGGCAGGTATTACAGCTTTGCACACCTGGATTGTACAATATTTTTTGCACATTATTTTTTTCAAAATTCTTCAAGCTCTGTCAAGTTGATTGTTGATAATTGCTTGACAGCCATTTTCAAGTCTTGACATAGATTTTCAAGCTGATTTAAGTCTAAACTGTAACTAGCCCACTCAAGAACATTCCATGTAATTTTCCCTGTGCTTAGCGCTATTCTGTTTCTTTTTATCCCCAAAAACTCCCTAGTCCTTGCCAATGACAAGCGTACCCATAACAAGATGCAGCCACCACCATGCTTGATACTCAGGGATGTGTTGTGTTGGATTTGCCCCAAACATAACGCTTTATATTCAGGACATAAAGTTAATTTCTTTGCCACATTATTTGCAGTTTTACTTTAGTGCCTTGTTGCAAACAGAATGCATGTTTGCAACAAGGCTTCCTACTTTTGTAGTATTGTGGAGTAACTACAATGTTGTTTATCCATCCTCAGTTTTCTCCTATCACAGCCATTAAACCCATTGGCGTCATGGTGAAATCCCTGAGCAGTTTCTTTCCTCTCTGGCAACTGAGTTAGTAAGGACACCTTTACCTTTGTAGTGACTGGATGTATTGATACACCATCCAAAGTGTAATTAATAAATTCACCATACTAAAAGGGGTATTCAATGTCTGCTTTTTTCATTTTTACTCATCTACCAATAGGTGCCCTTTTTTTGCGAGGCATTGGAAAACCTCCCAGGTCTTTGTGTTTGAATCTGTGTTTGAAATTCACTGCTCCACTGAGGGACCTTACAGATAATTGTATGTGTGGGGTACAGAGATGAGGTAGTAATTAAAAAATCATGTTAATTATTGCATACAGAGTCCATGCAACTTATGTAGAACTATGTAGAACCTAAAAGGGTTATTCGGCTGTCCGCAAGGAGAACCCTTTAAAAACCCTTTTTGGTTCCACGTGGAACCCTTTTGGTTCCAGGTAGAAATAACCCCTTTGAGTTCCATGTAGAACCCTTTCCACAGAGGGTTCTACATGGAACCCAAATAAGTTCTACCGGGATCAAAAAAGGTTATTCTATGGGGCAGCCGAATAACCCTTTTTTCTGAGCATGTAGGTTATAGGGGGCTATTTGGGACACAGTGTGGACGGTCTGAGAATTGCTATGAGATATCATAAACCTGGGGATTTAACTGCTGCAAAGTTCTTAGTTTAGCTTTGTTGTAGAGATCAGTGCTGTTATGCAATATTGCATGGCTTTCCCCAATTAGAAGTTTGGATCATGCTGAGTTAAATGTAACAGTATGATTAGAGGGAATAAATAGCCTAATAGCCTGGTCCCAGATATTTCTCTACTGTCTGTTGTGCTCCTATGGTCGTTGTCATGAGAAAACTGCCAACTGCTACGGTTGTTTTCATGCCAGTTGATTAAGGCGGCATTGAGAGCATTTCTTAGTTGGCTTTGCTATTCTGTTTAGTTACAGATGATCCAATCGCTAAATACTTAGTTTTGTACAGAACTCCTCATTTTGACGTCCCCAGAAACGACTTCAAAGGTGCCCGTCTCAGACTGAAGTAGGTAGCGAACATACTGTAGAGCAGCGGAAGATCTCAGTTTAAGTCATCAGGAAAAGGGAATACAGTCGGTCTCTGTTTATAATCACCCTCATGTGATCAGTCAAAGGGTAGCGTGATGATGTCATCCTTATTCTCTGTCTTTCTCCTTCTCAGCTGCTGACCGGGACTCTGGACGGGAGGCTGAGTCTGTTCCGCCCTGGCAACGCCGCCATCAGGGTCACCCTGTCATGACAACCGGCTGGATCCCATTACAGGAGGCAAGCGCATTCAAACATTTGAAAGAAAGCAAATGCTATATGAACCCAGGTCTGGACCTGACAATGACGCTTGTGTTATTTACACCATACTGTAATGGGGACCAACGGGCCTCGTTAGCTAGAGAGCTTCCTTTTATCCCATTGGCTGTGATCTCACAGTGAGGCTTTACAGAGGGATGGATGCCAGGGCCTGGAGAGTTACAGCAGCATTACTGAGACCCAGGGGCTACAGTGACATCACCATCTGACTGCACCGCTCAGCAGCCTGCGAGTCTGACACGCAGACGTTACTACATACTAACACACCCATCCACATGTACAGATGTATTTACATTAGAATGGAGACACACACAGACCTAGACAGAAAGAAAAGACTGGTATGTTCAGTACAGAACTATATATCACCTATATCCCAACAGTACAGTAGGTGAAATGTGAATATTCAAGATTAAACTGATTTGAATGCATACAGAATGCTTAACTGTTTTTGTGCTTCTTACTGTCCTTCTCCGTTCCACACTTCCATAGTTCTGGCAATTAGGCCTACTGCTCAGATAACATATTTATCCCCCCCCCCCTCTCCCTGTTGGTGATGGTGTGAACATACACTTAGTGTATAAAACGTTAGGAACGTCTTTCCATGACATAGACCGACCAGGTGAATCCAGGTGAAAGATATGATCCCTTATCGATGTCACTTGCAACTCAATATAAGGAAGGTGTTCATAATGTTTGGTATACTCAGTGTATGGGGAAGGTACTGTCCTGTACTGTCTGGATGGAACAATATGTATGGTGGAGACAGTACTGTAGATCAGAGGACATCCGCTAGTGTTCTTGGCCACTAAAAGGGAACCAATATGGCATCTCAGGTTTTTTTATAGACTTTGTAAGGATTAGGCAAAAGATCAATAGTCGGGTCTCGGTTCCTGTCAAGCTGATAAAATAATTTAAATGTTGAAAGATAATGATTCAATAATTCCACTCTGAAACCTTATAATTGTATGAAATTGATTAGAATCATAAAATTATAATCTGATCATGTGTGTAGTGGATGTATCTGTATAGTGGAAAAACACAGACTGTCTGAGCAAGGCGTAGCTCAGGATTTGAACTTGTATGTGGGGGCCGAAGAAAGATACCGAGAACAGTTAAACTGTGTTTGGACCGACCTGGTTAGGCCTCTATGTGGGCATAGGGAGTACTTCTCAAGGTTTCCCTAATCTCGGGGGAATGGAATTGTCGGCTGGGTAGTGATACCGTGGTGAGAACTATGGAGAAGGATAAAACTCACCTACTGTTTGTGTGGAAGTATGTGCGTAGGATATAGAGGTCGACCAATTATGATTTTTCAACGCCGATACCGATTATTGGAGGACCAAAAAAAGCCGATGCCGATTAATCGGCCGATTTTTTTTTTTTTTTACCGTGTATTTGTAATAATGACAATTATAACAATACTGAATGAACACTTATTTTAACTTAATATAATACATCAATAAAATCAATTTAGCCTCAAATAAATAATGAAACATGCTCAATTTGGTTTAAATAATGCAAAAACAAAGTGTTGGAGATGAAAGTAAAAGTGCAATATGTGCCATGTAAGAAAGCTAACGTTTCAGTTCCTTGCTCAAAACATGAGAAGATATGAAAGCTGGTGGTTCCTTTTAACATGAGTCTTTAATATTCCCAGGTAAGAAGTTTCAGGTTGTAGTTATTATAGGAATTTTAGGACTATTTCCCTCTATACCATTTGTATTTCATTAACCTTTGACTATTGGACGTTCTTATAGGCACTTTAGTATTGCCAGTGTAATAGTATAGCTTTACGCCCCTCTCCTCGCTCTTCCCTGGGCTCGAACCAGGAACACAACGACAACAGCCACCCTCGAAGCAGCGTGACCCATGCAGAGCAAGGGGAACAACCACTCCAAGTCTCAGAGCGAGTGATGTTTGAAACGCCATTAGCGCGCACCCGGCTAACTAGCTAGCCATTTCACATCGGTTATACCAGCCTCATCTCGGGAGTTGATAGGCTTGAAGTCATAAACAGCTCAATGCTTGACGCACAACGAAGAGCTGCTGGCAAAACGCACGAAAGTGCTGTTTGAATGAATGCTTACGAGCCTGCTGCTGCCTACCACCGCTCAGTCAGCAGGTACTTGTATGCTTGTATGCTCAGTCAGATTATATGCAACGCAGGACACGCTAGATAAACTAGTAATATCATCAACCATGTGTAGTTAACTAGTGATTATGATTGATTGTTTTTTTATAAGATAAGTTTAATGCTAGCTGGCAACTTAACTTGGCTTACTGCATTCGCGTAACAGGCAGTCTCCTTGTGGAGTGCAACGAGAGGCAGGTGGTTATAGCGTTGGACTAGTTAACTGTAAGGTTGCAAGATTGGATCCCCCGAGCTGACAAGGTGAAAATCTGTCGTTCTGCCCCTGAACGAGGCAGTTAACCCACCATTC
This sequence comes from Oncorhynchus mykiss, assembly GCF_057628025.1. Lineage (NCBI taxonomy): Eukaryota > Metazoa > Chordata > Actinopteri > Salmoniformes > Salmonidae > Oncorhynchus > Oncorhynchus mykiss. The sequence goes on from NC_143041.1 coordinate 36,405,272, forward strand.
CTAGGTCGTCATTGAAAATAAGAATGTGTTCTTAACTAACTTGCCTAGTTAAATAAAGATTCAATAAAGGTGTAAAACCAAAAAAATAAAATACAAATCTGATTGTTATGAAAACTTGAAACCGGCCCTAATTAATCGGCCATTCCGATTAATCGGTCGACCTCTAGTAGGATACCTACGGTTTGTGTGGAAGTATGTGCGCAGCTATAAAATGGATGTCTTTGTATAATGGACTTCAGAACATTCTCGTGAATAAACACTTTGATTTTTGTAAACTGGGACTCTTGTCTGCTTCATTCAACCAGAATATTACAAACTCTGGGTTGCAGACTGAGTAGATTAATTGAAGTTTATGAACATTGATAACAAAATTCTCATAACACAAGCCAAGTTAGTGTCAGTAACTTGTTGGGAAAGGAGAAGTGGTGGTGGAACTCAATATCGATGTGAGGATAACAGTTGAAGAGGTAGGAAACATCTGGGAAGGGGGCCAGAGGGGCCCACCTCAACGACACACTAACTGTAGCGTTATCTCCCCCACACACACACACATACCCACACACAAAGGTTCTGGACTCAAGCTGGGCCATGACAATCACAACGAAGAGGAACAGACCTAGTTTCTGCCCAGCAACAAAAACTGACTGATTGTTTATCTTAACATACAAGGAGAGGAACTCTGCCTAGTCGAGGGGTGTAAATATATGCTGTGTGACTTGTATGTTATGTTATGCATTCAGTCTGGGTGGAATAAATCTAGTCTAAGCTTTCTTTGGTGTCCGACTGGATTTGTACCATAACTTAGAACCTAACAGAACATATAGAAAAGTCTAGAAAGTCCTAACCCTGCCCACCTGGCGCTCTAGGCATTTTAACACAAATGCTTAAAGTATTTGAAAGATTTCGAATTGTATTTCAACCCAAGTCTGTTCTCAATGCAATGCATACTGACTGTTCCTAATCAAGACCTGAACTATCTATGGCACTCAACCCCTTTACTTGGCATGAGGCAGAGTTAGCTCTTGAAACTCTTTGTTTTCAGTTTTATAGTGAGACAATAACGTACCAGTGCCCATCTTTTGAGGTTTTCAGACTTTATAGCCATCTGTAGTTGATAGTGAAGATGCCATAATGGGATGCCGAGTGATCACATTCATGATTTTATTTGATGCCCCATGCAAAGACACTCCGGGGTAACACAGTGCTTTATTCATCTGAAGTATCTTTATAAGTATGTTTTGTAAATACAGTTTCTAAGTTCTGTAAGGTTCACAAGCATCCTAAACTTGTTATGCGCACTCTATCTTGGCTACATCTATTTTTTTATAAATAAAACATTTACTGGGAATTTACGGGGGAACGGTAAATGGGATGGTTTGGATATTGTTATTGTAAATAGCTTACGGTATGCCGTTGGAAATATATTCAAACAATACAGTAATTAGTGTCTTAATCATGTTGCTATCACTTTCAAGCACGGAACATGGCCAGTAAACAACATTATACTGGATATACAGTTGAAGTCAGAAGTTTACATACACATTAGCCAAGTACATTTACACTCAGTTTTTTCACAATTCCTGACATTTAATCATAGTAAAAATTCCCTGTCTTAGGTCAGTTAGGATCACCACTTTATTTTAACAATGTGAAATGTCAGAATAATAGTAGCGAGAATGATTTATTTCAGCTTTTATTTCTTTCATCACATTCCCAGTGAGTCAGAAATGTACATACACTCAATTAGTATTTGGTAGCATTGCCTTTAAATTGTTTAACTTGGGTCAAACGTTTCAGGTAGCCTTCCACATGCTTCCCACAATAAGTTGAGTGAATTTTGGCCCGTTCCTCCTGACAGAGCTGGTGTAACTGAGTCAAGTTTGTAGGCCTCCTTGCTCGCACACGCTTTTTCCTCTCTAGGAGACAGAACGCGTCTCCTTCCTGAGCGGTATGACGGCTGCGTGGTCCCATGGTGTTTATACTCGAGTACTATTGTTTGTACAGATGAACGTGGTGCCTTCAGGCGTTTGGAAATTGCTCCCAAGGATGAATCAGACTTCTTTTTTCTGAGGTCTTGGCTGATTTCTTTAGATTTTCCCATGATGTCAAGCAAAGAGGCACTGAGTTTGAAGGTAGGCCTTGAAATATATCCACAGGTGCACCTCCAATTGACTCAAATTATGTCAATTAGCCTATCAGAAGCTTCTAAAGCCGTTACATAATTTTCTGGAATTTTCCAAGCTGTTTAAAGGCACAGTCAACTTCTGACCCTCTGGAGTTGTGATACAGTGAATTATAAGTGAAATAATCTGTCTGTAAACAATTGTTGGAAAAATGACTTGTGTCATGCGCAAAGTAGATGTCCTAACCCACTTGCCAAAACTATAGTTAGTTAACAAGAAATTTGTGGAGTGGTTGAAAAATGAGTTTTAATGACTCCAACCTAAGTGTATGTAAACTTCCGAATTCAACTGTAGCACAGGTAGTCTTTGGCACCTTAATTGGGTAGGACGGGCTTAAAGAAGTTGCTGGAATGGAATCAATGGAATGGTTTAAAAAACATGGTTTCCATGTGTTTGATACCATTCAATTCTGGTTTCTGTGTGTTTAATTCCATTCCATTCTGGTTTCCATGTGTTTGATCCCTTTCCATTCACTCCATTCCCGTCATTATTATGAGCCGTCCTCCCCTCAGCAGTCTCCTGTGGTATGTAGCTAATGTTCTGTTTTATTCTACCTTTTTGGGGAAGAAAATGTTTGTGGTAAATGTAAATTGCAGCTGTTTCTGCTTTGATCTAGAATGCAGTAGCACATTATTTTATAATAGCCCTATAAAATTAACAGGGATTACATAACACATCACTTTGGTTCTTTCAGTTTATTTTTCTTTCACCCTTTAAGTACATGGAAAACCAGACGTAAACGTATGTCTCAGAGGAATGAAACACTCAAAGTCTGGCTGCCATGAGCCCCCGTCCTTCATTATGTTCATGGCCGTTTGGTACATTCTCTTTTTTTACTCTCATGTTTGTCCTCAGATAATTATACCAAGATTGAGACATTCAAGAAGCTAAATTGCAGTTTTTCATTTTTGGTTCTGGGCACAGAGAGTTTCATACTGCTACTGTCATCTAATTTCTGTTGCCATCCTGCTATATTACAAGCCTAGCGCCAGATCTGTTTGTGATGTCTTGCCTACTCCTATGGTCATTGTCATACCAAGTTTGGCTGCCAAATCCCAAAAGAACAGAAGATGTAGAGAATTGGTTTATAAAAAAATAAAAAGGTTTTCCACAGCAATTTAGTAAGGGGGGCAAAATAAGTCTAAAAAAGGAAGAAGTATGTCTGCAACAGGACAGCAGCAGAAACGTGAGTGTGCATCTGGAGAGGAAAATGATCTAACTAATATTTAACACAGCATGCCATTTACTGGCAAACAGAAGGATCTTCTTTAGGTCACTCTCAAAAAGACTATCTAAAGGCTGTCTTTGCCTTGGTGCATATACTTTTTCCCAAATTCAACATTTGCACAATACCTTGCAGCTGCCAGAACACCTTCCATTTATTTTTCAAGTTTCTTAATAGCCTGAGAACTTAATAGCTCTTCTCTGATTCTCTAGACTTAACTGTTTCATACACCTGGCTGGCTTGTACAGGTGTCACACACACACACACACACACACAGAGCTGAATAGGTGAACAATCTGCCGATGTGTCTTTGAGCAAGGTACTTAATTCTATTTGCTCCTGTAAGTCGATCTGGATAAGAGCGTCTGCTAAATGACTAAAATATTAAAATATAAAATAAACACCCACACACACTCCCTATACTACCCATCTACTGATGGATATTCACTTTAAACTCCTCACCAAGGATTCTACAGTAATGTAAACCTTTCCGGAGGCAGTTTACATTCAAGCCACTTGTTGATTTACATTGGTAATGAACCTATTTCTCTATATCCACCAGGGGGTCTCCTGTATCCTGCCTCTAGCTGTGTCAGAGAGCTGGTGTCAGTTGACATGACTCACTCTTCTCAGGGTCTGAATAAGGGTCATGGTGTTATTTGTGTATGTGTGAGTAGATTATCTGATATGTAGCAGGGTGTACAGTTGTTGGAAGAATTCAGGTTCAGATTGTTTAATAGTCACATGTACAGGTTGCAGGTGTAATGACAGGGTACAGTGACAATTTCAGGCTTCGAGCGCCAACGTGCAGGACTAGTGAAATACAATAAGGAGGGGGTGGGGAGCAGCAGGAAAAAGTAGCTTGGGGGAGGGGGAGCAGGTAGCTCACTAGTAGTGGCTATTCAGCAGCCTGACGGTCTGAGGGTAAAAGATATTGGCCAGTCTTTCAGTTTTTGCCATGATGCTCTTGTACTGCCCGCATCTAAGTGATTTGAAGTGGGGAGAACAGGGCAGGGCTTGGGTAGCTGGGGTCCCTTATGATCTTCTTGGCCTTCCTGCGACAACTGGTGTTGGAGGTGTCCTGTAGGGCAGGCAGTGTGCACCCAATCACCCTCTGAAGAGCCTTGCGGTCCGTGGAGGCGGAGTTGCCGTACCAGGCTGTGATGCAGCCCGACAGTGTGCTCTCTATGCTGGTCCTGTAGAACACTTTAAGGTCCCTCGGGGACAGGCCAACTTTCTTCAGCATCCTGAGGTTGAAGAGTCATTGTCGTGCTTTCTTCAATACGGTGTCCGTGGTTAGACCATTTCAGCTTCTCTGAGATATGTACGCTGAGGAATTTGACATTATTGACAAGCTTGTGGTGACCCTGTGTCAGTGTTGAGGAGTTAATGTTGCCTACCTTCACCACCTGGGGATGGCCCGTCTGGAAGTCCAGGACCCATTTACGTAGAGAGGAGTTCAGACCCAGGGCCATGAGCTTTGTAATGAGCTTATAGGGCATTATGTTATTGAAGACAGAGCTGTAGTCAATGAACAGCATCCTCACAGATGCATTTATTTTGTCCAGGTGGGGAAGGGCAGTGTGTAGTGCAATGGCGATTGCGTCGTCCATGGATCTATCAGGGTGGTAGGCGAATTGGAGAGGGTCGAGTGTTTCGGGGAGGGAGCAGGTGATATGGTCTTTAAGTAGCCTCTCAAAGCACTTCATGATGACGGAAGTGAGTGCTACTGGTCGGTAGTCATTTAATTAAGTTACTTTCCCTTTCTTGGGCACAGGGATGATAGTGGACATCTTGAAACAGGTGGGTATAGAGGCCTGAGCTAGGGAGAGATTTAAAATGATCTGCACATGCTCTGAGGGCACGGCTAGAGATGCCATCTGGGTCAGAAGCTCTGCGAGGGTTAACACGTTTGAATGACTTACATACGTCGTCAGTGGAGACAGAGTTTGTAGCCCATGTTGTCATCGGGGGTTCTCCTCGGCAGCTCACAATCATTGTGTCATTGTCCTCTTGAGAAAAGTTGTTTAGCTTTTCAGGTAGGGTGGCGTTGGTGACTGCGATGTGACTGGCTTTCTTTTTGTAATCCATGATTGTTAGGAGCCCCTGCTACATACTGTATGCCTTGTGTCTGGCAGCTGAATGGCTCCTCGACTTTGTCTCTGTACTTGTGTTTCACCCTCTTGATCAAGTCATATTTGTACTGTTTAATCAAACTATTGTCCCCCGTCAGTCACCTTGCCCTGTTTATAATCAGAGTCTCTCTCTTTCAGTTTTCCTACAAGGCTGCCATCAATCTATGTTTTTTGATTCAGGTGCGTTTTGAAAGATACTATCGGTATCACGTCATCTATGCATTATTTCACTGGTCACCCCCAAAGCCAATTTCTCCTTTGGCCGCCTTTCCTTCCAGTTCTCTGCTGCCAATGACTGGAACGAATTGCAAAAATCACTGAAGCTGGAGACTCATATCTCCCTCACTAACTTTAAGCACCAGCTCTTAGAGCAGCTCACAGATCCCTGCACCTGTACATAGCCCATCTGTAAATAGCCCATCCAACTACCTCATCCCCATACTGTTATTTATTTTTGCTCCTTAGCACCCCAGTATCTCTACTTGCACATTCATCTTCTGCACATCTATCACTCCAGTGTTAATGCTAAATTGTAATTATTTTGCCATTTTGCTATGGCCTCTTTATTGCCTTACCTCCCTTATCTTACCTCATTTGCACACACTGTATATATACTTTTTTTCTATTGTGTTATTGACTGTATGTTTGTTTATTCCATGTGTAACTCTGCGTTGTTGTTTGTGTCGCACTGCTTTGCTTTATCTTGGCCAGGTCGCAGTTGTAAATGAGAACGTGTTCTCAACTAGCCTACCTGGTTAAATAAAGGTGAAATAAATACAAATATTTGCCAAGAGAGACTGGCATGCATAATATTTATATCAGCCCTCTGATTACAATGAAGAGCAAGATGTGCCGGTCTGTTTTGGGCCAGCTGCAGCTTAACTAGGTATTTTCTTGCAGCACTCAACCACAAGACTGGACAATAATCAAGGTAAGACAAAGCTAGAGCCTGCAGAACTTGCTTTTTGGAGTGGGGTGTCAAAAAAGCAGAGCGTCTCTTTAGACAGTCGATGTGTTGGTAATAATTTGGGAGCACGGTTCTCAAATTATTTTTGTTCCTGACAACAAGAAGAAAAAGAGAGTGGACAACAAGAAGAAAAAGAGAGTGGAGCCATGGTATAGTTATTATTTTGTATACTGTGTGTGAGGAGTGGGAGGAGTCCTTAATATTGAGAAGAATGTACAGTATAGTTGTACTGGGACCCTGTGGTACTGTGTCAATACTACTCGCCAACGTGCAGTCATTGGACAATAAACTAGACGAGGTACGATCACGAAAATCTTACCAACGGGACATCAAAAACTGTAATATCTTATGTTTCACGGAATCGTGGCTGAATGATGACATGGATATTCAGCTAGCGGGATATACACTGCACCAGAAAGATAGAACAGCACACTCCGGTAAGAAAGAGCAACAACAAAAAACAAGAGTGATGCTCTTACGGTGATGTGGACATACGCGGTATTCATATCCCAAAGTAAATTATCTCATTACAATACATTTTAATGGAAAGTTCGCAAAAATAGATAAGCTCTTGCTCCCATGGAAAGGAAAATACCTGTCTATTTGTGGAAAAATCACCCTGATTAACTCTTTAGTTATATCACAGTTTACCTATTTGCTTATGGTTTTGCCTACACCTAGTAACCTGCTTTTTAAATTATATGAACAAAAAATATTACATTTTATTTGGAACGGCAAGCCAGATATAATTAAAAGGGCCTATTTATATAACGAATATGAATTCGGTGGACAGAAATGATTAATTATTAAAGCATTAGACCTCTCACTAAAGGCATCAGTCATACAAAAGTTATACTTAAATCCAAACTGGCTCTCTAGTCAATTGGTATGAATGTCTCATCCTATATTCAGGAATGGCCTTTTCCCCTTTATTCAGATTACACCTGCTCACTTTTGGTTGTTTGAAAAGGAAATCATCTCCAAAATATCTTTATTTTTTAAACAAGCCTTAGAAAGTTGGTTGCAATTTCAGTTTAATCCACCTGAAAGGACGGAAAAAAGAGTACAACAAATATTGTGGTTAATTTCAAATATACTAATTGATTTAAAAAACTATTTATTGAAGAAATGTTTAAAAAAGTTATAATTTTAGTGAATGATATCATATATAGGACTGGTGGAGTTATGTCACACATGCAGCTAACACAGACATATGGAAATGTCTGCTCTACCCAAAATTACAACCAATTAATTGCAGCATTACCACAAAAATGGAAGAGGCAAGTAGAAGGGGAAAAAAGTAAGGAACTTGTATGTCGGCCCTGTATTAGAGAACATAAATGGTTAAAGAAAAGTGTGATAAATAAAAACATATACCAATTTCATTTAAGGACCAAAAAACTGACAGCTGTGCCATATAAATTGCAAAATAGATTTTCGATGTACCCATTCCATGGCACATGGTTTATGAATTAATACGCAAAACAACGCAGGATTCAAAACGTCAAATTTTTCAATAGAATGTTATATATATGGGGATACAATCTTCCCAGCTCTGCAGATTCAGTGTGGGGAGGCAGGCATTTATTTTGGTATTGTCCATATGTAGCTCGTTTTTGGTCACAGGTCCAGGAATAGCTGAAGAATTGCAACATTTGCCTAGAACTAACGCTACAGCTAGCAATACTGGGTGATTTGAAAAGCCATAGTCAATCAATCAATAATATAATTATTTTAGCAAAAATGTTTATTTTTAATTTACAATTTGAAGAAGCTATGAGAATAGGAACGTTCAATTATTTTGTGAAGCATCACAGCACAGTTGAAAAATATATGGCAAATAGAAATCCGAAATGGCTGATGTTGAGAGATAGATGGGAGGGGTTGAATGGAGCTGAAGGGTGGGACTAATAACAAGATAAACAATGTAAAACATACGGGGTCTGTAAAATGTATAAAGGTTCAGAAATGTTGTGAAATAGCACGAGAGAACATGAGAGAACTATTGTAAAGTAGACTGTGTATGTAAAATGTGTATAAGATGTATTCATTGAAGGTAAAAGCAGAAGTGTTAATTAGTTTACTCCAATTGGGGGATCGGCGGTAAGGCTTTGCGGGGAATAATAATAAAGGTATATATATTTTTTTTTAAGTATGTATGTCTATATAGGTATGTGTGTGTATATACAGTGAGGAGAACAAGTATTTGATACACTGCCGATTTTGCAGGTTTTCCTACTTACAAAGCATGTAGAGGTCTGTAATTTTTTTTATCATAGGTACACTTCACCTGTGAGAGACGGAATCTAAAACAAAAATCCAGAAAATCACATTGTATGATTTTTAAGTAATTAATTTGCATTTTATTGCATGACATAAGTATTTGATACATCAGAAAAGCAGAACTTAATATTTGGTATAGAAACCTTTGTTTGCAATTACAGAGATCATACGTTTCCTGTAGTTCTTGACCAGGTTTGCACACACTGCAGCAGGGATTTTGTCCCACTCCTCCATACAGACCTTCTCCAGATCCTTCAGGTTTCGGGGCTGTCGCTGGGCAATGCGGACTTTCAGACCCTGTATGTGTATATGTATGCATGCGTGTATGGATGTATATATTTACCCAAAAAATATGGGGGATTGGAAATTATGATTGATGCAGACAATTACATTGGAAGCAACATTCTTTCCGCAATATTAAGCTCATCCACCCCTTAAAAAAATATATAATAATAAAAAGACGAGGGGAGGCAGTCTGTGCATATTTGTAAACAAGGAAGTCTCTAGATTTTGCTCGCCTGAAGTAGAGTATATTGTAATAAATTGCAGGCCACACTACTTGCCTAGAGAGTTTTCAGCTATACTTTTCGTGGCTGTTTAACCACCCCAGACAGATGCTGGCACTAAGACCGCACTCAGTCAGCTGTATAAGGAAATAAGCAAACAGGAAACCACTCACCCAGAGGCGACGCTCCTAGTGGCCGGAGACTTTAATGCAGGAAAACTTAAATCAGTTCTACCAAATCTCTATCAACATGTTAAATGTGCAACCAGAGGGAAAACAATTCTAGATCACCTGTACTCCACACACAGAGATGCGTACATATCTCTCCCTCGCCCTCCATTTGGCAAATCCAACCACAACTCAGCAAAAGTTTAAGCAGGAAGCACCAGTGACTCGGTCCTATAAAAAATTGGTCAGATGATGCAGATGCTAAACTACAGGACTGTTTTGCTATCACAGACTGGAACATGTTCCGGGATCTTTCTGATGACATTGAGGAATACACCACATCAGTCACTGGCTTTATCAATAAGTGCATCGAGGACGTCGTCCCCACAGTGACTGTACGTACATACCCCAACCAGAAGCCATGGATTTCAGGCAACATTCGCACTGAGCTAAAGGGTAGAGCTGCCGCTTTCAAGGTGCGGGACTCTAACCCGGAAGCTTTCAAAAAAATCCTGCTATGCCCTGCGACAAACCAGGGCTAAGATTGAATCATACTACACCAGCTCTGACTCTCGTCTTATATGTGGCAGGGTTTGCAAACTGTTACAGACTACAAGTAGCCTCGCTACTTTTATAGCCTGTCTTTTTACTGTTGTTTTATTTCTTTACTTACCTATTGTTCACCTAACACCTTTTTTTGCACTATTGGTTAGAGCCTGTAAGTAAGCATTTCACTGTAAAGTCTAATACACCTGTTGTATCCGGTGCACGTGACAAATAATCTTTGATTTGATTGTGACAAATCAATTTGTTTTCTATTTGATATGAAGGTGGGTGTATTGAAAGGTATCATTTTGAGAGAGAAATATACTGCTTGTTAAACAATATCTCTGTCTCTGAGCAATTGTATTAGTATAAAATAATGTAATTGTCAAAAATATTACCATGTATTATAGCCCAGTATTTGTATTATTTCTTTTATAGTCTTTTTTGCTCATCTTTATCAAGGGTGCCAATCATTTTGGAACTTACTGTACTGTAGGTTATAGGGTGGGACGCAGACTCAGACTCTGTTCATCATCAGCTATCACTAGGATTGCCACATAGGTCAGCCCAAACACATCTGTGTTTTTTCAAGAAATACATGCTACTGCCAAAGATCACAGGAACTGGATGTAGTGCAAAGAAGAGGAGACTGAACTCTTTAATCAAATGGAAAAAAATGGTGTGTGTGGATATTTCTCATAGAGAGAGAGATGGAGAGTGTGTGTGTGTGTGTGTGTGTGTGTGTGTGCACGCACGCGTTTTGCTATAGACAACAGAGATGTCTGTGTTGTCATTGTGAGCTTTAGTGTTCTTGAGCCAGAGACATTCAACTGGAATAAATCAATTGTCTCTGTGTTGAGTTCGTTTATCTAGTCATCTTTTTTCTTCAATTTCTTGTGATTGAATTGAATAAACTTTATTTATCAAAACAATATTATTTCAGGGTTGTTCTTGAAAGGAAGAATGTATTGTTCATTTATCTCCAAATGTATTTCTTTGTAGTTATCTGTACGAACAAAATAAACATTTTATGAATAAGTTGAGAGCTGGTCTTTCGACCTGAACGCTGCTTAGAAACAACCCAGAGGAGAATGTTAAAGTAAAACACTCTAGGAAGGCTTTTGGATTGTGAAATTTAATCATTGCTATCTTGCTCACATCCACTCTCCAAACAAATCCATCCAGTTTGAGCAACAAGAACAACATAGAACCACATAGAACATAGAACCACAACACGCTCTCTGTAAGGAAGAGCGTGAAAAAGTGTTGCCAGTTGCTACGTCTAATATTTATGGAGCGGAAACAAATGTTTTTGCTTTGCTTCTTTGGTGTCACTTTCCACACTGACCTCATCAAAGAGGAATGAGGTGAATACACACACACACACACACATTAAACCATTTCAGGTTTGACCAACACACCCTCTCACCACAAGCTGCTGCGGAGAAGGATTTAATCATTGTTGAGCTCTTTACTGCTTGAGCACTTCTGTTGACCTTTCCTCCTGTGTCCAGGTTCATGATGTTCTGACTGGGAAAAACAGTAGGATATGGGCCAAGCTGTACATACTCGTCTGTCTGTCCTTTCAGGGAGGAAGGGTTGGGAGACTATTGATTGTTCTATTGAGGTTCCACAGTTGTCTTCTATGGGATCTCTCTCTCTCTCTCATTGGACAGAGAGGTCCATTTCCCTACTCTGATAGATTGTTACTTGTGTGTGAAAACACAGAGTCCGCTCAACCAAACCCACATGATTAACAGTATGGAAGTCCTGTTTGAAGTGATATTTTATCTAACTAGGAAGTGTTGTGTAAAACAACAAATTACATTGATTTCCAACAGAAGGGCCGATTTTTATGTGGCAATGTAGGGAGAGAAGTTTAAAGGCCTTTCATAGCATAAGACATAATACTGTGCATTCATGAAAAAAATATACAGTACCTACTCATTCAAGGGTATTTCTTTATTTTGTACTATTTTCTACATTGTATAATAATAGTGAATACATCAAAACTATGAAATAACACATGGAATCATGTAGTAAAAAAAATAAATAATCAAAATATATTTGATATTTTATATTCTTTAAAGGAGCCACCTTTTGCCTTGATGTTAGCTTGGCACACTCTTGGCATTCTCTCAACCAGCTTCATGAGGTAGTCACCTGGAATGCATTTCAATGAACAGGTGTGCCTCGTTAAAAGTTCATTTGTGGAATTTCTTTCCTTCTTAATGCATTTGAGCCAAGATAGCCCTATTTGGTGAAAGGCCAAGTCACACTTAACCAGCATGGCTACCACAGCATTTGGAAGCGATATGCCATCCCATCTGGTTTGCGCTTAGTGGGACTATCATTTGTTTTTCAACAGGACAATGACCCAAAACACATCTCCAGACTGTGTAAGGGCTATTTGACCAAGAAGGAGAGTGATGGAGTGCTGCATTAGATGGCCTCCACAATCCCCTGACCTCAACCCAATTGAGATGGTTTGGGATGAGTTGGACTGCAGAGTGAAGGAAAAGCAGCCAACAAGTCCTCAACATATGTGGAAACTCCTTCAAGACTGTTGGAAAAGCATTCCTCATGAAGCTGGTTGAGAGAATGCCAAGAGTGTGCAAAGCTGTCATCAAGGTAAAGGGTGGTTTCTTTGAAGAATCTAAAGCTAAAATATATTTAGATATTTTTAACACTTTTTTGGTTACTCCATGATTCCATATGTGTTATATCATAGTTTTGATGTCTTCACGATTATTTTACGTTGTAGAAAATTGTTTAAAAAAAGAAAGAAAAACCTTTGAATGAGTAGGTGTGTCCAAACTTTTAACTGGTACATACCCACACGCTGCTGAATTCACCTGCAGTGTTACTGAGTAACGTTTCGACACAGAGGTCCCCACTGGGCACAGACGTAAACTCAACGTCTATTCCACGTTGGTTTAATGTAGTTTAATTGAAGTGACGTGGAAACGACGTTGATTCAACCATTGTGTGCCCTTTTGGTAATGACTTTACGTTGTACCCTGCATCTGTAAGTTACTGGACGGTGGTTCTGTACACTAGCTCCAAACTAATACTGCACACTGTATCCTGACAGACAGAACCTGACAGTCCACGTATTCAGTTGGAGTTTCCCAAGACCCCCATCCTGGCTCAGAGTCAACTTGGCTGTGGTCTGACTGAATGTGGAGCATTGCCTCTATCAGACCCCCGTCTAGTACAGGGGCTCTCTCTAAGGCTTTCCCAGCAGTACTCCACCCCCCTGTTCTGATAGGAAACCCCAAGTGGAGAACCCTGGAGGGGGCAAGCACCATCTTCTTGGCTAACGTGTGAGGCAAGCCAAAGGTGGCACGTGTGTTTGTGTGTGCGTGCATGTGTGTGTGTATGTCTCAAAGAGTTGTGAAGATTTTTACCTATGTTGTCATTTAGTGGAACTCAAAGAGGTAAAAGTGTGGATTCTTTCTTTCTGCACACGTGCTGAAAGTTGGCCTACCTCACTGCTTTGACCGATTTTACACCGTCACACAGGGGATAACATCGCATGAGTTGCCACTGTAAGTGAGAGTTAGAGAAAATAAGTGTGTGTGTGTGTGTGTATGTGTGGGGGGGGGGGGGAACATGTGCACACAGTAAGCTTTTGCAAAAAGATATGCATGATGAGGAATGACGCATAAGACAATACATTGCATTGGTGATACCCTCTCTTTGTCTCTCTCTCCCCCTCTCCCTCCTCTCTCAATACCTTGACCCCTATCTTTTTGTAAAAGCGTGCGTACCAGACTGATGTTTATCAGTTAAACCAGGCTGGCAGAGCTAAAGCACACAGACACAGACACACATAGGTGAACAGAACAGTTGCATTCAACATGTTTGGAAGCTCAACAGACCACATCTGCACTGGGGAAATACACCTACGTAGCGTTCAGAGACGGGAACACATCTTACCCACAAAACACCCTGCATGTGATGTATTTATTTGAACTCTTTCCTCAACATATTTGATGTTATTATTCATATATTTTATGGGAACATTAGGCCAATGGGCCAGTGGTATTTTCCATGAAAGAAAGCTGCTATAAAAAAAAAGGACTTCTGGGTTTTTTTCAGTCATGTGACCTTTTGACTTCAACCGTCTTTGCTGATAGTGTATTGCCATTGTATTTTGTCTCCTTTTTGAATGTTGGGTGTGTTGTATGAAAATCGATCAGAAATACTTTACTATTAAAGGCTAAGTGATTGGAGTATTTCTATCTGTCAAGTTCTCTGTAAACTACCACAGTCATGTGTCACATATTTAATGTACTCAAGACTGTAAAGGGCAGAACATCATATTGAAATTCATTACCATTTGGAATTCATCTTAATAGCATTACAAATACAAATAAATGTTTTGCTTAGTGGAAAGGGTCACAAGAAGGGAAGATACTGCTCTTATAACTGGCATCACATCAATGATAAAATACGATATAAAACCCCATCTTTAATGATAAATTAAAATCCTAATTGTTTTGGCATGGTTCATACCTTCCTCTCGAAAGGGCACCACTTGTGGCTAATCCACAAGTGGTGCAAAAGTAGAGACAGTATCCAGAAAGTAGAGACAGTATCCAGAAAGTAGAGACAGTATCCAGAAGGAGCCACCTCCACCACTTTTCATACTAGGGACAGCAGAGCTAGACAATGATTTCAAAGCCACAGAATGTAGATGTGCCTTGGCCCTGCTTTCTGCTCTCAGCTGATGGAGGCGATATCTGACACCCACTAGGCTGGACCCAGATTCAGCCTGTTCAGTTTAAGGGGACAGCCAGCCAGCCAATGATATCAAACCCCCCAGTATGTGGGCCCACTGACTGAGCTGCACGTCTGGGCCCACATTCACAGTCTCAGAGTAAGAGAGCTTTGCACACCTGGATTGTAAAATATTTGTCCATTATTCTTTTTAAAATTATACAAGCTCTGTCTAGTTTATTGTTGATCATTGCTACACAGACATTTTCAAGTCTTACCATAGATTTTCAAGATGATTTAAGTCAAAACTGTAACTAGAGCACTCAGGAACATTCAATGTTGTCTTGGTAAGCAACTCCAGGGTAGATTTGACCTTTTCTTCAGTTATTGTCCTGCTAAAAGGTGCGTTAGTCTCCCTGTGTCTGTTGGAAAGCAGACAACCAGGTTTTCCTCTAGGATTTTGCCTTTGCTTGTAGCTGTATTCTGTTTATTTTTATCTGAAAAAACTCTGTAGTCCTTGTCGATAACAAGCATAGCCATGACATGATGCAGCCACCACCATTCTTGTTAATATGAGTACTCAGTGATGCGTTATGTTCGATTTGTCCCAAAAATAACACTTTCAATTCAGGATAAAAATATGTATTATTTTTATTCAGTATTACTTAGTATTTTAGTATTTATTAGGATCCTCTATTAGCTGCTGCCGATGAATGGCTTCTCTTCCTGTGGTCCAAACAGGAAACAACACAACAAATAAAATACATAATATACATAAATATATACTGAACAAAAATTTAAACGCAACATGTAAAGTGTTGGTCCCATGTTTCATGAGCAGAAATAAAAAATCCCAGAAATGTTCAATACTCACAAAAAGCTTATTTCTCTCAAATTTTGAGCACAAATTTGTTTACATTCCTGTTAGTGAGCATTTCTCCTTTGACAAGATAATCCATTCACCTGACAGGTGTGGCATATCAAGAAGCTGATTATACAGCATGATCATTACACAAGGGCACCTTGTGCTGGGGACAGTAAAAGGCCACTTTAAAATGTACAGTTTTGTCTCACAACACAATGCCACAGATGTCTCAAGTTTTGAGGGAGCGTGCAATTGGCATGCTGACTGCAGGAATGTTAACCAGAGCAAATAATTGAATGTTCATTTCTCTACCATTAGATGCCTCCAACGTCGTTTTAGAGAGGAGTATTTCTGTCTGTAATAAAGCCCTTTTGTGGGGAAAAACTCATTCTAATTGGCTGGGCCTGGCACCTCAGTAGGTGGGCCTATGCCCTCCCAGGCATATGGCTGAACCCCTGCTCAGTGACGTGAAATCCATAGATCAGGGCCAAATTTCTTTATTTCAATTGACTGATTTCCTTAAAGGACCTGTAAGGTGTTCTTTTATCTGTTTTTTTAATCTGTTTTTATTGCTAGCTTGAGTTACCTGGGGTGGCAGAGAGTTCCATTTAGTCATGGCTCTATTTAATATTGTGTGTTTCCCAGCCTCTGTTCTGGACCTGGGGACTGTGAAGAGACATCTGGTTGCATTTCTTGTGTGATACCGATGAGTGTCCGAACTGTGTGCCAACTGCTTGTACCTGCAGTTCAGTACCTTCAACACCTCGCACAAAGACCAATAGTGATGCAGTCAATCTCTCCCCCACTCTGAGCCAGGAGAGATTGACATGCATGTCATTGACATTTGCCCTCCGTGTACATCTAAGTACAGTCCGTGCTGCTCTGTTTTGGACCAACTGCAATTTGCCTTTGTCCTTCTTTGCCACACCTGACCATAAAACTGGTGCGACAAAACTAGGGCCTCAGGTTGACTGAGATATCATTAAAGCAGAGCAAAGCCTTATCATTAATAACAGAACTCTTCACCTTTTAGTAGCCATTGAGTATATGTTTTGACTACGATAGCTTGCTATCTAGGGTGACACCCAGTAGTTTTGTCTCTTCAACTTGCTCAATTGCCACATTATTCAATAATAGATCCAGATGAGGTTTAGGGTTGAGCGAGCGATTTGTCCCAAAAATGGTGCTTTTAGTTTTTTAGATATTTAGCACCAGCCTATTGCTAGTTACCATTCTAAAACTAACTGGAGCTCTATGTTAAGTATATACTGTTGAGTCGTAAGCGTACCTGGACATATAGACTTTATTGAAGGTCAGCGAAAGGTCATTAGTGAACACAGAAAACAATAATGGTCCAATCCGGCTGCCCTGCGTTACACCACACTCAACCGAATGTGCATTATAGAGGCATCCATTAAAGAAAACCCTTTGCGTTTTATTGGATACGTCACTGTCAATCCATGATTAATAACATCTACATTTTTCCAGCTATATGTTATGATCAATGATATCAAAGGCTGCACTGAAGTCTAAAAAAACAGCTCCCACAATCTTATTATTATCAAGTTATTTTAGCCAATCATCAGTCATTTGTGCCCTTGGCAATCCTGTCTCTTCTGTAGATGTTATAACTATATTTTTCTACCAATGTATCAAAGGAATTATCTAAGTAAGTTTCAGAGATAGCCAGTATACGAATGCTTTCTATTGCTAGCAAGTAATCAATTTCATTAACCTTGTTTCTTAGGCTACCTAGGTTAATGTTAGCTATTTTTGTTTTTGCATTTTAACCCCTTTTTCTCCCCAATTTCGATCTTGTTTTATCGCTGCAACTCCCCAATGGGCTCGGGAGGCAAAGGTTGAGTCATGCGTCTTACGAAACAACCTGCCAAACCACGCTTCTTAACACCCATCCGTTTAACCAGGAAGCCAGCCGCACCAATGTGTCAGAGGAAACACCGTTCAACCGATGACGAGGTCAGCCTGCAGGTGCCCGGCCCGCCATGAGGAGTCGCTAGAGCGCGAATGAGCCAAGTAAAGCTCCGCCCCCACTGCCCCGGCCAAAACCTTCCCTAACCCGGGACGATGCTGGGCCAATTGTGCACTGCCCTATGGGACTGCCGATCACGGCCTTTTATGATACAGAACGGGATCCTACCCAGATCTGTAGAGACGCCTATGCATCACTCGGGAGGCCCTAATGTTGGCTTTTTCCAATGCTTTTCTGGGATTCATGATTGTTTTTATTGCTTTACTGGGAGGCTTATCAGAGGTTAATATGACATGATATTTATATTTGAGCTGATGGGCTTCTCACAGTGGGCTTCCTCTTAGGACAAAACATCTCAGTGCTAACAGAATACCTCGGGTTCATAGGCACATGATTACTGCTGACAATAGCTGTCGGATTGACAGAGGCAAATAGAGGAACATAAATTAGGTTACTTAAATGATGACTGCCAACACCCCTGGGAAAATGTACATCATCAGCAGCAGTACAACAGCTCAGCGACACAATGGTAAAGATTATCTGAGCAGGCTCTTGGGTCACTGATAATTAATTGTCTCAACACAGCTTTGAAATGTGAGGAGAGGGTCCTGGCACCAAAATCATTTGGATGGACTCCATCATTCTTGTAGAGCAGTGGTTCCCAAACGTCTTATAGTCCCGTACCCCTTCAAACATTCAACCTCCAGCTGTGTATCCCCTCTAGCACGAGGGTCAGCCACACACACACTATACGATACATTTATTAAACATAACAATGAGTGTGAATTTTTGTCACAACCCGGCTCGTGGGAAGTGACAAAGAGCTCTTATAGAACCAGGGCACAAATAAAAATATAATAATAATCAATAATTTAGCTCTTTATTTAGACATCTTATATATAAAAGCTAATTTGTTCATCAAAAATTAACTCACCACAGGTTAATGAGAAGGGTGTGCTTGAAAGGATGCGCTTAACTCTGCAATGTTGGGTTGTATTGGAGAGAGTCTCAGTCTTAAATCATTTTCCACACACAGTCTGTGCCTGTAGTTTCATGCTAATGAGGGCCGAGAATCCATTCTCACATAGGTACGTGGTTGCAAAGGGCATCAGTGTCTTAACAGCGCGATTTGCCAAAGCAAGACACTCTGAGCACAGCCCTATCCAGAAATCTGGCAGTGGCTTCTGATTAAATACAATTTTCACAGAACCGCTTGTTGCAATTTCGATGAGGCTCTCTTGTTCAGATATCGGCAAGTGGACTGAAGGCAGGGCATGAGAGGGATAATGAATCCAGTTGTTTGTGTCATCCATTTCAGGAAAGTACCTGTGTGATTGCGCACCCAACTCACTCAGGTGCTTCGCTATATCATATTTGATATTGTCCGTAAGCTTGAGTTCATTTGCACACAAAAAGTCATACAATGATGGAAAGACCTGTGTGTTGTCCTTGTTAATGCCGACAGGAAAGAGCTACAACTTCTTAATCATAGCCTCAATTTTGTCCCGCACATTGAATATAGTTGCGGAGAGTCCCGGTATTCCTAGATTCAGATCATTCAGGTGAGAAAAAACATCACTCAGATAGGCCAGTCATGTGAGAAACTCGTCATCATGCAAGCAGTCAGCCAAGTGAAAATTATGGTCAGTAAAGAAAACTTTAAGCTCGTCTCAACTTTAACCTCAATTTTAAAAAAACGTGTCAATACCGTGCTCCTTGATAACCAGCGCACTTCTGTATGTTGTAAAAGTGTTACATGATCGCTGCCCATATCATTGCATAATGCAGAAAATACACAAGTGTTCAGGGGCCTTGCTTTAACAAAGTTAACCATTTTCACTGTAGTGTCCAAAACCTCTTTCAAGCTGTCAGGCATTCCCTTAGCAGCACAGGTTCTCGGTGGATGCTGCAGTGTACCCAAGTGGCGTCGGGAGCAACTGCTTGAATGGGCATTACCTGTCCACTATGTCTCTCTGCCTTGGCTTTTGTGCTGTCAGTACAGATACCAACACATCTTGACCACCAAAGTCTATTTGATGTCACAAAGCTGTCCAGTACTTTAAAATATCCTCTCATGTTGTCCTGGTTTCCAGTGGTTTGCGAAAGAGGATGTCTTCCAATGTCCCCCAATAATGTAACGAACATATACCAGGAGCTGTGCCAGGCCCGCCACATCTCTTGACTCACCCAGCTGTAACGCACTGGCTTGTATGTGAAGCACTGATGCGTCGTGAAACAGTGTTGTTTGATGAAGTAATTGTCTGTATAGTTTTTTGGGCCTTTTCCCCCAGCATTGTCCCAGCCATATCTGCTGCAGCAGGAATAATTAAGTCCCCCACAATAGTATGGGACTTTCCAGTCCTAGCCACTCGGTAGCTCACCATATAAGACGCTTCTAGCCCCTTCTTATTAATGGTATCTGTTGCTTTCATACATGTCTTACTACTCGAAAGTCTTGTCATGTTTTGTTTCTAAATGTCTGTGCAAGAGTGAAGGTTTCCAGTGAGAGAGTAACGGTTAATGTGATTGGATGTTAATTATTTGACGAGGCACCCTGTATTTGACGTGATGTTATTTTGCTGGACACCAGATGGTTTGATTTTATTTTTGGCAGTGAAACGAGGCTACTCAGGCGAGAAAAAAAACTCACCCAAATGTATAGCCCAGTTGGAAAATATAAATGTACTGTTTGAAAATGTGATGAAAAATATATATATTTTAATGTGAATCACATTTTTATTTGGCATACACCCTACGGCATTGCGTGTACCCCCAGTTTGGGAATACCTGCTGTAAAGAATCATCTGTTTCCAAAGGCGTCGAAGTTATCAATAAAAGTTATGCTAAAAGAGCTTCTATAGTCTTTTAGTCAAATGTGTAATGCCAGTAGCCTGCTCAATCTTTCTCTGCCTCGGCCCAGTGATGGCACACAGCCTGAAATAATCGTAAATGCCTTGTTGCAGCCATGCAGCATGTTTTGGAATATTTTTATTCTGTACATGCTTCCTTCTTTTTACTCTGTCATTTAGGTTAGTATTGTGGAGTAACTACAATGTTGTTGATCCATCCTACGTTTTCTCATATCACAACCATTAAACTCTGTAACAGTTTTTTTTATCTATATATTTATTTTTGTATTTTACCCCCTTTTTCTCCCCAATTAGATTTTTTATTATTTTTTATTTTAACACAGCTATTAATCAGTGCCCTACTTTGCGACGCATTGAAAAACATTTCTGGTTTTTGTGCTTTTATCTGTGTTTGAAATTCACTACTCGATTGAGGGACCTTACAGATAATTGTATGTGTGGGGTAGAGAGATGGGTTAGTCATTCTAAAATCATGTTCACCGCTATTATTGAACACGGAATTACTCCATGCAACCCATTTATGTGAAAAAGTTGTAAAGTGTAATATTAGGGTTGCAAACTAAATATTTAATACATTTCAACTCTATATCTGACATGGTGTACATCAAATCAAATCCCCCCCAAAATTGTCACTTGCTACTAGAAGGCCAGCATCCCAGAGTCGCCTCTTCACTGTTGACATTGAGGCTGGTGTTTTGCGGGTACTATTTAATGAAGCTGCCAGTTGAGGACTTGTGAGGCGTCTGTTTCTCAAACTAGACACTCTAATGTACTTGTCCTCTTGCTCAGTTGTGCACCGGGGCCTCCCACTCCTCTTTCTATTCTGGTTAGAGTCAGTATGCGCTGTTCTGTGAAGGGAGTAGTGCACAGCGTTGTACGAGATCTTCAGTTTCTTGGCAATTTCTCGCATGGAATAGCCTTCATTTCTCAGAACAAGAATAGACTGACGAGGTTCAGAAGAAAGTTCTTTGTTTCTGGCCATTTTGAGCCTGTAATCGAACCCACAAATGCTGATGATCCAAATACTCAACTAGTCTAAAGAAGGCCATTTTTATTGCTTATTTAATCAGGGCAACAGTTTTCAGCTGTGCTAACATAATTGCAAAAGGGTTTTCTAATGCTTAATTAGCCATTTAAAATGATAAACTTGGATTAGCTAACACAACGTGCCATTGGGACACAGGAGTGATGGTTGCTGATAATGGGCCTCTGTACACCTATGTCGATATTCCATTAAAAAGTCAGTTTCCAGCTACAATAGTCATTTACAACATTAACAATGTCTACACTGTATTTCTGATCAATTTATTGTTATTTTAATGGACAAAAAATGTGCTTTTCTTTCAAAAACAAGACATTTCTAAGTGAACCCTTATTTTTGAACGGTAGTGTGACGACCTTAAATGTGGAATACTGATTTGGTTTGCAAAAAGTAATCAACGTAATAGAATTTTGGCTTTTTAAATCCAATAGTATGGTGACATTTTTTGTTGACATCACTTTTAATTTAAGATAGTTGACAACTCAGATGTTGAACTGACATCTGTTCTCAGTTGGAAGAGATTGGCCATTTTTTGTTCGATTCTTTACATTCACTGGGTTTCACAAGATGACAGCCTGGTTTGCTCAGGAGTCCGTAACACATTAAACAACACAAATTACAAGTCAAACGCCCATTTAGCAAGCTAAATGTATAGCTTGTTGGCTACTGTTACCTAGTCAGCTAGCTTGTTAAATAGCAATTTTTGCAAATTAACTTTATGTGACCAAAAAATATGCCTAATCGTTAATCTACATTAACTTATTCCTGTTAACTGTTATAAGTTATAATTACTTACATTTGCTTCCATCCTAGTATTTTTGTCAGCCTGAAGCAACTTTAGAGCCTTAAGGGTCGCAGAGCTTCTTCTTCTTCATGTGGTCTTCCAGCAGACTAGATGATTTGTTGTGTATTTTGGAAAATGCATTGCACATTTGTTCACAAAAAAAGGAATTGCACCACTATCTAAACTTATATACAGTATACTGTATATACCACTATCCCGACACCCCCCACCACCCCTTCCCACTACTTTGGCCATAACAGATCCTACAGGGAGGCTGGAGCCCCTTCTCTCAAAACCCCCTGTTGTTCTTCTGCATTAAAATCTCTGACACCCAAAAAAAAATCAGACAGGTGCATAAATTTGGCACCCCACTAGAAATATCACATCAATATTTAGTAGAACTTCCTTTTGCTCAAATAACAGCCTCTAGACGCTTCCCATAGCCTCTAATGAGTGTCTGGATTCTGGATGAAGGTATTTTGGACCATTCCTCCTTACAAAACATCTCCAGTTCAGTTAGGTTTGATGGTTGCCGAGCATGGACAGCCCGCTTCAAATCATCCCACAGATTCTCAATGATATTCAGGTCTGGGGACTGGGATGGCCATTCCAGAACATTGTACTCGTTCCTCTGCATAAATGCCCAGGTAGATTTTGAACAGTGTTTTGGGTCGTTGTCTTGTTGAAATATCCAGCCCCGGCGTAACTTCAACTTTGTGACTGATTCTTCAACATTATTCCCAAGAATCTGCTGATATTGAGTGGAATCCATGCGACCCTCAACTTTAACAAGATTCCCAGTACCGGCACTGGCCACACAGCCCCACAGCATGATGGAACCTCCACCAAATTCTACTGTGGGTAGCAGGTGTTTTTCTTGGAACGCTGTGTTCTTTTGCCGCCATGCATAACGTCCCTTGTTATGACCAAATAACTCAATCTTTGTTTCATCAGTCCACAGCACCTTATTCCAAAATGAAGCTGGCTTGTCCAAATGTGCGTTTACATACTTCAAGCGACTCTGTTTGTGGCGTGTGTGCAGAAAAGGCTTCTTCCGCATCACTCTCCCATTCAGCTTCTCCTTGTGCAAAGTGTGCTGAATTGTTGAACGATGCACAGTGACACCATCTGCAGCAAGATGATGTTGTTGGTCTTTGGAGGTCGTCTGTGGGCTGTTTTTGACCGTTCTCACCATCCTTCGCCTTTGCCTCTCCGATATTTTACTTGGCCTGCCACTTCTGGCCTTAACAAGAACTGTGCCTGTGGTCTTCCATTTCCTCACTATGTTCCTCACAGTGGACACTGACAGCTTAAATCTCTCGATAGCTTTTTGTAGCCTTCCTCTAAACCATAATGTTGAACAATCTTTCTTTTCAGGTCATTTGATAGTTGTTTTGAGGCCCCCATGTTGCCATTCTTCAGAGGAGAGTCAAAGAGAACAACAACTTGCAATTGGCCACCTTAAATACCTTTTCTCATGATTGGATGCACTTGTCTATGAAGTTCAAGGCTTAATGAGCTCACCAAACCAATTGTGTGTTCCAATTAATCAGTGCTAAGTAGTTACAGGTATTCAAATCAACAGAACGACAAGGGTGCCCACATTTTTGCATAGCCTATTTTTCACATCTGATTTAATTTCATACAATTTAATATTGCTACACTAAAAATCATTGTCTGGACAATACCCCAGTACTCAGCTTTTATTAGAAAATGAATGGCATGCCACTGTGATCATTTTCTGTGACGACAGAGTAAATTATTATGCAGCCTCAGAGGAGTGCCCAAACTTTTTCATACAACTGTAACTACTTAGCTAGCATGTTACTTAACCCTAACCCATAACCTTAACCCCTAGCCTAGATCATGTTAGCCACCTAGCTAACAACAATTTGGAATTTGTAAGAAAATTGTGTAATGTACACGACTGCGTTATGAAGAAAATCACCTGTCACAAATTTGGAATGAGTAATTTGTGTCTATTCCACAGTAAGCAGTGCTAGTGTGTTCATTTATCCAGGTATGCTGGGTAATGGCTAGAGTTAAAGGGATACTGCGAGATTCTGTTAAGAATACGCTAGCGTACCTGTACACTTCCAGTCATTGCGCTAAAGCTAGTTAGCATTGGCTCGCGAAACTAGCTCTAACGTCCTTCATACAGCAGGCAGATACAACAATAAAAAAGATATCCACGAGTTCATTAACTGCCAAAATCTTGCAGTATCCCTTTAAGCTAATAGGGATCAGACTCTCTGACGATACTCATTATGGTCATTAAAAGACAAACCACACCATGAATATTATGGCAGTTGGAAATGTTACATAAACTTGCTTTGCTTTAGTCAAATCAGATACACTAGTGGTTTCCTTTAGTTTCATAACAAAACATTCAGTTTTGGCAATTCAGTTACTTGATTTGTGGCTGTTGTTTTGTTATTGTTGTTTCGTTGCTTTTAATAAATACTTGAGGAGGCAGCTGTTTCGTATCTTTGTCTGAAGTTAAACAAATTGAAATGTCTGGGCAGAATGAATTGAATAATGACGAAGCTGGTTTTGCGGGCATGTCTTTAGTTTGGTAGGCCATATGGTGATATAATTGCACCGGTACCCATGATTTTGATGATTAGCGCCCCTTCAGAAATGTTTGGTGCATCCTTTTGAGACACTCAACACATTGTTAGCATTACACATTGAGAGACCATAACAAATGGCAGCATATTCCAATATCATTTCTATAACCAATTCTACACTAATTTGCTAACATGGCAACTTAAATGAGACGTTTACCCTGAATGGCCTATACAGGCAGCGTACAGACAGACTCAGTGTGCCAACTCTGAAACCTGGACCCAATAATGAGCAGCAAATTCTATTCTGGGATCTCAGGAATCCAGGATTCTTCAGCCTCTGTCAGAGTTCCAAATGGCAACCTATTCCCTATATACTCCACTACTCTTGACCAGATCCCTGTATTGGCTATGTAGGGAATAGGGTGCTATTTGGGACTCAGACCAGGAATCTTCATCCCCTCCTACTAGATCATTCCTGCAAGGAGGGCGCAGACCGAAGTGGTGGGACATGTGTGTCCCAAATGGCACCCTATTACCTATGTAGTGCACTACTCTTGACTTAAAGTGGTACACTATATAGGGAATAGGGTGCTATTTGGCTCTGCTCAAAAGCAGTACACTATAGGGAATAGGTTGGCATTGGGGATGAAGCCATAGTTTTCCCCTTCTTATTTTTTCCTTGAAACATGCGTGACTCCTGATAATCTTTTATGTGTCTGGGACGACTCTTTTTCTTTCTTCCTCTACGTGTCCAACAGCAATATTTTACCACTTTGGATCATTTGAAGATCCGGAATATCAATCTCCTATGTGTGATAGATTGTTGACACTTTATTTGCATCCCAAATGGCACCATATTCCCTATATAGTGCACTACTCTTGACCAAGGGCTCTTGCCCGAAGTAATGCACTATATGGGGAATAAGATGCTGTTTGGGAAACAGCCTTTAACTTTGATGTAGAGATACAGTGCATTCAGAAAGTATTTGTTTTTGGTCATAGGTCCAGGCTGAAGAATTGCAGTATTTACCTGGAGCTAACCCTGCAGATAGCACTACGGGGCGATCTGAAAAGTCATAGTCAATCGATCAATAATATAATAATACTTTCAGCAAACATGTTTATTTTCAATTTACAATTTGTAAGAACAATGAGAATAGAAAGGTTCAGAACTTTTGTGAAACATCACAGCACAGTTGAAAAATATATGGCAACTAGAAATCCTATGTGGATGGCGTTAAGATATAGATGGGATGGGTTGAATGGAGCTGAAAGTTGGGACTAATAACAACAAGTTAACTAATGTAAAACATATTGTGCCCGTAAAACGTATATAGGTATAGGTTAAGGACAAGAGACAAACAAAATAAAACTATTGTAAAATAGACTGTCCATAAAATGTATATAGTATGAATAAGCTGGAAATACAGCCCTAAGCATTGTTGTTCACTAGCTTGCTCCAATTGAGGGAGGGGTGGTAAGGTTGGAGGGTAATAAAGAAAATATATATATTTTTAAAGATGTGTGTATATATATATATATATATATATATATATATATATATATATATATATATATATATATATATATATATATATATTTGTATGTATATGTATTTATGTGTATGCATGTATATGTATACACTACCAGTCAAAAGTTTTAGAACATCTACTCATTCAAGGGTTTGTTTGTTTTATTTGTACTATTTTCTACATTGTAAAATAATAGTGAAGACATCAAAACTATGAAATTACACATATGGAATCATGTAGTAACCAAAAAAGTGTTTATTTGATATTTGAGATTCTTCAAAGCAGCCACCCTTGACCTTGATGACAACTTTGCACACTCTTGGCATTCTCTCAACCAGATTTACCTGGAATGCTTTTCCAGCAGTCTTGAAGGAGTTCCCACATATGCTGAGCACTTGGCTTCTTTTCCTTCACTCTGCAGTCCGACTCATCCCAAACCATTTCAATTTGGTTGAGGTTGGGGGATTGTGGAGGCCAGGTCATCTGATGCAGCACTCCATCACTCTCCTTCTTGGTAAAATTTTGGTAAAATTTGTATTTTTTTATTTAACCTTTATTTAACCAGAACAAGTTCTCATTTACAATTGCGACCTGGCCAAGATAAAGCAAAGCAGTTCGACACATACAACAACACAGAGTTACACATGGAGTAAAACAAACATACAGTCAATAATACAGTAGAAACAAGTCTATATACGATGTGAGCAAATGAGGTGAGATAAGGGAGGTAAAGGCAAAAAAAGGCCATGGTGGCAAAGTAAATACAATATAGCAAGTAAAACACTGGAATGGTATATTTGCAGTGGAAGAATGTGCAAAGTAGAAATAAAAATAATGGGGTGCAAAGGAGCAAAATAAATAAACAATATAATAAATAATATAATAAATGATAGTCCCACTAGCCCAAACCAGATGGGATGGCATATCACTGGAGAATGCTGTGGTTAAGTGTGCCTTGAATTCTAAATACGTCAAAGACACTGTCACCAGCAAAGCACCCTCACACCATAACACCTCCTCCTCCATGCTTCACTGTGGGATATACACATGCGGAGATCATCCGTTCACCCACACCGTCTCTCACAAAGACACAGCGGTTGGAACCAAAAATCTCAAATTTGGACTCCAGACCAAAGTACAAATCCAATCAATCAATCAAATGTATTTATGAAGCCCTTCTTACATCAGCTGATGTCACAAAGTGCTGTACAGAAACCCAGTCTAAAACCCCAAACAGCAAGCAATGCAGGTGTAGAAGCACGGTGGCTAGGAAAAACTCCCTAGAAAGGCCAGAACTCAGGAAGAAACCTAGAGAGGAACCAGGCTATGAGGGGTGGCCAGTCCTCTTCTGGCTGTGCCGGGTGGAGATTATAACAGAACATGGCCAAGATGTTCAAATGTTCATAGATGACAAGCAGGGTAAAATAATAATAATCACAGTGGTTGTCGAGGGTGCAACAGGTCAGCACCTCAGGAGTAAATGTCAGTTGGCTTTTCATAGCCGATCATTCAGAGTAGCTCTACCGCTCCTGCTGTATCTAGAGAGTTGAAAACAGCAGGTCTGGGACAGGTGGCACGTCCGGTGAACAGGTCAGGGTTCCATAGCCGCAGGCAGTCCATTGCCCAAGCAAGTCTCTTCTTATTATTGGTGTCCTTTAGTTTTGGTTTCTTTGCAATAATTCAACCATGAAGGCCTGATTCACACAGTCTCCTCCAAACAGTTGATGTTGAGATGTGTCTGAAGCATTTATTTGGGCTGCAATTTCTGAGGCTGGTAATTCTAATGAACATATCCTCTGGGTCTTCCATTCCTGTGGTGGTCCTCATGAGAGCAGGTTTCATCATAGCGCGTGATGTTTTTTGCGACTGCACTTTCAAAGATCTTGAAATTGTCCATATTGACTGACCTTCAAGCCTTAAAGAAATGATGGACTGTAATTTCTATTTGCTTATTTGAGCTGTTCTTGCCATAATATGGACTTGGTCTTTACCAAATAGGGCTATCTTCTATATATCCTACTACCCTGTCACAACACAACTGATTGGCTTAAACGCATTAAGAAGGAAAGAAATTCTACAAATGAACTTTTCAGAAGGAACACCTGTTAATTGAAATGCATTCCATGTGACTACCTCATGAAGCTTGTTGAGAGAATGCCAAGAGTGTGCAAAGCTGTCATCAAGGCAAAGGGTGGCTATTTGAAGAATCTCAAATATAAAATACAGTTTGATTTGTTTAACACACATGTTTACTACATGATTCCATATGTGTTATTTAATAGTTTTGATGTCTTCACTATTATTCTACAATGTAGAAAATATGAAAAAATAACAAAAAACCTTGAATGAGCATGTGTTCTAAAACTTTGGACCGGTAGTGTATAAATATATCGTTATCTTCAAAAAAATATATGGGGGATTGGAAGTGATGCAGACAATTATATTGTTGGAAACTACAATCTATCTGCAATATTAAAATTGATTTACTCCCCCCCCAAAATATTATTTTTATATATACATATATATTTATTCTCTCTCTCTGTACCATATACACACAATACCCCATAACTACAAAGTTAAAATATTGAAAATGTAATGTAAATAAACACCCTTATACAGAAGAACTTGTGCGGCTCCGTCATCTTTTTATTTGGCTAGAGATGAGGTTTTCCAGTTTAGCCTTCTGGCCTACTATGTGACAAGGACATAAAGTGAATTTCTTTGGCATATGTTTTTCAGTTTTACTTCAGTGCCTTATTGCAAGCAGGATGCATGTTTTGGAATATTTTGTATTCCTTACAGACTTCCTTCTTTTCACTCTGTAATTTAGGTTAGTATTGTGGAGTAACTACAATGTTGATCCATCCTCAGTTCTCTTATCACAGCCATTACACTCTGTAACTGTTTTAAATTCGCCATTGTCCTCAAGGTGAAATCTTTGTAGTGACTGGGTGAATTGATAGACCATCCAAAGTGTAATTAATAACTTCACCATCTTCAAAGGAATATTGAAAGTCTGAATTCTTTTTTTTTTTTAACACACATCTACCAATAGTTACCCTTTTTTGCGAGGCATTGGAAAACCTCCCTGGTCTTTGTGTTTGAATCTGTGTTTGAATCTGTGTTTGAAATTCACTGCTCAATTGAGGGACCTTACAGATGATTGTATGTGTAGGGTACAGAGATGAGGTAGTCATTCATAAATCATGTTAAACACGGAGTGAGTCCATGCAACGTATTGTTTGACTTGTTAAACACATTTTTACTCCTCAACTTATTTAGGCTTGACATAACAAAGGGGTTGAATACTTAGACTAAATACATTTCAGCTTTTCACTTGAAATGAATTTGTAAAAATGTCTAAAAACAATTCCACACTGACATTATGGGGTATTGTGTGTAGGCCTGTGACACAATCTCAATGTAATCCATTTAGAATTCAGGCTGCAACACAACAACATGTGGGAAAAGTCCAGGGGTGGGAATACTTTCTGAACTGTATGTGAAATGACAACTATATGTGCTCAGATGTTATATTATCTTTAAATGTAAAGGTCAAACTTGAAGAAAGTTTTGTCAGGATTCTTCATTAACTTCAATGGAACACTAGGGCGTCCTACCCCGTTGGCCTCGATTGCGAACGACAATGGCCATGGGTTGAATTAGGGGCTGCATTCAATCCGTATCACGGAAGGTCCGAATCATGGAAGGTCCGTATTGAAATGTAAAGGTAATTTCCAATTGAGCCAACAGATGCAGCGTTTACCGTGAATGCAGTCTACACGAACGCGGGAACACTGCCCTTAAATTTCATTGGAGCTATAAAGAGGAGAAGACATGGGCCATCACTTTATTGGACTGAATCCTTGTTGTGCTTCCAGTCTGTCTATTGGCCTTCCACACAGAAATATTAGCTGATGTTCTAGTTCGTCCAAGTGAATGGGCTCAGTTTGCATGTGTCATCAATCAAAAATAAATAAATATATATATATATATTATTATTTTTGCAAAAAGGACAGGAACGCACAAAAATACCCAAAAGGAAGATAGAATGAAAGAAACTGACTAGATCTTCAAACTGATCTGTCATCACTAAAGTGTGTGATGACAGGAGTAAGCCAGCCAGCCAAGCACTGATTGTTTCACTTGAGAACTGTTTCACAATGTACTGAGGGGGTATTTCACAGCACCGAAAAACATTGAAATGATCAACAATAAACATCTCACATACTTGGAACTTCTGACAAAATAATTAATCTTACTAAATGTCATTGTAAACACAACACAAATAAATAGCATCTTAAGTTAGTTCGTATTTAATAGTCCAGTGGATAGGTGAAATAATTGTTCCATTTTATGATACAAGTATCAAACGTGGTACACTAATACTAAATACCTAAAAAAGGCGGTCTGGGATGCCTGTCAGTCAACCAGGGTGGCCATTTTAATAAAATGGCTGCCCTCCTGATTTCCTGTTGATGATGCTTATTATGCATTAAGGTTGAACCAAAAGAATACATGTAACAAATATGAAATTAAATACGAAACAATTAAATATTTGAAATTGAATTAAACAATAATGTATGTTAATGCTAATATTATGTAGAATATTTAATTGTGTTTCTATATTATAACAATAGCCTAATATGTTTAATATGCCATACACTATTGTTTTTTTTAACAGTTTCACTAATGAATTCTAATTAACTTAATCATTATGACACACCCCTCACTATTGTCATTGGTTGCACTAATCGCCGTTAGTCAGCACCTCCAAACAAATTAATTTTTCTCTGTGTGTGCCAGCTCATGTTTTTTATTCTAGAAGAAGATAGGGTAAAATAATTCCAAACATAAAAATTACTTTGCAATGTTATCTACCCCCTAAGTAAACTCCACAGATAATATAGACACTCATTCTGACCACAAAGTACTCTTACGACCTTATTTTTGGCTATAGTGCCGTGGCAGATTTTGTCCATTACCCCTGTGGCGGTCGTTTCCAATATGGCCACTGACAAATAGGCTAAGAAACCCAAGATAGGTAACTGTTTGGATAGATGTCACCAGGGGTGCTCTGCTCCGGTCAGAGACCAAGCAGATGACAGAGAGTGCCAAAGTTCACATATTTACTGAGGACTTGTGGTTCGACATGGTAAAGTTGGATTTACGTGTGGTTCTGCAACAAAGGTGAGACATAAGCAGGTTGCATAACAAAAATTTAAATAATAAGTGATAAGGATGAAGCTATTCAATCAATATAGCTCAAATAAGGAAATAAAGAATTTACATGACATCTTCATGTTATGACTTAACTAAAATTTACATTGAAATAGGAAAGAAACTTATTCTTAACTTGGATGCAAACAACTGGAAAGAAACTGAGGAATGGCTTGACAGGATTTAAATACAATCTAAAGTTGTGAATGGCCTATCAGGGTGTAACAGGGTTAAATTGGTGATTCCCATTGCCACTTTATTGTTAAGCCAATGGGTTTTTGGTTTTAGTTTGGTCTTGCCTTTACCTACTCATCAGGGCATCTTATTGGCTGGTTTGCGACGCTTGCTTACGAGGGGGGATGTTTCAGTTAGAATCATCCCAGTGAACAAGCACCAAACCAGCGGTAAGTTGTTGGTTGCAAAGCACTGTACATCAAAAGTGATTTTTATACTCCCAAGTGATGATTTAAATGTACAATTTATATCAATTTGTTTGTAAATGTTATTCGAACATCAGACATAAGATGCAGCGTTTTTTGGTGAATATTTGTTGTCCATTTTGTTGTAGAGAATTCCCGCTAATACTAGCTAGCAACTTACTGTGTCTGGTGGGGGGCTCGTATATTTTGTACAGTGCGTGTGTGCAGAGTTGGATGGTGAACTGTGCATGTCATGACATGCAATTTTGTGCTGTTCCTATCAGAATAAATCTCCATGACTGGTGCTACACGTTGGAGCTCGTGTCAATGATTGATTGTACACAACGCAAGAAGAGTACTGTTACAAGGGCAGTCCTGATAATTAGTGACAAGTGTATGGCAATGAGAGAGGGTCAACAGGTGGAATCAACTTGGTTGATCAAGATCATCTGAGTAGTATGCTGCTTTTGTACGGCCGCCAACTAGCTGCATGGGGCGGTATTGGACACGATTCACATGGCCATATCTCCATAAATAATTGGTACATACAGCCCAGTGATGGCTTAAGATGTGTGAAGGGGTCTGGAAAACACAATTAAAGGGTCAAAATGTACCAGATACAGTGCATTCGGAAAGTATTCAGACCTTTTCCACATGTTGTTATGTTACAGCCTTATTCTAAAATGGATTCAATTGTTTTTTCCCTCATCAATCTAGACACAATACCCCATAATGACAAAGCAAAAACAGGTTTTATACATTTTTGCAAATGTATTAAATGCAAAAAACTGAAGTAACACATTTACATAAGTATTCAGACCCTTTACTCAGATCCTCTCAAGCTCTGTCAGGTTGGATGGGGAGCATTGCTGCACAGCTATTTTCATGTCTCTCCAGAGATGTTCGATCGGGTTCAAGTCCGAGCTCTGGCTGGGCTACTCAAGGATATTCAGAGGCTTGTCCCCAAGCCAGTCAGTCCTGTGTTGTCTTGGCTGTGTGCTTAGGGATGTTGTCCTGTTGGAAGGTAAACCTTTGCCCCAGTCTGAGGTCCTGAGCACTCTGGAGCAACTTTTCATCAACAATCTCTCTTTACTTTGTGCCATTCATCTTTCCCTCCATCTTGACTCGTCTCCCAGTCCCTGCCACTGAAAAACATCCCCACAGCATGATGCTGCCACCACCATGCGTCACCGTAGGGATGGTGCCAGGTTTCCTCCAGACGTGACGCTTGGCATTCAGGCCAAAGAGTTCAATCTTGCTTTCATCAGACCAGATAATCTTGTCTCTCATGGTCTGAGAATCCTTTAGGTACATTTTGGCAAACTCCAAGCGGGTTGTCATGTGCCTTTTACTGAGGAGTGGCTTCCGTCTGGCCTCTTTACCATAAAGGCCTGATTGGTGGAGTGCTGCAGAGATAGTTGTCCTTCTGGAAGGTTCTCCCATCTCCACAGAGAAACTCTGGAGCGCTGTCAGAGTGACCATCGGGTTCTCCGTCACCTCCTTGACCTAGGCCCTTCTCCCCCGATTGCTCAGTTTGGCTGGGTGGCCAGCTCTAGGAAGAGTCTTGGTGGTTCCAAACTTCTTCCATTTAAGAATGATGGAGGCCACTGTGTTCTTTGGCACTTCCAATGCTGCAGAAATGTTTTGGTACCCTTCCCCAGAACTGTGCTTCGACACAATCCTGTCTCGGAGCTCTACGGACAATTCCTTCAACCTCATGGCTTGGTTTTTGCTTGGACATTCTCTTTCAACTGTGGGACCTTATAGAGACAGGTGTGTGCCTTTCCAAATCATGTCCAATCAATTGAATTTACCACAGGTGGAATTCAATAAAGTTGTGGAAACATCTCAAGGATGATCAATGAAAACAGGATGTACCTGAGCTGAGTCTCATAGCAAAGGGTTCAATGTTTATTATGTAAATAAGGTAGTTCTTTTAAAAAAACATTTTTAAAGAAATGTGAAAACATTTCTAAAAACCTGTTTATGCTTTTTCATTATCAGGTATTGTGTGTAGATTGATGAAGGAAAAAAAAAATTTAATCAATTTTAGAGCAATGCTGTAACAAAATGTGGAAAAAGTCAAGGGGTCTGAATACTTTCCGAATGCACTGTAAATAATACCCATTCACCTTCTGAATGGCACACATACACAATCCATGTCTCAAAAATCCTTCTTTAAACTGTCTCCTCCCCTGCATCTACACGGATTAAGTGGTTTTAGAAAGTGACATCAATAAGGGATCATAGCTTTCACCTGGATTTATCTGGTCAGTCTATGTCATGGAAAGAGCAGGTGTTCATAATGTTTTGTACATTCACTGTATGCGAGATAGCCTACTATTTCTAATATGATGATTGGATTGGATAGTCATAATTTAGGCTAATAATACACTGCTCAAAAAAAATAAAGGGAACACTAAAATAACACATCCTAGATCTGAATGAAATATTCTTATTAAATATTTTTTTCTTTACATAGTTGAATGTGCTGACAACAAAATCACACAAATTATCAATGGAAATCAAATTTATCAACCCATGGAGGTCTGGATTTGGAGTGACACTCAAAATTAAAGAGGAAAGCCACACTACAGGCTGATCCAACTTTGATGTAATGTCCTTAAAACAAGTCAAAATGAGGCTCAGTAGTGTGTGTGGCCTCCACGTGCCTGTATGACCTCCCTACAATGCCTGGGCATGCTCCTGATGAGGTGGCGGATGGTCTCCTGAGGGATCTCCTCCCAGACCTGGACTAAAGCATCCACCAACTCCTGGACAGTCTGTGGTGCAACGTGGCGTTGGTGGATGGAGCGAGACATGATGTCCCAGATGTGCTCAATTGGATTCAGGTCTGGGGAACGGGCGGGCCTGTCCATAGCATCAATGCCTTCCTCTTGCAGGAACTGCTGACACACTCCAGCCACATGAGGTCTAGCATTGCCTTGCATTAGGAGGAACCCAGGGCCAACCGCACCAGCATATGGTCTCACAAGGGGTCTGAGGATCTCATCTCGGTACCTAATGGCAGTCAGGCTACCTCTGGCGAGCACATAGAGGGCTGTGTGGCCCCCCAAAGAAATGCCACCCCACACCATGACTGACCCACCGCCAAACCGGTCATGCTGGAGGATGTTGCAGGCAGCAGAACGTTCTCCACGGCGTCTCCAGACTCTGTCACGTCTGTCACATGTGCTCAGTGTGAACCTGCTTTCATCTGTGAAGAGCACAGGGCGCCAGTGGCGAATTTGCCAATCTTGGTGTTCTCTGGCAAATGCCAAACGTCCTGCACGGTGTTGGGCTGTATGCACAACCCCCACCTGTGGACGTTGGGCCCTCATCCACCCTCATGGAGTCTGTTTCTGACCGTTTGAGCAGACACATGCACATTTGTGGCCTGCTGGAGATAATTTTGCAAGGCTCTGGCAGTGCTCCTCCTGCTCCTCCTTGCACAAAGGCAGAGGTAGCGGTCCTGCTGCTGGGTTGTTGCCCTCCTACGGCCTCCTCCACGTCTCCTGATGTACTGGCCTGTCTCCTGGTTGCACCTCCATGCTCTGGACACTACGCTGACAGACACAGCAAACCTTCTTGCCACAGCTCGTATTGATGTGCCATCCTGGATGAGCTGCACTACCTGAGCCACTTGTGTGGGTTGTAGACTCCGTCTCATGCTACCACTATAGTGAAAGCACCGGCAGCATTCAAAAGTGACCAAAACATCAGCCAGGAAGCATAGGAACTGAGAAGTGGTCTGTGGTCACCACCTGCAGAACCACTCCTTTATTGGGGGTGTCTTGCTAATTGCCTATAATTTCCACCTGTTGTCTATTCCATTTGCACAACAGCATGTGAAATGTATTGTCAATCAGTGTTGCTTCCTAAGTGGACAGTTTGATTTCACAGAAGTGTGATTGACTTGGAGTTACATTGTGTTGTTTAAGTGTTCCCTTTATTTTTTTGAGCAGTGTATATCTCCATCACTGTTTGCAAAAAAGACGTTTCAATGCAGCACGTATTGGAGTAGTTAAAGGCTATAGGCCTATCAGATACATTTCTTGTTGGCCTTTTATGAACACATTTCATGCAATTCTACTACATTTTACATGAATGGAGATAGTAGCAGAATCTTTTTTTAACACTATGAAAATTACAGGGTAGCCTACTCTGCTGACACTGACAAACATATCAATATAAACAACATTGTCTGATCCATATAATCGGCTTACAAAAAGGGGAGACACAAATATGACGTTCATTTAACCTGAAGAAGGAAATAATTGTCCCAAAAATCTAACAAAAGTGTCACTAACCCAATCACAAAGACAGTGAATATGTACACTCACTGGGGATATAGCTAATGTTCTCCGCTGCTGTTGAGAATGTTGATTACTGAAAGACAGATTGGAGTCTTTTCATTGTCATCTCTTTACAACAATAGCTATTTGCTTTTCAAAGTTTTTTCCGTGATTGTATTTTTAAATATTGCGATATGCCTGCCTGGGTCTCTCTGCTTTTTTAACGTGTCATAAATACAACCTGTCATGATGTTTTTATCTGATTGTCAAACAAATACTGTGCGTATCCCCAGTGAGTGTACATATTCACATAAAATGATTTGTACCAACTATGTATGGACATTTGGCCACAAAACACCCACGTGTATTACAATGACATGCAGTAATGTTATATAGTGGCGTAATAGCTTCACATTTTACTGGTACGGCATACCCCACTATTTATTTTGCCGTGAAGCCATACCGGACCGGCTTACTTTCACTCCTGGACTTACTTACTTTGTGTAAAAGCTGAAAGGTCTCATCATAAAAAGATTTTTACCAAATATTTATGGACATTTGGCCATGTGAATCTAGTCCAATATGTCCTCATGCAGCTGGTTGGTGGCCATATTGTACAAATAGTTTTAAACTCTACCAGCTATACTTAATCCAAGGTTAAACTTACCCCAGGCTTAAACTACTGCAGCTGATTTAAAGCTCTACTACTGCTCTAC
Organism: Oncorhynchus mykiss; assembly: GCF_057628025.1. NCBI lineage: Eukaryota > Metazoa > Chordata > Actinopteri > Salmoniformes > Salmonidae > Oncorhynchus > Oncorhynchus mykiss. The sequence goes on from NC_143041.1 coordinate 36,442,312, forward strand.
TGCAGGGATTTTGTGATATAGAGCCACCAAATTTCACACACAGCTGGTGCATGACAAATTTTTTTCTATAGTGCCATTGCAGATTTGGTCTTTTACCCCCCAAATAATCTGTAATGGCACCATAGCCAAAAATCAGATATAGAGTTTAAAACTCTTTGTAGAGCAGCGGTAGAGCTTTAAATCAGTGTTGCACCAGCAGCAATGAAGCACCTTCTGTGCCCAGGGACCCAAGGCCAAAGCTCCTCCCCCTCCTTGTCATATTCTTAGCTACTCTGGACAGCTTTGAGTAGGCCTATGTATGCACCACTGTTTCTCTTTCACACTCTCGTTCTGTTTATTTTCTTCTCTTTCTCTTTCTCTCTCTTTCTGTTTCTTTCTCTCTTTACCCTCTTTTGCTCAATCTGTTCATCTCTCTCTTTCTCTTTTGTCTTCTATCTGTCACATTCTCTCTTTCACTCTGTATTTTTCACTCTGTCTCTTCACTATCACACTCTTTCTCTCTCTAACACACATTCAGTCTAATCCTTTGTTAATCTTCTCTCTCTGCAGATCGCAGTCTTTTTCACTGTGGATTTTCCTCACTAATCCCTGTCTCTCTTATTATGTCGAAACGCTCCCTTTCCCATCTCTTTCCCATCTCGTCATCACAATGGCATGACATTTAGAATGAGTCACACCACAATAAAATAAAGGGAGTAGCTTCCCTGCCATATTGTGGTTGCTTCTGTGGTTTCCCTCCTTTTTTTCTCCTGTTAATATGTGCTATTTAGAAAATGCTTTTATCCAAAGTGACTTACTGTACAGTGAGTGTATACATTTTTAGAATGTGTATGTGATTCCTGTGGGAATTGTTATTTTGTGATTTCATCTAATGGTCATTTCTTACCATATTAGACTCAGTCATAAAGACATTTTCTTTATTTAATGTATTTTCATTGACACTCTTTAAAGGAATATCAGTGAGTTAATTAAAACAATAAATAAAAAATAAGCAAAGTATAATTCATGAAACAATTAAAGATTCTGAAGCTCTCCAGGGTCGGGCCTCCCGGGTGGCGCAGTGGTTAAGGGTGCTGTACTGCAGCGCCAGCTGTGCCATCCGAGTTTCTGGGTTCGCGCCCAGGCTCTGTCGTAACTGGCCGCGACCGGGAGGTCCGTGGGGCGACGCACAATTGGCCAAGCGTCGTCCGGGTTAGGGAGGGCTTGGTTGGTAGGGATGAATGACCTGTCTCATCGCTCACCTGTCTCATCGCTCACCAGCCAGCGACTGTGGCGGGCCGGGCGCAGTGCGGGCAAACCAAGGTTGCCAGGTGCACGGTGTTTCCTCCGACACATTGGTGCGGCTGGCATCCGGGTTGGATGCGCGCTGTGTTAAGAAGCATTGCGGCTTGGTTGGACACATGACTTTCAACCTTCGTCTCTCCCGAGCCCGGACAGGAGTTGTAGCGATGAGACAAGATAGTAGCTACTAAAAAACTATTGGATACCACGAAATTGGTGAGAAAAAGGGGTCAAATAAAAAAAAGCTCTCCAGGGTGGTGTTGAATAGCTGAGTAATTTCTGTTGCTCCTCAACTCAGTTCCTCTACTGAGAAGCCCACTGTGAGTCTGCGAGTCTGGAAGTCATTATCAGATGATTGCATTTCAATAATGAGAATACAGCAGCAGGGAAAAGGGGAGAGAATGGATAGTGGAAGGGACACTGATTGCTATTATGTAACACCAGCCGTTAACGTTAATTTAGTCTCAGATCATTGCCTTATTAATGGCACAGCTCCAAAAAACACAAAACATGACAATTAACAAAATACTGATAGACTAATAGACAAGGATAGTCACACAAGTTTAAAATATAACGATATACAAGCAATCTACAGTATAATAATAAAAATAGTACAAACAATACAACTAAAAACGTGTGTGCGTGTGTTTGTGTGTGAGTCCCCTCACAGTCCCTGCCATTCCATAAAATGTTGTTTAATCTTTTTTTAAAGTATTTTTTCTGTTTGCTTGAGTAATTAGAGATGGAAGGCAGTTCCATGTGATCATGGCTCTGTGTAATACTGTGCGTTGCCGTGAATTGTTTGGGTCTCGGGGACTGTGAAGAGGCCCCTGGTGGCAAGTCTTGTGGGGTATTTACAGGTGTCTAAACTGAATGTTATTTGATTATACAGACCATCTAGCATATTCATTACAGTAATACTTATCATAAAAACTAGAAGAGTATCAGTTCATCTCTCGTCAACCCGCAACCAGGAAAGACTGGCATGCATGTTGTTGATGTTAGTTCTGTATGTGCAGTTAAGCATGTTTTGAGCCAGCTGCAGCTTTGCTAGGTCTTTCTTTGCTGCACTTGGCCATATTACCGGACAGTAATCAAGATAGAACAAGACTAGAGCCTGAACAACTAGTACAGTTGATTTTTGTGTGAAATCTTTTTATAACAGACATACCCCTCATACCCCTTCACAACAACTTTGTCAGTATGACTTGACCATGATAATTGACCATACAGTGGTATACCTAGGAGTTTACCTTCCTCAACTTTCTCAATGGTCACACCTTTTATGCACAACTCCAGTTGACGTTTAGATCTTAGAGAATGTTTTGAACCAAATACAATGCTTTTAGTTTTAGATGTATTTAAGACCAATATAAGACCATTTGATACTGACAGTAAATCCTTATTTAGAATTTCAGTGAGCTCATTGGCTTTGGGTGTTGACATGTAGAGTGTGGAATCATCCGAATACATAGTCATTTTAGCTTTGTATAAGACCAGTGGCAAATCATTTCTAAAAATAGAGAAGAGTGATGGCCCAAAGGCACTGCCTTGAGGGACACCGCACTGTACATATCTGATGTTAGAGAAGCTTCCATTGAAGAACACTCTCTGGGTTCTATTGGGTAAGTAACAACCATGTGATGGCAGGTGATGTAAAGGCATTGCAAGTGAGTTTCTTCAATAACAATTTATGATCAATAACATCAAAGGCTGCACTGAAATCTTTCAATACAGTTCCAACTATCAGCTCCATTTGGAAGCAGCCTATGTCTTCCTCTCCTACACCAAAAGTGAATTATTCATATTATGAACCAGAGCACTCAGCTCAGAGCTCCATGCCTTCATCCTCATCCGCACCTGGTTTATTTCACTAACCCATACACAGGATTAGAGCGGCTGGACATTTTGCTCGTGTTCAAGTCCAAGGATCAGAACTGAATCACCATCTGGAAAAGAAGCCTTTCCTCTCCTCAATCCTTCCTTCTCATTGATCTGCTTGTGTGGGGGGTGTGAGTGTGTGGGGTGTGCGTGTGTGTGTGTGCGTGCTTCCCTCATCACAACGGAACATTCACTTTACTCAAACGATCTAAAGGAGCCCAATGTGTGGTTACATAGTTTTGACAAGCAGTCTGGCTTTGATGCGCAACCATGGAAGTCATATACCCATCGCAAACATAGCTCTTCCACTAGGCATGCAGGGGCTCAGACAGCTTGAGAGTGTGTGTGTGTGCGTGTGCGTGTGCGTGCGCCTGTGCGTGCGTGTGTGGTTAATGTTCTTTTAGGATGCACCAAGCATGGGGTGTAGCCCCACAGTGACAAGAAAAGACAGTTAATGTAAAGTAAAGCTGAAATCTGTGTGGTATTTCCTGTGGTATTCATCTATCAATCCTTACATTTCTTTCTCCATCTTTCCTTATAAGTTGCTAGCTAAGTTGTTCTATTTAGCTAGCTTGCTGTTGCTAGCTTGTTTGTTCTGGGCTATTAACGTTGAGTTGTTATTTTCTCTGAAATGCCCAAGGTCCTCTAATTACGGTCAACCGAATCATTTCTAGTCATCTCTCCTCCTTCCAGGCTTTTTCTTCTTTGGACTTTATACGACGATTGGTATCTAACTTTCATAATAAGGTGTATTACCACAACCGACCAACCTCAGTTTATCTTTCAATCACCCATGTGGGTATATCCAATGAGGAGATGGCACGTGGGTATTTGCTTCTATAAACCAATGAGGAGATGGGAGAGGCAGGATTGCACCACGTTCAGCATCACAAATAGAACTGACTTCTATTTCAGCGCTTGGCAACGCAGACATTCGTTGGCGCGCACGAGCAGTGTGGGTGCAGTCATTGAATAACATGTATATGTACATTTATTTTGCAACGCTTGCGCATGTTACACTTACACACATATGTTTGTTGTACTATCCTTGTGGGGACCAAACAATGATTCCCATTCAAAATCCTATTTTACCCAACCCTAAACCAAACCTTAACCCCTAACCCTACTTCTAACCCTAATTGTATCACTAACCCTAAAATATACTTTTTCCTTGTCAGGACCAGCGAAATGTTCCCACTTGTCTGAATTTTTCTTGTTTTACTATCTGGTCCCCATGAGAATTGGTAAACCAAAAACACGGATGCACACAAACACATGCACACAGTATCACAAACACACCCACACACACACACACAGTATCACATACACACCCCCCCACACACACACAGTATCACATACACACAAGTATATTTTCTCAATGGAAAAAAGTGCACGTTAATACTTTCCATTGAAGGCTAGATTTGCCATTATACCAGACTCCTCCCTCTTCCTCCGTCCCAATTAAATCCATATAATAATCGCCATGATGGCACCCAGAATCCGCACATAATTCTACATCATGGCTTGGCACTGCTAATACTGGGATAATGTTATCCATCACTAAAGGGTATCAAACCTGGGCACTTCAGACAGCTGAAGACTGCATTCATCTCGATGCTGCGTCGTACCCAAAATTATTTACTTTACTAAATTATGTCCATATTTGGAGTAGTACTACAACCACAGAATGTTGCTTCAACCTCATTCAGTGTGGATATGTCTTACACATGTATAATGTGACGTATGTGGCACGGTCTACAGACAATCACAGACTACAAAAAGAAAACCAGCCACGCCACGGACACCGACGTCTTGCTTCCAGACAAACTAAACACCTTCTTTGCCCGCTTTGAAGATAATACAGTGCCACCGACTTGGCCCACTATCAAGGACTGTGGGCTCACCTTCTCCGTGGCCAACGTGAGTAAGACATTTAAACATGTTAACCCTTGCAAGGCTGCCGGCCCCGACAGCATCCCTAGCTGCGTCATCAGACGATGCAATCACCATAACACTGCACATTGTCCTATCCCATCTGGACAAGAGGATTACCTATGTAAGAATGCTGTTCATTGACTATAGCTCAGCATTCAACACCATAGTACCCTCCAAGCTCATCATTAAGCTAGAGGCCCTGGGTCTCAACCCCGCCCGGTTTAATTGGGTCCTGGACTTCCTGACGGGCCGCCCCCAGGTGGTGACGGTAGGAAACAACATCTCCACTTCGCTGATCCTCAACACTGGGGCCCCACAAGGGTGCGTGCTCAGCTCCCTCCTGTACTCCCTGTTCACCCATGAATGTGTGGCCATGCACGCCTCCAACTCAATCATCAAGTTTGCAGACGACACAACAGTAGTAGGCTTGATCACCAACAACGACGAGACAGCCTACAGGGAGGAGTTGAGGTCACTCGGAGTGTGGTTGGCAGCAATACAACCTCTTTTTCAACGTCAACAAAACATAGGAGATGATCGTGGACTTCAGGAAACAGCAGAGGGAGCACCCCCCTATCCACATGGACAGGACAGCAGTGGAGAAGGTGGAACGTTTTTAGTTTCTCGGCATACACATCACAGACAAACTGAAATGGTCCACCCACACAGACAGTGTGGTGAAGAAGGTGCAACAGCGCCTGTTGTGGCTTGTCACCTAAAACCCTCACAAAAATGTACAGATGCACAATTGAGAGCATCCTGTCGGGCTGCATCACCGCCTGGTACGGCAACTGCACCGCCCACAACTGCAGGGCTCTCCAGAGGGTGGTGTGGTCTGCACAAAGCATCACCGGGGACAAACTACCTGACCTCCAGGACAACTACAGCACCTGATGTGCACAAGAAGGCCAAAAAGATAATCAAAGACAACAACCGCCTGAGCCACTGTCTGTTCACCCAGCTACCATCCAGAAGGCGAGGTCAGTACAGGTGCAACAAAGCTGGGGCCAAGAGACTGAAAAACAGCTTCTATCTCAAGGCCATCAGACTGTTAAACACTAACACAGAGAGGCTGCTGCCTACATACAGACTTGAAATCATTGGCCACTTCAATAAATGGATCACTACTCACTTTAATAATACCACTTTAATAACACATATCTTGCAATCCTCATCTCATATGTATATATTGTATTTTATACCATCTGTTGCATCTTGCCTATGCCGCTCTGTCATTGCTCATCCATATATATATGTATATATTCTTATTCCATTCCTTTACTTAGATTTGTGTGTATTAGGTAGTTGTTGTGGAATTGTTAGATTACATGTTAGATATTGCTGTCGGAACTAGAAGCACAAGCATTTCGCTACACTCCCAATAACATCTGCTAACCATGTGTATGTGACCCATAACATTTGATTTGATTTGATTTATTGACGCATCTGTTAACAACTCTGTTGTTATGAAATATAATCCACCCACAACATTTCTTTAAAATCCAGTCAAATATTTGGTTGTATATCAACAAATCTCCCTCTCTAAGGTCATATTTAATCCTTCCATGGGAAGAACAGTAAAACATCTCACTTGAATAAAAACAACATTCCAACAATATGTCCGTCCCTAACCTGATCCCAGATCTGTTAGTGCTGTCTTGCCAACTCTTTTGGTCATTGTGGCGTAATGACAATGGCCATAGGAGTTGACAAGACAGCATAAACAGATCTGGGACCAGGCTAGTTTATCCCGTGAACAACAATGAACTCCCAATGACATCATGCACTGAAATTCAAAAGTCACTATTTTAGCATGGGGAACTTCTCTAACAAAATGCATTGTAACTACCATGGTGGAGCATTTTAATGGCATGTTTTGGACAACTTTTATGGTTTGGGCAGTGTTTCGATCATGACTCCCCTGTCTATCCCCTCTTACAACACTGTGTTGACAACTCATGGGACGCTGCTCTCCAAGTTAATAAAGAGAGCTGTATATCTGCTGACCTACAGCAAGTTACTGCCTTCCAAATAACACTACATTACCACAAAAAGATGTGAATGTTACAGTGATATCAGACCATGTTGCTCAAACTGGGAAATATAATTGATTTAAGATATAGGCAAATCCAGCTAAAATTCACATGAAGTTGGTGTTTGGATATATCTGAAATGTCTTATTTTTTTTACCCCTTTTCATGGTATCCAATTGGTAGTTACAATCTTGTCTCGTCGCTGCAACTCCCGTAAGGACTCCGGGAGAGGCGAAGGTCAAGGGCCATGCATCCTCCGAAACACAACCCAACCAAGCCGCACTGCTTCTTGACACAATGCCCATTTAACCCGGAAGCCAGCCGCACCAATGTGTCAGAGGAAACACCATACACCGGGCGACTGTGTCAGCGTGCACTGCGCCCGGCCCGCCACAGGAGTCGCTAGTGCACGATGGGACAAGGACATCCCTGCCAGCCAAGCCCTCCCCTAACCCAGATGACCCTGGGCCAATTGTGCGCCGCACAATGGGTCTCCCGGTCGCGGACGGCTGCGACAGAGCCTTGACTCGAACCCAGAATCTCTAGTGGCACAGCTAGCACTGCAATGAAGTGCCTTAGGCGTCTGTGCCACTTGGGAGGCTGTTTGGCTATATCTAACTGAAGGTAATACCTTCAAGGTATATGCTACTAATGGTTGTCACACTTTATAGTCCCCTGTAGTTGATCTACAGTAATGGCAAATAAATGTCTTAATCAGGTGCTCACCTTCTGACCGTGTATTCAATGGGATTCTGTTCTTTCAGAAGGATTTAATTTAACATACTCTAGAATAGTGTTCTCAACCTGGGATACCTGGCTGGCCTATCCACAGAGAGTAGACTTCCTGGGAAGACTCATAAAAACCTAGACCCCTAATGATCAGTTGCACATGAGGATGCACTTGTGTTTGGCCGCTCAGTAAACAAAGGAAGATGAGATCCACTGCTTTGAAAAATGTGATATACTGCTTGGTATACAATGTCAGGTCAGCCATGGCATAAATATATTTTTGCAAAGCACAGCAGATCTTGCAAAATCATATACATCATTGCCGCAGAATAAATGTAAATGTGCTTGGAGTATGCCACGTGCTATAAATACCCAAATAAAATCTAATCTACTAGGAAAATATGGATAAAACATTTTGGGGTATAATCGTCAAATAAATGCCACCTTTCAATCTGAGACTGGAGAATTGTTGAAGGATATGTTTCACAACGCCAGCCATCCTCGCCAAATGTAATTTACTGGTGTGACTCAATGGCTGGCGTAGCCTGCATTAAGGGGCAATTTGAGGGGAACACAAAAGGCAACAATTTGCCTTAATCTAATTTTATTGCATTGTTCAAGTCTTAGTTTTGGAGTTTTTTTATACTTGCATGATGATGAGTTTACCAAAATATCCACACGTGTTGTGTCTTCACATGTCACTCTCTCTCTCTCTAATAGCCTGGTTACACCAGACTGAACGAGTGAAACAATGGTGGACTCCATGTTCAGTCTAGTTTAACCAGGCTATTAGAGAGAGAGAGTGACATGTGCTGCCTTGAAGTCAGCACGAATTCCCAGCGTTCCCTGTTGTGGAATTCCCTCTGGTGTCACACTAACCCAGTTCCTGTTAAAAACACACATAGAAAGAGACTGAATGACAGAAAGTGAGAGGGGAGTGAGAGACAAAGACTGCTGATGAGATGTTTGCTCAGATCACAGTTCCTTTGTTTCCCACTTTAAAATGTGGATCTCTGCAGTCCACTTAAAAGACATGTGATTGGTGGACTCCAGCTGTTAATTGGCTGTGCCAATGGGAGTTGTTTCAATACAAGTAATTAGGGTAAAATATGAAAACCACCACCGGGCAACTGTTACGATTCCTGACTTTCTCTCTTTGATGTAGTTATTATCTTTATGACACCAGTATAATAGTATAAACACATCTGCCATAGAGACAATTCTTTGTGCTGCCCTGCCGTCAGTTTGTGACATACAGTTGAAGTCAGAAGTTTACATACACTTAGGTTGGAGTCATTAAAACTTTTCAACCACTCCACAAATTTCTTGTTAACAAACTATAGTTTTGGAAAGTCAGTTAGGACATCTACTTTGTGCATGACACAAGTCATTTTTCCAACAATTGTTTACAGACAGATTATTTCACTTATAATTCACTGTATCACAATTCAAGTGGGTCAGAAGTTTACATACACTAAATCCTTTAAACAGCTTGGAAAATTCCAGAAAATTATGTAATGGCTTTAGAAGCTTCTGATAGGCTAATTGACATAATTTGAGTCAATTGGAGGTGTGCCTGTGGATATATTTCAAGGCCCACCTTCAAACTCAGTGCCTCTTTGCTTGACATCATGGGAAAATCTAAAGAAATCAGCCAAGACCCCAGAAAAGAAATTGTAGACCTCCAAAAGTCTGGTTCATCCTTGGGAGCAATTTCCAAACACCTGAAGGTACCACGTTCATCTGTACAAACAATAGTATGCAAGTATAAACACCATGGGACCACGCAGCCGTCATACTGCTCAGGAAGGAGACGAGTTCTATCTCCTAGAGATGAACGTGCTTTGGTGCAAAAAGTGCAAATCAATCCCAGAACAACAGCAAAGGACCTTGTGAAGATGCTGGAGGAAACAGGTACAAAAGTATCTATATCCACAGTAAAACAAGTCCTATATTGACATAACCTGAAAGGCCGCTGAGCAAGGAAGAATCCACTGCTCCAAAACCGCCATAAAAAAGCCAGACTACGGTTTGCAACTGCACATGGGGACAAAGATCGTACTTTTTGTAGATATGTTCTCTGGTCTGATGAAACAAAAATAGAACTGTTTGGCCATAATGACCATCGTTATGTTTGGAGGAAAAGGGGGACGCTTGCAAGCCGAAGAACACCATCCCATCCGGGAAGCATGGGGGTGGCAGCATCATGTTGTGGGGGTGCTTTGCTGAAGGAGGGACTGGTGCACTGAACAAAATAGATGGCATCATGAGGAAGGAAAATGATGTGGATATATTGAAGCAACATCTCAAGACATCAGTCAGCAAGTTAAAGCGTGGTTGCAAATGGGTCTTCCAAATGGACAATGACCCCAAGCATACTTCCAAAGTTGTGGCAAAATGGCTTAAGGACAACAAAGTCAAGGCTGGATTCATATCCTTTGATTGGACTAATGTGCCTATGAACTTAAATGCTATAAACTTGAAACCAACACTTCAAAATCAGGAATAAGACTGACATACTTGGTCAATCTTTTTAGTTATTTACAATTTATGTCAATAAGAAAATACATTTTCGTTCTATTCTATTCCCTGCGTTTTGTTCATTCAAAATAGGACAGGACGTATCCAAATCTATCTTCAATAAACACGGCGCAGTTTACTTAAATCAGCATTGACAATCTATGGCAAAACTTGAAAATTGCTGCCTAGCAATGATCAACAACCAACTTGACAGAGCTTGAAGAATTAAAAAAATATATATATTGTACCATCCAGGTTTGCAAAGCTCTTACACGGAACCCATGCCGGCGGCGCGCGTGCGCCATCGTGCATACATTTATTTTGTCCCCGTTGTTTAACTCTATACCCCATCTCCACCCGCCAGCGGAAACCCCAGGAAGGAAGGTATAATTGGTGGAATATACAAGCCATTCCTTTCTGTCACTGTAGAGGGGAGTAGAAGCTAGGAGGGAACTATCCTTTCCAAACCGTAGACAGTCATTCTTGTTTGCTAGCTAGCGAGCCAGTTTTAGAGGAAGGATTCCATAAATGTTTCTCAAATTATCAGCGAATATGCTAACATTCCATTCAAGCAATGCAGTCAATCCACAGTCATACAGTACAGTACAGTACTGGCTGAAATCAGTAGACAAGTTGTAAATGCAACAAGTAGGCCTACTGACATTGTATTATATAATAACACTTTTGAGGGTTTATGACAGGCCCTATCACTAGGACGATACAGTGCCAAATCAAATTAAACAGCATGATCGTTATACAGGTCTACCTTGTGTTGGGGACAATAAAAGGCCACTCTAAAATGTTCAGTTTTGTCACACAACACAATGCCACAGATGTCTCATGCAATTGGCATGCAGACTGCAGGAATGTCCACCGGAGCTGCTGCCAGCCGGCCTCACAACTGCAGACCACGTGTAACCACGCCAGCCCAGAACCTCCACATCCGCTTCATCACCTGTGGTATTGTCTGAGACCAGCCATCTGGACAGCTGATGAAACTGAGGAGTATTTCTCTCTATAATAAAGCCCTTTTGTGGGGAAAAACTCATTCTGATTGGCTAAGCCTGACTCCCAAGTGGGTGGGCCTATGCCGTCCCAGGCCCACCTGTGGCTGCGCCTCTGACCACTCATGTGAAATCTATAGATTAAGGCCCGATTAATTTATTTCAATTGACTGATTTACTTATATGAAATGTAACTCAGTAAAATTGTTGCATGTTGTGTTTATATTTTTGTTCAGTATAAAAAAAGCTGAGTCAGTAAGTATTCAACCCCTTTGTCATGCCAAGCCTTAACTTCAGGAGCAAAAAATAGTTTAACTAGTCAGATAATAAGGTGGACTAACTCAGTGTGTAATAATGGTGTTTAACATAATCTTGACGACCCCATCTCTGTACCCCACACATATAATTATCTTTAAGGTCCCTCAGTCGAGCAGTGAATCTCAAGCACAGATTCAACGTTTTCCAATGCCTCACAAAGAAGGGCACCTATTAGTAGATGTGTAAAAATTAAAATAAGCAGACATTGAAGCTGTTAATTACACTTTGGATGGTATGTCAATTCACCCAGTCACTACAAAGACACAGGTGTTCTTCCTAACTCAGTTGACAGAGAAGAAAGAAACAGCTCAGCGATTTCACCTTGAGGCAAATGGTGATTTTAAACCAGTTACAGAGTTAAACAGCTGTGATTGGAGAAAACTGAGGAAGGATAAACAACATTATTGTTCCTACACAATACTAACCTAAATGACAGAATGAAAAGAAAGAATAATGTACAGAATAAAAATATTCCAAAGCATGCATCCTGTGTGCAGTAAGGCACTAAAGTGATACTGAAAAAATATGGCAAAGAAATGTACTTTTTGTCCTGAATCCAACGTATGTTTAGGGCAAATCCAACACAACACATCACTTACTACCACTCTTCAAATTTTCAAGCATGGTTGGTGGCTGCATCATGTTATGGGTATGCTTGTCATCAGCAAGGACTAGGATGTTTTTTTAGGATACAAAGAAAAGGAATAGAGCTAAACACAGGCGAAGACTTAGAGAAAAACCTGGTTCAGTCTGTTTTCCAACAGACACTGGGAGAGAAATCCACCTTTCAGCAGACCTATAACCTAAAACACAAGGCTAATTATACACTGGACATTGAATGTTTGTTTGGCCTAGTTGCAGTTTACTTAAATCAGCATTGACAATCTATGGCAAAACTTGAAAATTGCTGCCTAGCAGTGATCAACAACCAACTTGACAGAGCTTGAAGAATTAAAAATAATAATATTGTACCATCCAGGTTTGCAAAGCTCTTACACGGAACCCATGCCGACTGCGCGCGTGCGCCATCATGCATACATTTATTTTGCCCCCCCCACACCAAACGCCATCACGACACGCAGGTTAAGATATCAAAACAAACTCTGAACCAATTACATTAATTTGGGGACAGGTCGAAAAGCATTAAACATTTATGGAAATTTAGCTAGTTAGCTTGCTCTTGCTAGCTAATTTGTCCTATTTAGCTAGCTTGCTGTTGCTAGCTAATTTGTCCTTGGATATAAACATTGAGTTGTTATTTTACCTGAAATGCACAAGGTCCTCTACTCCGCCAATTAATCCACACATAAAACGGTCAACTGAATCGTTTCTAGTTATCTCTCTTCCTTCCAGGCATTTTCTTCTCTTGACTTATATTACGATTGGCAACTTTCATAAATTAGGTGCATTACCGCCACTGACCTCATTCATCTTTCAGTCACCCACGTGGGTATAACCAATGAGCAGATGGCACGTGGGTACCTGCTTCTATAAACCAATGATAAGATGGGAGAGGCAGGACTTGCAGCGCGATCTGCGTCAGAAATAGAACTGATTTCTATTTTAGCCCTTGGCAACGCAGACGCTCGTTGGCACGCACTGTCACGACTTCCACAGAAGGTGGTTCCTCTCTCCTGTGCTCGGCAGTCGGCATCGCCGGCCTACTAGCCATCACCGATCCATTTTTCCTTTTCCGTTTGTTTTGTCTTTGGTTCTTTCACACCTGGTTTCATTTGCTTTAATTTCTGTGTGTATAATTACCCCTGTTGCCTGCTTAGGTTTGTGCGGGATTATTCGTGTGATGTTGCTCGTTGAGGTTGTGCCTTAGTTATTTTCACATATTATACAGAGTGTGTATAAGTTTAAGGAGCGTTGTTTTTCCTCCTTCTGTGAGTACTGTGTTCTCTTTTGTCGAGGGCGTTTATTTGGTATTGTACCTGACCTTTTTGTGGTGGACTTGCCTATTAAAAGACGCTACTTGGACATCTCTGCTCTCCTGTGCTTGACTCCTTCACCTACCTGTAAACACAATAACGTAACACGCTCGAGCAATGTGGGTGAAATAATTGAATAACATAGATTTCAAAATGTATTCTCACGCAACTCAATGCAACTCACGCGACGCGATTGGTGTGGTCAGGCTGTTAGAGACTTACCCAGAAAGACTCCCAGCTGTACTTATCTAATCAAAATATATCATTGTTAAATTTTCTAGACAGTCACTCACAAACTATATATAGACTACCATCGCTGTCCATGGTGATGAAATGTCTTATGTGGCTGCCTATCGAAACGGTGATAGGATTTCTGTGGTGCCAGGGCATGTAGCATGTAGCTTTGCTTTAGCTAATGGATAGCCTAAATGTGTATTGGTATAGGCTTATTTGGTCTTCATTTTCTCATGTTAACCCTAACATTTCACAAAGCTATACTGTACATGGTGTCACAGGGCATCCATTTAGACAGCTGGGTGGCAGCAATAATGTATTTACTTGGTCATTAATTCAAGTTGAAAATTAAAACATTGCAGATTGTAAAATAAATGTCTGATTCAACTAATCAGCAATCAATAGATTTTTTTTTTGTATACAACTGTCCTGCATAGACTACTAAATCTGCATGACATGAGCTGTCCTTGGGCTAGAAATTTATGCATAAAAAGTTATGCCTAAAACCAGTCTATTAATGCCAATCTCTCTTTTTTCTATGTATAGTAGCTACCGTATGCGACTGATTGCATCGTCTTGTATTTTTGTGTGCAAATTTTTTCATCGTGGCCTGTAGGCCCTACTGTTTTTCTATCCTAAGCATTGACAACCCAGACAGTCATTCCTGAGACATTGTGCATTTTATGTCCATTGTGCTGCACACACTTGTTGATGTTGCAACCACACAACTCAAATGCTGGTTCACCAGTATGAACAAAATTGTAAACTGCTTTTTTTTTTTTATCCTTCAAGAACTGTTGTCCGCTCAAGATTATAATCTGTGGCTGTCCAGTATCCAGACGACATGTCCCAGAGTTTCCTATACAGTTAATCTCTTTCCGTAACATGTTGAAGCCGGCAATTAAGGAGAAAGCAAGAGGGTCAATTAAAGATGTTAACTGCTGTATTTGAAGCACCACTCCCTTTTCTGCCCAGTTTCCCTGTAGCTGTCACTTCTGTAAGGATCGACACTGGTAGACGAGAAGCAAGTACAGGGAGTGAACATTTAATTAACAACGGATATGAAACAGGACAGGACAGCATCTGGACATGAAAACATAACAAAATTAATGCTGACACGAGGAACCAATGGAGGAACAGACAGATATAGATGGGGCAATCAACAAGGTGAAGGAGTCCAAGTGAATCCAATGAGTGCTGATGCGCGTAATGATGGTGACAGGTGTGCGTAATGTAGGGAAGCCCTTGAGCGCCAGAGAGGGAGAGTGGGAGCAGGGGTGACAGCTTCTGCAGAAAGATTGTTTTCTAAACAAAAATTCATAAAGAACTACATAAGAAGCATTAGGGTCTCGGTCTGATATGCACTTTGAACATCTGAGTAACCTCAACTGATTCCACTGGCACCATTGTAGTCTTGACCACGGCATTTGTTCACCGATATCCCTTTACTTTCAATCAGTTCAATTATTATAGGCACTTTGATCAGTCACATTCTTGAAGCCCAATTAAAAAATACTTAGCTTCCTATGTGGAAATTAAAAATGATTATGAATGAAGTACTGTCAAAATTATTTAATTTAATACATAAAAAATCAACATCAATGTCAGACAAGGGCATGGGCCCCCAGAGAAAGTGTGTCCGGTATTCCAGTGGACTGATACTGATCAAAGGGTGGCCAGCCCTGCGGCCACTTTGAGAACTCTTAAGCCACGTTTCCATTGGCACTTTGATGTCAACCCAGGTTAGGCTAGCCTTGGTGGGCTAGCTCGAATTGCATTTCCACTACCTTCAGAAATTATAAATGATGTCATGTTGCTAGGTAGCCAATAGCTGACTGTGCAGCTGTCTTCGATGATGTTGCTAGCTAGCAAGATGTTGAAGAATTTAATTCACCCTCACCATGCTGTAACTAACGTTACCCATACTCCCGCCAGTGTCAGCCATGTATTTGCTAATGTTAGCCAGCTAACTAATCTGTTAGTTAGCATAATTGCTAGTATAACAGGCTAGCTAGCTAAATTCCTACCTTTCTTGCCATGGTAATAGCTATTAGCTAGCTAGCTAACCAAGCAAACCAAACAACAGGTTTGATATGATGTAGCTACCTAGCTTTCAATGCGACCTGGCCAGCTAAAGTTCCTGCTAGCTCATGTTAGCTAGCTAGCTTGTTTCAACTCTGATTTGCAAGCTAACTTTGGGAAGCTACTTAGCATTCAGGGGCTGACTGTTCTCATAAAAGTTTGTGTAGTGCAAAAATAAATGAAGGATCCAGCTATGGCGGTAATTTGTGTCATGTTTGACTACAGCAGTATTGCTTGTCCATGTGCTAGCTAAAAGCAACAGGCTAGCTGTGGTGTCAGCCTCCAGCAGTGATCAGCTGGTGGTTGGATAGCAACGACGTCACCAGCCCAAATTATAATCGAGCTGGCACCAGTTGTGGAACTGGGCTGTATTGGCCTGGGATTCCCTCGATCCAGCTCAATTTTTGAGAATTCCATTCGAGCCAGCTCGAATTTGACCCTAATTTAGCCCTAATTTTAAGTGTCAGTGGAAATGGGAGTTTAGATAGAGTTTATTGCCTGAGTTTGTTTACATAACATCTTGACTGAGTTTGTTTACATAATGTCTTGCCTGGGTTTGTTTTGTTGCCCCGACATTTTGATATTTCTTAAATACAAATCAAGTAAATGAGACTTACTGAGTCTGGCTTTAACATTACGGGTGTGTTTGTATATTCACTCTGGCGTAACAGAGTGCGCTCAGATTGCACACTGGGGATTTATAAATTCAGAGCGTTGTTGTAGGGTTGATCTGACCGTTCTGACCTCACAATGGCAACCAAGCACCCAAACTAACTGGCTAAATTTGGCTAGCTTGCTAGCTATAGCTACTTCCAGACACAAATTAGAGAACACCCCACTCTGAACATTTTACTCGCCCTAGCAGAGCTGATTAGAGTGTTTTCATGTTATCAAGAGAGTAAATGTGTTATGGCAACAATTGATACTTTTTTTAGCCAATGTTTAGGCCTACTTACAACTGTCATAACAACCAAGTTTAGGGACGTTCATAAATTATTTAATTATTCTGCGCTCTTCACTGTCAAATCAGAGTGCTCTGATATTGCAGTAGATTAGGCCTACCAGGGTGAATTTACGAACACTGATTTTAAAAGTGAGGCATGTGGTATATCAGAAATTATGTTATAGAATTATTGTCAACCTATTGTCATATAATTATAAATAGCCTACACTTTATAAGGGTTTAATACCAATGTTCTGTAGCCTATAAATAGCCTCTAAAATATATCTAAACAGACTATAAATGTATAAATGTTGTATGTGCTTGCCTTGACAAAAGTTACAATTCGGAGCTATTAATTAAACCAAAAGAAAAACGTGTGCGTAAAGGTTTTGGGAACGTTTTGAAAACGCTGGACTGCAAAGACTAGAGAGGGGATTTTGTGTTCATTTACAGCTACATATGAAGCGTAACAAAGCATCAGTCTTTCAGCATCCTGTGCGAATCCACAGAAAAACGTGGGTAGTGTGTGCTTCCTACAGTCCTCGCAACCAAGCGCTTTGCTCTCCCAAAACTAAAAGCCTAACCACCTCGCTATAACTTTCTCTCTATCAATAACTCCTCCCCGAAACCGAATTCCGTTCTGATTTTGCTAATGAAGTGGGCTTGATAGAGAAGTGGGATTGGGGCACGAGAGAGCGCGAGGGAGGGGGTCACGGGTGGATGGTAACTGCCGCTCTAACAGGTACGAGCAAATTACGCTATCAGAAAGGAATTATGTAGTTCCGCCTCAGCAACGGTTCCTAACATTTCATACTTAAACGTGACTGACAGGGTCGTAGTGAGAAGTAAGTATATAAGAGGGAGGGAGACTAGTGATTAAGCCACTATCGCTCAAGTCCTCCCTGCGTAATGTGGATCTAGTGAAGTAAACTAAGCGCACTTTACATTTTATGCACCGGGTTATAGCAGTTTTTGTGTTTTCATTCTACTATTCATACTTATCAGAATAATATATATTGTTATTATCTCCTTTTTCATTGGATATCTAACATATTTTTTTCAAAGGGGGATTTGCACTTTCACCAGGTAAGTTGTTGCATTCAAGTTTACTGCTAGTCAAAATCATTTAGTCAAAGAATTATTCATATGCAAACCTATATTCTGTTATTAGATTCATTCGTGTTGGTTAACATTATGCATTTGAAGAAATTGTTTTAGAAGTAGTGTATTCTCTTTTCCCAATAGCCTAAATACTATATGTGCACGTTGTAAGGTGCTTAATTGATGTATCTTCCGAGATACATCTGTGTTCGTTTTAGAGACAGTTGTTAGGCTGCTTTACAGCGTTGCTATTGTTGAAGCAGATCTGTGGATTTTACGTTAGGGGATGCACATGTAATGGCATGGCATGACTGAGAGCTTCAGTATTCACAGTTGCAATGAACTTGGTGTCGCTTTGTGACAGCAGAGCAGAATGTAAATAAAAACTAGATAGCCTATAATGGCTAGACAACTTTATTTATGAGATGTGAAGTAAAGTTTCGTCAACTTTACTTGACTTATTATTACATTGTCGTTACAAAAGTGATAAAGTTAACAACTTACAATGTGCCTTTGATGATAATCAGCTTTTGTGTCTCTTGTGTTTTGAAGGAGATATGATACTCAGGAGAAGTCTCAACTTGCTGCCTATTTTATTACTTTGCTCCTCAGCGCTACCTCAAGGTAAATCTACTTATGCATAAAGTTTATACGCCTTATCATCATCATTATTCTATCCACTATTCAATTACATTTGTATTGATGAATAAGTGTGATGTTTGTATGGCTTTCGTAGATGCTGTAGGTTTTAGTGTAACTAGATGTAAAAAAAAAATAATAATAATAATAATAAGCATGAGTGAATATGATGCTGTCACTTTTGCTTGTGCATAGAAGCATACCCAGTTAGGTAATAGCCAGGGCTCTACAACCCTGCTCTGTTCTTGGAGTGGTACTGTGCTGTAGGTTTTTTAGTTACAACTCTAATCTAGCACACCTGATTCTAATAATTTGCTAGTTGATAAGCTAAATCAAGTTAGTTACAACTGGGCTTGGAATGAAAACCTACAGGAGGGTTGCTCTCCAGGAACAGGGTTGGAGAGCCCTGTTATAGACCTTGTTAAAATCAGTTGATCAGATTTTCGTAAAGAATGCCATGCTGTTTCATCAAGCTAATTTGCTGTACACGTTCTCCTCTCCTTACCTATCCCCTGTATGACTCATGGAAGATGGTGAGGTCACAATGGATGACGACACAACGTTTGACCTGTTTGATATTAGCGGTATCACACGCAAGACTCTGGGCGCCAAGCAATTCCGTGGCCAAGACACGGACAACCCCGCTTACCGCTTCATCCGCTTTGACCATTTGCCCTCTGTGAGCGCGCCCGTGCTCAAACAGATGCTTCTGCAAATCCAGAACAACGAGGGCTTCGTGTTCGTGGCCAGCATGCGTCAGGACCGCGGCTCGCGGGGAACCCTCATCGCATTGGAAGGCGCCAACGGCCAACGGCAGTTTGAAATCGTCTCCAACGGTCGTGCCAACACGCTGGACCTTGTCTACTGGGTGGACGGCTCTCAAAATGTTGTCTCCTTCGAGGATGTTGACCTGTCTGACTCGCAGTGGAAGAATATCACACTTCATGTTCATGGCGAAAATGCAAATCTGTTTGTGGGCTGCAGTCTCATCGACAGCTTCATCTTGGATGAGCCTTTCTACGAGCACCTGCAGGCAGAGGATAGCCGAATGTTCGTCGCCAAGGGATCCATCCGCGAAAACCATTTCAGGGTAAGAATTTCTCCTGTAGAATAGACCACTATATTATGCTATTCAACTCAAGCTTGGTTCCCAGTCGTTCCCAGTAGTAAAAAAAAATTAATGTAGACTGTTCTTTTAGACTGTATTTTTATAAGGAAGAAATGTCCATTTTCCTTCTGCACTTTATTACTTGTGTGGTCTTCCGCAGGGTGTGCCTTTGTTAAAAATAAAAACCCTACTACACCATGCCCAAAAGTCCTAACATACTCTTAGTATTAGTCATAATAAAGGTTTAAGAAGTTAATACACCATATAGCATTACAAAGAAGTGAGCCATGTAATTATGAGAGAATATTCTTATTGACAGACTACACGGGCCTTTATGGTTTTACTGAGCCTGTCACTTCACGCTACACGACTCCAGACCATGTAGAAGCCAATGGCCCTCCCTTCGAGGAGGGTTCAAGGGTTCAACAAGGACCTACTGGAAATATGGCATGAAGTGCATTCAAAATGGCAATCTTTTTTTGGGTCGAGAAAAGTAGTGCACTAAATATAGGGAAATGGATTCCATTTCAGATCTATCCCCTTGAGTCATGAGGATGAGTCTAATATTTACCGTTAAGAATAACTCATTCGGTATTAATTTACCTTGACATAGTAGCTCAAGGTAAGCGAATACCAAATAAGTTGTTCCTAGCTGCTAGTCCAATGTGACACACAACTGTCCAAGTAGTCATTGATCAATCTCTTGTCTTGTCACACAGGGCTTACTGCAGAATGTTCGCTTCATGTTCGACACATCCGTGGATGATGTTCTGAGGAACAAAGGCTGTGAAGTCACTAAGGCTGGTAAGGGTTTTTGGCTAACTTTACTGTACTGGTTGTGTTCATTAAGCACCAAATGAAGAAGAAAAAAAGTTTCAAACAGGGAGGGACTACCTAGACTTGTCCAATGAGAAAGGCTCATTTTTGTTTGCCATTGCAAAAAGTTTTAGAATGTTTTCCAATGCGTGCCCTAAGAACATGCCGCTGTAGTTTGGATAGACTGAATTCTACCAATTGGGACGATATGGATATTTATTTCAAGGACATCATCTGGAAGACCGTCTAAAATCGTGCTGTATTGTGTTACAGCAATTATCATTTACGCTGTGTTTACACAGAAAGCCCAATTCTGATATTAGCGGTATCACACGCAAGACTCTGGGCGCCAAGCAATTCTGCAGCTGAGACGCAGACTACCCCGCTACATCCGCTTCGACCATTTACTCTCTGTGATCGCGCCCGTGCTCGAACAGATACTTCTGCAAATCCAGAACACAATAATGGCCAAAAGAGCTGATCTGATTGGTCGAATGACCAATTAGTCTAAAAAATATCAGAATTGGGGTGCCTGTGTAAACGCAGCCTTTAGTAACCTTTTCCCAAACCGGTTTGTGCTGTACAGCAAACTGTTATGGTCTTTGTCATCCCAAGTTTGTCATGAAATTGACCATATAAATGGACAAAACAGCACAAACAGATCTGGGACTGACTGAAGCTAGCCCTTTTTGTGTATCTGTGGTATTGTTTTCATGCTTTGAATATTCTGATGATCCGACTTTAACTCGTCCTTCCTGACCTGCTCTGACCTCCTTTAAACTCCCTATTAAAGCTCCATCCAATGCAGATGTGACTGAACGATCCATCCTTCTGCCTCATAGGCTGCAGCATCCCAAATGGCACCCTATTCCCTATAGTGCACAACATTAGGGTGCCATTTCAGATTGCAGCCACAGTCACATGCAACCTCTTACAGCTTTGGTCTTCTGCGTTTCATTTAGATAAAACCGTAACACATTTCCACAACAGACTCCAACCACTTAAAAAGATGGAGTTCTTCTTTATTTCCATTGTGTCTGGTTCCGCTATTCTATCATTTTTTTTTCGATCTGTAGTTTTAGTGGGTCACAGAAAGCTTGTAGATCTGATATGTGGAGATTTCTGACAGCATTACATCATGTTAGCGGAAACAGCTGTGTCAGTGTGGTTGTGTGAGGTCAACAAGTGTGTGTGTGTGCGCTGCGGTCGTCAACACAAAAGGAGATACTGTACAGATGCTTACATTTATTTCCATTGGCAGTGGAAGAAATGCCTGGGGAAGAAAAATAGAGAAAGTAAAATGCTATGCTGGAAGGAATTAAGGGAGTCACCACCGCTTTGCCCTGCACACACACACACACACACACACACACACACACACACACACACACACACACACACACACACACACACACACACACACATACACACACATACACACACATACACACACATAGTGAGGTCATGAATTGGCTGATGGGGTAGTAGCCTCTCTGCTGCTTTTGTTCACACTGGGCGTGAGGCCCTGTAATCCTCAGTAGGGGCTTTTGAGAAGATCCAGAAACCCCAGCGTGTGTGTGTGGGTGTGGGTGTGTGTTCTCGCGTGAGTGCGTGCGTGCGTGCGTGCCAGAATTTGTGTGCTTGTAGCTCCATTGTTGAGTACCATTCGATTCTACCTGAGTGAGCACATTTTATGTTATGTCACCAAGACTTCCCATTGAGTCACTGGAAAAAGTCTAGATGCTCCTACCAGCCAAGGTCTTACCCTGGCATCAGATATCTCTAACGCTAGCTCAAAAGTCACTCATAAAATCACACGATTCATAGTCATACAAAACTGCCACGTTGTACAGTTTATGAGAAGCAGTTGAAATATTGTGTGTCTTCCCCTCTATCTCAGTCAAAAAGAGGAGAGGAAAGAATTGAAAGAGGAGGAAAAAGGAGTTGTGAACCAACCAGAATATCTCATCAGATATGTCCTAAAGTCACACACATACACACATAGTCTTGTACAGTTAACCTTGTGGGGACACACAATTCAGTCCTATTCAAAATCCTATTTTCCCTAACCCCTAACAATAAACCCTAACCTGTACTCTTACCCTTACCCTAACCTTAACCCAAAAACCAAACCTAAACCTAACCTTTGCTCCTAACCCTAACCCTTAACGTAAATCTAACTCTAACCTTAACCCTAAACCCCATAGAAATAGCATTTGACATCGTGGGGACTAACAAAATGTCCCAGTTGGTCATATTCTTGTTTGTTTACTATTCTTCGGAATAGTAACACTGTTATCTGTGACTGTTTTGTTTGTCTTCTGTAGTTTCTTAATCATTGTACCTAAACTGTATGTGTTAACATGTATATGCAAGGCCCAGCTGTAAAATAGACCTTGGTCTCAGTCTGTGTTCTTTGTTAAAAATAAAGGTAGAATAATAACTTGGGAGATTATTGTGGTTAAACGGGGCCAGCATGACTGGGACCTAGCCTGATTTAGAGTCCCTAACCACCCATTCATCTCTGCTCAACTTCTACACCTGGCATGCACACACATGCAAACACATATAGACACACACACACACACAAACACACTTGGCTGGACACACTGCGTTCCTCAGGCCTTTCCTCACCAGGAACCCCAGTCTGAGACTCTGCTCTGGGGCCACTAATCTATCTGATGTTCTATCTGTCATTTTCTTATGCATTTATCAGAGTTTAAATAAATAAAAAGCAGTACAATATACTATTAAACAGATGTATGTTATATCTGTGGACAGTTTATCATGTTGTAGACCAGGTAATAGTCAGTCAAACACTTGACGTGAGACCTCTGGGATTATGGGTGAGACAATGTGGATCATAGAATAACTAAATATTGCTTAGTGATTGTAAACTGTAGGGACTGTTGAGGCAATGAGTATAACAAAAGCATTATCTTCGCTATGATACAAACACAAAGCATCCAACAAGTAGAGGGGAAAAACCCGGCCTGGTCCCACATCTGTTTTTGCTGTCCTGCCAATTCCTATGGTCATTTTGGCCTATTGTTGGGAATTCAGCAAACACACACACACACACACACACACACACACACACACACACACACACACACACACACACACACACACACACACACACACACACACACACACACACACACACACACTAACAGCCCCCCAGGAGGAGTGAGACTGATGGATAAACAGACACATCCCTTCCTGTCAAAAGCCAATCTCTCTCTCTCTCTCTCTCTCTCTCTCTCTCTCTTTCTCTCTCTCTCTCAGTTACTAGCTATGCCCTGGACTAGAGGTAGTGACAGATTATAGCTCTAGTCCAGGGCATTAGAGCACTGCATGCGCACATACCAACGGAGATGCAGAATATCATCTGTGCCACATGCGCATGCGCTTTGATATTTGCAGACCAGGTGGCCTCCGCGAGCATAATCTGCAGCTGGATGCTTCTTCTCCAGGCAGGCTCAATCAAACAAACGCTCAAAGTATTTGAAAGAAAAAAAATACCATTTGAGCCCAGGTCTGTGTTGGACTAGTGAGACAGAGCCAAGACCATTCTCTTCCAAAGGAAGACTTGTTGCAGGCCCAGCTGTCTGCCAGCCCAGCCCAGCCTGCTCATCCCACCCCATCAAACCACAGCTGAGCTCTGCTCTGTTTATAAAACAAACAACCACCCATCGGGCTCTGGCGCCCGCAGCAGAACGTCTCTGTGATTCACTCTGAGAGCGTCAACGTGAAGCAATTTCCTAGCTTGGGCTTTTTGCAAAAATCCATCTCTATCTCCGACTCCCACCATTAAGGCCCACTGTGGCTGTGTCCCAAATGGCACCCTCTTCACTATATAGTGCACTACTTTGTACCAGAGCCCTATTGGCCCTAGGTGGGCTGAGGACACATGTTAAAAATAAAATGGAAGTGGATGATGAAACAAAACAGTGTGCTTTACTTATGAGAACTCTACTAAGTGCCCTCCCTCTCATCTCTGGGGTAAAGAAACATTATGACACAAAGCTGCTTTTCTAATCAAGTTGTGAGCGGACACATTTTGAGTTCTCTTAGAACGTTTTCATGTGCTTTTAAACCCCCCCACCTCCACCCCAGCCTGCCCTCCTCAGTTTCTGTGTGCTGTCTGATGGTATAGTTGACAGAAGATCATCAGCCACCCGAGCCATGGCCCGTTCACCCCACGACCCGTTCACCCCACGACCCGTTCACCCCACGGCCCATTCACCCCATGACCATCTAGAACGTGGAGACAGTACAGGTGCATCAAAGCTTGGACAGAGAGACTGTAAAAACAGCTTCCATCTCCAGGCCATCAGGCTGTTAAATAGTCAACACTAGCCGGCCTCTGCACAGTACCCTGCCCTGAACCTTAGTCACTGTTCTAGCTGGCTAACACCTGGTACTTTATCCTGCACCTTAGAGACTGTTGTCCTATGTACATAGTCATTGAACATTGATCACTTTAATAATGTTTACATACTGTTTTACCGACTTCATATGTACAGTATACAGTGGGGCAAAAAAGTATATAGTCAGCCACCAATTGTGCAAGTTCTCCCACTTAAAAAGATGAGAGAGGCCTGTAATTTTCATCATAGGTACACTTCAACTATGACAGACAAAATGAGGGAAAAAAATCCAGAAAATCACATTGTAGGATTTTTAATGAATTTATTAGCAAATTATGGTGGAAAATAAGTATTTGGTCACCTACAAACAAGCAAGATTTCTTTCTCTCACAGACCTGTAACTTCTTATTTAAGAGGCTCCTCTGTCCTCCACTCGTTACCTGTATTAAGGGCACCTGTTTGAACTTGTTATCAGTATAAAAGACACCTGTCCACAACCTCAAACAGTCAGACTCCAAACTCCACTATGGCCAAGACCAAAGAGCTGTCAAAGGACACCAGAAACAAAATTGTAGACCTGCACCAGGCTGGGAAGACTGAATCTGCAATAGGTAAGCAGCTTGGTTTGAAGAAATCAACTGTGGGAGCAATTATTAGGAAATGGAAGACATACAAGACCACTGATAATCTCCCTCGATCTGGGGCTCCACGCAAGATCTCACCCCGTGGGGTCAAAATGATCACAAGAACAGTGAGCAAAAATCACAGAACCACACGGGGGGACCTAGTGAATGACCTGCAGAGAGCTGGGACCAAAGTAACAAAGCCTACCATCAGTAACACACTACGCCGCCAGGGACTCAAATCCTGCAGTGCCAGACGTGTCCCCCTGCTTAAGCCAGTACATGTCCAGGCCCGTCTGAAGTTTGCTAGAGAGCATTTGGATGATCCAGAAGAAGATTGGGAGAATGTCATATGGTCAGATGAAACCAAAATATAACTTTTTGGTAAAAACTCAACTCGTCGTGTTTGGACGACAAAGAATGCTGAGTTGCATCCAAAGAACACCATACCTACTGTGAAGCATGGGGGTGGAAACATGCTTTGGGGCTGTTTTTCTGCAAAGGGACCAGGACGACTGATCTGTGTAAAGGAAAGAATGAATGGGGCCATGTATTGTGAGATTTTGAGTGAAAACCTCCTTCCATCAGCAAGGGCATTGAAGATGAAACGTGGCTGGGTCTTTCAGCATGAAAATTATCCCAAACACACCGCCCGGGCAACGAAGGAGTGGCTTCGTTAGAAGCATTTCAAGGTCCTGGAGTGGCCTAGCCAGTCTCCAGATCTCAACCCCATAGAAAATCTTTGGAGGGAGTTGAAAGTCTGTGTTGCCCAGCAACAGCCCCAAAACATCACTGCTCTAGAGGAGATCTGCATGGAGGAATGGGCCACAATACCAGCAACAGTGTGTGAAAACCTTGTGAAGACTTACAGAAAACGTTTGACCTCTGTCATTGCCAACAAAGGGTATATAACAAAGTAATGAGATAAACTTATGTTATTGACCAAATACTTATTTTCCACCATAATTTGCAAATAAATTCATAAAAAATCCTACAATGTGATTTTCTGGATTTTTTTTCTTCTCATTTTGTCTGTCATAGTTGAAGTGTACCTATGATGAAAATTACAGGCCTCTCTCATCTTTTTAAGTGGGAGAACTTGCACAATTGGTGGCTGACTAAATACTTTTTTGCCCCACTGTATACTGTATTCTAGTCAAGGCTCATCCTATATACTGTAAGTACTGCTGCTGAATAACTACTGCTATTCATATAAAGGAAAATATGTGTACGAGACCAATAAAATTGAATTTGATTTGAGATGGAAGATTTTATTTCCTAAAGTCAAACATATGCAATCCCTCAATCTCCATGCTGTTTCTGCTCCATGGACATCTCCTTTAAGGACTCAGTATGGTGATCTTAAAGGAGAGGAAAATCATTCAGTTATGTCCTTTCTGCTTACCTCATCATCACACTCCTGCATCAGTAGTGTTCATCACATGTATTGTTCATCATATTCTGTATGTATTGATCAATTATTCATCCAATCTCCCTCTCTCTCTGTCCACCTGGAACCCCCTGTCCCCCTGGCAGACGAGGCCAACGTGGTGGTGAGTGAGAGCACAGATATGGAGGATGTGAGTACCTCCACAGCCATCACCACTAACTTCATCGGCCAAAAGACAGAGAAGCTGGGAGCAGATATGTGTGAACGATCCTGTGAGGAACTCAGCACCATGTTCCAGGAGCTCAAAGGACTGCGGGTTGTAGTGGGGAACCTCATAGACGGCCTGCAGAAAGTGGTATGTACAGTTGTCCTCCAATCAGGAAAGGGGAGCGGGCAAGAAAATAAGAAAATAGTACATTATTTAAGCAACAAGGCCTGAAGGGGTGTGGTATATTGGCCATATATCACAAATCCCAGAGGTGCCTTATTGCTATTATAAACTGGTTACCAACATAATTAGAACAGTAAAAATAAATGTTTTGTCAAACCCGTGGTATGCGGTCTGATGTACCACGGCTGTCACCCAATCAGCATTCAGGGTTCGAACCACCTAGTTTATAACCACCTAGCTTATAATATGTCTTTGATGTCTACTGTCAGTACTGCTTTCTATGAAACCGGGTATGCGATCAAATTAGTGTACTTAATGAACTGAATCAGCTGACCAGTTACTTTGATTCTTTAAAATAATGTTTATAGAATGATAGACTGTTGTTAGGAGTGACCGAGAAGATTAGGGAAAATTGGGAGTATGTGTTGGTTGAAGTCTTCTTTAGAGGTTAAGATGAGAGAACTGAGACTTTCTAGAGAGTTGCTGGTAAAGTGACCCAAATACCCTGTTTGAAGTCATGAAGCCAGGCATGCTAAAACTACTTTAGCAGCTGAGTTAAGTGTGTGAGTCAGAGTCAGATTGTGAGTCAGTGAGGCTGGGTTTTATTGGATGTAACATGTGGATATAGGAAGTGTTCCCTTGGCTGTGATTGGCTCCAGCTAGTGGCTCCTCTCCACTCTGATGTCTGGCTATGTTTAACCAGCCCATGTGCTTCCTTCTCCTTCCTCTTTGTTTGTGTGTGTATGTGTGTGCGCGTGCGTGAGCGCTTGTGTGCATGTCTGGGTGGGTGTGTGCGTGCGTGCTTGTGTGTGTGCGTGTATGTGTGTGTGTGCTTGTGTGTGTGGGTGTGTGTGTGTTGGCGTGATCCATGGGAATCAACTCACTAACTGTTCACTGGGAGGAGAAGCACTTATGGTCCCCAAGGCTCTTCCAGACCAAGTGGTGTCTCATAACCACTCATAACACTGCAGCTCACGGCACACTACCACCATCTCACACACACACACACACACACACACACACACACACACACACACACACACACACACACACACACACACACACACACACACACACACACACACACACACACACTTAGGCTCTAGCTCATGTACTGCTGATAGTACCCCAGTGTTTCAGAAGCTCAGCCAGCAGGAATCCATTCAACTCTATGGTCAGAGGTTACAATGTGCAAATAGAACAACATTCCTTTAAATGTCTGCTTTCCCATCAACATTAGAGCAATGGAGTTCAGTAAACGCACACACACACACATACACACGTTCACACACACACACACACGTTCACACACACACACACACACACACACACACACACACACACACACACACACACACACACACACACACACACACAAACTTTTACAACTTAATAAAGATGTGACCCTGTTGCCCTCCTTGAAGTAGCTGCGTGTATACAGGCACCACATTTCTGATCTTTTTCTCAATTATAGGCAAAAAAGCTGATCTGATTGGTCAAAAGACCACAAATTGGGTTAACAAGATACATATACAGTACCATACCTCCCTACATCTTTACTCCATATGGAGGGAGGTATGAAGTTATTCTATGTACCTTTGTTGTCAGATTTAAATCTTTCCGTAGCGTTCTGTCTGTCTGTCTGTCTGTTTTTCTATCTTCGGACAGAGGATACATAAAGCTCCATACATCTTCCTTCAATATGGATGGAGTTATGGACATGTGCTTTTATTGTCCTTTTCTTTCTTTAGGGAGGTTTTTGACTGTAGGCTATGTCTGTCTATTTGGCTGTTGTTGTATACTCAGACAGAAGTTTAAGACTGTAGGCTATGTCTGTCTATCTGGCTGTTGTTGTATACTCAGACAGAAGTTTAAGACTGTAGACTATGTCTGTCTATCTGGCTGTTGTTGTATACTCAGACAGAAGTTTAAGACTGTAGGCTATGTCTGTCTATCTGGCTGTTGTTGTATACTCAGACAGAAGTTTAAGACTGTAGGCTATGTCTGTCTATCTGGCTGTTGTTGTATACTCAGACAGAAGTTTAAGGCTGTAGACTATTTGCGTCTGTATCTTCACTCCTCAGACAGTGGAAAAAAACGGTGATTAGTGATTAGTATTAGTGTCAGTGATGAGCTATGTGTCTGTCTGATTCCTCTCTCCAGACAGAGGAGAACACAGTAATGAAGGATGCTTTGGGGAAGATGAAGAACTCCAAGGAGAAACACATGTGTTGGCAGGACGGACGGCTGTTTGAAGATAAGGAGGACTGGGTGGTGGACAGCTGCACCACGTGTACCTGCCAGGTAGGAGACATACAGACCACCTTAAATGGAGAGACATGAGAGACATAGAATGTGCTAGGGGGATAGATATGGTTATTCATAGAATGATAGATTTGGTTGGTTGGTTGATTTATGTATTGATCCCAAATGAATCAGTGTCCTACACCTTTTAAAGGTGCCCAGCTCCTATGGACTTACAAAACACTAATTCATACGTAGGTCTGATCACCTATCACTTGATACCAACTAATGTCAAAACATTTTTTTTCTCATTACAGGACTCAAAGATCGTGTGTCACCAAATCACTTGTCCTCCTGTGGCCTGTGCTAGCCCCTCCTTCATCGACGGAGAGTGTTGCCCTGTGTGTCTGTGTAAGTAGTCACCCATTCTACACAACATTCTATTGTTAAAGCCGCATTCTGCCATTTCAACAGCCCAACCCTGCCCAAAAATAGCAGAATGTGGCCAAAAAATGTATTTACAAATTGCAGACCACACCTTTAATGACTGTTTAAGTAAGCTTTACAGGAGTAATCGCAATTACAAAACATACTGAAGTGAAAACTAGACTCCCGTGCACTGTAAAAACAATGGCATCACATTGACCAATAAACAACTACTGTAACACGCATTCTCTCACACACACACACCTTGATTCATTTCACATTTGGCTGAAGTCCTTTCTAAATACAACGCCTCCGATGCCAGATCTGAGTACTGGAGAAACAACGTTACCATGCATATCACGCTTTAATAATATAGCAGTGTTATTGTTGTAAACCGGATGGTCTGTAAAGGGACGACCACATGTTTTATGGTTCTACATGAAACCAGAGGTACTACAGGCTGCAATGCTTTCATACTCTGAAATGGTCACTGTGGACTTAGAACCATGATATAAAACCTACAAATCAAAGCAGACTGCTGGCCAGAGCTTTGTTTCTCTGCAGCTTTTGAATCCGTTCCAAGCTCAAACAATGCGAGAGACTGTAGAGGAGAGGGTGTGGTGGGGAAAAGATGCAATAATACGATGAGTTGACTTCATTTTAGAAAGATAGCACGTTTATTTTGACGTTTCCATTTATTTTACATTTTATTGCATTGGGGGGGGGGGGGGGGGGGGGGAAATATCACCTGAGAGCTTATTTTGTAATAAAAAATATTTAAAAAATAAAGCCTTTTTCCAAGGAAGCAGGTTTTCAATATCAGAGCCAGAATAAAACATGATTTGTCAATAACCCCTTGTGTGTTTCTGTTTCCTCCAGCTAAGGACAGTGAGGACGGCTGGTCCCCCTGGTCGGAGTGGACAGAGTGTACTGTCACCTGTGGGACAGGTACTCAACAGAGGGGACGCTCATGTGATGCCACCAGTAACACCTGCTCCGGACCATCCATCCAGACCAGGAAATGCAGCCTGGGAAAATGTGACAGCCGAGGTGAGTCTCAACGTCTCTGCTGCAGTCCACTTTGTGTGAACCTACCTTGTTGTTTGCTGAACTCTATTGATTAGACACTATTGGTTTTCTTGTTTTATTCTAATGTGTTTTGCAATTTTTAAATGCACTTTAAATAAAGTTTGATTTGACTTGATTTGATTAGACCAACAAAGGACCTATGGGTGAGCACGATGGTATCTCTGCTTGCTCCCAACTCATACCATTACCACTGACTAAGTTAGAGTAGTTTTAGCACAAACCAAAACAGCATCATAATAGGTTTACAGACAGGAAATAGGTGATGGGCCATAGCAAGCTATCCGCTTTAGATTTCGACGAGGGAGGAGCTGTTGTTTATTATATTTATTTCTTCTTAACACAGTTCTATTTTTGTTGTCAATTCTTGCATATTTTTTCTAAATACTTACTATTATGTTCGCTAGCTGGACACACTAACGCCGCAGAGTGCTAATCTGTAAACCAATCACAACTCGTGTACTATCCATGGTATTATCTCTGCTAATCACATCTGCCAATCACGTTATCCATGTCTAACATAGTAAAAAGCTGGTGACATCTAGAGAGAGATCGCCATCCAACAAACTGCTATCAGGTGAAGTATTTTTATTTTATTTCTACTTATTTAGTTAGAGAAACATGATACCATCAATGCAAGCTGTAAAATGACTCCCAATTTAGAACACAGCAACCTTAGTAATCTAGCTAGCTTGCTAGTTAGCTACAGTAGCTAGTTACAACAAGTACATATGTTTCTAGCTAGCAGGAGCAGATTGCTGTATCACTAGCTAGCATGTCATTCCGCAATCAGTTTATTCCCTGTAATAATTGAAGACTACAAAAATCTATAGGACAAGTAGTGAAATCTAATACAGTCATCAAGACAGGACCCACTTATTTCATTCATACTGACAAATAAGAAATGTCACATTATCCTTGTCAATAGTTGGAGTAGGATGATTGCAGAGCACCCTTCCTCAGACTGTCAGTAAGTTCATTTTCTAGCTCACAAACTACATTTCTTTACTGTGATGTCTCTCACGTTTGTCTCACATGATCTATTCAGCTCTCCCTTTTTCCTGCTCTTAGAGATCGATCAAGTGCTATTCACCAAGCATTGGCTGATTCACTCACCTATGAGGAGAACCATCATACTGCACTTTGAACTAGCTGTTTGAACACTATTTAGGCATTGGGATCGCATATGCATTTGCCTGTTTTATCTTACACAGTCTAGTGCATTTTAGAGTTGAAGAACACCCACTACAGATACACATGCTTGTTAGAGCATCTTTATTCATTATTGTCTCTCACTTTTGTCTCCCATAATCTATTCACCAAGTCCTGCAGTTTGAACTAGCCCTGCTGTCACTATTTAGACATTGAGGTCAAAAATGCATATGGCTGTTGTCTTTCCTTTGTGTGTTTTGTCTTACACAATCGAGTGCAGTTTAGTGTTGAAGAACACCAACTACAGATACACGTACTTGTTTGAGCATCTCAAAGACTAAATTCAATGTAGAATCAGAGGTGAAAAACAGATCATTTTACTATTGTACCATGCAGTGGGGAGAATTCTATTGTCCCAGTCAGGAGCCCAGGCTTTTGACATAGATGGTAGAGTTCTCATCTCTGGACCACACAAGCTTTAGATTGCATTCTGCTAAGGCAATTGTCTCTCTCTACAGCTGTCAGCTACATATGGTGACCAGGGTGTGATCCTTTCGATACGCCTAGAGGACCTGGGTTCACAAATACTCCTAGAGAGAAAGGGGAATACTGAATCATGTGTTGATGACAGTTCTACAGTGTCCATCAGAGGTCCAGGCTATCGGCATAGAGAGTAAAGGACTGCAACATTGTAAGATAGTGCCCTCCACGGCACTTGATATACATTGATTGGTAGGTTACACTATATTTAGACACTTCAAATACCGCCTGAGACACCTTTGCTATTTGTCTCCGTACTCAATAAAGGGTGAAACACTATTTGTTGATTGTGTTCTTTGTTCGTATGTATATGCATGAAACGTACATGATGGAAAACATACAGTTGAAGTCGGAAGTTTACATACACCTTAGCCAAATACATTTAAACTGAGTTTTTCACAATTCTTGACATTTAATCCTTGTAAAAATGTCCTGTTTTAGGTCAGCTAGGATCACCACTTTATTTTAAGAATGTGAAATGTCAGAATAATAGTAGAGTAGAATGATTTATTTAAGCTTTTATTTCTTTCATCACATTCCCAGTGGGTCAGAAGTTTACAGACACTCAATTAGTATTTGGTAGCATTGCCTTTAAATTGTTTAACTTGGGTCAAACGTTTCGGGTATGTAACGATTCTCTTCTTGTGAAGTAGAGGCGGACCAAAGCGCAGCGTGGTGGTTGTTCATTGTATTTTATTCACGACACTATACATGAACAAACTAACGAAAAAACAAGAAACGTGAGAACTCAAAACCTAATACAGCCTATCTGGTGAATACTACACAAAGACAGGAACAATCACCCACAAACACACAGTGAAACCCAGGCTACCTAAGTATGATTCTCAATCAGAGACAACTAATGACACCTGCCTCTGATTGAGAACCATACTAGGCCGAAAACATAGAACTGCCCCAAAACATAGAAAAACAAACATAGACTGCCCACCCAACTCACGCCCTGACCATACTAAATAAATACAAAAACAAAGGAAATAGAGGTCAGAACGTGACAGTACCCCCCCCCAAAGGTGCGGACTCCGGCCGCAAAACCTTGACCTATAGGGGAGGGTCTGGGTGGGCGTCTGTCCGCGGTGGCGGCTCTGGCGCGGGACGCGGACCCCACTTCACCATTGTCTCAGTCCGCCTTATTGTCCGCCTCCGTGGCTTACTCACCATGCCCACCCCTCTCAATGACCCCACTGGACAGAGGGGCTGCTTGGGACAGAGGGGCAGCTTCTCGGGACAGAGGGACAGCTGCTCGGGACAGAGGGACAGCTGCTCGGGACAGAGGGACAGCTGCTCGGGACAGAGGGACAGCTGCTCGGGACAGAGGGACAGCTGCTCGGGACAGAGGGACAGCTGCTCCGGGCGGAGGGGCTCTAGCGGCCCCTGGCTGACTGGCGGCACTGGCGGCCCCTGGCTGACTGGCGGCCCCTGGCTGACTGGCGGCACTGGCGGCCCCTGGTTGACTGGCGGCGCTGGCGCTGGGCTGACTGGCGGCACTGGCGGCCCCTGGTTGACTGGCGCACTGGCGGCCCCTGGCTGACTGGCGGCACTGGCGGCCCCTGGCTGACGGGCGGCACTGGCGGCCCCTGGCTGACGGGCGGCACTGGCGGCTCCTGGCTGACGGGCGGCATTGGCGGCTCCTGGCAGACGGGCGGCACTGGCGGCGCTGGGCAGACGGGCGGCACTGGCGGCGCTGGGCAGACGGGCGGCACTGGCGGCGCTGGGCAGACGGGCGGCACTGGCGGCGCTGGGCAGACGGGCGGCACTGGCGGCGCTGGGCAGACGGGCGGCACTGGCGGCGCTGGGCAGACGGGCGGCGCTGGCGGCGCTGGCGGCGCTGGGCAGACGGGCGGCGCTGGCGGCGCTGGGCAGACGGGCGGCACTGGCGGCGCTGGGCAGACGGGCGGCGTTGGGCAGACGGGAAGCTCCGATGGCGCCGGGCAGACGGGAAGCTCCGGCAGAGGCGCCGGGCAGACGGGAAGCTCCGGCAGAGGCGCCGGACAGGCGGGAGGCTCCGGCAGAGGCGCCGGACAGGCGGGAGGCTCCGGCAGAGGCGCCGGACAGGCGGGAGGCTCCGGCAGAGGCGCCGGACAGGCGGGAGGCTCCGGCAGAGGCGCCGGACAGGCGGGAGGCTCCGGCAGAGGCGCCGGACAGGCGGGAGGCTCCGGCAGAGGCGCCGGACAGACGGGAGACTCCGGCAGCGCTGGAGAGGAGGAAGGCTCTGGACGGATGGGCCGGAGAGACAGCCTGGTACGGGGAGCTGCCACCGGAGGGCTGGGGTGTGGAGGTGGTGACGGATAGACCGGGCCGTGCAGGCGCACTGGAGCTCTTGAGCACCGAGCCTGCCCAACCTTACCCGGTAGAATGGTCCCGGTCGCCCTGCCAGTGCGGCGAGGTGGAATAGCCCGCACTGGGCTATGCAGGCGAACCGGGGACACCGTGCGCAAGGCTGGTGCCATGTAAGCCGGCCCAAGGAGACGCACTGGAGACCAGATGCGTAGAGCCGGCTTCATGGCACTTGGCTCGATGCCCACTCTAGCCCGGCCGATACGCGGAGCTGGAATGTACCGCACCGGGCTGTGCACCCGCACTGGGGACACCGTGCGCTCCACAGCATAACACGGTGCCTGCCCGGTCTCTCTAGCCCCCCGGTAACCACAGGAAGTTGGCTCAGGTCTCCTACCTGGCGTAGCCATACTCCCTGTTAGCCCCCCCCCAAGAAATTTTTGGGGCTGACTCCCGGGCTTCCATCCACGACGCCGCGCTGCCTCCTCATACCAGCGCCTCTCCGCTTTCGCCGCCTCCAGTTCTTCTTTGGGACGGCGATATTCTCCTGGCTGAGCCCAGGGTCCTCTTCCGTCTAATTCGTCCTCCCATGTCCATACCTCCTCGCGCTGCTCCTGCTGCTGCTTTTTCCTTTGCCCATTACCACACCGCTTGGTCCTGTTGTGGTGGGTGATTCTGTAACAATTCTCTTCTTGTGAAGTAGAGGCGGACCAAAGCGCAGCGTGGTGGTTGTTCATTGTATTTTATTCACGACACTATACATGAACAAACTAACGAAAAAACAAGAAACGTGAGAACTCAAAACCTAATACAGCCTATCTGGTGAATACTACACAAAGACAGGAACAATCACCCACAAACACACAGTGAAACCCAGGCTACCTAAGTATGATTCTCAATCAGAGACAACTAATGACACCTGCCTCTGATTGAGAACCATACTAGGCCGAAAACATAGAACTGCCCCAAAACATAGAAAAACAAACATAGACTGCCCACCCAACTCACGCCCTGACCATACTAAATAAATACAAAAACAAAGGAAATAGAGGTCAGAACGTGACAGTACCCCCCCCCAAAGGTGCGGACTCCGGCCGCAAAACCTTGACCTATAGGGGAGGGTCTGGGTGGGCGTCTGTCCGCGGTGGCGGCTCTGGCGCGGGACGCGGACCCCACTTCACCATTGTCTCAGTCCGCCTTATTGTCCGCCTCCGTGGCTTACTCACCATGCCCACCCCTCTCAATGACCCCACTGGACAGAGGGGCTGCTTGGGACAGAGGGGCAGCTTCTCGGGACAGAGGGACAGCTGCTCGGGACAGAGGGACAGCTGCTCGGGACAGAGGGACAGCTGCTCGGGACAGAGGGACAGCTGCTCGGGACAGAGGGACAGCTGCTCGGGACAGAGGGACAGCTGCTCCGGGCGGAGGGGCTCTAGCGGCCCCTGGCTGACTGGCGGCACTGGCGGCCCCTGGCTGACTGGCGGCCCCTGGCTGACTGGCGGCACTGGCGGCCCCTGGTTGACTGGCGGCGCTGGCGCTGGGCTGACTGGCGGCACTGGCGGCCCCTGGTTGACTGGCGCACTGGCGGCCCCTGGCTGACTGGCGGCACTGGCGGCCCCTGGCTGACGGGCGGCACTGGCGGCCCCTGGCTGACGGGCGGCACTGGCGGCTCCTGGCTGACGGGCGGCATTGGCGGCTCCTGGCAGACGGGCGGCACTGGCGGCGCTGGGCAGACGGGCGGCACTGGCGGCGCTGGGCAGACGGGCGGCACTGGCGGCGCTGGGCAGACGGGCGGCACTGGCGGCGCTGGGCAGACGGGCGGCGCTGGCGGCGCTGGCGGCGCTGGGCAGACGGGCGGCGCTGGCGGCGCTGGGCAGACGGGCGGCGCTGGCGGCGCTGGGCAGACGGGCGGCACTGGCGGCGCTGGGCAGACGGGCGGCGTTGGGCAGACGGGAAGCTCCGATGGCGCCGGGCAGACGGGAAGCTCCGGCAGAGGCGCCGGGCAGACGGGAAGCTCCGGCAGAGGCGCCGGACAGGCGGGAGGCTCCGGCAGAGGCGCCGGACAGGCGGGAGGCTCCGGCAGAGGCGCCGGACAGGCGGGAGGCTCCGGCAGAGGCGCCGGACAGGCGGGAGGCTCCGGCAGAGGCGCCGGACAGGCGGGAGGCTCCGGCAGAGGCGCCGGACAGGCGGGAGGCTCCGGCAGAGGCGCCGGACAGACGGGAGACTCCGGCAGCGCTGGAGAGGAGGAAGGCTCTGGACGGATGGGCCGGAGAGACAGCCTGGTACGGGGAGCTGCCACCGGAGGGCTGGGGTGTGGAGGTGGTGACGGATAGACCGGGCCGTGCAGGCGCACTGGAGCTCTTGAGCACCGAGCCTGCCCAACCTTACCCGGTAGAATGGTCCCGGTCGCCCTGCCAGTGCGGCGAGGTGGAATAGCCCGCACTGGGCTATGCAGGCGAACCGGGGACACCGTGCGCAAGGCTGGTGCCATGTAAGCCGGCCCAAGGAGACGCACTGGAGACCAGATGCGTAGAGCCGGCTTCATGGCACTTGGCTCGATGCCCACTCTAGCCCGGCCGATACGCGGAGCTGGAATGTACCGCACCGGGCTGTGCACCCGCACTGGGGACACCGTGCGCTCCACAGCATAACACGGTGCCTGCCCGGTCTCTCTAGCCCCCCGGTAACCACAGGAAGTTGGCTCAGGTCTCCTACCTGGCGTAGCCATACTCCCTGTTAGCCCCCCCCCAAGAAATTTTTGGGGCTGACTCCCGGGCTTCCATCCACGACGCCGCGCTGCCTCCTCATACCAGCGCCTCTCCGCTTTCGCCGCCTCCAGTTCTTCTTTGGGACGGCGATATTCTCCTGGCTGAGCCCAGGGTCCTCTTCCGTCTAATTCGTCCTCCCATGTCCATACCTCCTCGCGCTGCTCCTGCTGCTGCTTTTTCCTTTGCCCATTACCACACCGCTTGGTCCTGTTGTGGTGGGTGATTCTGTAACAATTCTCTTCTTGTGAAGTAGAGGCGGACCAAAGCGCAGCGTGGTGGTTGTTCATTGTATTTTATTCACGACACTATACATGAACAAACTAACGAAAAAACAAGAAACGTGAGAACTCAAAACCTAATACAGCCTATCTGGTGAATACTACACAAAGACAGGAACAATCACCCACAAACACACAGTGAAACCCAGGCTACCTAAGTATGATTCTCAATCAGAGACAACTAATGACACCTGCCTCTGATTGAGAACCATACTAGGCCGAAAACATAGAACTGCCCCAAAACATAGAAAAACAAACATAGACTGCCCACCCAACTCACGCCCTGACCATACTAAATAAATACAAAAACAAAGGAAATAGAGGTCAGAACGTGACAGGGTAGCCTTCCACAAGCTTCCCATAATAAGTTGGGTGAATTTTGGCCCACTCCTCCTGACAGAGCTGGTGTAACTGAGTCAGGTTTGTAGGCCTCCTTGCTCGCACACGCTTTTTCAGTTCTGCCCACACATTTTCAATAGGATTGAGGTCAGGGCTTTGTGATGGCCACTCCAATACCTTGACTTTGTTGTCCTTAAGCCATTTTGCCACAACTTTGGAAGTATGCTTGGGGTCATTGTCCATTTGGAAGACCCATTCGTGACTTAACATCCTGACTGATTTAACATTTAACTGATGTCTTAAGATGTTGCTTCAATATATCCACATCATTTTCCACCCTCATGATGCCCTCTATTCTGTGAAGTGCACCAGTCCCTCCTTCAGCAAAGCACCCTCACAACATGATGCTGCCACCCCCATGCTTCACGGTTGGGATTGTGTTCTTCGGCTTGCAAGCCCAAACATAACGATGGTCATTATGGCCTAACAGTTCTATTTTTGTTTCATCAGCCCAGAGGACATTTCTCCAAAAAGTACGATCTTTGTCCCCACGTGCAGTTGAAAATCGTAGTCTGGCTTTTTTTTTGCTTGCTCCTGAGCAGTGGCTTCTTCCTTGCTGAGCTGCCTTTCAGGTTATGTCGATATAGGACTTGTTTACTGCGGATATAGATACTTTTGTACATGTTTCCTCCAGAATCTTCACAAGGTCCTTTGCTGTTGTTCTGGGATTGATTTGCACTTTTCGCAGCAAAGTACGTTCATCTCTAGGAGACAGAACGCGTCTCCTTCCTGAGCGGTATGACAGCTGGTGTTTATACTTGCGTACTATTGTTTGTACAGATGAACGTTGTACCTTCAGGCGTTTGGAAATTGCTCCCAAGGATGAACCAGACTTGTGGAGGTCTACAATTTATTTTCTGAGGTCTTGGCTGATTCCTTTTGATTTTCCAATGATGTCAAGCAAAGAGGCGCTGAGCTTGAAGGTAGGCCTTGAAATACATCCACAGGTACACCACCAATTGACTCAAATGATGTCAATTAGCCTATCAGCTTCTAAAGTCATGACATCATTTTCTGGAATTTTCCAAGCTGTTGAAAGGCACAGTCAACTTAGTGTATGTAAACTTCTGACCCACTGGAATTGTGATACAGTGAATTATAAGTGAAATAATCTGTCTGTAAACAATTGTTGGAAAAATTACTTGTGTCATGCACAAAGTAGATGTTTTAACCAACTTACCAAAACAGTAGTTTGTTAACGAGAAATTTGTGGAGTGGTTGAAAAACAAGTTTTAAAGACTCCAACCTAAGTGCATGTAAACTTCCGTCTTCAACTGTATCTCACACTCAGTCATAGTTACTAAAATAATGAAAATAAATAATGATTGCCAAGATTTTGGCACCGTCAACTTTTAGAAGGTTAGTAGGAAATTGTATCATTTAAACCACCTAAATATACTCACATTCACTGAACATGTAGTATCTGAACCTCAAACATTAATTTCCCAACTGCTGCTCTTTATCCTTCTCCATATCTTATACTCCAATGCATCCAGCATGTCCACCATGGTATTGGGCAGCTGCTATTTGAGAAAGCAACTCTGGTTATTTAGAAAACTCTGGTCATCTTATTGCAGAGCACATTGTGTTTTTAGAGAAGATTGTATTGCAAGGTGTCCTAAATGTGTAGGTTATGCCGTATGTATTGGCTAAAGTGGGTATGCAGCTGTCGTTTTTTAAACCTCCATTCTAGCACATGACACACACACCCACCCTTTTATTGGGGTTTCTATGTGAAGTGTATGATTGAATGTTTATCTTAGCCTGCATCTAGTTACATTGAAATTAGACATACAGTGCCTTGCAAAAGTATTCAGCCCCCTTTTGCCACATTTCAGGCTTCAAACATAAAGATATAAAACTGTATTTTTTTGTGAAGAATCAACAACAAGTGGGATACAATCATGAAGTGGAACGACATTTATTGGATATTTCAAACTTTTTTAACAAATCAAAAACTGAAAAATTGGGCGTGCAAAATTATTCAGCCCCTTTACTTTCAGTGCAGCAAACTCTCTCCAGAAGTTCAGTGAGGATCTCTGAATGATCTAATGTTGACCTAAATGACTAATGATGATAAATACAATCCACCTGTGTGTAATCAAGTCTCCGTATAAATGCACCTGCACTGTGATAGTCTCAGAGGTCCGTTAAAAGCGCAGAGAACATCATGAAGAACAAGGAACACACCAGGCAGGTCCGAGATACTGTTGTGAAGAAGTTTAAAGCCGTATTTGGATACAAAAAGATTTCCCAAGCTTTAAACATCCCAAGGAGCACTGTGCAAGCGATAATATTGAAATGGAAGGAGCATCAGACCACTGCAAATCTACCAAGACCTGGCCGTCCCTCTAAACTTTCAGCTCATACAAGGAGAAGACTGATCAGAGATGCAGCCAAGAGGCCCATGATCACTCTGGATGAACTGCAGAGATCTACAGCTGAGGTGGGAGACTCTGTCCATAGGACAACAATCAGTCGTATATTGCACAAATCTGGCCTTTATGGAAGAGTGGCAAGAAGAAAGCCATTTCTTAAAGATATCCATAAAAAGTGTTGTTTAAAGTTTGCCACAAGCCACCTGGGAGACACAACAAACATGTAGAAGAAGGTGCTCTGGTCAGATGAAACCAAAATTGAACTTTTTGGCAACAATGCAAAACATTATGTTTGGCGTAAAAGCAACACAGCTCATCACCCTGAACACACCATCCCCACTGTCAAACATGGTGGTGGCAGCATCATGGTTTGGGCCTGCTTTTCTTCAGCAGGGACAAGGAAGATGGTTGAAATTGATGGGAAGATGGATGGAGCCAAATACAGGACCATTCTGGAAGAAAACCTGATGGAGTCTGCAAAAGACCTGAGACTGGGACAGAGATTTGTCTTCCAACAAGACAATGATCCAAAACATAAAGCAAAATCTACAATGGAATGGTTCAAAAATAAACATATCCAGGTGTTAGAATGGCCAAGTCAAAGTCCAGACCTGAATCCAATCGAGAATCTGTGGAAAGAACTGAAAACTGCTTTTCACAAATGCTCTCCATCCAACCTCACTGAGCTCGAGCTGTTTTGCAAGGAGGAATGGGAAAAAATGTCAGTCTCTCGATGTGCAAAACTGATAGAGACATACCCCAAGCGACTTACAGCTGTAATCGCAGCAAAAGGTGGCACTACAAAGTATTAACTTAAGGGGGCTGAATAATTTTGCACACCCAATTTTTCAGTTTTTGATTTGTTAAAAAAGTTTGAAATATCCACTAAATGTAGTTCCACTTCATGATTGTGTCCCACTTGTTGTTGATTCTTCACAAAAACATACCGTTTTATATCTTTATGTTTGAAGCCTGAAATGTGGCAAAAGGTCGCAAAGTTCAAGGGGGCCGAATACTTTCGCACGGCACTGTATAATCGTGCCAAAGCATGGTTCAATAAAATGGGTTCACTGACAGATACTAATGATACACAAAAATGGTTATTTACTGTAACATTGGCTAGCTTTCAATAAATTGGCTTAAAGGTCAACAGAGTTACCTCTTCATACAATCAAGACAATTCGTATTGCATGCTGCATGTTTCAAGGGTACTCGAAAACACATTTATCTTATTTCAGTCTTTGGAAGCTAGCTAGCTATATCTGTTCCTCTTCATCAGACAGCAGCTCGTGTTTTCACAAGAGGCTGTGTTTACATCGTAGATAGAAGTTGGCTGCCTTCATCATGAGGGGTACAGTGCCTTGCGAAAGTATTCGGCCACCTTGAACTTTGCGACCTTTTGCCACATTTCAGGCTTTTGCCACATTTCAAACATAAAGATATAAAACTGTATTTTTTTGTGAAGAATCAACAACAAGTGGGACACAATCATGAAGTGGAACGACATTTATTGGATATTTCAAACTTTTTTAACAAATCAAAAACTGAAAAATTGGGCGTGCAAAATTATTCAGCCCCCTTAAGTTAATACTTTGTAGCGCCACCTTTTGCTGCGATTACAGCTGTAAGTCGCTTTGGGTATGTCTATCAGTTTTGCACATCGAGAGACTGACATTTTTTCCCATTCCTCCTTGCAAAACAGCTCGAGCTCAGTGAGGTTGGATGGAGAGCATTTGTGAACAGCAGTTTTCAGTTCTTTCCACAGATTCTCGATTGGATTCAGGTCTGGACTTTGACTTGGCCATTCTAACACCTGGATATGTTTATTTTTGAACCATTCCATTGTAGATTTTGCTTTATGTTTTGGATCATTGTCTTGTTGGAAGACAAATCTCCGTCCCAGTCTTAAGGTCTTTTGCAGACTCCATCAGGTTTTCTTCCAGAATGGTCCTGTATTTGGCTCCATCCATCTTCCCATCAATTTCAACCATCTTCCCTGTCCCTGCTGAAGAAAAGCAGGCCCAAACCATGATGCTGCCACCACCATGTTTGACAGTGGGGATGGTGTGTTCAGCTGTGTTGCTTTTACGCCAAACATAACGTTTTGCATTGTTGCCAAAAAGTTCCATTTTGGTTTCATCTGACCAGAGCACCCAGGTGTCTCCCAGGTGGCTTGTGGCAAACTTTAAACAACACTTTTTATGGATATCTTTAAGAAATGGCTTTCTTCTTGCCACTCTTCCATAAAGGCCAGATTTGTGCAATATACGACTGATTGTTGTCCTATGGACAGAGTCTCCCACCTCAGCTGTAGATCTCTGCAGTTCATCCAGAGTGATCATGGGCCTCTTGGCTGCATCTCTGATCAGTCTTC
Organism: Oncorhynchus mykiss; assembly: GCF_057628025.1. Classification (NCBI taxonomy): domain Eukaryota; kingdom Metazoa; phylum Chordata; class Actinopteri; order Salmoniformes; family Salmonidae; genus Oncorhynchus; species Oncorhynchus mykiss. Next base: position 36,485,587 of record NC_143041.1, read on the forward strand.
TCCTTGTATGAGCTGAAAGTTTAGAGGGACGGCCAGGTCTTGGTAGATTTGCAGTGGTCTGATACTCCTTCCATTTCAATATTATCGCTTGCACAGTGTTCCTTGGGATGTTTAAAGCTTGGGAAATCTTTTTGTATCCAAATTCGGCTTTAAACTTCTTCACAACAGTATCTCGGACCTGCCTAGTGTGTGCCTTGTTCTTCATGATGCTCTCTGCGCTTTTAACGGACCTCTGAGACTATCACAGTGCAGGTGCATTTATACGGAGACTTGATTACACACAGGTGGATTGTATTTATCATCATTAGTCATTTAGGTCAACATTGGATCATTCAGAGATCCTCACTGAACTTCTGGAGAGAGTTTGCTGCACTGAAAGTAAAGGGGCTGAATAATTTTGCACACCCAATTTTTCAGTTTTTGATTTGTTAAAAAAGTTTGAAATATCCAATAAATGTCGTTCCACTTCATGATTGTGTCCCACTTGTTGTTGATTCTTCACAAAAAAATACAGTTTTATATCTTTATGTTTGAAGCCTGAAATGTGGCAAAAGGTCGCAAAGTTCAAGGGGGCCGAATACTTTCGCAAGGCACTGTATGTACAGGAGTTCTGATTGGTTACAAATTTAGCAGTTCAGCAAATTTGCCTGAGCAGATAGTGTTGAAATATATTTTTTATGAGAAATTGTGCAAGAATTGAAGATGCCAACAAAGTTATAGTCATCATAAGAATGATGAATGATGACAGGGATCGATCAACTTCACCATTTTCAGCTTCGGGCCTCCACCTACAACATAAAAACAATATTTTCCTGCAGTTGCTATGTGAGTGTGTGTGTGTGTGTGTGTGTGAGTATGTATGTCAGTAGAAGCAGATGTGTCATGTTGGAACAGGAGAAATAAATAGAAATCTAGAGGAACGCTGCTCTGCTGGGGTGGAGATGGTTGGACAGAGACCTCATCCCTCTCTGGCTCAAAACCCTGTGACTTGTCTTTGTTTGTCTCTGTCTGTCTGTCTGTCTGTCTGTCTGTCTGTCTGTCTGTCTGTCTGTCTGTCTGTTTGTTTGTTGTGGTAAATAGATCCCGTGCAGGGTTGTGCACTGACTCACTAGTACCCAGTATACTGCAACCAAAATACCCAGCAATACAATATTTGAATCTGAATATATTACACATGTCTTTTCCCTATGCTCTGACTTAACTGTGTGTGTTCAGTTCGTCAGAATGGTGGGTGGAGCCTGTGGTCTCCCTGGTCATCATGCTCAGTGACGTGTGGCGAGGGCCAGATCACCAGGATACGCCACTGCAACGCACCCACACCACAACTGGGGGGCAAGGACTGTGAGGGCCAGGGGAGAGATACACAGCGCTGTGAGGCCAAGCCCTGTCCCAGTGAGTATGGTGGTCCTAGCAGGACAACATAGACAATGTTGTCTTGGAAATCCTGCATCCGGGGAGGCAACCAGTCTGTCTAGAGCAAGACTATAGACACAATGTCCATACCAGACCTGGGTTTAACATTTTAGCTTTCTTTCAAATAATTTAGCTGTGCATTGATTGAGCTAGACTATTTCTTTTGAAAGATATCAAATACTGTTTGAATCCAGTATAAAGTAGTTTGAACAAGTATTTTGGTCTGATTCATACCCACTTACTTGGATTTACAAACAGGGAGAAGTAGAAGAGTTTTACACCTCTACCCACTCGTATAGAAGTTCACATGCTAACAGTGCTATGTGTCTGTCTTTCATAAAACTGAGAGTGCACTGGCCACTACAGAATGGATGCAAAGTGGTTACATATTTCCTGTGTATGACTGTAGGCCTACAACTACTACTGTAATTCTTTGCTACACTTTCTTACAGTAAATAGACTTGATAAGACAGTCATGTCTTATCAAAGATTGTAAAACCTCCCCATGGACTCTTGGAAGACTAGCCCCCATTGTGATCTAAGAGATCAGCAAACATTGTGATGATCTACTAACTGTTTATTTGTTGTCCATGTGCAGTTGACGGTGGTTGGGGACCGTGGTCGCCTTGGGCGATCTGCTCGGCAACCTGTGGGGGTGGAGTTAAGGGTCGGACCCGTGTCTGTAACAGCCCCGAACCCCAGTACGGAGGCAAGAAGTGCCCTGGGGAGACCAACGACAGTGATGCCTGCAACAAACAAGAATGCCCTATCGGTGAGTGTGTGTGTTTGTGTGTCCCATTCAGCACCTCTGACCCAAACCCTCATCCCTTTCTCTTTCCCTTTGAGGCATTTTAACCTTCCTTACTCCCTTTGAGTTATTCCAGTTCATTCTTGCATTCCAGTTGAGTTATTATTTCTAATTTCAACATTCCTGTGATAAGTGCTCTAAGAATGGCCTCCAGGCAAATTTTTGTCAAATATTTGTGCTGATAACAAAGTCTGGAAGGATGTGTTTTGCCTCTTTGTAGAATGCACATTGTGTTTGGTCAACAAGCTTTGAAAGCACTGAAACCTGTTAACTTTGAGAGAAATGAAGAGAGCAACCTGAAGTGAACAACCTGGGGAAGCTGAATGTCAATATTCTAAATAAACAAATGTCCAAATGTAGCTGCATTAGGCATGTCCTGGTTCTCTTCCTAACCAGTCGCCAACAAACTATGGAGAATTGCTTCCCTGTCAGACGGTTGCTTTAGTTCTAACTATTTTCTAACTCTGTTAAAAGTATTTTCTAACTCTGTTAAAAGTCTTTTCTAACCACTGCGTTATTGTTCCCTGTCAGACGGTTGTCTGTCTAACCCATGCTTCGGAGGAGTGGACTGTAACAGTGCCCCCGACGGATCCTGGGAGTGTGGGCCATGCCCTCTCGGTTTCCGCGGCAACGGAACCCACTGCGAAGACGTCAACGAGGTAATTTTGGGTTAAAGAAGCATGTTACACAAGTCAGATACTTGGTTAACCCACTAACTAATGGTTAACACTAACCTTAACCTTAGCCCTAAATACATTTTCATCCCCAGGCTATGTCTAACCTTAGGATCTTCCTTTACTCATTCATATTCATGACCTATTGCCCTACTTAGAATCTACATCTCATTCTGATCCTCTTCCTCCACAGTGTCACATGTTCCCTGATTGATCTGATTGATTTTATTATTGATCGATTGAATATCATCTATTCTGATCCTCTTCCGCCACAGTGTCACATGATCTCTGATAGATCAATTTATTTGATTGATTTTATGATTGATCAATTTGATATAATCTACTTCTGATCCTCTTCCTCCTCATCGTGACATGGTCTCTGCTCTCTGATTGATCTGCTCCTCTTCCTCCTCATCGTGACATGGTCTCTGCTCTCTGATTGATTGATTTGATCCTCTTCCTCCTCAGTGTGACATGGTGTCTGACATATGCTTTAAAGCTGGTGGAGCATCGCGTTGCATCAACACAGACCCAGGGTTCCACTGTCTGTCCTGCCCACCCCGCTACAAGGGAACGCAGCCCTTCGGCATGGGGGTGGAAGCTGCCAAGAAGAACAAACAGGTACGTCTGTATCACTCAACATCGGTTTTAGGTCTAGTGTATTATTTAGACTGCATTTACGCCGTTGCTGACAGGTGTATAAAATTGGGCACACAGCCATCCAATTTCCATTAGATTGGCCTTACTGAAGAACTTAGTGACTTTCAACGTGGCACCGTCATAGGATGCCACCTTTCCAACAAGTCAGTTCATCACATTTCTGTCCTGCTAGAGCTGCCCTGGTCAACTGTAAGTGCTGTTATTGTGAAGGGGAAATGTCTAGGCGTAACAATGGCTCAGCCACAAGGTGGTAGGCCACATAAGCTCACAGAATGGGACCGCCAAGTGCTGACGCGCTATAATAATTACCTGTCCTCTGTTGCAACAATCACTACCGAGTTCCAAACTGCCTTTGGAAGCAACATCAGCAGCAGAACTGTTAGTTGGGAGCTTCATGAAATGGGTCTCCATGGCCAAGCAGCTGCATACAAGCCTAAGATCACCATGCGCAATGCCAAGCTTCAGCTGGAGTGGTGTAAAGCTCACCGCCATTGGACTCTGGAGCAGTGGAAATACGTTCTCTGGAGTGATGAATCATGCTTCACCACCTGCAGTCCGAAGGACAAATCTGGGTTTGGTGGATGCCAGGAGAACACCACCTGCCCAAATGCATAGTGCCAACAATAAAGTTTGGTGGAGGACGAATAATGGTCTGGGGCTGTTTGTCATAGTTCAGGCCCATTAGTTCCAGTGAAGGGAAATGTTAACTCTACAGTATACAATTACATTCTAGACGATTCTGTGCTTCCAACTTTGTGGCAACAGTTCGGGGAAGGCCCTTTGCCGTTTCAGCATGACAATGCACCTGTGCACAAAACGAGGTCCATACAGAAATGTTTTTTTGAGATCGATGTGGAAGAACTTAACTGGCCTGTACAGAGCCATGACCTCAACCCCATCGAACACCTCGCCAACTGTGAGTCAGGCCTAATCGCCCATCATCAGTGATTTATTAGTGGCCCACATTTTTAGAATGAGTCTACACTCTGCTGCAAGGGTGGACTCCACTATGCATGAACATAGCACACCTTGACTCTGTATAAGGAGAGAGAGAGGGAGAATGTTATGAAGCTGTAATATATATATATATATATATAGATAGATATATATAATATATATATAGATATAGATATAGATATATAGAGATGTGTATATATAATAGCAAACATCTGCTATACTTCTCTCTTCATACTTCACCTGTGCTTGGTGTTACAGTATGAGTGGAGGTCTTAGATGGGATGAGAACTATAAAGTGATGTCTATGTCTCTCTGATGTTGTTGTTTGTGTTATCTACGTTTCCACTCTAGCAACACATGTATTACTGTTTAATGCAGCTCTGTCATGTCAATAGCTATTTCCCAGTGGGAACACACTGGTTGAATCAACGTTGTTTCTGAAATTACGTCGAACCAATGTGGAATAGACGTAGAATTGACAACATCTGTTGTGGCATACATACATCGTTTCTGCTTTGAAACCATGATAATTGAGTTCACACACAGATTTGTTTTGGAAAGTTGAATCATCACTCCACTATCCAATAGACCTGGGTTCAAATACTATTTAAAATAATTTACAATTCTTTATCTGGACTTGATTGAGCTTGCCTGGCACAATGAACAATGGAATAGTAAAAAAAAAACTACAGGCTAAAGTATTTGAAAGATCTCAAATAGTATTTGAACCTAGATCTGCTGTTCTGCCCTAACATTGCGTAACAGACCTTGTGAATCATTGCTTTGTCACTGGCTTTTAAAAACTGTACCGGCTCTGATCCTAGGCCAACATCGTACACATTGATTTGAGGAAAGGGGAAAGGGGAATTGTCTCATTGTCTCATCTGTTTCCCAGAGCTGATGAAAAAAAGAAAGGCCTTGTTATTGGTCATCACGTAACATTGTTGTAACTTTGTAGCATATGAGGTCACGGAGTGGCATCAAATCACTTCCTATTGATGGACATCTGTAGCAATACAGATACGACAGTGTTGTCTTTGATTCTCTTGCCGTAGCTACATAAAACACTGTAGCAGAATCCACAGGGTTCATGGCAGAGCAGAGGACATGACAGAACATAACATGACATCTGAGAATACACTTCACCCCAAGAAATGAGACTCACTGATTTACAGAACGTTTATTATGCTCATGCACTGTCCTCTCCTGTACAACCCAAGACAGTTTGACTTGATGCTCTCTCTCTCCTCAGGACAACTCTCCACTCCTGTACAATGCCAGAGAGTTTGACTTGATGCTCTCTCTCTCTCCCTCCCTCCCCCCAGGTCTGCGAGCCAGAGAACCCCTGCAAAGACAAGACCCACAACTGTCACCGGTCCTCAGAGTGTATCTACATCAGCCACTTTAGTGAACCCATGTACAAGTGTGAGTGCAGGATCGGCTACGCTGGTGATGGCTTCATCTGTGGAGAGGACTCAGACCTGGATGGATGGCCTAATCAGAACTTGGTGTGTGGGGCCAACGCCACCTATCACTGCAAAAAGGTAACAGACTCTAACTTTATGTTCTCTGTGGGCCACTTTCCTGGATCCAGAGTAAGCCTAGTCTCTAGTCCCCATTTAAATATGCACTCTTGAACTTTTGTATAATATCAGCCAGTAGTTTTGAAAGTGGTGCTCACGAGCCAAAACTGGTCCCTATTTTTGTGTACTACGTAATCCATTTGGTGTGATATGTTACCAATCCAATTCGTGCAATATGTTACACATTTATTGTGCTTAAGATTGTGGAGTGCATTTTTAAGTCTAGACCTTCCTGGAATAAAAAGGACTTTCAATTGAGATTCTCAATTGAGCATACGCTTTAGTCCAGGACTAGGCTAAATCTTATTAAGTCCAGGAAACTGTCCTAATAACTTTTATCCTCAACAACAGACCTGCAGATTTTCCACATTTTCTAATCTTACGGTATGACAATGTTTGACATTTTTCTTCCTGTGGCTATTTCTAAAACTGTTTCCATTTATTTATCAATATTTAACAGGATAACTGCCCCAACCTGCCTAACTCTGGACAGGAAGATTTTGACAAAGATGGTCAGGGAGACGCTTGTGACCAGGATGATGACAACGATGGAATCGTGGATGAAAGAGTAAGATATCTTTTATAAGGCAAATGTGTTAAATAGATGATGGATGAAAAGTTTCACTAACTCTTGCTACAGTCTTAGAAAAAAAAGTACAATCTAGAACCAAAAAGGATTCTATCTGGGACCAAAAACAGTTCTACCTGGAACCAAAATAGTTATCCTTTGGTGACAGCCGAAGAATTGTTTTGGAACCCTTTATTCTAAGAGTGTATGACAATGGAAGTTTGCTTCAAAGGTCAATGTTTGATTGTTAAAACCAACACATTTTTCAGCAAATGTCTTCATCAGGGTATTTAGATGAGTTCAATAGCGAATCAAATGCCCTCTCCAAGAAAACGGACACTCTAATCATTCCCATTTCGCTGCTCTCTCTCTTCAGGACAACTGTCCTCTCCTGTACAACCCCAGACAGTTTGAATTGATGCTCTCTCTCTTCAGGACAACTGTCCTCTCCTGTACAACCCCAGACAGTTTGACTTGATGCTCTCTCTCTTCAGGACAACTGTCCTCTCCTGTAAAACCCCAGACAGTTTGACTTGATGCTCTCTCTCTCTCTCTCTCCTCAGCACAACTGTCCTCTCCTGTACAATGCCAGAGAGTTTGACTTGATTCTCTCTCTCTCTCTCTCTCTCTCTCTCTCTCTCTCCCTCCTCAGGGCAACTGTTCTCTCCTGTACAACGCCAGACAGTTTGACTTGATGCTCTCTCTCTCTCTCCTCAGGACAACTGTCCTCTAATGTACAACCCCAGACAGTTTGACTTTGATAAGGATGATGTGGGGGATCGTTGTGACAACTGCCCCTACGAACACAACCCTGCCCAGATCGACACAGACCACAATGGGGAAGGTGACGCCTGTGCTATCGACATTGATGGAGATGGTACTAGCCTTTTCTTACCATGTTACTAAACATGATACTTTGCTGTATTATAATGATATTAAGTGAGAACAGGGAAAGGCTCCTTAAACTCTTATAACTTTTATATTTCGTGTAATATATTATTTAAAAGTCATTCATTTGTATTGCTATTGACAGTAGTTGGCTCTGAACTAGTCATGACATTTAAAAAAAAAAAAATCTTAATGAATACTCAGAAAATATTTGATGGATTATTGCAGGATAGTAAATCATGCAAAGGAATGACCAGCTGGCACGGTTTTGCGATTAATCTTTCCGCCCTCAACCATGAAGTGATTGATTAGCATTAGCAACTTCTATGGCACGGAAGGCGAAATGCCACATGCAAGAACAGGCAAGCAAATATCTAGGATTATGACTACAGATATGTCCTGCACACATGATATTACCGCTGCATGTTGTTTAATGTCCATTTCCCTATTCCTTTAGAAATCCTAAACGAGCAAGACAACTGCCCGTACTTGTACAACAATGACCAGAAGGACACTGACATGGATGGAGTCGGTGACCAGTGTGACAACTGTCCTCTGCTACACAACCCTGACCAGGTGGGAATAAAGAACAGTCACTTTGCCTTTTATGTAATTACAAAAAGGACATCATCGCTATCAGGGTTGCAAAATTCCAGAAACGCTCCCCAAATTCACAGGATTTCTAGACATTCCCAGTTGAAGGATTTGGATGACCCTTCTTATTCCTCACTCTGGGGATCTTGCAACCGGGATTTCTGGAAAACATTTGGAAAAGTTCAGGAAAATGTTTGATTTTTTTTTTATCATGCTGGCCACTGTAACACTCCTGTCCTCTCCTGTCCTCTCCTCTTTAACAGGCTGACACAGACAATGACCTTGTAGGAGACCAGTGTGACAACAACCAGGATATCGATGAAGACGGTCACCAGAATAACCTGGACAACTGTCCTTACGTCGCCAACTCCAACCAGGCCGACCACGATAAGGACGGCAAGGGGGACGCCTGTGACTTCGACGATGACAATGACGGTATCCCTGACGATAGGGACAACTGTAGATTGACACCCAACAAAGATCAACTGGACTCTGATGGTAAGGGGGACAACACACACACAGACAAACACACCATGGATCAGCATGTTGAATACCCTCATGCCCGTGAAGAATGCTGTAACAGTAGCTGCCTATAGCTGCCTGAGGAGGAATTAGTATCCAGTAGGTTGATTTGTGACTTCTGTAATAGCCCTGTATACACTACCATAGATACTATCTAACATCACACAGAGGATTGCTTGTGATACAAGAATCTTCCGTTGAGACGTCCCTGCACCTGTCCACCCTCCTTTTTACACTAACCTTTATAGATATAGGTCAACATGCCATGTCCCATTGTCCTGTAAACTATAGCTACTACTTTAACAGCGGTTGTGTATGATATCAGAATAGCGTTTTTCTGCATCTGCCCACCATAAAAAACATGGGGTGCCTTTTACCTCTTAACCACCTTTTCATTCATATATTTACCGTTCAGTATGTCTTGTTCCATTTCCCTCTCTCTCTCTCCAAAATGTAGAAGTATGGTGGGCGGTTTAGAAGTAGTGTTCACACATCCAGGAACTTGCAGGTGTAGGGTACAAAAAGTCAACTGATGATAGAAATATAGATATCTGTATAAGGTTGAATTGTTGAATGCTCCCGCAGTTTTATTGTGGTGCAAGTATGGTGGGTCAGACATTAAGGAGTTAACAAAAATGGGTATTTCTGGGTTAGGGTTGATGACGTCATTAGCGTGGGACTTTATCGTGCGGGAACCCATGAGGGAATCATCCGCCAGACACCCAGCCGCCAGGCCATGAAGTTTTATTTCCGAAGGGGGCATCTGTGCTAATCCACAGTGCCCAATTTCAATTTCATCATGCAGAGTTACCTGAAGTTTGTGTAACTGGCTTTAACTAGAAGCAGGCTGTGTGGAGACTGGGAGAGGTAGGGAGGGAGAGGGAACTAGAGAGTGAAAGAGAGAGCGATGGAGAAAGAGAGAAGGAGAAAGAGAATGAGATACTTCTCAAAGACAAACCCTAGAGCCAGATCCCTTAACCCTCTTAACACCTCATCAGAAGGTGTTTATTTGATAGAATCAAGTCAGCTTCCTGTGCAATTACAGAAGAGTAGAGGAGAAAGTGGAGAAAACAGGCTTTACAGCTCGCTGGCAACTTCCCTTTGCTCTGTATTATGAGTCTGTTTCTAATAGACTATGGCCTCTGAGATCGTTACATTATTCAGTAGAAGTTGTCACGGCATGCAGATGGCTGAGACTCCTTATTGGACTTGGCAGACATTAAAATCTACAGGAATTGCAATTCTTGCGATTATTTTTATGAAACGCTGGCAGAGTGAGTGAAACGTCTGCCTTCCCTGTGGTAGGAATGTTGCAACATTATTGCTAGTGTGGAAACTATCGTTCCATTAAAAAGGAATAGGAGAGCAACAAATATATATTATTAATTCATGGTGCTCTTTTATTCATTCAAAAAGGTGACACGTTTCAGCACAGGAAGTGACACAGTGGTCTAAGGCTCTGCATCGCAGTGCTTGAGGCGTCACTACAGACACCCTGGTTCGAATCCAGGCTGTATTCCAACCGGCCGTGATTGGGTGTCCCATAGGGCGGTGTAAAATTGGCCCATCGTCTTCCGGGTTTGGCCGGGGTAGGCCGTCATTGTAAATAAGAATTTGTTCTTAACTGACTTGCCTGGTTAAATAAATAAAAATAAACACCATAGTCTCTGTCAAAGTTCTCACAATAGGCCTCTGTATTTTAACCCAGCATCTTCCATTCTTCTATCAACAGGCGACGGTAGAGGAGACGCCTGCAAAGACGACTTTGACAACGACAACATCCCGGACTTCCTTGACGTGTGTCCTGAGAACAATGCCGTCAGCGTCACAAACTTCCGGAAGTTTCAGATGGTGCACCTGGACCCCAAGGGAACAGCGCAGATCGACCCCAACTGGGTGGTTAGACATCAAGGCAAGGAGCTGGTACAGACCGTCAACTCTGACCCTGGCATCGCTGTTGGTGAGTAGGATATAACCTCAATATGTAGTCCCTATACTGCCGTAAAAGAGAGAGAAATATTAGCGATAGATTAAAGATATTTAAATCACTACAGTTTAGAGATGTGCAGAATGTCAACTCTGACCCTGTCAACGCAGTGGGCGACCTTACCTCAGATACTTTCATATATTCCCTTGTAGGGTAGCAAAATTCAATAAACTTTCCCTTTTGCCTGATTTTTCAGAAATCCCAGATTCCCTCCCAGCTTATTCCCTCCTGATTCCAGGAATCCGCAATATGGATTTCAGGACATTTGCAACCCTATACAGTTGTATGATAATTTAGATCTGATATGTTACCATATGCAAGATGTCCAACTATTTATATGATCTATAAATATCAAGAGGAGCAGAAGTATTATTCAAATGTGTGTCCCACCAACCACCCTAGGTGTTCACTTTTTCTGTTCCACCGTCCTAGGCTTTGATGAGTTCAACGCGGTGGACTTCAGTGGTACGTTCTACGTGAACACGGACCGGGATGATGACTATGCTGGCTTTGTGTTCGGTTACCAGTCGAGCGGCCGCTTCTACGTGGTGATGTGGAAGCAGATCACTCAGACCTACTGGGAAGACAAACCCTCCAAGGCCTTTGGTATCTCTGGTGTCTCTCTCAAGGTGGTCAACTCAACTACGGGCACAGGGGAGAACCTGAGAAACGCCCTGTGGCACACAGGCAACACAAAAAATCAGGTATGCTAAGATCCAATATATAATTTCGTAGAGACAAAAAATCATATGGTTTCTCTGGTTTAGCCACACCCTCTATTAAGCAATCTTTCAAGCAGCCAGTCGAATTTATAAAGTAATCATAAATCATAGATCTTCAATAATTAAATGGTTTCCTTATCTGTTGTCCACAGGTGCGCACTCTGTGGCACGACCCAAAGAACATTGGCTGGAAGGATTACACAGCCTACAGGTGGCACCTCATCCACAGACCCAAGACTGGATTCATCAGGTGAGCAGGTCTAGCCTAATGCCTAGGCTTTAGCTCAGTGGGCTAACACAGTCGTGTGGTATGTAGGAGACCCGGGATTGAATCCAGCCAATCACACCCATCGCACTTTCCTCAGTAACAGTCTGAAAATACTTTTTATGATAATAAACTATAGGTTAACCTCTAGTGACACCCCATCCCGTGAACGGGACCGTTGTCATCATCTGACACTAATTAGCATAACGCAACAGACAT